>NC_065590.1:9607500-10305000 GCF_024542745.1 Macaca thibetana thibetana | reverse complement strand
AAAAAGAGCCTGAATAGCCAAGGCAATCCTAAGCAAAAAGAACAAAGCTGGAGGCATCACACTATCTGACTTCAAATTATACTACAGAGCCACAGTAATCAAACAGCATGGTACTGGTGCAAAAACAGACATATAGACCAACAGAATAGAACAGAGAGCTCAGAAATAAGACTGCACACCAGCAGTCATCTGATATTCAACAAAGTTGACAAAAACAAGCAATGGGGAAAGGACTCCTTTTTCAATAAATGATACTGGGATAACTGGCTAGCCATATACAAAAGATTGAAACTGGCCTCCTTTCTTACACCTTCTGTTATACAAAAATCAACTCAAGATGGATTAAACACTTAGATATAAAACCACAAACTATAAAAACCTAGACAGTACCATTCAGGACATACAGTGTTTCCAGAAGACACTGGCATTTGAGTCAGGAGACTGAATAAAGGAGATCAGCCCTCACCAACATGAGCAGGCATCATCCCATCTGTTGAGGGCCTGAAAAAACCAAAAGAGTGAAGGAAGGGCAACTTCTCTCTCCTTTGGCTGTGACTTCCATTTTCTCCTGCTCTCAGACAGCAGGGCTTACGATTCTCAGGCCTTTGAACTCAAGGACTTACACCAATGGTCCCTGGTTCACAATCCTTCAGACTCTGGCTGAATTGTGTCACTGGCTTTCCTGGGTCTGCAGCTAGCAGGTGTAGATAGTGGGACTTTTCTGCCCCATAATTGGCCTGAGCTAATTGCCATGATAAGTATCCTCTTACATATATCTATGTATCTCCTTTCAGTTCTGTTTCTCTGGTTAACTTTGACTAATACAACTATGACTTGCATTAGTAATATATTAATATTGATTCATCAGTTGTAACAAATGTATCACACTAATGCAAGATGTTAATAATAGGGGAAATTCCATATGGGAAGGGAAGGGGAGAGATGGAAACTCTATTTTCCATTCAATTTTTCTGTAACCCTTAAGCTGCTCTAAAAAATAAAGTCTATGCCTAGACCATTGTCATGGAGTTTTCCCCTATGTTTTCCTCTAGTTGTTTCCATAGTTTCAGGTCTTACATGTAAATCTTTAACCCATTTTGAGTTAGTCTTTGTACATGGTAAGAGATAAGGGTTTAATTTCATTCTACTGCACATGGATATACAGTTTGCCCAGCATGATTTATGGAAGAGGGTAACCTCTCCCTATTTCATGCAATTGGCACTTTTGCCAAAAATTAGTTGGCTGTAAACATGCAGATTTATTTCTGGGCTCTCTTCTCTTGCATTCATCTGTTTCTGTTTTTATACCACTACTATGCTGTTTTAGTTAGCATAGCTTTGTAGTATATTTTGAAGTCAGGTAGTGTAATGATTCTTTGTTTTTTATTTTGTTTGGTTTTTTTGTAGGGGGAGGCGGGGCTTAAACAGCAAGCATTTACTTCTCACAGTTCTGGAGGCTGGGAAATCCAAGATCAAGGTGCTGGCAAATTTGGTGCCTGATGAGAGCCTGCTTCCTGGCTTGCAGATGGCAGTCTTCTCACTGTGTCCTCACAGAGCAGAAAAAGAAGCAGTCTCTCTCATGTCTTGTTACAAGAGCCTTAATCCTATTCAGGAGGACTCCACCCTTATGACCTAATTATCTCCCAAAAGCCCCACCTCCAAATACCATCAAGCTGGGGATTAGGCCTCAACATATGAAGTTAGGGTAAGGATGACACAAGCATTCAGTCCCTAGGAGGGAGCCTGTGAAACAGAAGGACCCAGGTTCCTTAGGATTCTGGCAGATTAACTCTTACTGTGACTTCAGCTAGTATCTCACTTTTGAAACATTTGTTTTCATCTCATAGAGTGGGGACTACAACAGGGACAATCTGGGCTGCAGTGGTCATAAACTTATTCCAGGCAGATTCTCTGTAACCACGTTTTTCTCTTTCTTTTTTTTTTTTTTAATTTATTTATTATTATTATACTTTAAGTTGTAGGGTACATGTGCATAACGTGCAGGTTTGTTACATATGTATACTTGTGCCATGTTGGTGTGCTGCACCCATCAACTCGTCAGCACCCATCAACTCGTCATTTACATCAGGTATAACTCCCAATGCAATCCCTCCCCCCTCCCCCCTCCCCATAATAGGCCCCGGTGTGTGATGTTCCCCTTCCTGAGTCCAAGTGATCTCATTGTTCAGTTCCCACCTATGAGTGAGAACATGCGGTGTTTGGTTTTCTGTTCTTCTCTTTCTTTCTTTAAACCAGTCCTTGCCTGATTATTGGAGAAAAATTCTTTCCTTCCTGTTTGTTTCATTTCATTTCACCTATTGATGACTTTTAAACATGAGAGTAGCATGAATAAAACATTTTAAAGCCCAAACAAAACCCTGTGTTTTGAACTAAAATTAGCTAAAATTAGCAATGACAGCAAACATAACCAAAAAGCCCTGAAGGCGCTTAGAATTCTCTTTAAGGAAGTCTCCATCTGACTCCTCATCCTACTTTCATTGACTCCCCTCTTCCCTAAGCTGAGCCACTTAAATCGACCTGTGGACTTAACCCCTTTTCAGTTCACTGTCTCTGTTCTTTTTGCTCTAGATTGCTTTGGCTATTTGGGTCTTTTGCATTTCCATACAAATTTTAGGACATTTTTTCTATTTCTGTGAATGTCATTGGTATTTTGAGAAGGAGTGCATTGAGTCTGTAAATGTTTTGGGCAGTATGGACAGATATATATAGAGAGAGAGAGACATCATGTTGAACACCATAAATATGAACAATTTTTATATTTTAATCTTAAAGAAAAAATAAAGTCAGTGAATTTTTGTAAAACAATAGATTCTAGTGTGCTTATTGGGGCTTGGGGAGGTGAGTGAGGGAGGGCAAGACTGGAAAACTGAAATTGAAGGGGAAGAGAAAGGCATTTACATTCGTTAAGCCGCTACCATGGGTCAGGTCCTATGCCAGTCACTTTACGTGAATTTTTCGTGCGTTGTTCCTAACAACACCGTCCTTAAGGATAGCCATGTTGTCACTGCTGTGAGGTCAAAGTATCTGCCCAAGGTGAGTGGAGGTGGGGCTAGTCTGATTTTGCAGTCTGTATGCTTTCCACCTTACCAGTTGTTATAGACTGGGTTATGTCCAGGGCAACACAATCCATACGTGGAAGCCCTAACACCTAATGTTACTGTATTTGTAGATAGGGCCCTTAAGGAGGTAGTTAAGGTTAAACAAGGCATAAGGGTGGCGCCCTACTCCAATAGGACTGGTGTCCTCATAAGAAGAGGAAGAGACCTCAGGGACGGTTGGGCACAGAGGAAAAGCCATGTGAGGACAGACAAGGCAGCATCTGCAAGGCAACGAGAGAGGCCTCAGGAGAAACTGCAGTCACCTTGATCCTGGACTTCCAGCCTCCAGAACTGTGAGAGAATAAATATCTGTTGTTTAAGGCCCCCAGTCCGTGGCATTCTGTTATGGCAACCCTAGCAGATGGGGACTCCTGTAGATCCCATGCCATGCTTTATGGAGCCTGGGGGGCTTTGTGAGAGTCTATTCAGGGATCACCTTAGAAGGGCAGAGAAGAGAAGCCTGTGCCCCTCCCCTGCCTTCACCTCCTCTCCAGAAACATCAGTCCTGCTCATTTCCTTTTTGTTTCTTTACTCTGTGCTCTAAGATTTCTCTTGGCCAAGCTTGAAGATCAGTGGCCAAAACCACCCTTCCACAAAATCGGAAGAGCCCTGGGATGCTGATTGCAACCCCAGTACTGTGAGAATGATGTAGGACATCTATCAACTTACATGGGCATACAAACCTGAGAAGACTGTTCATCCTTGCTGGTCATGTATTCTCTATAAAAAGCTCCTCTCTTGGGTGGCCTGCTGTGCTCATGCTGTCTGCTTCTGCTTACTGGATGTGACCAGCCACTCACTCTGTGGGTGTCTTCAAGGGTTGGGTTGTGTTGTGGGCATGTTCATAGGGCTCCATACTCAATTCAGCATATTTCTACGTGGTGAATGTGCCTTTTCATCCTTTTCTGATTCTGATTCCCCTTGAAAGGTCCCAAATGTTGCCCTCTGGGTCTCTGAAGCCAGAGCTTAAAGATAGACCCCTCTTGTCCCCTCAGTATGTGCCAGTGGGACCCAAGCTGGATGTCCCCACCTGCTGCAGGGCCCTGGCCCTTCTTCTCCACTGTGCTGTGTGCCCCAGACAGCTGACCCAAATGGTAACATCAGTGGGTCGTCACCTTCCAGGCTGGTTCTGCCACTGGAGGTGCTGGCAGACATCAGAGGGAGCAAGCAAGTAGAGGATGCGTGATGTATTTGTTCTCCACATGTGTCTCTCTCCAGCAATCTCCCCTGAAGGCCACAGCTCCTGCCAGGCAGTCCTCTTCATAGAGCTACACACTCAAGGCTGGGAGCCTTCGTCTTGCTCCTCCAAGGTTGTCGAGAGCTTTGGGGAACCACATTAGTGCTCATTAGTTTCTTTTTCCTTTTTCAAAAGTTGTGGTAGAATTCCCATAACATAAAATTTATCATCACAATCATTTTTAAGTGCACAGTCAGTAGGGCCACATACATCGCTGTGCAACCAATCTCCAGAACTCTTTTCATCTTGCAAAGCTAATGCTCTGTACCTGGTAAATCACTCCCCACTCCCCTCTCCCCACCACCCCCCAGCAACCACTATCCTACGTTCTGTCTTTATGAAGTTGTTTGCTTGGGGACCTCATATAAGTGGAATCATACAGAATCTTTCCCTTTGTGACTGGCTTTCACTTAGCACAATATCCTCAAGGCTCATCCATATTGCAGCATGCATCAGAATTTACTTCCTTTTTAAGGCTGAATAACATTCCACTGTATGGATAGACCCCTTTTTGTTTATCCCATCTATTGATGACAGGAGATGCTTCCAACTTTTGGCAACTATGAATGACAACTTGTTGACTTCTAAAATTCTCCCATTATCTCTGACAGTAAATCTACATTAAACTCTCCTCAGTTACCCAGTGAGTGAGGCATCTGTTTTCCACTAGGACCCTGATGGACACAGAAGCCATGTTACCACATCAGCCTGCCTGACTGCCCAGCCAAGAAAGTGGACTCAGCAAGAGAGTGCTTAGAGGATACAAGGAAGTTACAATTCAGAAAGACTTCAACAGTCCGAATGACATCTCCAATTCAACAAGATGAAATCTGATACAAATAAAACTCTAGCTTTAGTTTAGAAAATTACACATTGACTACTCAGCAGCACTTCACTTTAAAAAAGAGACAAAAAACTAGGAATTATTCCAGAGCAATGGGTCTCATCAGGGAATGTCTTCCAGGGGATGTTTGGAACATTTATGGTTGTCACAACTAGGGAATCCTCTTGGAGTTCAGTGGTTAGAGACCGGGCATGATGCTAAACATTCTACAATGCACAGGACAGTCCCCACAACAAATATTAGTCAGCTCCAGAAGTCTATTGTTGAGAGGCACCACCCTAACCTATGGGAAAAAATGCATAACTAAGAAGGAGGAAGCTTTTAACTCAATGTTGAGCACCAACTTTCTACTTCTATAGATGCCAGCAAGGGGAAAAACTGTGTCATAAAGGCATACTTGAGCAGGATGCAGAAGCAGTGACCTGCAATTAGGGCTGTGGCATGGAGGCACTGGGCTGGTCAAGGTCTGAGTAGAACAGCTGCTCTCTTCCAAACTTCAGATATCTCCTTGCTTTTTAATTGGTCAGCTGCTTGTGTCAGTAATTGTTCTCAAAGCCTTAAGAATAGACAGCATTTTTTTTTTTTTTTTTGGAAACATCTTAACTCTAAAAATTTTCAAACCTACAGCAAAGGTGAAAGTATTTTACATTAAGCACTTACATAACTACAACATAGATTCTACTGAAACTGCCTTTGCAAAAATATGACAGTGAGAGAAATCGAGCACGGCTAAGTCTTGCTTCTAGTCTCACAGGCTGGCTGTCTTCACTCCTGGGTGTAGTCCAAGCTAATCATGGAGGGAATTTAGTTTATCATTTAATTAAGCAAGGATGATAATAGTTCTTCCCTAAAATCAATCCCCTTCTTGTTCGGGGACTGAAACTGTCTTTGTAAGATCAATAAAAGAGCACAAGATTAGGATTACGTGAGGGCCATGAATTCTGCTAAAATGACCCCCTTACTGCTCAGGAGTCATGTGGTCAGAGATCACGAGACTTGTGACTTTTCCAGTTGCTCTTGTAGCTATTATCACCACTGTAGAACCTGAGATTTTAAGATGCTTTTCAGACTTTTCCATTCTGGAAACCAATTGACTTCACCCATGAACCATCGCTCATGATTCAACCAGTCCTGTGGCACCAGCCCAGAGGCAAACTCAGCACATGAGGACCATTTTCCACACCCTTATGAGCCCATTCTCAACCTGTCAGCAGCATCCATTCCCTAGCCCCCTGCCCACCAAATAATCCATAAAAACCCTAGCCTCTGAGTTCTCAGGGAGGCTGATTACAGTAATAATAAATGTCTGCCCTTCCACTTGACCAGCCTTGTGTTAATTAAACTCTTTCTTTACTCCAATAATGCTGTCTCAGTGAATTGGGTTTATCTGTGCAGTGGGCAAGAAGAACCTGTCCAACAATTATACTACCATTCAGATATTTTTTAAAAAGAGTTTTTCGGCCGGGCACGGTGGCTCAAGCCTGTAATCCCAGCACTTTGGGAGGCCGAGACGGGTGGATCACGAGGTCAGGAGATCGAGACCATCCTGGCTAACACAGTGAAACCCCGTCTCTACTAAAAAAATACAAAAAAACACTAGCCGGGCGTGGTGGCGGCGCCTGTAGTCCCAGCTACTCGGGAGGCTGAGGCGGGAGAATGGCCTGAACCCGGGAGGCGGAGCTTGCAGTGAGCTGAGATCCGGCCACTGTGCTCCAGTCTGGGCGACAGAGCGAGACTCCGTCTCAAAAAAAAAAGAGTTTTTCTTCCCTTTTTTCACATTTTCTGCTGAAAAAAAAAGAAATGTCAATAACTTGTAAATAATTTAGTTGCTCATGTTTTTTTAAAGGTAATGGAATATAATGATTATTCTTGACATGAAAATTTTACTCAGATGATACATTTGACATAATTGGGCCTATAAAACTCAATTTGTGAATTTTTAAGATGCCATTTTTGAGGACATGGATTGACTCTTCATTCTTTTATGAAATCATCAGAGGTAGATATGTCAAACACAGAAGTAGCTTTATTAATACACATCCAAACTACAGCTCCTTATCTAAACAGAAACCCAGGAACCAGCAAATTCCAGTCTGATGCTTAAAAACTCACCAACCCCTATTGTCAGTGAAGTCAAGTTTTGATAATAACCAAAACTACAATGAGTCAGTAGCATTTTATCTTTGTTATTTAGCATTTTTGTAACATTTTATGTTTTTGAAGTGAATATAATCACCATTTCTCCTAGTCATTCAAGAGACTAATCTACCTGCATATTTTCTCTGGTATGTAAGAACCACCGTAACTGTTCATTTCAAACCCTAGCACATATTCTGAAAGCATTTTTAGTTCTTTTCTCCAAAAGGAAGTTTACCTTAAGAAAACTTACTTTTAAATGAAAAGAATTCCAAAAGGAAGTTACATATATATACACACCCTGGGCTATTTGGAGGTTTGTACAGATTAATTGAAATGTAGCCCCATCCTGTAGGATCCATTTGGTTTGGTTTCACATACATATATTGTAGAAGCAATTCTTACATTGGGCTTTTCTTCTTTTTAGACCCAAATTCTAATCATTAGGAATATTGAACATTCGTATCCAAAGAGAAATTTGTTTTAGGCAAACTTCTCTTCTTTCCTGCACATCCTCCCTCCTCACTACCCTCTACTATTGTATCACATAGCCACTTAACTCACTGATTTTAAAAACATTGAAAAACAGCAAACATAAACAAGAATGTCAACTCCAAGAGGATGGCTCAAGGGAGTTAATGGCTCAAAGTCAAGTTCATCTTACTGAATGATGCAAAGGTTAAGGCTTTCAAGACTTGGTAAATGAGAGGGAAGTGTCACATGAAGGAACTATTGAAGAGCTCTTCTTGAAGAAGCAGAGGCCTACTGTAACAATCATCACAGTTGACAAAAGCAGCTGAAAGAAAGAGCAGAGGAATTTCCTTACTTTCTTGAGCTCCAGCTCCACAGAATAAATCAGGTTTCCTGAGAAGACTCAGTCATATCATTTGATGTGCACCAACTACTATAATCTGGAAGCAATTTGATTAAAATATGTGAAGACTTATTGATAGGTTAATTGTATCCTACAGCCAAAAAAATCTACCTTAAAATACCTGAAAACAATAACCAAAATCAAATTATTCATTTTGTCTATGATTAGAAAGAAGACGGACGCTAGGAGGACACAGCTTATGCTGGTACCCACTTGAAGAAGACTTACCCTAGAGGGAACATCTCAGAATTTCATCATGCCTCTATATGAATCTGCTGCTTCTCAGGCAGCTTCTTATTGTAACTAATGGATGATCTGAGTTAGCATGAGTGGAAAACACATTGGCCCATCATGAATCATTTGTACACTTAAAGTAATTTGCATTAGAGAGCACCTCACTCCTTCTGATTTGCTCTTACATCTTTACTAGACTTTTTAAAGCTCTACATAACTTATAGATATTTCAGAAGCCACTTCATTCTTCTCGTCAGATGGTATACTATTTTTCCACCTTAATGTGGCTATTTATAGCTAGGCTTAAAGACTGGGTGAATTTTAATATGTATTGAATGTATATACGTGCACAGGTGTGTGCGTAACACACATGGAGCTGCAAGTATTTTCCATGGTGAACTGAATTTGAATTTGCTGGTCTGCTTTAGGGTGCATTGCTTCTAATTCTTACATTAACATTGATTGTCTATTTCAGGAATTTCTATTTTTAAATTTTCTTGGAAAAAGTCAACACAAATGACATTTAACTGGGGTGTTTGTACATTGACATATAAAATTTTATGTGAGATGACAGAAGAAAACACTATATGGAAATTAAGCAGTGGAATTGTGTAATACAGTGAAGAACTGTATGTATCAAATTGAATCCTGTCACATAAATTATCATATTTCCAATTTCAACTCTAAAGTCTATTTGAACTTGCTCCATCTACAATGTGGAGATAAAATACATGTAGACAATAACTTAGACTCAGACAGTAATGCAAAGGTACAATGATCTCAACACTGAGTTAGCCTAGAGTTTTATTGTGTTTGATTTCTTCTGTGGCTGTTTTATAGAGAACATGTATGTATTTTTTTAAATAAAGTGCACATTAAAAATATTGCCAAATACTGGCCGGGCGCGGTGGCTCACGCCTGTAATCCCAGCACTTTGGGAGGCTGAGGCGGGTGGATCATGAGGTCAGGAGATCAAGACCATCCTAGCTAACATGGTGAAACCCTGTCTCTACTAAAAATACAAAAAAAAAGCCAGGTGTGGTGGCAGGCACCTGTAGTACCAGCTACTCCAAAGGCTAAGGCAGCAGAATGGCATGAACCCAGGAGGTGGAGCTTGCAGTGAGCCGAGATCGCACCACTGCACTCCAGCCTGGGCAACAGAGCAAGACTCCATCTAAAAAAAATTGCCAAATACTAAGATTATACGTGTTTGCCAACTATCCCATCTCGCAATGTCGAATACAGGATTGAAAACACAAAATTTCAGTTCTAAATAGAAGGCCAGTGCAAGTTGTTGTCTAATGTGTATTCCACCCAACAGATGATCCAGTCACTCAGAGAGGCACTGGTCTCTTTTCTGGCCATGCCTAGTACTAATGTGATTCATCATGAGGATGTCAGTCTGCTCGGAACCACAGGGAATGGCAAAGGTTTCAGATGTGCGATATCTGTGAAAGACTAAGCTAATTAGAACTCATCTACAACAACCTACAACTAGGGACTCTGGAACACAGCATTGCAATGCCAAACCATGCAGTCTTCCACAAGTGAAAAAAATTAAGAAATGTGAATTGCATTTAAGGCATTTTGCCTCTTACCTTGATTTGTGTCATGGAGTCTATGTTGCTACTGCTGTTGTAGATCTTAACTGATTTTCAAAAGATTCCTGCGGAGTGAATTTCCCAAAAGAGTTCTTTTTTCCTACTGTCAGTAGCTTATAGTCTTCATTTTCATGTTTATTTTTAAATTACAAGAGTAGTTTTTTTTTTTTTTTCAATTTTACAGGGTGTACATTTGTACAGGGTGACATCAGCTTCCCTTGCAGGGCTCAGATAAACCAAGAGCGACCCTATTCAGGGTGGGTAGAAGATCTCAAGACCTCAGAGGAATAGAGGGCTGCCATCTAAGGGAGCTCAGGCAGAAAGATGAGGGAAGCTGGTGTGTGGACTGCAGGGCACAGCTGGGAAAGTGCTGCTGTGTCTCACATCGTAAGTATAAGGAAAGCCCAAGCAGGAGAAAATTCTGCCAAAAACAAGGAGAAAGGATGAGAATAGGAGGATTGGTGATTCCCAGCCAGAAAGTGCTGACACTTCTGTGTTACGTGCTGCCTGGTGTGGAATGCAGTTTCTTGGCAGCTCCTTAAAGGGTGCCACAGGAAGAGCAGAGGATTGATCATCCCATCCTGCAATAAGGGAGGATTTGTACCACAGCTACTCTTGTAAAGGGTTCCAAGTGACTCTCCATTAGGGTGACTGAACAATGGGAAAGTTGTCAGAATCAAACTCGAGTCACTAATGTTAAGGTAACCCTGACAAACAGAACCAGAGAATGCCATGAAGGGAAGGTCTCACACTGGCATGCCTGATAACAAAAAAGACTCTGCAAAAACTACAACTTTGCTCAAAGACCATCACAACCTTATACACAAATCTTCTGCAAGTACTTCCCAGCAGCTTCCCGTCCAACCAAGGACTGGCACCGCCCTTGTTACTAATCTTTGTAGCCAAGAATAATTATTTCAAAACGGTTATGTAGTCCTCCTCATGTTTTAAAAACCTTTGTCTTCCTTTACCCCCCTGAATATGCACATAGTTATTATGGTATGTGTAATCCTATTGCAGTGCTGTATTACCAAATATCTTCTGTTTAAGATAATCTCTTTCTGCTTGTTTTTTAGGTTGACAACAACGTGGTAGAGGTGTTGGCTCACTACAACCTTTCAGATGTCCCTCCTTGACCTTCTCTGGAAACATGTCTATTGAATCTATCACGCTGGATCCCAGAGGATAAGTCTTTGTTTCCAACATGTTCACTGTGGCCCTATAAACCAGGAGAATATCTCAGGAGTGTCCCAAAGTTGTTAGCATCAAGTGGAAACCAGTGAAGACTAGACAAAGAACAAGACGTAAGAGCAGAGGTGAAGCTGGGCTGTTAGCCACCAGGTCCTTGTCCCATCCTTCCTAATCTTAGAGACTTGGACCCAGTTGCACCGGGGCAATTATGTCCTGCCACACAAAGTGTCACACAGTTGCAGCTGTGACTTTGTACAGGACCAAGTCCACATAGGGGAGTGAGGTGACACTTTTGGGCAAAAGACATGCTGATCTGTACAGTGATGTTGGCATGGTCTTTTCTAATCCTGCATAGAGGATTGTCTCATGTGTCAATATGACTTTCCAACACACTTTTTGCCCATCCATGGATGGTGTCTTCCTTCACTCTTGGAAAATTAAGGTCCAGCACCTCGCTTGGTGAATTGAGTACGGAAATGGTCATATGAGCTAATCATCACAGGCAGGGGAGGTATCATGAAAGGCAGCACCAGAAGGGAGCCACACACACTCAGAGACATGTTCCCAAGGCCCAGACACACTGCCACCATGCACAATGGCACTTCCAGCCTAGCCCTGGCTTTGCAATCTCTGTGATTCCAGTGCCCAGTCCCTTGTCTGGCTCATGAAATGGTTTCAACAATATAGGTATGTCTGAGGAATTGTTGAATCTTATTTATCACTTGATGCATCATTTTCTGGGGAGGACACCTCCCCAAAATTTCAAAAGGCAAAGATAAAATGTTTGAGATGTCTCTAAACCACCGTGTAAGAAGATGATGAGACATATTACAGAGAGGTTTGGACTTCAGGCCTCAACTTGCCTTCCCTAATCATCTCCAAGGAACCTGTCATGCTCCTCCTGAAAATGATCACCCCAACTGTTCAATTTGGAAAGAATTGCACCTTTCCATGCTGAATTTTCCTTTGTTGCAAGACCATATGTAATCTTTCTTATCTTTTTCCCATCAAATAAAAATCTACAAATTTTAAAATGAGCTCAATTTGTGTTTCAAGTTGCTGTCCATGAACTCTGAATCAACTTGCTGAATTAAGAGGAGAAAAAGAGTATTTCCACCAGTTTGTGCTCTGCCATTTTATGGGTACCAATTTCCAGAGGGATCATCCCTTTGTATCCATTCAACATTAAAGCTTACTTACAACGAGTCACCAAAACACTCATGGAAAACGCATATTATGAAAAAATTATGCATGGATTTCAATTTCTGGCACCAATGCATACTTGTGCTAACTTGTTATGACATGTCTGATGTGGATCAGTTTGAACAAAGCCCATAACAAAGCAACATGAATTCTGCTAAAATTGAAGCAAGAATAAGCATACAATTTACAGTGAACCTTCAGAGGAAGAATGGTGAAACATTGGTGCTTTATTTATGGGGATAATGACCCAAAGAAATCAGCAATTTACAAATGGATAACTTGCTTTAAGAAGGGATACGGCAATGTTGAAGATGAAGCCCACACCAGCAGACCATCCACATACATTTTCAAGGAGAAAAATCATCTTGTTTATGCCCTAATTGAAGAGGACTGACGATTAACACCACAGATAATAACCAACATCATGAACATCTCAACTGGTTTCAGTTACACAATTCTGACTGAAAAATTAAAGTTAAGCAAACTTTCCACTCAATGAGTTCCAAAACCATTGCACCCAGATCAGCTTCAGACAGGAGTAGGGCTTGCAATGGAAAATTTAAACAAATGGGATAGAGATCCTAAAGGATGTCTTCAAATAATTGTAACAGGAGATGGAACGTGGCTTTACCAGTATGAAAAAAGCACACAATCAAAGCAATGGCTACCAAGAGGTGGGAGTGGTCCAGTTAAAGCAACAGTGAACTAGTCAAGAGCAGAGATCATGGCAACGTTTTTGGGGGATGCTCAAGGCATTTTGCTCATTGACTTTCTGGAGGGCTAAAGAATGATGACATCTGCGTATTATGAGAGTGTTTTGAGAAAGTTAGCTGAAACTTTAGCAGAGAAACACCCAGGAAAGCTTCACCAGAGAGTCCTCCACCACCACAGCAATGCTCCTCCTCCTTCCTCTCATCAAACAAGGGCAATTTTATGAGAGTTTTGATGGGAAATCAGTAGGCAACTACTGCACAGTCCTGATTTGGCTCCTTCTGATTTCTTTTGTTTCCCGATCTTAAAAGAATCTTTAAAGAGATCCCATTTTTCTTCACTTAAAAATGTAAAAAAATCAAGCCTGTAATCCCAGCACTTTGACGGGCGGATCACGAGGTCAGGAGATCGAGAAATCCCGGCTAACACAGTGAAACCCCGTCTCTACTAAAAAATACAAAAAAATAGCCGGGCGAGGTGGCGGGCGCCTGTAGTCCCAGCTACTCGGGAGGCTGAGGGGAGAATGGCGTGAACCCGGGAGGCGGAGCTTGCAGTGAGCTGAGATCCGGCCACTGCACTCCACCTGGGTGACAGAAAGACTCCGTCTCAAAAAAAAAAAAAAAAAAAATGTAAAAATAGACTGCATTGACATGGTTAAATTCCCAGGACTTTTGTTTGCTTAGGGATGGACTACATGGCTGGTATTGTACCTTATGAAAATGTCTTGAACTTGATGGTACTTAGGTGAAGAAATAAAGTTTTTTTTTTATTTTTATCTTTTAATTTTATTTTTCCACAAACTTTTTGAAGTCCCCTCATATCTCAAAACCATGGATGAGAACATAAGAAACTAAACTAGGAATAAATACATAATCACTACATCAAAAATAGTGAGAAACTAGAGTTAGTTCTCGGAGGGGGAAAAAAGTCATATGTCCATGTGTATTACATATAAAAGAAAGCAAATACTGTAGTCTTGGGAAAGGTATATATTCCTATTCTGCATAAAAATATAATTTTGTTGAAGAAATGAGACTAGAGAGTGAGGCATTGCTGTGAAATGTCTACTCCATAAATATCAGTTATTCATTAGAGTAACAATAAGACTGGACATTTAATTTATTTTTTAATTGCAATAGTTTGGAGGAGCAGGTGGATTTTGGTTACACAGATAAGTTCTTTAGAGGTGATTTATGAGACTCTGGTATACCCATCAACTGATCAGTGTACACTGTACCCAGTGTATAGTTTTTTATCCCTCATCCCCTTCCTACCCTTCTCCCTGAGTCCCCAAAGTCCATTACGTTATTCTTATGACTTTGCATCCTCACAGCTTAGCTCCCACTTATGTGAGAAAATATGATTGAATATTTAATTTCATAAAAATAAACTGATGTTAGATTTGAATTAATGGAAAATTCAATGTGGATCACCTTGAGAGACCTCATGTCAGAGAAGGAGGACCCAACAACTCAGCTACACCTCTAAAGACTGAGGTTCCTCAACCCTTTAGGAAAGAGGATGAGGAGGAAGATTGGGTCACCCTCAGAGGTATCTGCAAAGAGCAGAAATGAGAAAATGAAGCAGGATTCCCTTTAAGAA
The DNA here is from genome assembly GCF_024542745.1 of Macaca thibetana thibetana. NCBI lineage: Eukaryota > Metazoa > Chordata > Mammalia > Primates > Cercopithecidae > Macaca > Macaca thibetana. The sequence continues at coordinate 10,290,248 of NC_065590.1, read as the reverse complement.
ATATTTCAAATACCAATTGAAACAGTTAATACCCTCTTTAAAGTCTAAAGAGTCTGAGTATGTGAAGTGAAATATTCGTTACTTTTTGGAATTTATTTAGTGCAAAATTTAATTAGTTAATATATTTAATAATAAAATACAGAAAACCAATATTCCTTGAGAATTTCAACATCGATTACAAATTTGAATCATTATATGTCCAAAAACATTTTAAATAATAACAAATTTAGCAACCCATATTTATTTCAATGGTTCAAATACCTGAAGCATCAGAAAAATAAAAATGTAATGGCCACAAAATACATTTATTCAGATATATTCAAAACTATTCTAAACTATCAACACCATGGATTTACTTCATTTCTTTTTTACTTCTATACTGTGTTTATATGTTCCAAGTATTATTGGTATGCTTATTCTAATATCTTTGCAAGAGTTAGGTAATAATATTTTGATTCCTTCCTGGGACTGCAGAAATCTTGCTAGACTCCAGAGAAAGAGAATTCTTTCTTAGGGCAACTGTCTTTTATTCAGTGAGCTGAGATACCCAGCTACTCGACATGATTTCTTCTCCCAAGGGAATTCCAACTGGAGCAAAAAAGCATCAACTTGCATTTCCCTTTTGTAATTAAATTGCAGTTAGACTTCTTTTATTGTGATAAGAATATTTAGTATGCGATCTACCCACTTACAACATTTCCAAGTGCATAATACAGTATTATTAGCTATAGGCACACAGTGTTGTACAGCAGATCTTTCGACCTTATTCATCCGTCTTGCATAGCTCAAATGTTAGGCTTGTTGAATAGCAGGGAAATGGGGGGTGCTATTCAATAAGACTTTTAAATTCTAGACCTTGTACTTAGGTTTTAGGTTTCGGGTTTTGTTTTAACCAGTATTAGTCATACTCCCCACTGTAGTGGATAGAATAGAGGTCCCCCCAAAAGATATGTCCCTGGAACCTATGAATATGAACTTATTTGGGAAAGGAGTCTTGGCAGATGTAATTAAGTTAAGGATTTTCAGATGAAAAGATAATCCTGAGTTTTTCAGGTGGGCCCTAAATGCCATAAGAAACACTCACAGAAGATTTGACCAAAAAAAAAAGAAAAAAGAAAGAAAGAAAAAAGAAAGAGGCAGTGTGGCCATGCCACAGAGGCAGACACTGGAGCGACGCAGCCACAGACAAGGACCACCAGCAGCGGCCAGAAGTGGATTTGGAAATTCCCCAGAGCCTTCAAAAGCAACGAGGCCCCACTGACACCTGCAATTCTGACTTTTGGCCTCAAGAACTATAGAGAATGAATTTATGTTGTTTTGTGCCACTGAGTTTGTTTTAAATTTGTTACAGCAACCACAGGAAGGTAACATGTCTCCAAGCAGTAATATTAAAATACGACTTGGCCTGCGTTACATAGTTCAGAGTCCATGCTTTGGGATGTATTGCTAGGTATAGTCTGTACAAATTATTAAACACATACTAAATCATAATTAGTACAGCCATATAAATATTTAATTTCCTGGAAGAAGAGCTGAGTCTACATAATCACTTTTCCTCCTTAGGACATTTAAGTAATTCTTCCCTTTGGAATACATGGCCTATCTCTATTTGTAGGTGACCACAACTTAGCTAATCCTTCCTGTTTGAGGTTTCAGTATCTACCTTTTCTGAGATTCTCCAGTTTGCTTACAGTTCTTTTGGTGTGTTCTTATGTAAGTGGACAGAAGCAAGTATATATTTGGTCTTTAAAACTAGACTTTACAATTAATAGAAGAAATACCTACATATTTTAACATCACCTACTTATTCAAATCTGTAAAGTAATGAAAGCCATTTCACTATTTTCATCCTCCTTTTGTGTTACAATTACCTGTCTGTGTTTTTCTTAATGACTTTTCTCTTTGGGGTATCTTCATGAATTCATGGCTTTAAGGACACTTTATCTTCATTCATCATAACTCTATCTATATTTGAGACCCAAATGATTATAGCCATACTTACATTTGATATTTATATTATATAAAACATAAATATATTAAAGACTAAATATATAAAATATGGTATTTAATTATATTTGATAAAAAAGATCACACCATAATTCTATTTGAGGCTCAAATGATTACAACTTGGCCAGTGGGTATCTCTTTAAGTTGTCTTTAAGCTGTTCTCTTTGTTCTTTCAGCACAACCCTTTGCTTTTTGGCCACTAAATTTTCCAGATCCATCCTGATTTTACCCTGCTACAGGTAAGGAATCAGCCACCCTACAATGATTCTTGGTTCCTTTTGTGGGGAACAGACTAGACACTGAAGTCTAGGCGTTGGAGGAGTAGGTAACGGGAAGCACCCTCCTATTACTTTGGCACCATGTTTAGTAAAGACAGAGCTGGGACAGACCTTGTTAAAAATCCCACGTGCACTTGGTTTTTCATAGTTCTGCTCCCTCTCCACCTGTCCTCTGCATCCATCCTCTCCCCTTCTCTGTTCTACTGAGTGCCCCCGGAGGCTGAGTGCTGGAGTGGCCATCACTAGGGTGCCCTTACCCTTGGGCTTCGGCTAGATTTGGCAAACAGTAGGGACCAACAGGAGGTCGGCGAGCAGGAGGGGAAGGAGGCTAAAGTGTACTTCTCCTCACTCACCCCACTACAACTTCACACGGCCCTCTGGGCAGAGCTGCACCCTCATTTTTACTGCTCCCTTTAGGTGGCCTCTCCTCCATAAATCCAGTGAGATCCTCTTGTCAGTTGCCCTTCAGACGCTAGGGTGGGAAGAGCTTCCTGCTGGGAGAACCTCTCCTCACCCTTTATAGATGACTTGGACTTGCTCATACCTCTCTCTTTAGTTAAACCTTCCGAGTGGTGGTTGGTTTTTTGTTTGTTTGTTTGTTTCTGTTGACCTGGCGACTAAGACTCCAACATAACACATTACGTTTTCCTATATATTAATTTTCTAACAGTTAATAGTTTCATCAACTGGTAAAATTTACTCCTACATTGACAAAAGCCTTGTTTTCATTCTTTATTCCATAGTGAGGCTTAAAATTTCTTCAAAGAAATGCTACTGTGAAGTTAGCCTATGCAAACAGAGAGAACAAATTGGGCCAATTAGTGACCAGCTAAATTGGCACCATGTCAAGCAGTTTCTCTAAGACTAGTTGGACCTTGAGGATCTTTTGCACATCCTGAAAAGCAGCTCTCTGTAGTTTTATTATGTGTAATAAAAGAGTTTTACTATATACAATAAAACAAAGGGAATTTCCTGTCAGTTCCTGTCGGGCTGCCTTTCTAGTGATCAAACTGACCAATGACCCAGGAACGGCAGAGATACCTAAAATGCGGGGTGTCTGAGAATTAAAAAAAAAAAAAAGTCTCTTCAGAATGGGAGAAAATTTTTGCAATCTACTCATCTGACAAAGGGCTAATATCCAGAACCTACAAAGAACTCAAACAAATTTACAAGAAAAAAACAAACAACCCCATCAAAAAGTGGGCAAAGGATATGAACAGACATTTCTCAAAAGAAGACATTCATACAGCCAACAGACACATGAAAAAATGCTCATCATCACTGGCCATCAGAGAAATGCAAATCAAAACCACAATGGGATACCATCTCACACCAGTTAGAATGGCGATCATTAAAAAATCAGGAAACAACAGGTGCTGGAGAGGATGTGGAGAGAAATAGGAACACTTTTACACTGTTGGTGGGATTGTAAACTAGTTCAACCATTATGGAAAACAGTATGGCGATTCCTCAAGGATCTAGAACTAGATGTACCATATGACCCAGCCACCCCATTACTGGGTATATACCCAAAGGATTATAAATTATGCTGCTATAAAGACACATGCACACGTATGTTTATTGCAGCACTATTCACAATAGCAAAGACTTGGAATCAACCCAAATGTCCATCAGTGACAGATTGGATTAAGAAAATGTGGCACATATACACCATGGAATACTATGCAGCCATCAAAAAGGATGAGTTTGTGTCCTTTGTAGGGACATGGATGCAGCTGGAAACCATCATTCTTAGCAAACTATCACAAGAACAGAAAACCAAACACCGCATGTTCTCACTCATAGGTGGGAACTGAACAATGAGATCACTTGGACTCAGGGAGGAGAACATCACACACAGGGGTCTATCATGGGGAGGGGGGAGGGGGGAGGGATTGCACTGGGAGTTATACCTGATGTAAATGACGAGTTGATGGGTGCGGCACACCAATATGGCACAAGTATACATATGTAACAAACCTGCACATTAGGCACATGTACCCTACAACTTAAAGTATAATAATAATAAATAAATTTAAAAAAAAAAAGTCTCTTCACATTGAAATGGGAAGCTGAATTTTTTAAATAAATCTTTATTTTTAGAAATAAAGTAACTTCATTAGAAACTTCAGTTTTTTAAGTTACAGATTTGCAGAAAAAATATAAAGATAGTGGAGAGATACTCATGTATCCCACACTTAATTTTCTCTATTATTAACACTTCACATTAGTATGGTACATTTACTTCAATTAATCAACATGACACATTATTATTAATTATGGTCCATAATTTATTCTGATTTCCTTCATTTTTACCCAACATCCTGTCTCTCTTCCAGTACCCTGTGCAGAACATATGACATTTAGTAGTCATGCCTCATTAGGCCTCTCTAGACTGTGGCAGTCTCTCAGAGTCTTCTTGCTCTGATGACCTTGGCAGTTCTGAGAAGGATAGGTTAGATATTTTGTAGATTGGGATTTGTCTGATTTTGTGTGTGTGTGTGTGTGATTAGACCATTCCAGGTTTCTGGAAGAAAAACCACAGAAGCAAAGTATCCTTTTCATCACATTGTATCAAGGTACACTCTGCCAGCATCACAACACAGCTGCTGCTGACCTTGATTGTCTGACTGAGATAGTTTTTCAGAAGGAAGTCACCATGAGCAGCCCGAACTTAAGGGTGGGAGTTGTGGTTGTGTTATACCTGTCTGAGGGCAGACTATCTGCATGAATTACCGGAAGTCCTCTGCATGGGAGATGTGGCTCTTCTCCCCCATTTACTTATTTAGCAAATAATTGATTTATATTAGTATGAACTCACAGATATTTGTAATTTGGGTTGTAGTTTGGTGCTGCTTTATTTTGTTGCTCAAGTTTCAGCATTAACCACTGGAAGTTCTTACAGTTGGCTCCTGAGTCCCTTTGACGTATACCCATCTCTCCTGTGCCTTCCTCCCTTTTTTTAGCATTTCCTTCTTTTCTGGCACTAAAAGACGCTCCAGCCTTATGTATTTCTTGCTCCAGTCCTAGAATCAGTCATTCTCCAAGGTGGGAGGCTAGATTTTACAAAGTAACATTTAACATAAATAAACTTGAGTTCCTTCTGCATTCCTCCCCTCAGCATCTAAATCTCCATCCCAGCCAGGAGGGGCTGCAACACAGAGAAAAAGATCAAAGGAATCAAAGCATCACCCCCAATACATACGCACACAAAAGGCCAGAATAGGCACTACTTTCTTAGCCACTTACCACCAAGAGTTTTTGAGTGTTCTTTGGATAAAATGTGTTAAAAATGTATATATGTTATTTATTATTTGTATAGATAATAATAAGTAAAAACCCACAGTTAGAATTGAAAATATCAGTCTGAACTTCTTACTTACATTTAAATAAATATGTGTGTGTGTGTGAGTATGTGTGTGTGTGAAACTATACACATACACACATATATTTCCTAGTTCTATACACTGAAGAGTCCTAGAAACCAAGACAAACCCAGTAGTGTTGACATCTCGGATTGTAGACTTCAAATAACATTTCTTGCAATGGAAAGTAGGCTCCTTGAGAAATGCCTGGTTCCAATGTTCAAGAAAAGCCTGGAAGATCTCTTTATGCCGGAAAGCAAGGAACCTGTCAAGACTACTAGTGTCTTATCAGAAGGACTGAGGAACTAACTTGAATAGCTTCCCACTAGCAGAAAATGAAGCAAGTTGAATATTAAAATGAAGAAAGTTGAATATTTAAAAAGATAATACTTGCAATGCATTAAAAGACATTACATATAATTTAATGCAGGGGTTTATAGTTATACTAAAAAAAGAAAAATTCAGCTCATTAATCAACCTTGGATACATGCAGAGAGCCAACTAATTTTTTAGGACTAATTTTTTAGGACTGATTTTTTTAAAATTAGGGAGAAGAAATTAGGGGAAAAATTAGGGAGCAATTATCAGGCCTTCCCTATAAAATCTGTTTATTGGAATATCCAAATAATGAAAGAAAAGTGTCTTTCCGGAATTACCTCATGAGTAAATAACTGAGGTGAGATAGACTATCCATTTGCAATACTAATGAATTAAAGGATCTAGGCAAAGAATTTCAATGGTTGATAAGCATCACCAAAAAAAGAGACAACTAGATATTACCTGCCTCTTGATGGAAGGACACCATTGCAAAGTAGCATGGTCAAGAAAAAGAACAAAATCAAGACTGAGTCTGATCAAACGTCTCTCTATCAACCTATAGGAGCAGGGAACAGAGGAATGTGTTTAAATTCCATGGGGATAAAATAAACAAAATCCAGACTGTGCAAAAACCTACAGCCTACCCAGTTTCTTCAACAGAAAAAAAAATGGTGTAGAGGAATTTAAGACAGAGTGGCAATCAAAAGGTGGGCTTCATTTAGTTCTCAATTTAACAAACTTAAAAAAATTAAATATCCAATTGGGGAAATGTGAAAATACTGAATATAGGATGATATTAAGGAATTATTGCTATGTTTTTTGATATAATGATGTTATGATTAGGTAGCTGTAATACTTTTAAATATATTTGAAAGTCAAAAAAAAAAAGGTTGAAAAATTGCCATGACCCCAAATGTTCTTGCTTAAGGTCACCGAGATAGTAATGTAACAGTGCAACAGTAAAACAACTAACATAACTGACTCCATTTTTGTTTAAGAGGCCTTTACCCATTCCTGCACATAGGTTAGAATAATTTTAGAGAACTGAGATCATAGGCAGAAACAGCAATCATGTAGTTTTTAAACTAAGTCTGGGATTAAGGAAAGAATGCAAACAACTACTATGTCTTGTCAAAGATTTGTATGAGCATTGTGACCCGACCAAGGACAAAGAGGTTCCCCACCTCCTCCATTTGTCACTGGAGCCCAGATGTCTACAGACCTCGTCACCTCTTGATACAAACACCCTCCTCTTCCCTACATCCTCCTCCCGTAAAAATCCTCCAGCCGGCCTGGAAATTTGAAGATGGTACTTTAGAATGCTAGTTCACCATCTTCCTGCTTTTCCTCCCACCAACCTCATCTCTCGTGTTTGGCTTTCAAGCAGCAAGCAGCCGAACCTGGGTTCAGTTACAGTAATTTGCGAAGCTCCAGTTGAAACACTATGAATTAAGATATAAATAAATCAGTCACCCCAAACCAATGGAAATTACTCTGTATTGGCAAATCAATTTTTTTTAAAGCAGTTTCCGATGTTCTTCAGTAGTTGAGACCCATAGTTCTCCAATCCCATTGCCCTGAAAGTATTCTGTTAAGTGTCCCTAATTTGCCTTTATATCTGGGAATGGAAGTTGAAATGAATATAAATGTTAATTCCAGAGAGTTTGTCTCGGGCACCACACCTGTTGGATCACTTTCCTGAGCAGCTTTGAAATGGCACAATCGCATGGAATTAATTTTTTCTTTTCTTGGCTTTTCTAGTTAGCCTGCATGAACCATAAGGCCCTTTGGGTGTGTTGAGAATAAGTCAATACAATAACACTTTCTAATGGCATTCAATTGTACTTGAAACCTGATAACCAAAACTGGATCAGCATGAAGGTCTCCCAGTCACCCTGGTGACTTCGACTCAGACGACACAGTAGGTATGCCAGTTCCAAATGGATACATTGTTTTAACCCTAGATAACTTTTTCACCAATATTACTTAAAACAACGATTTCCTTTGTGCCATACAAGATTTTAAATTATTGATGAGGAGTTTCAGTCTATAGAAAATTGCCTGGCCAGGCGCAGTGGCTCACGCCTGTAATCCCAGCACTTTGGGAGGTTGAGGTGGGCGGATCACGGGGTCAGGAGATTGAGACCATCCTGAACAGGGTGAAACCCCGCCTCTATTTAAACAAATACAAAAAATTAGCCAGGCATGGTGGCGGGTGCCTGTAGTCCCAGCTTGGGAGGCTGAGGCGGGAGAACGGCGTGAACCCAGGAGGCGGAGCTTGCAGTGAGCCAAGATTGCTCCACTGAACTCCAGCCTGGGTGACAGAGTGAGATTAAAAAAAAAAAAAACTGCCTAATTTAGCAGTAAAACAAATTAGAAATAATTGTGTGAGCTATATGAATACAAATGTTCTAAATATAGAACACACAGCTAGATTTTCCTAGTTACTTCTTAAAGTTATCAGGACTTTTGTAAAATTGGAAATACTACAGTGCCTTTTCACTAGCATGTTTGATAATTAGATTTAATAAGAATGATGACAATAATGATGATAGTACTAATGACTAACATCATTTAGGACTGTTATGTTCTAAATACTGTGCTCAGCATTTTACATGTTTTATCTCATTTAATCCTTATAATACCCCTATCTCTATGAGGGAGGTTATAGTAGGTCCTATTATAATTGTTTTACAAATGAGCAAAGAGGCTTAGAAGTTGAGTTGCGTTTTTAAAATGGCAGGACCAGTACTAGTAAATTTTACAAAGCTAGTGGGAAAAAGCAGACTTCTTTCATGGTTCCGGTGAAAACAATCCATACACGTGAATTTCAAATATATATATAATTTTGGCAAGACATTAATATAGGCCCTCCTATAAAGATGTACTCATCCTGGGACCAAACAGCCTGCAACACACAGAAGAAACTGGATTGCACAATAATAAAAGAAATTTGCACCAAAGCGGAAGAGCAATTATTGTCTGCGAAAGGTTTCACTAGGTCTTTAGTATGAAAGACTTAGAAATTACTGTGAGAATCTCGCTGTCGATCATTCATGTTTACTGCGTATAATTATAGTTGGATTATATAGTTCACTGCATTTGGGCTTTACTCTCCAGCAGTCTCAGTTAATTGTTTTTGCTGTTCTCATAAAATGTTTCCATTTGTATTATGGGTGGATATTTAGAACAAATCCAATCCCTTTTAAATGGCCTTCCATTCTCCTTTGAATGTACAGGGTCTTATCAAAGGAAACCTGCCTAAGTATCTCCCCTTAGAGAATTTCTCTAGTTCTCCTTTCTATTTTCCCCCTAGAATCAACGTACCTTCCCACTGAACCCAGTTCTAGGAACTTCACTTTTGAAGCTAAGTTTTGCTTCTGTCAAGCCCCATTTTGGTTTGGCAATTCTAGACTGGAGTTTGACCTTTTCCCTTGAGTGCTCTATCCAGAACACTTGGTTCCATATCTTGGAGATGGGGAGTGGATGTGCACCTCTGCCCTCTCCAGCCACCAAGCATTCTGAACCCCAGCCAGGATGAATCCCTGTGATCACAGAAGAAACCAAGTCAAGCGTATCTTAAAGAATGTTGTATCTACAAAGAAGCTTATTTCTGATGGGAAGACCTGCAATCCACACCTACTCACAGTCACTTACTTAATAAAAACAAAACAGCCCTAGAATTTGTAAATATGTTATTTTTCTTCCTAAGAGTTCAGAAGCAACAGTAAAAACAATGGACAACAACAGGAAAATTTTGAAATACACAAAAAAGAAGTGTCTTCTATTTTTAGCATGTGATGTCTTGATGAAAAATCTTATGCCAATGTGATTCTCAGTTGACTTTTTTTCTCTAAAAGCCTTTATCTTAATATTTTGAAATTCCACAATGATGTGTCTATGTCAACAGCTTTTTGCCTTTGTTCGATTTGGCACTTAGTAAGTTTTTTCCATTTAAGAAATAGGGTTACCTTCAACTGTATAAAAGATTTTATATTATTTCTTTGGAGGAAAAAATTGTTTCCCTCCTGTTTGTTGTTACTTTTTAGAAATCCTATTAGATGTCTGATCTCCAGTCTTGACTGTAGTCTTTATGTCTCCTCTCAAATTTTGTACCTCCTTATTTTTGATCTGGGAAATTTCTTTAATTTTCCTTGCAGTCTTCTACTGAATTTTGTTGCTTAGACCATTGTGTTTTTAAGTTCCAAGAACTCTTTCTCACGCCTTCTTTCCATAGCATCCATTTCTTACTGAATGGATACAATGTCTTGTATATTACTCAGTAATAGTTTCTTTAAGTCTTGTTGGTTCTCCATTTTTCTCTTTCGTTTTACAGATGAAAAATAGGATTGCATCAAACTGAAAAACTTCTGCGCAGCAAAGGAAACAATTAATAGAGTGAAGAGACAACCTACGAAATGGGAAAAATATTTACAAATTATGCATCAGATAAAGATTTAATATCCAAAATATACTAGGAGCTCAAACTATTCAATATTAGGAAATCAAATAACTCTATTTAAAAATGGTCAAAGGACTTGAACAGACATTTTTCAAAACAACACATAAAAATGGCCAACAGATATATGAAAAAATGTTTGACATCCCTAATCATCAGATAATGCAAATTAACACCATAATGAAACATCAACTCATACCCGTTAGATTGACTATTATCAGAAAGATCCCAGATAACAAATGTTGGTACGGATGTAAAGAAAGGGAACCCTTATACACTGTTGGCGGTATTGTAAATTAGTACAGCCATTTTGGAAAATAGGATGAACTTTCCTCAAAAGACTACAAACAGAACTACTGTATGATCCAGCAATTTTACTGCTGGATACGCACACAAAGGAGGTGTAATCACTCTGCCAGGAATATCTACACTCCTATGTTTATTGCAGCATTATGCACAACAGCCAAGTTATAGAAACAACCTAAGTATCCATCAACCGATGAATAGATTAAAAATATGGTATACATAAACAATGGAATACTATTCAGTCAGAAAAAAGAATGAAACCCTGTCATTCATAACAACACTAATGAACCTAGAGGCCATTATGTTAGGTGAAATAAGCTAGGCACACAGAGACAGATACCCTGTGATTTCCCTTGTATACAAAATATTTTAAAAAGTCAAATTCATAGAAGTAGAGGGTAGAATGGTGGTTGCTAGAGTACCACCCAGCTAGAGGCTGGGGTGGGGAGTGGTGATGGGGAAAGGAAAGATGTTGGCCAATGGGCACTAAGTTAGTTAGATAGAAGGGAAAGTTCTGGCGTTTTATTGCATAACAAGTTGACTATAGTTAATAATAATGCATTTTATATTTCAAAATTGCTAAAAGAGTGGATTTAAAATATTTCCACCACAAAGAAATAATAAGTATTTGATGTGATAGACATGCTAACTACTCTAAATTGATCATTGCACAGTGTGTAAATGTATTAAAATATCACTTTGTACCCTATGAGAATATACAATTATTATGTGTCAACCAAAAATAAAATAAAACTTAAAAAAAAAGAATATCCAATATGAAGGCTAGTAGGAGTCCTGGGGGAGGAGCACAAGGCTTCCTGACCAGCAGGCTTTGCTTGGGTGAGCAGGTTGGGGCACGAAGCCAAGGATGCAGAAATTTAATTTAATTTAATTTAATTTAATTTAATTTAATTTAAGAGTGGTAGTTCTTCATTAGAAACTACACTAGTTTTCCCAAAAAAGTAACTTTAATTTCTTTAGAAAAAATTCATGTGGCTCTTTCATTTTTCCTCTATTTGGCTTGGAAGCTGCATTGCTGGTGGTTAGACATTCATCTCGAGGTGGTGGTGCAGAGACCTGGGTGGGCAACAGACTATTCTCTATTAGAGACCTTCAAGTGGTCTGCTTGTTTTAGGCTCAGCCCTCCACCTGCCCCTTCTGCAGTGGGCTTCTCCAGGCATTTGTAAGGTTGTGGATTTGCTCATATTGTTGTGGCATGAATGGAAAGTATATGCATGTTGATACTATACTTGTTGGATTTAATTACATTTCAAATGTCTTTAAAAAGTTACATTCTGATTTGGTTTTAAAACAAAAAGATATTGGGTATACAAGATGGCATGACAACAGAGGAGCGGGGTGAAGATTTAATGTTGCTGAAGCAAACATTCACCATAAGGAAATGTACACATTTCTAGTTAGTTTGGAAAGCAACATCCAAATTCTCTATGGGCTCTGAGAAGAACAATTTCTTGGAGTGGATGAAGCTGGGTTACATCCTGTGACTGTGACCCATGAAGAAGAAAAGCTGAGCACACATTCAGCAGTGCACTGAAGCCCGGAGAAGTAACCAAATCTCCCCAGTGGACAAAGGAGGCTTCGAAGGGACAAGAGGTTTGTTGAGGATCAAATCATGGATTAGGAAGGAATATTGTTAATGCATTGTGTCATAATTGATAGGCAGCAATTTTTCTTTTTATTATGGTGTTTTATACTCAATTTAACATAAGTTCTTTTTCTGGTTTCTCCTCACCTTCCTGAACGACAATAGGTAAAGTGCTCTGGGGCCTATTCTTGACCCATTTTCCCTTTTTCTGCCTACACCCCTGCCGTGGATGGAGCTCGTTGGTAATCACGGCTTTGAACACAGTCCATAGTAAGAGCTGCTGTCATCTGACCCAGATCACTTCCTGGCTGATACGGGGAGGTGGGGGTAAGGGGGGACAAATGGCCATTCCAGTGACCCACAGTGGCACACTCTCATGCCATTTATTCCCAGAGCTCACCCATGGGATAAGGCTGAGGCCAGATGTCAGCTGAACCCACATCTTTTTGTTGTTATTGTTTGAGACAGAGTTTCACTCTTGTCGCCCAGGCTGGAGTACAATGGCATAATCTTGGCTCACTGCAACCTCCGCCTCCTGGGTTCAAGTGATTCTCCTGCCTCAGCCTCCTGAGCAGCTGGGATTACAGGCACACACCACCATGCCCAGCTAATTTTTGTACTTTTAGTAGAGACAGGGTTTCACCATGTTGGCCAGGTTGGTCTCGAACTCCTGACCTCAGGTGATCAACCCGTCTTGGCCTCCTAAAGTGCTGGGATAACAGGCATGAACCATGGCACCTGGCTGAACCGACATCTTTGCCTAGCTTCTTCCCCCATCCTATCCTACTTCCCTCGCTTTCTTATATATCTCATCTGGAGGCTGAAATAAATCATTTACCCAATCCCTGAGTAAACCATTTACACAAGAATCCCTCTCTCAGGCTCTGCTTCTAAGGAACCAGACTTAAGGCATCATCTATATACTCAGACTCTCAAATTTATATCTCTGGACTGGATCTATCTGCTGAGCTTCCTTATCAACATTTCTACATGGAAGCATTTAATACTATCTTGTCTAAGACTGAGCTCCTGATCACTTTTGCTTTACCAAACTGGTCCTAGAGCTTTCCTCACTGCACTAAATGGTAACTGATATTGCTTGGCTGTGGCCCCACCCAAATCTCATCTTGAATTGTAACCCCATAATCCCCATATGTAATGGGAGGGAGCTGGTGGGAGGTAATGCAATCATAGAGGCAGTTTCCCCCATGCTGTTCTTTGTTTTTTCTTTTGTTAAGATGGAGTCTCACTCTGCTGGTGTGCAGTGCAGTGGCATGATCTCAGCTCACTGCAACCTCTGCCTCCCCAGTTGAGTGATTCTCCTGCCTCAGCCTCCCGGGGAGCTGGGATTACAGGTGCATACCACCACGCCTGGTGCTAAGTTTTGTATTTTTTATTTTTTAGTAGAGACAGGATTTCACCATGTTGGTCAGGCTGGTCTCAAACTCCTGACTTCAAGTGATCCACCTGCCTCGGCCTCCCGAAGTGCTGGGATTAAAGGTGTGAGCCAGCAGGCCCAGCACCCCCATGCCATCCTCGTGATAGTGAGTGAGCTCTCATGAGATCTGATGGTTTTATAAGCATTTGGCATTTCCCTTCATTCATTCTCTCTCCTGCTGCCCTGTGAAGAGGTACCTTCTGCCATGATTGTAAGTTTCCTGAGCCATACGGAACTGTGAGTCAATTAAACCTCTTTTCTTTATAAATTATCCAGTCTCAGGTATTTTTTCATGGCAGTGTGAGAACTGACTAATATAGTAACCTTATTATTTCATTTGTTTGGTCTAAAAGCCATGGAGTCCACTTTGACTTCTCTGTTTCTCCTGCACCCGTGTTGAATCCGTCAGCACATCCTGCTGGCTCCTCCTCCAGGTAGGTCCACACTTGTCCTTCTCACCATCTCCACTGCTGCCATCTAATCCAGACTATCGTTATATCTCTCACCTGGGTTATTTTAACAGCCTCTTAAATTTCTTCCTGTTTCTGCCTTTGAACTTCTTTATTGTGTTCTCAATACAGCACTCAGATTAAGCCTGTTAAAATATAAGTCTAATCATGATACTCTTCTGCTCAGAATCCCTGAAAGCTTCGCCTTTGGAAGAGGCCGCCCACACAGGTCCTGAGTATCCCTGCCTGTTCCTGCTTACTGTGCCAAACTGCAATCCTAATCTGTCCTCTGAGAGTGAGCAATTTCTCTAATGGGCCCTGTAGGCCGTTAAGTTTCCTGGAGTAAGGGAGATTGGCTTGTTGGCTGTTTCATAGAAGGTGTGCTGCTCACTCAGAAAGTGCTAGGTTCTTGGCTCTGAGTTCTTCTCCTGTAACACAATCCACTGTGTGTGCAGACACCATGATGGGGCCTTGTGCTGCCTCTGTGCAGATTAGCAGGGAATGGATAGCTGTACACAAACCAGTATGAACTCTGGCTACTGTTTGGCCATCTTTGTCTCTGGCCCAGGAGTCTCATGTCTTCTGTTTGCATCCACGAAGTAACCAGCACACTTGTTAGCTTACAAGGAAGGTAAAATTCCAGGCTCTGCGCAGTTCTTGACACCCATCACATTCAGAGTAAAAACCCAGCAGCCTACAAGGCCCCACCACTTGCCCCTCCTGATCCCATTGCTTACTCTCTGTCCCTGGCCCACACAGGTCCAGCCACACAGACCTCCTTCCTTTCTTTCACACATGCTCAGCACCCTCCATCTTCAGGACTTTTGCATTTTTTGTTTCTTCTAAAAGTAGCCCCCTCTCCAAGTCTTCTGCATGGCTGGCTCCCTCACCTCCCTCCTGGCTTTTCAGATATACCACCTTCCTTGGGGCCTGCTCCACCCTGTCATTATTCTAAAATCTGCAACCCTCAGACCTTTATCTCCTTTCTTGCTTTCTTTTTCTCCTTGATATTCGTAATCATCAAACCTCTATCTAGTTTACTCACTTATTTGTTCCCAACCTAGTCTCCCTCACTAGAATGTAAGCTATAGGGAGCAGCGAGTTTTGCTCACGTTATTCACTGCTAGTTTCCCCAGTAACTAGGGCAGTGCCTGGCACATAGTAGAAACTCATAAACATGTTGAATGAATGAACTTCTGGCAAACACAATCTGCTAACTTGCATACTATTAAACCTATGATCACCTTCTGAGGAATAAGAAGGAGTGGGGTCACATATGAGCAAAACAAACACAGTGTGTTCTACATGGAGTTTACCATTTTGTCAAAAAAACATATTTGCCAAATAATCATACAAATACATAACTATAAATCATAGAAAGAGCAATGAATGAAAAATACAGAAAGCTAATAGGCCACATTAAAGAATACTGTTCTCATGGTGTAGTCATTGGGAAGCTCTCAAGCAAAAGCCTACATTTCTCAACCTACTTTTTACCCAGGTGCAATTATGTGATCAGTTATCACCAAAAAAGTGTGTGAGAAATTAGTGTACGTCACTTGTGGACTGAGGTTTCAAGGACAGAGGTGTGCCTTCTCTACTTTCTCCCCATCTGCTATCTGGAACAAAGAACTGCAAGATCCTGGGGAATGAAGGAAAGGCAGGATAGAAAAGGCCAGGGCTCCTGAATTGCCACTCGCAGGAAGCCACTAAACCAACCAGGAACACTGCCAGAGTGGCATCAGAAGTCTACTGGACAGTCAAGACTTTCACCACTGACCAGTGGTGATGAGGCCACTGTCACGTGTCAGTGGAGGTCATGTGAGAAGCAGCAATGAGAAATCCCTATGCCATGCAGCCAAGAGTTGATACCAACAAACACGTAGTGGGGATCTTGAAATCCTACCCCTCCCAGGCAATAACAAGGTGTCCTACTCATCCAGGGAGTGCCAGTGAAGACCAAGTGGGAAACCCGGACTTCCATCCACATCTGGCAGTAAAAGAGTGGTACCCACTTCCCCTGCCAGTGAAATGTCAAAGAAAACCTATTAAAAGAGTATATATTTGTTTTAAGTAGAGTCTCATAATATTCAATATTCAAAATACCCAGGGTTCAATTGAAAATCACTTGTACCAAAACCTGGAAAAATCTCAACTTGGATCAGAACAGACAATTAACAGGTACACAACAGAAATGACACAGAGGTTAGGATTACATGACAAGGAAGCTAAAGCAGCCATTATAAAATTGCTTCAATGAGGAATTACAAATACATGCCACAAACTAAATAAAAATAGAAACACACAAACAATCTCAGCAAAGAAATAGAAAATACAAAGACCAAAAAGAAGTTTTGGAAATCAAAAATACAATAACCAAAATCAGAATTCAATAAATGGACTCAAAAGCAGAATGAAGAACACAAAGGAAAGAATTAGGAAACCTTAAGATAAAACAATAGAAATTACCTAATCCAAACAACACTGAGAAAATTAACTGAAAAAAAAATGAGCAGAGTCTCAAGGACTTGTGAGATGATAATAAAATGCATTCATGTCATTGATGTCCCAGAAAGATAGAACATATAAGATGGGATGAAAAAGCCTTTGAAGAAATAATTACTGAAAATTTCTTATATTTGGTGATATGGTTTGGCTGTGTCCCCACCCTAACCTCACTGTGAATTGTAACAATCCCCACATGTCAAGCGTGGGGCCAGGTAGAGATAATTGAATCATGGGGGCAGTTTCCCCCATACAGTTCTCATGGTAGTGAATAAGTCTCATGAGATCTGATGGTTTTATAGATGGGAGTTCCCCTCCACAATCTCTCTTGCCTGCCACCACGTAGGACATGACTTTGCTCCTTATTTGCTTTCCTCTGTGATTGTGAGGCCTCCCCAACCATGTGGAACTGTGAGTTGATTAAACCTCTTTCCTTTATAAATTATCCATTCTGGGGCTTGTCTTTATTAGCAGCATGAGAACGACTAATATACTTAGAAAAAGCCAAAATTCTACAGATTCAAAAAGCCTAGAAAAATTCTGAACAGGATGAACTGAGAGAAACCCATACAAGATATATCACAGTCAAATGTTTGAAAATTGAAGACAAATATCTTAAAAGCAGTGAGGAGAGAAAAATGATCCCTAACCTACAGGGGAAAACCAGTTAGATTACAGCAGATTTCCCATTAGAAGCCCTGTAGGCTAGAAAGAAGAGGTACATATTTCTCAAGATATTAGCCAACTGTCAACTCAGAATTCTATAGCCAGGAACAATGCATTTTGGAAATGAAGGAGAAGTTAAGATATTCTCAGATGAAGGAAAATTAGGAGAATTTCTCCCCAGCAGGCTTACTTTAAAATAAGGGCTAAAGGGAGTTCTCTAAACAGAAGAGAGATAAAAGAAGGAATCTTGGAATATGCAGAAGGAAGAAAGAAAAAGAAAAAGTAAAAATATTGGTAAACATTTTTCCTCTTGAGTTTTCTAAACTGAGAGTTAAAGCAAAAATTACAACATTGTCTGACATGGTTCTTAATGTGTTGGGAAAGGCAGTCATGCACAGCTCCTCAGCCCTTGAATGGCTACATGAGAGTAGACTTAGGCCTGAAACATTTCCTTACAAAGAGGTAAAGAGCCCTCATAACCAATGCTACATTTATTGCCTTGTGAGAGAATATCTTTCCCTGTTCTGGCCTTGATGTAGTTACTCCTTTGCTCTGTCTAAGCATGTGTATGTGTCAGTTTCCTCAGTCATGTCCCTGGCTTTCTATATTTCAGGTCCCCACGGGGGAAGGATAAGGTGCTTCTACTGCAGGACAAACTGGAGCGTGTGTAGTCACACTGCCAATGTCATCTGTGTAGTAGATCTGCTGGCCACATGGGGGCCAATGCATTGCAAGGGGCTATATCTTGTGCTCACGCTCTTTCCTTTCTCTGCAAGTAAACACCATGCAACTTGAGCCTGATGTCTCTATTGTCTGTTCTCAGCTGCCTCAAATCATGCATTGGTCTCTTTCCTTGGTGGCACTAATCAGCCTTTTAACTTTGTTCACACAACCTACCCACCCAATGAAAAATGAAGCACCCTGTATGTAGATAATATATAGAAAACAATTATAAATGGGGGATATTAAAGAAATGTGAAGGGAGGTAAGAGTTTGTACGCTTCATTCAAACTGGTAAAATGCTGACACCAGTATTTTGTGATAAGTAGTCCTTCTGAAAAATGTATAGATAATGCAAAAGAGAATTCTAAGTTCATAGAAATGAAGGAAAAAGAAAACAGAAATAAAAAATGAACAAGCACAAAACAACAAAAACACTCATCAGACTTAAGCCCTTATATCTGTAAATTGCATTACATTAAATGCAAATGATACAAATATACCAATAAAAAACACAGATTAGGAAAATATTTAAGAGCAAAACAAACAAACAAAAACTACAACTCTATTATATTCTGTCTATAAGAAACTCACTTCAAATGTAAGGTTATAAGTAGGTTGAAAGTAAAAGAATGAAAAACGGTATACCATGCAAACTTTAATCAAAAGAAACTATGAATAGCTACATTGTTGTCAGATAAAGTCAATATCCAAGCCAAAAAAAAAAAAATTACCTGGAACAAAAAGAAGCATCCCATGATTTTAAAAAATAGCAATTCTCCAAGAAGGTATAGCAAATCTAAATCTGTATGCACCCATGTGAAGCAAAAATTGAAGTAACTAAAAGGAGAATGTAAAAACCATAATAGCGGAGACCTCAACACCTCTCTCTCAACAATTGATAAAACAACTAGACAGAAAATCAGCAGAAGAGCTCAGCAAAATTATCAACAGGATCTAATTGACATTTATAGAACATACCATCCAACACCAGAATATGCATTCTTTTCAAGTGCCAATGAAACGAAACATATATCAAGATACAACATACCCTGGGCCAAAAAATAATCTTCAACAAACTTAGAAGAATTGAAATCATATAGGTTGTGATCTTTGACCACAATGATATAAAGTTAGAAATCAATAACATAAAGATAATAGTAAAATCTCCAAACACCTGAAAACTAAATAACCCAACAGTCAAACAGAAAGTCTCAAGAGATACACTGAAATAAGTGAAAATGAAACTAAACTACACCAAAAGTTGCTATCTAGGGCAGTTTTGAGAGGAAAATCTATAGCACTAGTAGCACATATTAGAAAAGAGGAAAAAAATCACACTCCTGTAGTCTTCAGTTTCCATCTTTAGAACCAGAAAAAGACAAGCAAAATAAACCCAAAGCAAGCAGAAGAAAGGAAAACTTAAGACAAGAGAAGAAATCAATGTTATTTAGAACATAAAAAAGAAAGAAAATCAATTAAACAGAAACTTGATCCTTTGAAAAAATCTTTAAAATTGACAAACATCTAGCAAGATGTTTTTGAAAAAAGAAAAAAAGAAAGAAGACACATATTACCAATAGCAGAAATGAAACGGGAATACTGTTACTGCAGATAAGAAAAGGATAATACACGAATACTAGGAACAACTCTACAAACATAAATGCTATGTCTTAGAAGCAGCAGGTCAATTATTTGAGAAGCACAAAGTTTCACAACTTTTCCAACATAAAATAGTTTGAAAGACCTTATAATGATTAAGAAAATTGGATTTATAACTTAATAATCCTCCCAAAAAATTTCCAGACCCAGATGGCTTCATGCGAAAATTCTACCAAATATTTAAGAATTAACACTAATTCTACACAATGTCTTCCAGAAAACAGAAGAGAAAGAAACATTTTCTAGCTTATTCTGAGAATTCAGCATTATTCTGACATGAAAAAGAGACAAAGCAAGGATGTCCACTCTCACCACTCCCATCCACTATAGTACTAAAAATAAAGCAAGAAAACAAAATAAAAGGCATGCAGACAAAAAGAAGAGGAGGTAAAACTGCCCCAATTTGCAGACGACAGAATGGTCTATACAGAGAAGCCCACAAAATCTACAAAAACTTTAGAATAAGTGAGTGAAGCAAGATCTCAGGGAAGAGATCAATGTATAAAACTCAATTGTACTTATATATATGGGGAAGCAAATTTAAAATATAATACCATTTATTACTGCCCCCAAAATACTTAGGTGCATGTCTAACCAAATATACAGAACTTGCACGGTGAAAATTAAAAATTACTAACGGAATAAATCAAAGAAGATCTAAATAAATCAAAAGACATGTCATATTTTTGGACTGGAAATTCAATACAGTAAAGATGTCAACTCTCCCTAAATTTATATACATATATAATGCAATTCCTATGAGAAACTCAGCAAGACTTTCAGTAGACATAGATAAAATTGTTGTAAAATTTATACAGAAGGGCAAAGAAACTAGAAGCTAGATCAATAACTAAATCAATTTTGAAAAAAATAAAGAAGAAAGTGGGAGAAATTATTTTTCTCAACTTCATGACTACTACAAGATGTAGTAATCAAGATTGCGTGGCATTGGCAGAGGGAACAGACACATAGATTAATGGTACATAATAGAGAATTCAGAAACAACCCGATACAAGAATGCCAACCGATCTGAGTTTTTGACAAATGTGCAAACACAACTCATCAGAGGACGAATAGTCATTTCAACAATTATGCCAAGGAACCTGTATAGTCACAGGCACAAAAATGAACCTCAGCATAAATCTTATACCTTTTGCAAAAATTAACTTGAAATGGCTCATAGATTTAAATGCAAAACATTAAATTATAAAACTTCTATACGATAACACAGGAGAAATCTTCAGGACCTAGGGCTTGCTGAAGAATTGTTAAATCTAGGACAAAAAGCACAAATTATTGAAAAAATTCATGAATTAATTTTCATCAAAATTAAATTTTAGCTCTGTACGAAACTTTGTTAAGAAAATTAAAATACAAGAAGAATTATCTGCAAGCCCCATATCTGACAAAGGGCTTATATATATATATGTTAAAAAGTCTAGAAATTCAACAGAAATTAGAATGTACAAAAGATCTAAAGAGACGTTTCACCAAGCACATAGAAATGTGTTCAATATCTGGCCACTAGGAAAATGCAAATGAAGACTGTCTTGGACTATTTGTGCTGATATTTAAAAAACCACCAACTGGGTAATTTGTAAATAATAGAAATTTATTTCCTGCAATTTTAGAGACTGAAGAGTCCAAGATCAAGGTACCAGCAGGTCTGGTGTCTGGTGAGGGCAGTTCTGTGCTTCCAGATGATGCAATGAATGCTGCATCCTCACATGGTAGAAGGCGAGAGGGCAAAAGGGACTAGCTAGTATTCTCCAGTCCTTTTATAAAGCACTAATAAAAAACACTAATCTATCTGTAATAGATTAGTGATCTATTACTAATATTACTATAAGTAACAAAAAACACTACAAGTAATAAATACAGATTACTATAAGTTATAAAATATCTTATGAGTAATAGATTACTAACAAGTAACAAAACACTAATCTATCAGTAATCCATTACTTATTACTTATTCTTCCCTCTAAAAGGCCCCATCTCTTAAGACTACCACAATGGGTTTAAAATTTCAACATGAGTTTTGGAGGGACACATTCAAACCTCAGCAAAGACCATAATGAGATATCCTATGCACCTATTAGAAGTGCTAAAATAAAAATAACAAAAATGTCAAATGCTGGTAAGGATGTGGAGAAAGGGGATCTTTCAGATTTTGCTGTTGGGAATGTAAAATGGTACAGTGACACTGACAATTTGAAAGCTTCTCAAAAAACTAAACATACACTTACCTTACAACCCAGCAGTCACACTCCTTGGCATTTATCCTAGAGAAATGAAAACTTAAGTCCCCACAAAAAAATGTATAGCAGCTTTATTTGTGATAGTCAGAAATTAAAAACTATAAAAATAGTCTATAAATCAGTGAATGGTTAAACAAACTGTGTTACATTCATACCATACACTTCAGCAATAAAAAGAAACAAACTATTGAGATTTGCAACAACGTCAGTGGATCTCAGGGACAATACATTGAGTAAAAAAAAGTCAATATCAAAGATAGTATATTCTGATTCCACTTCCATTACATTCTCAAGATGATAAAATTGTAGAACCAAAACCTAGATTAGCAGTTGCCAGAGTTAGGAATAATGCGGTTAAGGGAAGGGTGTGGAGACATAGGGAGTGATTGGGGCTACAAATGGGTAACACAATGGAGTCTTGTGATGATAGGACAGTTTTGTAACTTGATTGTAGTAATTACATGAATCTTCTATGTGTAATAAAATGATACTGAACCAAACACATATATTGCACCAATATCAATTTCCTGGATTTGGTACTGTACCATCAGTATTTGATAGCATTGCATAAATGAACTAAACCCACACCTTGTGTCAATGTCAACTTCCTGGTTTGAGTACTATGCCATCACATATTTAATAGCATTGCATAAGATGTAACCACTGGGACAATCTGAGTAAAGGGTACATAGGACATTTCTATACTATTTTTGAAAGTTCCTGTGAATCTATAATGATTAAAAACAAAATATTTTTTTAAAGTAAAATATTCAAGTAAATAATAAAAACACAAAGTATGCAAATTAAATATGCTTTGATACAGGATTGAAAGGGTGATACAGTATGATGCCTTCAGGACACTACATGTATGTTAGCTTTGCTGGAGCCTAAAGTCTTTGTGTGAACTGTTGAGTTACACTTACAGTACAAATGAATTTTACTTTCTTTTATTTTTCATACTTTAACAGGGATAACCATTAGAAATATAATTAATGGATTGAATTTGCTCATATTAATGGAACTCATTCAATGGTCTGAATAATTAACTGGCTTAATATAAATTTACAATAATTCTGCTTGCAATGCAAGTCATAACTATTTGTTTGACAATTTAATTTTGTACTTCAACTTTTCGAGAATGTGGCCTTTTCAAAAAAAGTGTCTACTAATTACAAAGTAGAAAAAAGCTAAAATATGTCATATGATTGATTTTATTGTTACTTTTAAAAGGAAATTTACTAGAATAAAATTACCTATAACCAAGTAGAGCAAAAAGTGATAAACCTAGATGCAATAAATCTACTTTATGCAATTTTTCTAACTTCTTTCAACTTACTAAATGTTTGTTAAGAACTATCAATGTACAGGACCCTCTCACAGGCTTGATCTGGATCAGCTCTCAAAAGCTTGTCTAAGTAAGCTTCAAACCAGTTATTTAACAAAACTTTCTACAAGGATGAATTTTTCTTGTATGTGGTGTTCAGTATGGTAGCCACAAGTGGCAGTTGAACACTTGAAATATGACTCACAAAAAAGACACTGAATTTTTTATTTAATCTTATTTTAATTAATCTAATTTTAATTTTTAAAAGTCATAGATGGTTAATGGCTGCCATATTGGGCAGCACAGCTCAAGATATTATCACATAGATTTTGGATATTAACCCCTTATTTTTAGAATACTTTTCCTTCACAAGTTCGCACAGAAGAAATCTTCAGTGTAAACAGAGAAATCCTCTGTCAGACACTTTCCTACCATGATCCCCCTCACCTCTCCTCCTTGCAAGCAGAGGAAGCCTGTGTTCATAGCTGCCAGATACGCCAGATCCAAATTATTGGGACAGCTCTGGCCAATGGCACATGAGTGAGTCTCCCAGATGATTTCTGAGACATGTTTTCCTGCCTGATAAAAAGAGAATAATAAGGAAGAGGAGACCTTTTTCCTCTCTGTGTTGCTTGCAGCTGCTATGGCCATCTTGTGACCATAAGGCAAACAATGAAAGAAAGAAGCTTTGAACCATAAAATTAACTTTGGATCAACCGATACCAAATGCTTATTTTGTAGAAAAAATAAATCCTTATTGTTTCAGCTATTTTTTACCAATATTTTGTTGGTTGCCATCACAGCTTCCAAACTAATAGAGATTCTTAAAATTCATTATGGTAGTTAAGATTGAGTCACTCCATTGTAGTGTGAGAAGTGTATCAATGTCGGGGAGCAGAGAAGAGAAGGGAGAAAAGACGGGAGATGACATAAAGAAAGATCAATAGTTTTGTAACTACTCTAGAGGGAATCTTTGGGACACAAGGTATGACACAGCTCTAAGGTGAGCTGGGAGGGCATGGCACTAGTGAGGATCTCTAAGTGTGGAGCAGGCAAACTGGCAAAGAAGGTGAAGGAGATGGAAGACCAGAGAAATAAGCAAAGTTCAAATCATGGAGGACCCGGAGGGACATACTGATATTTTGGACTGATTTGTAAGGGCCACGGAAAACCATTGTTTTTAAGCTTTAAATAAAGGACATGGTCACATTTGCATTTTCAAAGCTTATTCTGGCTGCAGGTGGCAAATGATTTGGAATGGGGCAATTCTGGAAACTGAAATATCAGAGGGAGTACATCATATCAGGGAATTATGGTGTTGATATGATGTAGTATCTTGATGTTAACTCTGGTCACTTGTTAAAATGTTTTTTGTTTGTTGGTTTTTTGTTTTTTGAGACGGAGTCTCGCTCTGTCACCCAGGCTGGAGTGCAGTGGTATGATCTCGGCTCACTGCAACCTCTGCCTCCTGGGTTCAAACGATTCTCCTGCCTCAGCCTCCTGAGTAGCTGGGATTACAAGCGTGCAACACCATGCCTGACCAATTTTTGTCTTTTTAGTAGAGATCGGGTTTCACCATGTTGGTCAGGCTGGTGTTGAACTCCTGACCTCATGATTCACCCATCTAGGCCTCCCAAAGTGCTGGGATTACAGATACCAGCCGCCATGCCCAGCCTTAAGATGGTTTCTAAATCACTGATTGGTAGTTTCAAAGTCTAAAAACAATTATGTAATTTAGCAAGAAAAGAGCATGGAATAATGTTGGCAGGTATGCCAATATCAAAATATAAAACACAGAAAGTTTTTCATAGGACTTGGCATGTTAATTCTAAAAGTTATATAAACTAGCAAAGTGTGCCCTATGTTCCTTCAGACCGAGAGATTGCTGAGCTAGCATCATAACAGGATCAAATTCACACATAACAATATTAACCCTAAATGTCAATGGGCTAAATGTCCTAATTAAAAAACACAGACTGGCAAATTGGATTGGGTAAAGAGTCAACACCCTTCAGTGTGCTGTATTCAAGAGACCCATCTCACATGCAAAGACACACACAGGCTCAAAATAAAAAGATGGAGGAAAATTTATCAAGCAAATGGAAAGCATAAAAAAGCAAGGGTTGCAATCCTAGTTTCTGGCAAAACAGACTTTAAACCAACAAAGATTAAAAAAGACAAAGAAGGGCATTACATAATGGTAATGGGATCAATTCAACAAGACCTAACAATTTTAAATATATATGCATCCAATACAGGAGCATCCAGATTCATAAAACAAGTTCTTAGAGACCTACAGAAAGACTTAGACTCCCACCCAATAATGGTGGAAGACTTTAAAACCACACTGTCAATATTAGACAGATCATTGAGACAGAAAATTAACAAGTGTATTCAGGACTTGAACTCAGCTCTGGATCAGGTAGACCTGATAGATATCTACAGAACTCTCCACCCCAAAACAATGGAATATACATTCTTCTCAGTGCCACATGACACTTACTCTAAAATCAATCACATAATTGGAAGTAAAACACTCCTCAGCAAATGCAAGAGAACTGAAATCTTAGCAAACAGTCTCTCAGACCACAGTGCTATCAAATTAGTACCAAGATTAAGAAACTCACTTAAAACCATACAACTACATGAAAATTGAACAACCTGCTCCTGAATGACTCCTAGATAAATAGTGAAATTGAGGCAGAAATCAAGAAGTTCTTTGAAACCAGTAAGAACAAACAGACAACATACCAGAATCTCTGGGACACAGCCAAAGCAGTACTAAAAGGGAAATTTACAGAACTAAATGCCCACACCAGAAAGCTAGAAAGATCTCAAATCCTAACATCATAGCTAAAACAACTATGGAACCAAGAGCAAACAAATCCAAAAGCTAGCAGAAGATAAGAAACAACTAAGATCAGAGCAGAACTGAAGGAGACAGAAACATGAAACATCCCTTCAAAAAAATCAGTGAATCCAGGAGATGGTTTTTTGAGAAAAATAATAAAATAAATAGACTGCTAGCTAGACTAATAAAGAAGGAGAGAAGAAATTAAATAGACACAATAAAAAATGATAAAGGAGATATCACCACTGACCCCACAGAAATAAAAACAACCATCAGAGAACACTATAAACACCTCTACGCAAATAAACTAGAAAATGTGGAAGAAATGGATAAATTCCTGGACACACAGACCCTCCCAAGGCTAAACCAGGAAGAAGTCAAATTCTTGAATAGACTAATAACAAGTTCTGAAAATGAGAAAATAATAAATAGCCTACCAACCAAAAAAAAAGCCCAGGACCAGATGGATTTATAGCCAAATTGTACAAGAGATACAAAGAGGAGCTGGTACCATTCCTTCTGAAATGATTCCAAACAACTGAAAAGAAGGGACCTCTCTCTAACTAATTTTATGAGGCCACCATCATCCTGATACTAAAACCTGGCAGAGACACAACAAAACAAGAAACTTCAAGCCAATATTCCTGATGAGCATCTATTCAAAAATCCTCAGTAAAACACTGGCAAACCAAATCCAGCAGCACATCAAAAAGCTTATCCACCATGATCAAGTCAACTTTATCCCTGGGATGCAAGGCTGGTTCAACATATGCAAATCAATAAAAGTAATCCATCACATAAACAAAACCAAAGATAAAAACCACAAGATGATCTCAATAGATACAGAAAAGGCCTTTGATAAAATTCAACATCCCTTTATGTTAAAATTTCTCAATCAACTAGATATTGATGGGACATATCTCAAAATAACAAGACCCATTTATGACAAACCCACAGCCAATATCATACTGAATGGGCAAAAGCTGGAAATATTCCCTTTGAAAACCAACACAAGGCAAGGATGCCTTCTCTCACCACTACTCAGCATAGTATTGAAAGTTCTGGCCAGGGCAATCAGGCAAGAGAAAGAAATGAAGGCATTCAAACAGGAAGAAAGTAAGTTCAAATTGTCTCTGTTTACAGATGACATGATCCTATATCTAGAAAAGCCCATTGTCTAGGCTCAAAAGCTCCTTAAAACCCCTGGCTGTGGGTTTGTCATAAATGACTCTTATTATTTTGAGATATGTCCCATCAATAGCTAGTTGATTGAGATATTTTAAAATAAAGCAATGTTGAATTTTATCAAAGGCCTTTTCTGCATCTATTGAGATAATCATGTGGTTTTTTTTTTCATTGAAGCTGATAAGCAAATTCAGCAAAATCTCAGGATACAAAATCAATGTGCAAAATTCACAAGCATTCCTATACACCAACAATAGACAAGCAGAGAGTCAAATCATGAATGAACTCCCATTTGCAATTGCACAAAGAGAATAAAATATCTAGGAATGCTGCTAACAAGGGATGTGAAGGACTTCTTCAAGGAGAACTACAAACCACTGCTCAAGGAAATAAGAGAGGACACAAACAAATTCATGCTCATGGACAGGAAGAATCAATATCATGAAAATGGCCATACTGCTCAAAGTAATTTATAGATTTAATGCTATTCCCATTAAACTATCATTGACATTCTTCACAAAATTAGAAAAAAACTACTTTAAAATTCATATGGAACCAAGAAAGAGCCCATATAACCAAGACGATCCTAAACAAAAAGAACAAGGCTGGAGGCATCACGCTACCTGACTTCAAACTATACTACAAGTCTACAGTAACCAAAACAGCATGTTATTTGTACCAAAACAGACACATAGACAAACGGAACAGAACAGAGGCCTCAGAAATAAGACCACACATCTACAACCATCTGATCTCTGACAAGCCTGACAAAAACAAGCAATGGGGAAATGATTCCCTATTTAATAAGTGGTGCTGGGAAAATGGCTAGTCATACGCAGAAAACTAAAACTTGACCCTTTCCTTACACCTTATACAAAAATTAACTCAAGGTGGATTAAAGACTTCAATGTAAAAGCCACAACCATAAAAACCCTAGAAGAAAATCTAGGAAATGCAATTCAGAACATAGGCATGGGCAAAGACTTTATAATGAAATCGCCAAAAGCAATTGTAACAAAAACAAAAATTGACAAGTGGTATCTAATTAAACTAAAGAGCTTCTGCACAGGAAAAGAAACTATCATCAGAGCTAACAGGCAACCTAGAGAAGAGGAGAAAATTTTTGCAATCTACTCATCTGACAAATGTCTAATATCCAGAATCTACAAGGAACTTAAACAAATTTACAAGAAAAAAAAAAAGTCAAAAAGTGGGCAAAGGGCATGAACAGACACTTCTCAAAAGAAGACATTTATGCAGCCAGCAAATATATGAAAAAAATCTCAACATCACTGAGCATTGGAGAAACGCAAATCAAAACCACAATGAGATGTCATCTTATGCCAGACAGAATGGCAATTATTGAAAAGTCAAGAAACAGCAGGTGGTGGAGAGGCTGTGGAGAAATAGGAATGCTTTTACACTGTTAGTGGAAATGTAAATTAGTTTAACCATTGTGGAAGACAGTGTGGTGATTCCTCAAGGATCCAGAAACAGAAATATCATTTAACCCACCGATCCCATTACTGGGTATGTACCCAAAGGAATATAAATCATTCAATTACAAAGATACATGTATGTGTATGTTTATTGCAGCACTAGTCACAATATCAAAGACATGAAATCAACCCAAATGCCCATTAATGATAGATTGGATAAAGAAATGTGGTACATATACACCATAGAATACTATACAGCCATGAAAAGGAAGAAGATCATGTTGTTTGCAGGGATGTGGATGAAGCTTGAAGTCATCATCCTTAGCAAACTAACACAAATAACTGCATATTCTCACTCATAAGTGGGAAGTGAACAATGAGAACACATGGACACAGGGAGGGGAACAACACACACTGGGACATGTTGGGGGATCAGGGGAAGGGAGGGCATCAGGATAAAAGGCTAATGCGTGTGGGCTTTAATACCTAGGTGATGGGTTGATAGGTGCAGCAAACCACCATGGCACACATTTACCTAGGTAACAAACCTGCACGTCCTGCACATGTATCTCAGAACTTAAAATTAAAATAAATTTCTAAAAAAGCTAATCACTATCCCAACATCTACTGGTATAATTTGGCTTTGCTTATTTTTGAACTCCATATAAATTGAATTTACAATATGAAAGAAAAGAGATTGCTGAGGGAGGACAAGGTGAGATAACTTGTCAATATCAAGACTTATTAAAGCAATAATTTAAATGTTGTGGTATCAGCTTTGAATAGAAAAATAAATCAGTAGCACATAATACATATCAGAAATAAATTCACCCCTGTCTAGAAACTTGATAAATAGAAGAGGGAATTGTGGATCTTTGAAAAAGGAAAGTATTCTTCAGTAGAGTTTGGTACTGGGAATGTGTGTAGAAAGAATGAAATTTGGTACAAATCTCACAGCAATTACAAACATCAGTTAGAATAGTTCCATGTGGATCAAGGATTGAATGCATAAAGCAAAAATGTTAAACTTTTAGATGAGGATATAGCATAATACTTTTATAATTATGTGAGAATTCACTG
Source organism: Macaca thibetana thibetana (assembly GCF_024542745.1). Classification (NCBI taxonomy): domain Eukaryota; kingdom Metazoa; phylum Chordata; class Mammalia; order Primates; family Cercopithecidae; genus Macaca; species Macaca thibetana. Next base: position 10,260,332 of record NC_065590.1, on the reverse strand, counting down.
AACAAAACCCAAAGAGATTGATAACCCTGACCACTTCAAAATTTAAAACTTCCGTTATTAAAAGAACACCATAAAGCATCTGAAAAGATAAGATCTTTCTGACATACATCACCAGAGAAGGATTAGTATCCAGTATTTATAAAGAACTTCTTAAAAATCAAAAGGAAAAGAAGTCTCAAGAAAAAAATGGAAAAACAATACATCAACAGGCACTTCACAGAAGATCCATTACTGACTGAAAAACACATGAAAAGATTATTAACCTTGTTAATAGCCAGGAAATAGAAATTGAAACCAAATGATACATAATTTTACTTCTATTAAGATTGGAAAGTATGCTAATCTATTATACTCTCACCCTATGTAAATGACAAAAGTATAGCATTACATTATGCAGCCGTTCTCCTTGTAGCCATGTATTTTGAGGAAACCTTGCACAGGTACCATATGTTTCACACACAGGAATGTTCATAACAAAATTATTTTTACTAGCAAAAACTGCAAATAATCCAAATATCCCGGGACAGAAGGATAAAATGGTGGCACAGTGAAATACAGGACAGGAGAGAGAAAAAAATCAATTACAGCCATACACATTATAGACTAACTCAAAATATAAACACTCAGAAGGGTGAGGAAGTAGGAAGGGGATTATATTAGTCTGTTCTCACACTGCTATAAAAAAATACCTGATACTGGATAACTTATGAAGAAAACTTTAATTGACTCATGGTTCTGTAGGCTATACTGGAAGCATAGCAGCTTCCGGGGTAGCCTCAGGAAACTTTCAATCATGGTGGAAGGCAAAGGGGAAGCAGGCATTTCTTACATGGTCAGAGCAGGAGGAAAGCAGGAGGGTGCTATACACTTTTCAGCAATCAGATCTCATGATAACTTATTCACTCACTCTTGCCATGACAACCCCAAGGAGGATGGTGTTAAACCATGAGAAACCACCCTCATTATTCAATCACATCCCACCAGGCCTCACCTCCAATACTGAGGATTACAATTAGACATGAGATTTGGGGGGAAAACAGATCCCAACTATATCATTCCACCACTGGCCCTTCTCAAATCTCACGTCCTTCTCATATTTCAAAATACAATCATGCCTTTCCAACAGTTCCTTAAAGTCTTAACTTATTCTAGCATTAATTCAAAAGTCTAAAGTCCAAAGTTTCATCTGAGGCAAGGCTCCCTTCCACCTATGAGCCTGTAAAATCAATGGCGATACAAGCATAGGGTAAATATTTCCATTCCAAAAGGGATAAATCAGTCAAATCAAAGGGTCTACAGGCCCCATGCTAGTTTGAAACCCAGCAGGGTAGTCATTAAATGTTAAAGTTCAAAATAATCTCCTTTGACTCCATGTCTCACATCCAGGGAACATTGATGCAAGGAGTGGACTCTCAAGGCCTTGGGCAGCCTGCCCCTGTGACTCTGTAAGGTTCAGTCCCTGCAGCTGCTCTCAAGGGCTGGCATTGAGTGCCTTTCCAGGCATAACTTTTAGGTGCATGGTGGAAGCTGTCGGTGGATCTACCATTCTGGAGTCTGGAGGACAGTAACCCTCTTCTCACAGCCCCAGTAGGCAGTTCCCCAGTAGGGACTCTGTGTGGGGGGAATCCAACCCCACATTTACCCTCTGCACTGCCCTAGGAGAGGTATTACATGTGGGTTCTGTACCTGCAGCAGGCTTGTGCCTAGACATCCAGGCTTTTCCATACATCCTCTGAAATCTAGGTGGAGGCTCTCAAGCCTCAACTCTTGCCCCCTGTGCACCTGCAAGCTTAACACCACATGGAACCTGCCAAGGCTTATGCCTTGCACCCTGTTAAGCAAGAGGCCTATACTGACCCCTTTTAGCCAGGAGTAGCTGGGATGTGGAGAGCACTGTCCTGAGACTGCAAAGACCAGCAGGGCCCTGGTCCCAGCCCACAAAAGCATTCTTTCCTCTTACGCCTCTGGGCCTTTGATGGAAGGGGCTGCCATGGAGGTTTCTGAAATGCCTTCGAGGCCTCCCTCCTGTCTTGGCTATCAGCATTTTCCTTCCTTTTAGTTACGCAAATTTCTCTAGCCTGCTTGAATTCCTCCCTCAAAAAGTTCTTTCTACTTTCTACCATATGGCTGGGCTGGAAATATTTCAAACTTGTATGCCCTGCTTCTCTTTCAAATGTAAGTTCCCATTTCAGATGATCTTTGCTCACATATATGAGCATAGGCTATTAGAAGCAGCCAGTCCACATCTTGACTGTTTTGCTGCTTAGGAATTTCTTCCACCAGATACCCTAAATCATCCCTCTCAAGTTCAAAGTTCCACAGATCCCTAGGGCAAGGGCGCAATCCAACCAGGCTCTTTGCTAAAGCATAGCAAAAGTGACCTTTTCTCCAGTTCCCAAATAAGTTTCTCATTTCCATCAGAGACCTCCTCAGCCTGGACTTCACTGTTCATATCACCATCAGCATTTTAGTCACAACAATTTAACAAGTCTCTAGGAAGTTCCAATTTTTTTCTTATCTTTCAGTCTTCTTCTGAGAACTCCACACTCTGCCAACCTCTGCCTGTTACTGAATCCTAAAGTCACTTCCAGATATTCAGGTATCTTTACAGCAATATCCCACTCCTGGTACCAATTTTCTCTTTTACTCTATTCTCACACTGCTATAAAGAAGTACCTGAGACTGAGTAATTTTTAAAGAAAAGAAATTTAATTAGCTCATGGTTCTACAGGCTGTGGAGGAAGCATAGCAGCTTCTGGGGAAGCCTCAGAGCACTTTCAATCATGGTGGAAGGCAAAGGGCAAGCAGGCATGTCCTACATGGCCAGAGCAGGAGGAAGAGAGGGAAGAGGGAGATGCTATACACTTTTAAACAACCAGATCTCATGATAACTCACTCACTCACAATTGCCATGACAACACCAAGGAGGATGGTGTTAAACCATGAGAAACTGCCCTCATGACCCAATCACCTCCCACCAGGCCCCATTTCCAACATTAGGGATTACAATTTGGCATGCAATTTGGGCAGGGACTCAGATCCAAACCTTATTGGGGTGGATGATGATAAATTACTTAATGGATACAATGTATGTTATTTGGGTGATGGATACTCTAAACACACTGATATTACCTCTATGCAGTCTATGCATGTAAGAAAATTACACTTGCAACCCATAGATTAAATACTAATTTTCAAAAACAAAGCAAAAAGCAAAGTTGAATGAAAAATGCAAGATGCGAAAAATAAACACACAGGATTGCATCACTTACATAGAGTTGAGATACATGTGATGCTATATTGTTTATCGACACATACATCTGAGGTAAAACTCTAAGAAAAATTAAAGATGTGATAAGCATAGCATTCACAATAATGGTGGCCATTGCTGAGAAGAGAGGGTGTGGTGACTGAGGAAGGTTTGCAAGGCATAGTATTCTGTTAATTACCCTGGGAGGTGAGCACGTATATGAGTATTTACTCTCGGTTTTTAAACCTTATATATATGCTACATACAGATATTCAGTTAAATATTTTATAATCAAAAAAATGAAATTAATAATAAAAGACTTTCAGGATTTTGTTTTGAGGAGCTACATGGTGTCATGGTTATGATAATATAATCCTGACCACCAAATTATATTGATTCCCCAATGGGAGATACATGTGTGTGGTTCTCTAAGGACAAACATTAAACATTTTTTCATGGGAATATCCACCAAGAGAATGGCTACAAACCAAAAACCTTATCTTATTTGGGTCAGACATAAGCTCTAACCCCATGTTTATTATAGTCACTGAATTTTCTAGGAAAACGATGGTTTAGTAGCATATACTCTGAAGAGTATTCATACTCTTTTCAATTTTAGGATGAACCATAAAACTTGTGTACACAGGTTTTGTAGGTATGAATATAACATTATGGATGTGAAAACGGTTTGGAGAGCAATGTCCATAGAGGAGAAATAGGAAATTCTATGCTTTTTCAGGTGGAAACTTTTTGAAAGCAAAGGTAATATATGTGAAAGCAATTTGTATTAAAAATATAAATATTGGTTATTATTACATGAACAGTGAATTCTGCTTACCCAGATACTGTTTCTGAATACTTTTATCTGTCACTGTAACAGATTTATTGAATGAGTTGAATTTTGTAGGGGGGCAAGCAGAAAGTCAGTTTGCTTTTTGGCCAGCTCTATCTTTCCTCTGTTCTATGGCAAATCTCCCACCTCTAGCCCTGGAGATAGCCTTGAGTAGATCTCACAGTTACTGTGGTCATTCCCAGTTATTACAATTAGTCTCATTTTTTAGGTATTAAAAACTCCAAATTAATTCAATGTTAAACTTTTATCTTGCATCGATTTCAAAGTTTATCCCCTGTTCTAGCTCAGTTCTGGCTCAGGTGGGGAAGCCTGCAATGGGGCAGAAGACCTTTATCACTATTCTCTCCCACTCCTCTTCCATTTCTCCTCCTAGATTCATTGTGCTGTCCCTTGCTTCTTTAAGTTTGAAGAGCGTGAGAGGAGGGACAGAAATGACCCTGATGGACTCGGATAGTTGTAATATAGCAGGAGTGCCATATAGGTGTGGCAGATGACTTTATTTTTATGGAGTAACTTGGGTAGGTTCTTCAGGGACCCTTCTTTGCCCAAGTTCCTTGAGTCAATGGGATGTTAGAAGTCATAACACATGAAACACACATGTATGACTGGGCTTCTCATTCTTGCAATTGTGCCATTGCCATAAGACTATGGAGTACAAAAAGTACATGGAAGCCAGCAAAGTGATGTTCACCTATAATCTCAGCTTTTTTGGAGGCTGAGGCACTTGAACCTATGAGTTCAAGGCTACAATACGCTATGATCACACCTGTGAATAACCATTGCACTCCAGCCTGGGCAGCATAGCAGGACCCCATCGCAAAAAAAAAAAAAAAAAAAAAAAAAAAAAAAAAACATATTTTTCTTTTTTGTTTGTTTTTTTTTTTAAAAAAAAAAAAGCACATGGAGCAGAGCCAAATCACCAGGCCACCCTGACCCATACTCAGACCTGAGAGATATCCCAGCTGATATCAACAGAGCTCATTGGTTTGCTCCCAGATGACCACAGGCATGTGAGCAATAAGCACTTATTGTTCGTTGGTGAGGTTTTGTGGTTATTTATTATCCAGCATTATTGCCATGATAGGTAGCTGACATAACTGTGAGTAGGATTTATTTTACTTCCACTTCACAGATACAGAAACAGGCATTTGGAGAGATTAAAATTACACTACCCATGAATGTCCAGAGTTAGATTTGGACCCAGATGTCCAGGGCCAGGCTGGGGCCAGGTTTGCTTGAACTATCGGTTCCCAGTGCTACATGAAGGGTTACTATATATTAAGGTGGTATAAATGTTTGCTGACATTCTAACAGTACATTTCCTTCTCCCACAAAAAAAGCTTGGGGTCTGGGCGTGGTGTCTCATGCCTATAATCTCAACACTTTGGGAGACCAAAGAGGGCATATCATTTGAGCTCAGGAGCTCAAGACCAACCTGAGCAACATAACAAAACCCCCATCTCTACCAAAAAAAAAAAAAATTAGCCAGGCATGGTGATGCACACCTGTAGTCCCAGCTACTAGAGAGGCTATGGTAGAAGAATCAATTGAGCTCAGGAGTTGAAGGTTGCAGTGAGCCATGATTGTACCATCTACTCTAGCCTAGATGATAGAGTGAGACCCTATCTTAAAAAGGAAAACCAAAAGGCCTGGAATCATAAAGATCCACTGAGTATAGCCAAACAATCTTGAAAATGAAGAACAAATTTGGACTCAATCTTGCCAACTTCAAACCTTACTACAAAGCTACAGTAATCAAGACAGGGGGGCACTGGCATAAGGATAAACACAAAAAGATCAATGGAATAGAGTGGAAAAATTCAGAAATAAACCTTGACATTTATGGTCAATGGATTTTGGACAAGGTTGACACAAAAATCCAAGGGAGAAATGGTCTTCAACAAATGGTGGTGGGACAAGTGGGTATCTACATGCAAAAAGAATACATTTAGACTCCTACTTCACACCATATGAAAAAGTAACTCAAAATATGCCACAGACCTAAATTTATGAGTGAAAATTATAACACTTGTAGAACTAATCATAAGAGTCAATCTTTATGACCCTGATTTAGGCAATGATTTCTTAAATTTAATACCAGAAGTTCAAGGGAGAAAAGAAAAAATAGATATTGTACATCATTAAAGCTGAAAATATTTTTGCTTCAAAAGATACCATCAAGAAAGTGAAAAGGCGGCTAGGCACAGTGGCTCACACCTGTAATCCCAGCAGTTTGGGATGCTGAGGTGGGCACATCACCTGAAGTCAGGAGTTCAAGGCCAGCCTGACCAGCATGGTGAAACCCCATCTCTATTAAAAATACAAAAAATAGCCAAGTGAGGTGGCACTTACCTGTAATCCCAGCTACTTGAGAGGTTGAGGAGGCGAATTGCTTCAATTGAGGAGGTGGAGGTTGCAGTGAGCTGAGATCACGCCACTGCACTCCAGTGTGGGCGACAGAGCGAGACTCTGTCTCAACAACAACAACAAAAGAAAGTGAGAAAGAGAGAAGAAAGAGAAAGAAAGAAAGAAAGAGAGAGAGAGAGAAAGAAAGAAAGAAAGAAAGAAAGAAAGAAAGAGAGAGAGAGAGAGAGAGAGAGAGAAAGAAAGAAAGAAAGAAAGAAAGAAAGAAAGAAAGAAAGAAAGAAAGAAAGAAAGAAAGAAAGAGAAAGAAAGAAAGAGAAAGAGAGAGAGAGGGGGAGGGAGGAAAGGCAACCCACAGAATGACAAAAAAAAATTTCAAACTATAACTTATCATCTGATAAGATGTCCAAAGTATAACTCTTATAACTCAACAATAAAAATACAAATAAACAATTTAAATATGAGCAAAGGATTTGGGTAGACATTTCTCCAAGGAAAATATACAAATGGCCATTAAGCACATGAAAAGATGTCAAAATCACCAGCTATTAGCTAATGCAAATCAAGACCACAGTGAAATATCACTTTACATCAAATAGAATGACAACAACAATAATAATAATAATAATGGATAATAATAAGTGCTAGCAAGGATGTGAAGAAATTGAAACCCTTATACATTGCTGGTGGAAACGTAAAATGGTGCAGCCACTTTACAAACAGGCTGGCCATTCCTCAAAATGTTAAACAGATTTACCATATTACCCAGAAATTCCACTCCTAGGTATATGTTCAAGAGAAATGAAAACATGTGTCCATGAAAATCTTGTACATGAATATTGATGGCAGAATCATTTATAATAGCCAATATTGGATATCCAAGAATAAAAGGAGTGAAGTACTGATACATGTTACAATATAGATGAAACTTGGAAACAATGTGCTAAGTGAAGAAGGCAGTCAAAAAGACCACACATTTTATGATTACATTTATAAAAAATACCCAGAATAGGCAAATATATAGAAATAGAAAGCACATTGGTGGTTCCTTACAACTGAGATGTTGGGAGAATGGGGAGTGACTACTAATAAGTATTAGGTTTTCTGTTAGGGGAAATGGAAGTATTCCAAAGTTAGATGAGGTGATGGATGCACAATTCTGAATATAGTTAAAAACAACGAATTGTACACTTCAAACTTAAAAGGGTGAGTTTTATTCTACACGAATTATATCTCAATAAATCTGTTTTTTAAAGTTTCAAGCAAAAAACAAAAACCCTGGCACAATGCAATGGAAACATTTCCAAAAAAAATAACAATGAATGAAATGTATGTGGGCATCAAAATCTCCCCATCTGCCATTACTGCAAAATGACCAGGTAGTTTTACGAGTGATTCTACCAAATGCTGTAGCACATACATTCTCTATCTTATACAAATCATTCAATAAAAGATAAACGCGATAAAAATTATCCAATTCACTTCATGATGCTAGCAAAACTTTCATACCAAGTCCAGATAAATAGAGGAAGTTAAACAAAAATGTCAACTGACAAACATCCATGCAAAAATATCAAAGTATGAACTATTTATCCAGCAACATCCAAAACAAATTAATCATCAAAGGTTTAAACCTCAAAGGGTGTATTAGTCCGTTTTCACACTGCTATAAAGACACTACCCAAGACTGGATAATTTATAAAGGGAAGATGTTTAATTGACTTACAGTTCTGCATGGCTGGGGAGGCCTCAGGAGTCTTACAATCACCGTGAAAGAGGAAGTAGGCACATCTTACAAAGCAGCAGATGAGAGAGTGTGCAAAGAAGGAACTTGCCAAACACTTGTAAAACTGTTAGATCTTGTGAGAACTCAGTATCACAAGAACATCATCAGGCAAACTGTCCCCATGATCTCATCACTTCCCACCAGGTTCCTCCCTTAACACTAGGGGATTATAATTCAATATGAGATTTAGTTGGGGACACAAAACCTAACCATATCATTCTGCCCATGGCCCCTCCCAAATCTTATGTCTCTTTCACATTTCAAAACAAATCATGCCTTCCCAACAAGTGCCCCAAAGTCTTAACTCATTTCAGCATTAACTCAAAAGTTCAAGTCCAATGTCTCATCTGAGACCAGGCAAGACACTTCCACTTAGGAGCCTGTAAAATCAAAATCAACTTAGTTACTTCCAAGATACAATGGGGGTACAGGCATTGGATAAATGCTTCCATTCAAAATGGGATAAATTTGCCAAAACAAAGGGGCTGCAGGCCCCATGCAAGTCCAAAATCCAGCAGGACAGTCAAATCTTAAAGCTCCAAAATGATGTCCTTTGACTCCATGTCTCACATTCAAGGCATGCTGATGCAAAGGAGAGGCTCCCACGGCCTTGGGCAGCTGCACCCCTGTGACTTTGTATTGTACAACCCTCCACACTAGCTGCCTTCATGACTGCCATTGAGTGTCAGCAACTTTTCCAGGCACACAGTGCAAGTTGTTGGTGGATATACCATCCTGGGGTTGGTGGCCCTATCCTCACAACTCCACTAGGCAGTACCCAAGTGGGGACTCTGTGTGGGGGCTCCAACCCCACATTTCCCCTTTGCACTGTCCTAGCAGAGGTCCTCCATGAGGGCTCTGCCCCTGTACCAGACTTATGCCTGGACATCCAGACATTTCCATACATCCTCTGAAATCTAGGTGGAGATTCCCAAAACTCAATTCTTGACTTCTGAGCACCTCCAGGCCTAATATCACATGTAAGCCACCAAGGTTTAGGGCTTGCACCCTCTGAAGCAATGGCCCAAGATGTATCTTATCCCCTTTTAGCCACAGCTGAAGCTGGAGCAGCTGGGACACAGGGCACCAAGTCCAGAGGCTGCACAGAGCAGGGTGGCCCTGGGCCTGACCAACAAAACCATTTTTCCCTCCTAGGTCTCCAGGCCTATGTTGAGAGGGATTGCTGCCAAGACCTCTGACATGCCCTGGAGACATTTTCCCCATTGTCTTTGGCTCCTCATTACTCATGCAGATTTACGCAGCTGGCTTGGACTTCGCCCCTGAAAATGGGTTTTTCTTTTTATCACATCATCAAGCTGCAAATTTTCCAAACATTTATGCTCCGCTTCCCTTTTAAACGTAAGTTCCCATTTCAGATCATCTCTCTCAAGTTCAAAGTTCCACAGATCTCCAGGGTAGGGGCAAAATTACACCAGTTTCTTTGCTGAAGCATAGCAAGAGTGATCTTTGCTCCAGTTCCCAATAAGCTCCTCATCTCCATCTGAGACCACCTCAGCCTGGACTTCACTGTCTACATCACTATCAACATTTTGGTCAAAACCATTCAACAAGTCTCTAGGAACTACTAAAACCATCAGGTCTTGTGAAAACTCACTCACTATCACAAAAATAGCATGGGGGAAACTGCCCTCATGATCCAATCACCTCAACCCAAGTTCCTCCTTCAACACCTAGTTATTACAACTCAAGATGAGATTTGAGTGAAGACACAAAGCCAAACCACATGAGGGGGAAAATGGCATTATCTGTCAAGGTTTTAGATACACATGGGTTATGACTCATCAATTTTACTTCTACATGTACACCCTAATGAAATTTTTGCACATGTGCTCTTGGAGATATGGATAAGAATATTCACAGCAGTAGAGTTCACAATTACCAAAAACTATACCAATGTTCAGCTTCAAAAGAATCAGTAAGTTGCAGTGATACAATGAAACATACAATGAAACACTTATAGTAATAAAATTTAGAAAACCTACATGCAATACATATAAAAAACTGAAAATAAAACATTGATTAAAAGAACAAAATAAAAATAATACATTCTGGCCGGGCACGGTGGCTCACGCCTATAATCTCAGCACTTTGGGAGGCCAAGGCGGGCAGATCAGGAGATCAAGAGATCGAGACCATCCTGGCTAACACAGTGAAACCCCATCTCTACTAAAAACACAAAAAATTAGCTGGGCATGGTGGCGGGCACCTGTAGTCACAGCTACTCGGGAGGCTAAGGTGGGACAATGGCATGAACCAGGGAGGCGGAGCTGGCAGGGACCCAGATCGTACCACTGCACTCCAGCCTGGGCAACAGAGCGAGACTCTGTCTCAAAAAAACAAACAAACAAACAAAATAATAAAATAATAATAATACATTCTAGATGAACCCACTATATAAAATTCCAAAACAGGCAAAATAAACTATTTTGTTTAGGGTTATATATTGCTGGTACACATATAAATAAAAGTAAGAAAAAGTTATCATAAAATTGGTGGTTACCTCTAGAGGGTAGAGGGGAGTGTAGTGAGTGGTAAAAACACATGACTCTATCTTCCCCTCAAAAAGTACATAAACCTCTGAGATTCTGACTCAGACTACAATTTAATGGTTTTAACTCAAAAATGCATCAAACATTTAACATGTTGCCAAAAAAAAAAAAGTGCCGTGGCAATTTTTTTCTTCAACTTTTAAACTGCAGGGTACATGTGCAAGATGTGCAGGTTTATTACATAAGTAAACGTGTGCCATGGTGGAGAGGCACCATTTTATTTCAAGAGCTTAAGACTACTAAATTTTAACTGCCCTTTATTTCTGAGATTAAAAAAAAAAAAAAAGTAAAACATGGCAATAAATAATGAAATTTTCAATATATCAGAAGTATGGAAGGCCTGTAACAATAACATTTTTATAAAAAATTCTAAAAAAATTGAGAGAAATTTACCTTACAGCCTTCCCCAAATGTCAGGCCAGAACAGAAAATTGCGTTGGTATTTGTTCCATTTATTTTCATTTTGATCAGATTCCTGGGCTCTTATGGGTAATTATAACACTGTGCTGTGTTGTCGTTCACTTCTGTTTTGGAAGAATGAGATGTAAGATAAGTAGTCACAACACTTATTACCTGAGCTGATTAACAGAGTTATTCAAACGACAGCCTCTTGTTTGGAGTAGAATGGAGATAACATAAATTCAACATTCTGGTATCATAACAAAGCATTTGCCTTCTCTCATTTTCTTAATCTGTATCCACACAGAAGCACATGTACATATGGCTTTTCTTCATTACTAAGCCAATATAGTCACTATAAAATGTAGCTAATCATCCCAGAAATTAATTCATTTCATTACTTTGCTGGAGGGTCAAATCAACCATATGTTTAGTCCTATAAGACCAAACATAAAAGAAGTGGAATCTCCAAGCACCTTGGTATTGGGAATTATTTGTGTGGGCTCTGGGAGGCAGTGCCTCAAATACAATTATGGAAGCCTAAAGTTTGATAAGACTTTACACAGTGCATAAAAACTGACAATTACAACTCCCAATAGTTTTAGACTGATTTAATAAGATTTAATGACTCTACCAGTTGTGCATTCTAAAATAGAAATGGTAATGTGGCTCATATGTTCTATTGAATAGACAAGGGACTAGTAGGCTCTGGGTTAAATACCTTATTCTGTGAACATTACTGCAGCGTTTATATTGGCAATTTTTACCACCTTGTACATAAATGAATCATTCCTTCCAGAAGTCCATTCAGTACTTTACATTCCTCCTACTTCACAGTTTAAACCACTTCACTGCTTTCCAGTTCCTTTGGTGTTTCTTGTGTTGTGATTTTCAGAGCAGCTCTCTCCCACTTGGTCACTCTCCTAAGCAGAAATTATCATATGGATCTAAACAGCTACTTACTTTTTTTAGGGCAGCAGTCAGAGCCTCAGCCCTGTTCCCCATTGAAAACGTCCCATAATTTCCTTTCAAAGCAGGAAAATCCCCATCAAAAGAATCCACCATGAATTCCACCCAAAACCAAATAAGAAGAGAAAGAATGTGTCAGCAGACATAAATTTCTGGTACCCTTAGGACTTCAAAAGAGGGTTGAAAACGGCAATTAGACTCGTGAGTATTCCCAATTCTATAGTCCATCCTAGTCTGTGGTTTAATGAGTCCTTACTCTAGTCCCAAAAGCTTAACAATTTAATTAGCTTTTTTGGGTTAGATTGGGAACCTAGCAACCTCTTATCATATTGTGGCTATGGCAAAATACATTCTGATTTTTAAACAAGAAATGTATTAATATAAACCATATTTGGAATGTCCCCATCTGTGTGTAAGTCAGGGACTGCTTGTATTTCATTTTTACTGTAGCTCTAAATTCTTTACGCACACAGTAAAGATATATTCCTCAGAACTGGTAGAATGAACCCTCAAGAAATTAGAAATACTGTAAAGGTGCACAGTAAATGACCGTATAAGCAACAATGCACACAGGGAGTGGAGGCAAAACATTAGCCCATGATCTGAATTAGAGAGTGGTGGAGCATAGCAATTCCCTGTGAACAGCGGCATGAATAAAGCTGAAAAATTAACCTGCTAGACAGAATACATAAAGAGAAAGCAGCAATAACATGCAACCTAAGGCCACAGCTCACCTTGCATCCGCCACTACAGCTTCAGAAATGCCACACTCTTTTATTTCTTTAATGTTCACTTGCAATACAATCTGTCTTTTCCTCAAAATGTGAGTTAGGTGATCCAGGGATAATTAGAAGTTTGGCCTGAGAGGAGCCAGATTGGCGTCCCAGCTTCCCTGTCTCTCTCCTCCCCTTGTATTTGCTATGAAACCCTCTATAATAGTAGAACTAAGAGTTTCTTTATTCAAGCCCAAACACTAGGAATTCATTTCCTTTTTGTTTCGTTTGGTTTGGTTTTTCTGGTGAGAGTAGGAAAAAAAGGAACCTAATATAAAATAAACATGAAACTCTTAAAGATAATTATGACAGAAATATTAACCAACCACCAAGTGAAGATCTAAAATCTACACACCTAAGTATTTTTCTTTCTTCATTTATGTATTCCTTCATGTATTAAACATCTTTTAAGCATTTAATGTTTGTCTCAAACTCTTATCCTTAAGTCCGTAGTAATTTTAAGAACCAAATTAAACATGCAACTATTTGAAAGAATCAAACTCTTACAAATTCGAGACAATATTTCTTAAAAGAATATGACTACTGGGCCAGGCGCGGTGGCTCACGCCTATCATCCCAGCCCTTTGGGAGGCTGAGGTGGGCAGATCACGAGGTCAGGGGATTGAGACCGTGCTGGCTAACACGGTGAAATCCCGCCTCTACTAAAAATACAAAAAATTAGCCAGTCGTGGTGGCGGGCGCCTGTAATCCCAGCTACTCAGGAGGCTGAGGCAGGAGAATCGCTTTCACCGGGGAGGCAGACATTGCAGTGAGCCAAGATTGTGCCACTGCATTCCAGCCTGGGTGATGGTGCGAGACTCCGTCTCAAAAAAAAAAAAAAAAAAAAAAGAATACAACTATTAAGAGTCATTGGAGTAAAAGGAGTGGTAAACAGTCAACCAGAAAACAGGCAAGATGAACAGAGGTGGGGGTAGAGAAGGCGAGAGGAGAAAGACAGAGTGATGGGAGGTGCCAGGACAGTGACAGATGGGACCCGCCTATGCTCATATTTCACATGAGTAGGTTTGGGGAAAGATCTGCAATGGATATTAACATGCCCCTTCCGGCAGAGGGAAGGAAGCTCTCCCTGGATATCTTCTTAAGCACAGATCATATCCCATACCTCTGCCCTTTTTTTTCTAAAGGAGAAACAGATTTCATATATTCAAATGCAACCTGTGTTTCTGAAAATAAAGCAACTCAGTGAATACATAGGAAAGGCCCCTATTTCAACAACCACATTTTAAAAAATACCTATTGAACATTTTTCTGTGTCATATAGTATTCTAGGAGCCACATTCCAATATAAACGACAGGCCATAAACAAGAAAATAAAGAAGCAGAACCAGTTCAGATAGGAATTAGTGACACATGACTTGGTGGACAGAACAGTGGCACAAGAGCAGGGTTGGTGATTTATATTAGATGGTCAGGGGAGCCCTCACAGAAGACACCACACAAGCTGAGAGCTGAACGGCCAGAAGAAGCAAAACCAGCAAAGACCTAGGGAAGCATGCTCCTTAGCAGAATAAGAAGTCACCAGTGCAGTATAAACTCCACCTGTCGGGTAAACACAAATAAACACAGGGGCATGGAGCATGGTCACAAGAGGAGGAGAGAGGGCAGATGGACATCTGACCCATAGATTTCTGTTGTCAGTGGCCCTTAATCTAAACTGAAAGAATGCCATTTAAGGCCAGACACAGTGGCTCACACCTGTAATCCCAGCACTTTGGGAGGCCGAGGCAGGCGGATCACAAGGTCAAGAGTTCGAGACCAGCCTGGCCAACATAATGAAACCCCGTCTCTACTAAAAATACAAAAAAAAAAAAAATTAGCCGGGCATTGTGGCATGCGCCTGTAGTCCCAGCTACTCGGGGAGGCTGAGTGAGACAGGAGAATCGCTTGGACCCGGGAGGCAGGGGTTGCAGTGAGCTGAGATGGTGTCACTGCACTATAGCCTGGGTGACAGAGCGAGACTCCATGTCAACAACAACAACAACAAAGAATGCCATTTATACAGGGAAGGACAGGACAGGATACAATTTACATTTCTGAAGATCATTCTATCTGGGGTTTAAAGATGGAAGTGATGTGTTCAGCAAGAGAAGCGAAGCTTTAATCTAATTTACTTGGTGCCTGGATTCATGTAGGAAGGGGTGATGGCAGTCCAGAACTAGAGTGGTAATAGTGGATTTGGAGACTAGAGGAAAATGGGTGGATTCTGAGGTTATATTGAGAGAACTTGCCAATAGAGTGAATTGGGAGCAGATAGCAAGAAGGGTGGAGTGCAGTGGCACGATCTCAGCTCACTGCAACCTCCACCTCCTGGGTTCAAGTGATCCTCCCACCTTAGCCTCCTGAGTAGTTATGACTGCAAGCACATGCCACCACACCCAGCTAATTATTGTATTTTTAGTAGAGATGGTTTCACCATGTTGGCCAGGTTGGTCTCGAACACTTGACCTCAAGTGATCCACCTGCCTCGGCCTCCCAAGTGCTGAGATTATAGGCATGAGCCATCACGCCCGGCCTGAGTCCTAGCTTTTTGATTCTGCAGTTAAATGATGCACCAGGGTAAGGGAATGAAAATACCAGAGGGTTGTGAGTATGTGGGCATATGAGAGAGAGAGAGAAAGAGAGAGAGGAAGAGAGAGAGAGGAGAGAGAAAGAGAGAGAGAGAGTGTGTGTGTGTGTGTGTGAATAAAAGGTCTTCTTTTGATCAGGTTAGGTCTGAGATATCAACAAACCATCCAAGGTAAGTCAAATAGGCACTTGCTATCTAGAGAGAAAACAAAGGAGTAGGGGAATTAGCAGTATGAATATCCAAAACATAAAACAACTGCCGAATTAGGAATATAGATTAAGAAGAATATAGGGTTTCCTAAAACTCAGTGCTATAGATTTCTAGGAAAATGTAAGAATCTAGAAAGGTAAACATAGCTCTCTAAGATTATTTGCTAGCAACCCCTTGCCCCAACTACCACCACCAAAAAGCTGTGAGTTCGAACTGTAGTACTGGCCATCTAACAGGGCAAGAGAATACAAGTCAAATTCCAGACCTGCCCAAAGTGGAGATTCCAATGAACATTCAGTCACATATTAAGTGGGGACTACCAAAACCAACTCTCAAAATATGAAAATAAACCAGGAAGTTACTGAAATCAGAGCTCTTATCATCTGCATGATCCAGATAACATCAAACTTTAATCTTGCATTAAAATCATCCACAAACAAACTTTAATCTGGCATTAAAATCATCCACAAACTGGTAGTGTCATTAAATGCCTGATAGAGAGAAATGTGAATCCTCTTTGGAAGAATATACCCTCATCTTAGACCTCACATAATTCCTACAAAAAAAGTTTAAAATACAATGACAAGCACACAGTCAAAGATAACCTAGTACACACACACACAAAAGACACTAAAACAGAGAGAGAACAGACAAGAGAAACAAACGTACAAAGACCTGATACTGAAGTTATTACATATGATTAAGAACGCAACTATAATTACCACTTTAGAAAAAAACAAAATTAGCACTTGAAATTATCAGCAGGGAGCAGGAAACTCTTAAAAAAATGATATAAGTAATCTGAAAACAAAACAAAACAAAATCAGAACATCTATGATTAAAATATTAGAATTTTTTAAAAGTTCACAAAGTATGGTTTGCCAGTAGATTAGACATAGCTAATGAAAGCATTAATGAGTTGGAAAGTAGGTCAGAGAAACTATTGAAAATACAGTACACAGAGACAAAAATATGAGAAAGAAATGCAGAAAGAAAAGGCACAGGAAATAGAACAAGAAGGTCTAGCATACTTTTAATCTGCATGCCAAAAAGAGGAAAGAATGGGACAGAGGCAATGTTTAAAGAGATAATGTCTGAATTTTTTCAGAATTGAAAAAGAATTGTGACAGCTGTGTTGATCTTTTTCTTACTTCTTGAACTGGCTGCTTAGCTAGCTGGTATTCAAAATGTTTTATTTTCTAACAAATTTACTGAAAGTTATAAATTTCCTTCTGATAACTGGTTTAACTGTAGTACAAATTTTTTAATATAATCTTTTTCTTAATTTTCTCATCACCTCTCTAATAACTTATGCATTGTTTGAAATGTAATTTTTCTAAGTGTTTTTACAAATATTTGAGAGTTTTTTATGTATTTCTAATTATTTTCTAATTTTATTGCACTGTAGTCAGAGTATGGGTATATGATATCAATTCTTTGGGATTTGTTGAAACATTTTAATGAATATATGGTACTTTTTAAATTTTCATATACACTTGAAAAAAGTGTATTCTTTGTCAGATGCAAAATTCTATATAAAACTATTAGATCAAAATTTTCAACTGTGTTTTTCTAAATGTCTATTTTTTTTTTTTTAGATGTTTGAGTCATCGTTTTCTGAAGGACATATGTTAAACTTCCTACTTATTGTGGCTTTGTCAATTTCATCTGTTATTCTTTCAGTACTTGGTTCAAAAGTTTGAAAATTGAATTTATTATGCATAGGATTATTATTGATATAACTTCTTGGGATTTTTTAATTTGTTTTTAAATATATTCTTTTTTCTTTTTCTATTTTAATCTAATATTATCTTTGGTTATTAATCTTTATCACTTTATTTTCATATTTCCCTAGCATATATGTTTTAGTCCTTTGTCTTTCAACATTTTTGCATCCTTATGTTTTACATTTGTTTTTTTTTTTTTTTTTTTGATATATATTGGAAGCTTTATTTTGTTGTTTGTTACATTTCAAAAGTCTTCAGAGTATATGTGTTAGAAAACAAGCATTTTCTAAACACATACTGTATTCCATTCTCTATTCAAAGTACATAGTTAACAAATATTCATTGATAGCAATAAAAGCTTAATGTGGTGGGAAAAAATAAGGAGCAATTATATAACCTAGAGGCTGCAGCAACAAATAAAAGAAAAATCTAAGAGAAAGAAAGAAGGAAACAAAGAAACAAAGGAAGAGAAAGAAGGAAGGAAGAAGGAAGGAAGGAAGGAAGGAAGGAAGGAAGGAGGGAAGGAAGGAAGGAAGGAAGGGAGGGAGGGAGGGAGGGAGGGAGGAAGGGAGAGAGAGAAGGGAGGGAGAGAGAGGGAGGGAGGGAGGAAGAGGGAAGGAAGGGAGGAAGGATGGAAGGAAGGAAGGAAGGAAGGAAGGAAGGAAGGAAGGAAGGAAGGAAGGAAGGAAGGAAGGAAGGAAAGGAGAAAGGAAGGAAAGAAGGAAGTAAAGGAGGGAGGAAGGAAAAAGGGAGAGAGAGAGAGGAGAGAGGAGGGAGGGAGGGAGGGAGGGGAGAGAGAGAGAGGGAGAGAGAGAGGGAGGGGAGAGAGAGAGAGAGGGAGGGAGAGAGAGGGAGGGAGGAAGGAGGAAGGAAGGAAGGAAGGAAGGAAGGAAGGAAGGAAGGAAGGAAGGAAGGAAGGAAGGAAGGAAGGAAGGAAGGAAGGAAGGAAGAAGAAAGAAAGAAAGAAAGAAAAGAAAGAAAGAAAGAAAGAAAGAAAGAAAGAAAGAAAGAAAGAAAGAAAGAAAGAAAGAAAGAAAGAAAGAGAAAGACAGAAAGAAAGAAAGAAAGAAAGAAAGAAAGAAAGAAAGAAAGAAAGAAAGAAAGAAAGAAAGAAAGAAAGAAAGAAAGAAAGACAAAAGGGAGAGGAAGGAAGGAAGGGAGGGAGAGAAGGAAGAAAGGAAGGAAAGAAAGAGGAAGACAATGAGACATATAATAATTCAAAGAAAAAATTACTTTTGTGCCACAGTCAATAGAGCAGATATTCAGACACACTTAAAATATAATTATTTTAAGATATTAAACATTCTCCAAAGAATAAGAAGGTTATGTAATTTGTGCTTGATAAAAAACAAAGACTGTGTATCATTTATTTGGCAATATCATGGAATTAGATATCTACACATATTTTCCAGACATTCGAATGTTATACTGTGAATTTTTTTAAAAAAACAAAACTTTGTCTAACTATAAAATTATAAATGTGATGCAGGTGGTATTACGTAGCAACTGGGTCTCAAAAATTAATCAAACAGTCTAAAGTTAAATAGCTACAAAATTTCTGTTCAATTTTTTTTTCTTTTTTTTTTAATTTATTTATTATTATTATACTTTAAGTTGTAGGGTACATGTGCATAACGTGCAGGTTTGTTACATATGTATACTTGTGCCATGTTGCTGTGCTGCACCCATCAACTCGTCATTTACATCAGGTATAACTCCCAATGCAATCCCTCCCCCCTCCCCCCTCCCCCCTCCCCATGATAGGCCCCGGTGTGTGATGTTCCCCTTCCTGAGTCCGAGTGATCTCATTGTTCAGTTCCCACCTATGAGTGAGAACATGCGGTGTTTGGTTTTCTGTTCTTGTGATAGTTTGCTAAGAATGATGGATTCCAGCTGCATCCAAGTCCCTACAAAGGACTCAAACTCATCCTTTTTTATGGCTGCATAGTATTCCATGGTGTATATGTGCCACATTTTCTTAATCCAATCTGTCACTGATGGACATTTGGGTTGATTCCAAGTCTTTGCTATTGTGAATAGTGCTGCAATAAACATACGTGTGCATGTGTCTTTATAGGCAGCATAATTTATAATCCTTTGGGTATATACCCAGTAATGGGATGGCTGGGTCATATGGTACATCTAGTTCTAGATCCTTGAGGAATCGCCATACTGTTTTCCATAATGGTTGAACTAGTTTACAATCCCACCAACAGTGTAAAAGTGTTCCTATTTCTCCACATCCTCTCCAGCACCTGTTGTTTCCTGACTTTTTAATGATTGCCATTCTAACTGGTGTGAGATGGTATCTCATTGTGGTTTTGATTTGCATTTCTCTGATGGCCAGTGATGATGAGCATTTTTTCATGTGTCTGTTGGCTGTATGAATGTCTTCTTTTGAGAAATGTCTGTTCATATCCTTTGCCCACTTTTTGATGGGGTTGTTTGTTTTTTTCTTGTAAATTTGTTTGAGTTCTTTGTAGGTTCTGGATATTAGCCCTTTGTCAGATGAGTAGATTGCAAAAATTTTCTCCCATTCTGTAGGTTGCCTGTTCACTCTGATGGTAGTTTCTTTTGCTGTGCAGAAGCTCTTTAGTTTAATGAGATCCCATTTGTCAATTTTGGCTTTTGCTGCCATTGCTTTTGGTGTTTTAGACATGAAGTCTTTGCCCATGCCTATGTCCTGAATGGTACTACCTAGGTTTTCCTCTAGGATTTTTATGGTATGAGGTCTAACATTTAAGTCTCTAATCCATCTTGAATTAATTTTCGTATAAGGAGTAAGGAAAGGATCCAGTTTCAGCTTTCTACTTATGGCTAGCCAATTTTCCCAGCACCATTTATTAAATAGGGAATCCTTTCCCCATTTCTTGTTTCTCTCAGGTTTGTCAAAGATCAAATGGCTGTAGATGTGTGGTATTATTTCTGAGGACTCTGTTCTGTTCCATTGGTCTATATCTCTGTTTTGGTACCAGTACCATGCTGTTTTGGTTACCGTAGCCTTGTAGTATAGTTTGAAGTCAGGTAGCGTGATGCCTCCAGCTTTGTTCTTTTGACTTAGGATTGTCTTGGAGATGCGGGCTCTTTTTTGGTTCCATATGAACTTTAAAGCAGTTCTTTCCAATTCTGTGAAGAAACTCATTGGTAGCTTGATGGGGATGGCATTGAATCTATAAATTACCTTGGGCAGTATGGCCATTTTCACGATATTGATTCTTCCTATCCATGAGCATGGTATGTTCTTCCATTTGTTTGTGTCCTCTTTTATTTCACTGAGCAGTGGTTTGTAGTTCTCCTTCAAGAGGTCCTTTACATCCCTTGTAAGTTGGATTCCTAGGTATTTTATTCTCTTTGAAGCAATTGTGAATGGAAGTTCATTCCTGATTTGGCTCTCTGTTTGTCTGTTACTGGTGTATAAGAATGCTTGTGATTTTTGCACATTAATTTTGTATCCTGAGACTTTGCTGAAGTTGCTTATCAGCTTAAGGAGATTTTGGGCTGAGACAATGCGGTTTTCTAAATATACAATCATGTCATCTGCAAACAGGGACAATTTGACTTCTTCTTTTCCTAACTGAATACCCTTGATTTCTTTCTCTTGCCTGATTGCCCTAGCCAGAACTTCCACCACTATGTTGAATAGGAGTGGTGAGAGAGGGCATCCCTGTCTTGTGCCAGTTTTCAAAGGGAATTTTTCCAGTTTTTGCCCATTCAGTATGATATTGGCTGTGGGTTTGTCATAAATAGCTCTTATTATTTTGAGGTATGTTCCATCAATACCGAATTTATTGAGTGTTTTTAGCATGAAGGGCTGTTGAATTTTGTCAAAAGCCTTTTCTGCATCTATTGAGATAATCATGTGGTTCTTGTCTTTGGTTCTGTTTATATGCTGGATTATGTTTATTGATTTGCGAATGTTGAACCAGCCTTGCATCCCAGGGATGAAGCCCACTTGATCATGGTGGATAAGCTTTTTGATGTGTTGCTGAATCCGGTTTGCCAGTATTTTATTGAGGATTTTTGCATCGATGTTCATCAGGGATATTGGTCTAAAATTCTCTTTTTTTGTTGTGTCTCTGCCAGGCTTTGGTATCAGGATGATGTTGGCCTCATAAAATGAGTTAGGGAGGATTCCCTCTTTTTCTATTGATTGGAATAGTTTCAGAAGGAATGGTACCAACTCCTCCTTGTACCTCTGGTAGAATTCAGCTGTGAATCCATCTGGTCCTGGACTTTTTTTGGTTGGTAGGCTATTAATTATTGCCTCAATTTCAGAGCCTGCTATTGGTCTATTCAGGGATTCAACTTCTTCCTGGTTTAGTCTTGGAAGAGTGTAAGTGTCCAGGAAATTATCCATTTCTTCTAGATTTTCCAGTTTATTTGCGTAGAGGTGTTTATAGTATTCTCTGATGGTAGTTTGTATTTCTGTGGGGTCGGTGGTGATATCCCCTTTATCATTTTTAATTGCGTCGATTTGATTCTTCTCTCTTTTCTTCTTTATTAGTCTGGCTAGTGGTCTGTCAATTTTGTTGATCTTTTCAAAAAACAAACTCCTGGATTCATTGATATTTTGGAGGGTTTTTTGTGTCTCTATCTCCTTCAGTTCTGCTCTGATCTTAGTTATTTCTTGCCTTCTGCTAGCTTTCGAATGTGTTTGCTCTTGCTTCTCTAGTTCTTTTAATTGCGATGTTAGAGTGTCAATTTTACATCTTTCCTGCTTTCTCTTGTGGGCATTTAGTGCTATAAATTTCCCTCTACACACTGCTTTAAATGTGTCCCAGAGATTCTGGTATGTTGTATCTTTGTTCTCATTGGTTTCAAAGAACATCTTTATTTCTGCCTTCATTTCGTTATGTACCCAGTAGTCATTCAGGAGCAGGTTGTTTAGTTTCCATGTAGTTGAGCGGTTTTGATTGAGTTTCTTAGTCCTGAGTTCTAGTTTGATTGCACTGTGGTCTGAGAGACAGTTTGTTATAATTTCTGTTCTTGTACATTTGCTGAGGAGTGCTTTACTTCCAATTATGTGGTCAATTTTGGAGTAAGTATGATGTGGTGCTGAGAAGAATGTATATTCTGTTGATTTGGGGTGGAGAGTTCTATAGATGTCTATTAGGTCTGCTTGCTGCAGAGATGAGTTCAATTCCTGGATATCCTTGTTAACTTTCTGTCTCGTTGATCTGTCTAATGTTGACAGTGGAGTGTTGAAGTCTCCCATTATTATTGTATGGGAGTCTAAGTCTCTTTGTAAGTCTCTAAGGACTTGCTTGATGAATCTGGGTGCTCCTGTATTGGGTGCATATATATTTAGGATAGTTAGCTCTTCCTGTTGAATTGATCCCTTTATCATTATGTAATGGCCTTCTTTGTCTCTTTTGATCTTTGATGGTTTAAAGTCTGTTTTATCAGAGACTAGTATTGCAACCCCTGCTTTTTTTTGTTCTCCATTTGCTTGGTAAATCTTCCTCCATCCCTTTATTTTGAGCCTATGTATGTCTCTGCGTGTGAGATGGGTCTCCTGAATACAGCAGACTGATGGGTCTTGACTCTTTATCCAGTTTGCCAGTCTGTGTCTTTTAATTGGAGCATTTAGTCCATTTACATTTAAGGTTAAGATTGTTATGTGTGAACTTGATCCTGCCATTATGATATTCACTGGTTATTTTGCTCGTTAGTTGATGCAGTTTCTTCCTAGCCTCAATGGTCTTTACATTTTGGCATGTTTTTGCAATGGCTGGTACCGGTTGTTCCTTTCCATGTTTAGTGCTTCCTTCAGGGTCTCTTGTAAGGCAGGCCTAGTGGTGACAAAATCTCTAAGCATTTGCTTATCTGTAAAGGATTTTATTTCTCCTTCACTTATGAAACTTAGTTTGGCTGGATATGAAATTCTGGGTTTAAAATTCTTTTCTTTAAGAATGTTGAATATTGGCCCCCACTCTCTTCTGGCTTGTAGAGTTTCTGCTGAGAGATCTGCTGTTAGTCTGATGGGCTTCCCTTTGTGGGTAACCCGACCTTTCTCTCTGGCTGCCCTTAAGATTTTTTCCTTCATTTCAACTTTGGTGAATCTGGCAATTATGTGTCTTGGAGTTGCTCTTCTTGAGGAGTATCTTTGTGGCGTTCTCTGTATTTCCTGGATTTGAATGTTGGCCTGCCCTACTAGGTTGGGGAAGTTCTCCTGGATGATATCCTGAAGAGTGTTTTCCAAGTTGGTTCCATTTTCCCCCTCACTTTCAGGCACCCCAATCAGACGTAGATTTGGTCTTTTTACATAATCCCATACTTCTTGCAGGCTTTGTTCATTTCTTTTTCTTCTTTGTTCTTTTGGTTTCTCTTCTCGCTTCATTTCATTCATTTGATCCTCAATCGCTGATACTCTTTCTTCCAGTTGATCGAGTCGGTTACTGAAGCTTGTGCATTTGTCACATATTTCTCGTGTCATGGTTTTCATCTCTTTCATTTCGTTTAGGATCTTCTCTGCATTAATTACTCTAGCCATCAATTCTTCCACTTTTTTTTCAAGATTTTTAGTTTCTTTGCGCTGGGTACGTAATTCCTCCTTTAGCTCTGAGAAATTTGATGGACTGAAGCCTTCTTCTCTCATCTCGTCAAAGTCATTCTCCGTCCAGCTTTGATCCGTTGCTGGCGATGAGCTGCGCTCCTTTGTCGGGGGAGATGCGCTCTTATTTTTTGAATTTCCAGCTTTTCTGCCCTGCTTTTTCCCCATCTTTGTGGTTTTATCTGCCTCTGGTCTTTGATGATGGTGATGTACTGATGGAGTTTTGGTGTAGGTGTCCTTCCTGTTTGATAGTTTTCCTTCTAACAGTCAGGACCCTCAGCTGTAGGTCTGTTGGAGATTGCTTGAGGTCCACTCCAGACCCTGTTTGCCTGGGTATCAGCAGCAGAGGCTGCAGAAGATAGAATATTTCTGAACAGCGAGTGTACCTGTCTGATTCTTGCTTTGGAAGCTTCCTCTCAGGGGTGTACTCCTCCCTGTGAGGTGTGGGGTGTCAGACTGCCCCTAGTGGGGGATGTCTCCCAGTTAGGCTACTCAGGGGTCAGGGACCCACTTGAGCAGGGAGTCTGTCCCTTCTCAGATCTCAACCTCCGTGTTGGGAGATCCACTGCTCTCTTCAAAGCTGTCAGACAGAGTCGTTTGCGTCTGCAGAGGTGTCTGCTGCGTTTGTTTAGTTTACTGTGCCCTGTCCCCAGAGGTGGAGTCTACAGAGACAGGCAGGTTTCCTTGAGCTGCTGTGAGCTCCACCCAGTTCGAGCTTCCCAGCAGCTTTGTTTACCTACTTAAGCCTCAGCAATGGCGGGCGCCCCTCCCCCAGCCTCGCTGCTGCCTTGCCGGTAGATCACAGACTGCTGCGCTAGCAACGAGGGAGGCTCCGTGGGTGTGGGACCCTCCCGGCCAGGTGTGGGATATGATCTCCTGGTGTGCCTGTTTGCTTAAAGCGCAGTATTGGGGTGGGATTTACCCGATTTTCCAGGTGTTGTGTGTCTCAGTTCCCCTGGCTAGGAAAAGGGACTCCCTTCCCCCTTGCGCTTCCCAGGTGAGGCAATGCCTCGCCCTGCTTCAGCTCTCGCTGGTCGGGCTGCAGCAGCTGACCAGCACCGATCGTCCGGCACTCCCCAGTGAGATGAACCCAGTACCTCAGTTGAAAATGCAGAAATCACCGGTCTTCTGTGTCACTCGCGCTGGGAGTTGGAGACTGGAGCTGCTCCTGTTCGGCCATCTTGCTCCGCCCCTCTACATTTGTTTCTTGAAAATACAGACTAGATAAAATCTGAGTATATCTGTCATTTACTTTTTCTTTTATCCATTCATATATTTTATGATTTTAATACACTTGAACTTATTTCTGACACCTTGTTCTGTTTTTTGTATATATTCTATCCACTTCTATTTTATTTTTTGCTAGCTTCCACTAGGTTGATTAAACTCCATATATATTCTGTCTTTTCCACTATTTGTTTATAAATTATCTACTGTATTTTTATTATTTGTGTATTTACCCTTAAGGTTTTTTTAACGTACATACTTACATTTCTGTTGTACAAACAAGTATAATCAACATCTCTATTCTCTTCTTAGACAATTCCAAAAAAATAGTAATAACTTCCCTCCAAACTTGCTACACTCTCAAACCTCAATTCACATGATTAATATTGTTATTTATTTCTGTACAGCCTATAAACTCATATACGAACAAAACATTTTTCACTTTTGACCTTATTACTATAATCTTATTTTATAAGTGGACATGCATTTAAATATACCACCATGTTCCACAGTGTTTCTGTGCTCACAATTACTTCTGGCACCCCACTCCTTCTTTATGGATTCACGTTTATTGCTTAAGTACACTATTTTGTATATTTCATCTATCTTGCTGTAATAATCTTTATTTTTATATATTTACTTACTAATTTGTAGGGACGGGGTCTCACTCTGTCACCCAGGCCGGAGTGCAGTACGGCAATCATTGCTCACTGCAGCCTTGAACTCCTGGGTCCAAGAGATCCTATCACCTCAGCCTCCTGAGTAGCTGGGACTACAGGCCCATGTCACCATACCCAGCTATTTTTTTTTTTTTTTAATGGAAAAGACAGAATCTCGCTATGTTGCCAGGCTGGTCTCGAATACATTACCTTAAGCAGTCCTCCCACCTCAGCCTTCCAAAGCTCTGGGATTACAGGCATGAGCCACTATACCTCTCATTTAAATAATAACAAGTATTTGTACACTGCAAATGTTTTCATTTTGTCTACATTCTTAAATATTCATTTATCAGCAGGAATTTTAAATGAAAATATATCCTTGGAGTTTTAAAACTTGATTCCATTGTCTTATTTCTTCTTTTATTTACCATGGAAGCCTATCAGATTGTTTGTTCTTTATCAGCACTCTGAATTTTCTCTGTTGTGTTTCAGGATTTTCTTTTGAGGTTTTACAGTTTCATGACAACATTTCTCCACATATTTATAAAACCTATTTATATTATTCAACCATCTCAATTTGAGAGTTTCTTCATTTCTGGAAAATTGTCAGTATTATAGTTTTAAACATTAACTCCACTATTCCCTCCATAAACTTCTGGAACTCCAGCTAAAGGTAATTGGACCGTCTCATTTTCTATTCTTTATCTATTTTTTCTTTTCTATATTTCATCTCATTATGTCTCAGTGCTGATTCCTGAAAGGTTTACTCAATCTATCTTCCATTTCACTGATTCTCCTTTCAGTTTTGCCTCGTTTATTTAATCAACCCCCCAAAAAATTTCAAATTACTATATTTTAGGCTATTTTTTACATTAGCTTTTTCCATTTTATAAGCTCATGCTCTTTCATCATGTTCACTATTTCCTCTTTTATCTTTTTGGGCTGCTTTTAAACATACTTAGTTGGATTCATTTCTTCTCTTAGCTCTTGCTTCTTAGTTATGCAGTCACCAGTGGGGAGGGGAATGTAAGCTGATTTTCTTGGAACTATCTCAAATATTGCATCATCCTTCTCTATGACCTTGTTTCCCATTATAGGTTCTCCTTGAGTTTCTTTCTCTGGGTCATCGAGACCTCTCTGGATACTGGTCTATTGATTGCCTTTGCTCAAACCCTACTGTGGACCCTGCCACTCAGTGAATGTAAAGCCGAGTCCAGCAACCTGATGTTTCACAGGTCTGAGGTCATAGATGACTCTGGTTACAGCTCTGAATAGGAGTGGTCAGTTTGCTCTTTGCTACGACTGAGGTTGAAGGACAGATGGTGTAGTCCCCTGTCAAGAACAAGCAGCAATTTCCCAGCTTCTGGGTTCATGTAGGAGCTCAGTTTCTACTCCTTGCTCTGCATGACTCCTACAAACTTGCTTCCCAATCCCATACAGTGTCAAAAGCCAGCCATTGCCCTGGGGCCAGCTCAATTTATCCTCTGCTTCCATCTAGATGCTTGCACCTTTGAAAGCATTTTACATATTTCATTCAGAATATAAGAAGGTGATTGCAATATAAGAAGGTAATTTGTTACATTCAATCCACCAATTTGACTAGAAGTCAAGAGCTACTTTAAAACGAATATTCCATTTTGTTTTAAATCTTGAAACATCTCTGCATGTCTGAACTTAGTTGATCCTGGAATACAGACGTATCTGTGAGTAGAATTAAGCAACCCGTTGTGCTCAGATGTCTGTCTGTTCCCATCTACTTGTATGGGGTCAAGGAGCCTCCTGGGGAAAGAGTTCAAAAGTGTTCAATAGCACCATTTAGGTCCTTAGATAGAAAGCTGAAGCGCAGCAATAGGTATGTCAAAAACTAAACTGTGGTGTGGATTTTAGGGACCCAGACTGGACCAGCAACTTTGTAGCAAATATAGCACTGAGAAGCAAAATGATGTATAAATTAAAAGAAACATAAATCCCTTGGGTCAAGCAACTGTAAAGCAAAGCCCCTCTGTGAGGGTAGACATCAGAGGAGTAGATTCTATTTCCCCATAAGCAAAGGCAAGGTAATAGCAGAGATTATCCAGGCAATAGAGGGAATGGAGCATCTAGATTGGCAAGTTCCATGTCACAGGCAACACCACCTACAAAGTTGCTGTGTGACTGGCATCTGGCATGCATTAGGCCCTCACTTGTTTGCTGCTGGCCAACTGAAAAGAGACCAAGGGCATTAGGCTGAGTGGGGCACCAGGGATGCAACTTGTGACAGAGACAGAGAGAAACAGTGAAAATGACCCCTGGGAGGTTGAGAGCAAGTGAAGTGGAACCAAGTGACAGTAGAGACAGCCGCATGTTGACTTGAGAGCCCGTGGAGACATCCTGACTGCATGAATCCCACTGTTGTGTGAAAGGGAACTTCTTAACAAGGCAAATTGAATTCCGAATGTCAAAGTGCCTCAATGGTACCAGAGACGAAGGGAGGCCTGTGTCACTTGTGTGATGGAAGTTTTTGGTAAAATAGTTTCCCAATTCTTAGAGGAAACCGTGACCAACAAAAGCTGAAACAATAACAACTCCATGGGAAGGTTTCAGAAAATTAGGTACTTCCACATTATTCTACTTCATTGTCATAGTAACTATGTGAGAAAGGCACTGTTAGCCTTTGTTTTTACAAATGAGGGAATAAAAACTTGAAGCTAAGTGACTGAACTAAGATCACAGTTTTAGAAGGGGTCAGAATCTAAATTCATAGCTACCTTGTTCGAGAGAAAACATTCCTTAGCTATATTTTGCTGCACCATTTCCCCCAGACCGTATCTATTAATATATGATACTCACACACACATTTTCCTGTTTATTGTGATTGGCTTTAGCTTCTGAAGTATCAGTGAGTCAGAAGTACGTACCAGCATACATTGTTTTACTGCACTTGGCTTTATTGTGCTTTGCAGACACTGCATTCTTTCCAAATTGAAAGTTTGTGGCAATCCTTCATCAAGCAAGTCTACAGGCACCATTTTCCCCACACCATGTGTTCACTTTGTGGCTCTGTGTTACATTTTGGTAATTCTTGCAATATTTCAAGTTTTATTATTATTCTATCTGTTGTGGTGATCTGTAATCAGTGACCTTTAATGTGACTATTGTAACTGTTTGGGCGGCACCATGAGCCACAGCCATATAAGATGACAAACTTAATTGATAAATGTGTGTGTTCTGATTTCTCCACCAACTTGCTGTTCCCCCACCTCTCTCTCAACGCGAACTTCTCTATTCCCTGAAACACACAATATTGAAATTAGATCAATTAATAACCCTACAATGGCATCTAAGTGTTCAGGAAGGAAAAATCGCACGTCTCTCACTTTAAATCAAAAAGCTAGAAACAATTAAGCTTGGTAAGGAAAACATGCCGAATGTCCAGATAGGCCACAAGCAAGGCTTCTGTGCCAAACAACCAAGTTGTGAATGCAAAGGAAAAGTTATTGAAGAAAATTAAAAGTGCTACTTCAGTGAACACATGAATGTAAGAAATCAAAACAGCCTTATTGCTGATGGGGGAAACGTTTTAGTGAGCCACATAGAAGATCAAACCATCTATGACATTCCCTTAAGCCAAAGCCTAGCCCATGCAAGGCCCTCACTCTCTTCAATTCTGTGAAGCCTGGCAAAGATGAGGAAGCTGCAGAAGATAAGTTGGAAGATAGCAAAGGTTGGCTTACAAGGTTTAAGGAAAGAAGCCATCTCCATAACACAAAAGTGCAAGGGGAAGCAGAGAGTGCTGATATAAAAGCTGCAGCAAGTTATCCAGAAAATCCAGCAAAGATCATTGCAGAAGGCGGCTACACTCAACAACAGATTTTCAATGTAAACAAAATAGCCTTCTCTTGGAAGAAGATACCATGTAGGACTTTCATAGCTGGAGAGGGGAAGTCAATGTCTGGCTTCAAAGCTTCAAAGGACATTCTGGCTCTCTTGTTAGGGGCTAGTGCTGCTGGTGACTTTAAGTTGAAGGCAATGATCATTTGCCATTCCTAAGGCCCTTTAGAATTATGCTAAATATACTCTGCCTATGCTATATAAATGGAACCACAAGCCTGGATAACAACACATCTGTGTGTGACATGATTTACTGAATATTTTAAGCCCACTGTTGAGACCTATTGCTCAGATAAAAGATTCTTTCAATATATTACCACTCATTGACAATGTACCTGGTCATCCAAGAGTTCTAATAAATGTATACAGGAGAGTAATGTTGTTTTCATGCCTGCTAACACAACATCCATTCTGCAGCCCACGGATCAAGAAGAAATTTTGACTTTTAAGTCTTCTTATTTCAGAAATAAGTGTCAGGTTACAGCTGCCATAGATTGTGATTCCTCTGATGGAAGTGGGCAATGTAAATTGAAAACGTTATGGAAACGATTCTCCATTCTAGATCTTGTTAAGAACATTCGTGATTCATGGGAGGAGATCAAAATATCAAGATTAACAGGAGTTTGGAAGAAGTTGATTGCAAACTTCATGGAGGACTTTAAGGGGTTTAAAACTTCACTGGAGGAAACCACTGCAGATACGGTGCAAATAGCAAGAGGAGTGGAATTAGAAATGGAGCCCAAAGATGGGACTGAATTGCTGCAATCTCATGATCAAACTTGAACAGATGAGGAGTTACTTCTTGTGGATGAGCAAATAAAGTGGTTTCTTGATGAAATCTACTCCTAGTAAAGATGCTGTGAACATTGTTTAAGACAACAAAGGATTTAGAATATTACATAAACTTAGTTGATAAAGCAGTGGCAGGGTTTGAGAGGACTGACTCTAGTTTTCAATAAATTCTACTGTGGAAAGAATGCTATAAAACAGCATCACATGCTACAGAAAAATCTCTTGTGAAAGGAAGAGTCAATCAATGTGGCAAACTTCATTATTGTCTTATTTTTAGAAGTTGTCACAGCCACCCCAACCTTCAGCAACCAACACCCTGATCAGTCAACAGCCATCCACTTGGAGACAAGACTCTCCAACAGCAAAAAGATCATCATTAGAACTTTTAGAAATAAAGTCTTTTTAATTAGATTGTATACATTGTTTTACACATACTGCTATTGCATACTTACTAGACTACAGTATAGTATAGTCTGTTAAACATAACTTTTATGTGCAGTGGGAAACCAAAAAATTTGTGACTCACTCTATTGCAATATTCACTTATTGCAGCGCCCTGGAGCCAAGCCTGCAATATCAGCGTGGTATGTCTGTATTAACATTTTATAATCACTTTCATCCTATATTTTTTATGATGTGAATAGAAATACGCAATGAAGTTGGCATTTTCTATGTAGCAAGTTTTAATTTAGGGGATATGGCATGCGGTAGCCCTCATTATACTATGAGGTAATTATTTTTTTTGCCTTTTATTTCTCGTCCTTTCTCTAAGACCTACCTCCCACGAGTTCTTTGAGGGTGAGAACTGTGTGTCTCATTCCCTTTTTGTCTCTAGCACCTTGAAGCTGCCTCCCACAGAGTGTGAACCCAAAATACGTTATGAATCAATGAATGATCAGGGCGATGATTTGTGTAATGCAATAATTACTAAAGGGACTTTTTAGAGCATCTAATTTATATCTTAGTTATAAATTAAATGCTGGGAGTTATGGTATTCGTTTGCTTATGGCAAGATTTTTCAAATGCTTTCATAGTTAATGCATTTTGTATATATGTGTCTGATAATGAAGGTAATGACTCTTTTATCACTTTATCTTTGAAAGACAGTTTTTGATCTGAAAGGAGCTTTCTCTGTAAGCTGATCAATTTAGTCCTTTCACCAGCGATAAAATTTTGACGTAGAAAATTTCAAAGGGTTTAAATGACTTGCTTAGTCGTACCGGGAGAGATAAGAAGAGACTTAGGGTGAGAGTCTCACAGTTCCCAGTGTGGAGATCATTTTACTCTCACAGACTGTCTCTCGATCCTGAACCCTCTAGTATTAGCCATTCCCAAAAGAAAATTCATCTGTCCCTTCCACAAAGTGAAACGTTTGTTAGATTCAATTAAATATCCCAGGCACCCACACAGCAGGAAAACCAAGTTCTGTCAGCAGAGATTTAACTTGCTTTTAAGTTGCTAAAAGAAAGTCAGAACCATTTGCACACGTGAACACACACACACAGTCACACACAGCAGGCCAATATTTAGCTGCTGAAGTCTTGTGATTGTGGAAATGTTCTAGCAGCAGAAGCTTCACTTTTGAGCAACAAAAGATTTTTTTCCCTGCACATTCCCGGATATAGTGACAAGAGGGCCGAGCATGATGTATTAGTCCAGTCTCATATTGCTATAAATATACTACCCGAG
This sequence comes from Macaca thibetana thibetana, assembly GCF_024542745.1. Taxonomy (NCBI): domain Eukaryota; kingdom Metazoa; phylum Chordata; class Mammalia; order Primates; family Cercopithecidae; genus Macaca; species Macaca thibetana. The sequence goes on along the minus strand of NC_065590.1, from coordinate 10,228,054 downwards.
ACTGGGTAATTTATAAAGGAAAGAGGTTTAATTGACTCATAGTTCTGCATGGCTGGGGAGGGAGGCCTCAGGAAACTTACAGTCATGGCAGAATGGGAAGCAGACACATCTTACATGGTGGCAGGTAAGAGAGAGCATGTGAAAGTGCAGAAAAAACTACCATTTATCATTTATAAAACCATCAGACCTCTTGAGAATTCACTCACTATCACAAGAACAGCATGGGGGAAACCACTCCCATAATCCAATCACTTCTCACCAGGTCTCTCCCTCAACACCAGAGGATTACAATTCAAGATGTGACTTGGGTGGGGACACAAAGCCTAACCATATCACATGAGGACCATCAATCTATGTGCCAGTCCCCTGGACAGCTCAAATTCTGGTGACAGAGTCCTCCCAGCAGAAGCAGCACACAGACCTGCTCACCACTCTGCACAAGTAGCTGGACATAGGCAGCCGCCACAGGCTCCTTTCCAATCCCACACCTGCCCCTTTGGCCTGTGGCCTCACAGTCCCTGCACAAGAAGATAGGAACTTGGTGCACTAGCTACTCCAGACTGCCTCATCCCAGCCTAGGGTGCAGGGTCAGAACTGGGTAAGAACAAGTCTATAACCAAACTGATCTTTACAGAGAATTGTCCTCTGCAGAATACAGCAACAGGCATCAGTCAGTTCCTGCCGGATGACAGCCAGAGAAAGAACCACTATCAGAGGCTCATCACAAGTTAATCTACTTCTTGATCAATCCGTAACTTCTTCCTTTGTACAGTTTCATTATTATTTCGCTTTTCATGAAATATTTTAAATAAAATCTTAGCGAGTTTGCATTAAACTTGAATAATAGCAAGATATATTTCCATTAAATCTCATTTGATTGATATTCACAGTTGCAACTCACTAACTCATTTAGTGTGTGTTATTAAGAATGTAGAACCAATAATATCTGGTTTGCCCAAGTTTCATAACATTAAAACCAGTGATCAATCATTTTGCTTCCGTGGGGTCAAGATCTAGGCTAAGAACAGTTTCTAGAGTGGAAAGTACACTAATCAGGAAAATAGGCCAATCTTCCTTTCTGCCACCCAAGCATACTCAAATAGAATAAAGTTTCACTTAAGGATTGGAATATAACTTCAATAGAAATAACTTTGCTTATCAGGCAGGTTCAGGTAAGTAATGCACATCCTCTGGATCAAGGCTAGTAAAATGGTGTGAAAGAGGCCAGCAGGTGGTGGGGAAGTTGCCTGGGTGGACTCTGTAGGAAGAGAAGCCACAGAGACTGGATATATACATGCCTCTGAGATGAACCTAAATCTCTCCAGTGAGGAGAAAAGAACAAAGCCTCTACCTTTATGAAAGCTGCAACAAAGACAAAAAGGTCAGAGAAGTGCTTTGTGGATTTCCAAACCAAGGTCAGGAGCAATTCAAACTGTGATCCAGATAGCTGAATAACTAATAGTAGTGATGTTTATCAATACTCTCTAACTCACTGACATTTACAAGAAATGAACATGCAGACAGGGAGCGTGCTCTGAGAAAAGTTTATTGAGGTGTATGCTAATGGAGCATCTAATCACATCATCTGTCCATCAACAAGCGCCCCATTAGCTCCCGCACAAACAGGTGGGAAGAAAGAGAAGCCAGGAGAGCTGAGGCCACACTGATAAAAGGATGCCATGAGAACAGAAGGGATGTTCATGAAATACGGCAGCACCTCGATAGACATAGAAATTGAGTTCCATGAATAGAGCAGATGCACTATTAGCACTCACGAGGCAGAACGCTCATAAGAATAGAGGGGAATAAGAAAGTAAGATGAGGAAAATATGTGTTTGCATATACAGATACATTCGAGATCACATTTTTGCAAAAACAGATGTTAATTTTAAAATTGCACCTGCACTTGAATGCACATATCAGTGTGTATTGGTAAATAGACATAAGTCCTTGGAGAAAAGAGAGAAGGATGCAAACCAGACAGCTAACATGGGTTCCCAGGGAATGGTGGAGGAGAGGGAAGGGATGCATGCACACACACACGCATGCACACACTCTGGCATAGTGCACAAACATGCACACGCATGCACACATGTGTACATGCACACTCACATTCACACATTTATACCACTCGAAATAAAATTGCTTGCACGGTGTGAATTATAGATGTGCATGTATATGCATAAAGCAAAGCATGGAGAAATAATAACTAATAATTGCTAATGACAGTTATCTTAGGGGTGGAATATCAGATGATTTCACTTTCTTTCAAATACATTTTCAACACTGTTTGAATATTTCATAGTGCACAAGTGATACATGAATAACCACATATTATTTGTATAATTAGGAAAAAAACAAGTGTTTTCATTGTGAGAAAGTCTTTCCCTGCATTGCCATGAATTCACAGCACTAAGGAGGCAGCTGCCAAATGTAACCTGGAGCTGGGTTACTCTTTTTTACCAACTACCCCCACAGTCTCACAACATGAATTACTTCCATCCATCTCACTCCCCAAAGAAATCACCAATCTTATCAGTATCAAAGTTCACCTGCAATCATGAAATTCGTTTTATTTTAAAGCAAAAGTTCAGAATCAACCTGAGTAAATATAATTACACATGATACTGTTTCTCACTCAGCATAATAATCAGGGTCATTTCAAAAGGTTTCTCCTCCCCTCCCTTTCCCCCTCCCTCCTCACCCTCACTTCCACTCTCATCTTCCTTTTAATTTCCTTCCTGGCATTGTGAACCCTGGGAGTACTATTCCGACCAACAGAAATATCTTAGACTCCCAGCTCTGGTTTTCAATGCAGTCTTCATCTTCCTGGCATTTCTGACTTTTAAAGCAATTCTCTGTGTTCTCCTATTCAGCTCCTTTGCTGGGCTTAATCTGTGCACCTGCACCTTGGGGACTGTTGCGGGCCAAATTGTGTCCCCTCAAAATTCTTATATTGAAGCCCTCATTCCTAGCACCTCAGAGTTGGACTGTATTTGGAAACAGGATTTTTGTAAGGTGATTTGGTTAAACATGAGGCAGTTAGAGTAGGCCCTAATCTAATCTGACTGATGTCCTTATAAGAAGAGGAAATGTGGGCACAGAGAGAGACAACAGGGATGCACTGACAGATGAAAGACCACATGACAACACAGCAAGAACGTGGTGGCCATCGGCAAGCCAAGAGAGGCCACAGGAACCAGTAAACCTGCTGACTCCTTAATGTCAGACTTTCAGCCTCCAAAACTGTGAGAGTTTCCGTTGTTTACGCCTCGCAGCCGGTGGGATTTTATTATTGCAGCCTGAGCTGCAACCTAGGAGTGATCCTTGATTCTCTTCCCCGCTCCACCCCACAGCGGGTCACAGCAAATTTTATCAGCTCCACCTCCTAGGTAGATCGTAAACCATATCTCTTGTTAAAACTCCACAGAGATCACCTTAATCCAAGCCACCGACCCCTATCTCCTACTCCACAGCAATGCCTGCCAGCCCATCTCCCTGTTCCCAGCCCTGACCCCTACAGCTAATCAGAGAGAGGCTTTCAATCATAAATCAGGCACGATGCTCCAGTGGCCTCTAATTTCACTTAGGATAAACTCTCACCTCCTTCAGGTGTCCTGGGAGCCTACGTGCTCTGGTCCTACTGTCTCCCCCACCACCACACTCAGCCACATCAGCCATTTCCCTTGGTCAAGAACCCTAAGTTATTCCTGCTTCAGGGCTTCGGACTGTCTGTGCCCTCTGCCTGGAGCCCTTGTCCCCACTCTGCCATGGATGGCTCCTTCCTCTTTACTGGGTCCCAGTCTGAAGGGGATCCCTGTTCTAACCATTACCTTCTACTCTATTGCGTTATTTTATTTTCTTCAAGCACTGAATTCTGCATGAATGGTGTTATTTTTTGGTTTGTATATTCGTTTATATTGCTGCCTTCTGCCACTAGAATGCAACCTCTGTGAGGGCTCCATCCTGTCGACTATATGGGGCATCCTAGCTCCAGCAGGTGCTGGCATTTCATACGTGTTGTTCAGCAGATGCATTCGTGAGCCTGCAAAGCATCTGTAACCCTACTCCTAACCTAGGAGGTGTGCAGCGATTGTTCAGTGCTAACCGATGAATAAATCCATGTTTTGAATATATGAAAAAATATGTCTTTAGTGCAGATGAATAGGAGTACACTAACTGAATGTTTCCTTAAAGAGATCATTTATCTTTCATTCCCACTCTTGCTTAATCTAGATTTTAAATTACTGATCAGTTGCAATCAGTTTGGATTTACGCTCATGAGCATGATTACAACAAGGTTTTGGTTTTTTTAAAAGACATTGTCAAAAATATTTCTAGGTCTCCTCCTTTAAGGAACTTTAGGTCTTATACAAAAAGTTTCTCAAAAATATAGTGCTAGGAATCATGTTTATAAAATTATTTTGTTAGTTAATAACATATTTTTATACTAATCAAAAACACAAAATACAAAATGCAAGCACAACATGATCACTACTAAAACTCTCACAACAGTAGTAGACACCAAGACAATCCAGGTGATGACATGCTTAGATGAAAATAAATGTAACTTCCAGGTCTCTTGCTGCAAGGGGCAATATAGCTTCCTTAATGAGATGTCAGTGAAGCTTCTGGGAAGGCGATAATTTTCCCAATGAAAGCATACCAATTCATCTGGTTCATCATAAAGATTCACTGTGTGCTTGGAGGTGGTACCACCTTTGGATAAGACTTTTTGCATGAAGCCACCTTTGCATAAGGCTTTTTGAACTTTGAGTTCAAAAAGAACAAAGAACAGAGCAGAAAAATAAAACTGTTTCTGGGCTGGGCGCGGTGGCTCACACCTGTAATCCCAGCACTTTGGAAGACCGAGGTGGGCGGATCACGAGGTCAGGAGATCAAGACCATCCTGGCTAACACGGTGAAACCCTATCTCTACTAAAAATACGAAAAGTACAAAAAAATACAAAAGAATTAGCCAGACCTAGTGGCTAACTCCGTCTCAAAAAGACAAAACAAAACAAAACAAAAAACTGTTTCCTTAGTGGCAACTGTGCATAGCTACTCCATCCTGGGGTTCCAGGCTCTAGATGTATGAGGGAAAAAATAGCTCCCCATTTGGCTAAGCATCTGTAATAATGATTCATTTATGTGCAACTGAAAACAACCCTAAACTGATATAACACAATGTCCACAGAAATGATAACGTTCATTTATTTAGCCCACAAACATTTGTTCAGTGTCTGCTTTGTGTCAGACACTATGCCAGAAGCTCTGTAAACATAGAACAAGACACATGGCTCCCACATCCTGGAACTCACATTAAGAGTAGGAGAACCAGGTCATTTAACCATGAATTCAAAAAGGTCAGCTCTTGCTACATTCATTTCTGTATTTTTCTTTCTTTCCAATAGTTTCTACTTGCTTCATTAGTCAGGGGCATTGCATTATAGCAGGAATGCAAAGGACAAGAAACAGTTAATATCCTGATTTTAAACTTCCAAATATGGATCTCCATCGTAGGGTAAAGGGTGGGATGATCCAAATGATAAAAAATGATTTAAAAAAAAAATTGAGGAGATACTGTGAGCCATAAAAAGTAATGTAAATAGAGTGGAGAAAGAGGCAAGAGCTTCCCTCTCCCAAGAAAACAAGAGGAGGGCTTTATAGGGTAGGTGGTGAGAGAGAAGGTTGCGGGAGCAATATGGGCAGATGTTAGGGGCTGAAACAAGCAGACAGATCCTGGGGGAAGGAGGGAGAGGGGAAGGAACCAGCGCTGAGAGATGACATGACCTCCAGTTCCAGGGAGGAAAAGGAAATCAAGCTGAGGCATGCTGACCGCCCCCTATTTGGGGAAGCTCATCAATCAAAGGCAGACTCACGCGTTCTTCTCATCCCTGCAGGAGGAAGGCTTGCTAACAACAGCTGCCTGCACTTCCCCTGTGGATCATCCAGCAACACACGCATAAGCTTCCTGCAAGGGTTGTCCACTGAGCAAGCCCCGGGGCATCATTCACACACACTGTGTTGGGCGTGGTGTCTCCTGTAAGTGTGCAACACGGTGCCCCTGTTCATGAGGATAGCCCCTTCGTGATAGGCAAGAACAAAAAGTACCCCTCATTAAAACAAAAACAAAAAACAGCGTAGGGCCTGGATTAGCAAAGAGGCAGACAGGTGTAGAAAAAGAAGGCCGTAAATATTGGAATGAGGGAGAGGCTGACTTAAAGTGGTGTGTAATTCCATGTCTTCTGGTATAAACTTTCAACAACAACTCTGAGGTGACAGAGGTCATCAGCCCTCTGGCCTCTATTCCACTCTCCCTTCCATGGACATGCAACTTGTTTTTTTCAACTACCCACTTCAGCTAACCTTCTAAGACCCCATATTCCACCACGTACTCTAGCAACCTAGCAAGAAATTAGAGAATCGTTTTTAAAAAGTACTGGGATCCTGATGATAGCAAGGCCAGGCCCAGCATTGGCACATTGCAGAAGGTGTAAACTGGAACCGTGGTTTGAGAGATTCATACCCCACAGGAAGAATTTCCAGGACTTCATTAAGAGCACTTGATCATCAAACCCTAGGAGACTCTTCCCCCGACCCTTCTTAAGGGAAAGGCTTTCTCGGGGAAGGGTGCCTGCTCTGCTTTGTCCATAGGAAGAGTCACAGGCAGTGAGCCAGCCATGGTCTGCCGATCCTTCCAGGCTCTCCTTCCTTCCCCTTTGTGTGTTTTTCCATCACTGAACTTCTCAGAACCTTAGTGTCCATCCTAGCTTATGCCTGTTATCTCGACACATGGATTTTTGGTTTTGAAACACTTGCCTCAACTTAGACCTTGCTGTATGTACCTTCAGCACCCTCCTTTAGAATTCTCACCCTGATTCCATACATCAACATGGTGAAGCAGCCCACCTTGTACTCCAGGATATTACAAAGAAGGCCTCGTGTTCATCTGAACAAACCCTGTTTGGAGAGTGACGTTGATATCACTTATATAATAAGAACAATACAATTATCTACCCCAACCCATTTCTCCCAAACTAATTTTACACTGATTTAGGTTATCATTTGATTTGCAGTTGTCTTTGCCCTAGGTCTGTTGGCTCCATGAAGAATGCAACTTTTTGCCCACCAGCGTATCCCTAGTATCTGCTATGTAGCATAGCCTCAATTGAATATTGATCCTCAAATTCACTTCCGTCCTGTTTTACATGCCAACAAAACACTGATTATTTCTAACAGGCTCATCCAGAATGACAGCTCATATTATGTTCAAGTACTTAGGTAATATTAGTAGTATGCAATGTTTAGTTTGTGTAATTTTCTTAGAAAAATCATTGAAGTCCTCTAAAATAGTCCACACATAGCTTTCTTTTTTCTGGACATAATGATAAAAAGAAAAAAAGCAAAGGGTAAAACTCTCTATCTTTTCATTGCAGGGCATTCTCAGGGCTAACCTGCAGCCCAGATATCCCACTATCACCTTACAATTTTAACCTATACAAGAGGGCTCTGGATCCCATAACGAGGAAGCTCTTTCTAAGCCAGGTTTTCTCAATCACATCCCTGTTGACCTTTTGGACTGAACAGTTATTTGTGGTAGGGGCTTTCCTGTGTTGTAGGATGTTTAGCAGCACCCCTGGACTCTCTCCACTAGATGTCAGTGGTAGCCCTTCTCCCAGTTGCGACAATCAAAAAATGTTTCCGGATGTTGTCAGATGTTTCCTGAGTGGGGCAGGGGGCAAAGCTAAGAACCACTGCTCTGACCCAGGAAGACTGGTGGGATCCCATGGCTAGCACACGCTGGGTGGTCAATAAGGCCTTTACTTGGAAGGACTTCTAGGAGAGCAGTTGGTTTTCAGTTTTCACCATCATCATCATCATTCACCTTGGTGACACTGTCCCCAGAGATCCTTCCATAACAAGGGATCTCATCTTCCCATTCACCTGCTTGGGAAGATTGTGCTGCTTCTTGTCACACTCACAAGAAAGTACCTTCTCAACTCAGGGTTTCATTATTTCAAATCATATACTTTGGGGAGAAGAAAGACTTTATTCTATCTAAGAGACATTTTTGCATACAAGGAAAATTACCTAGGGCATTGTTTTCTCAAGTGAAGGTGAATAGTTGAAAGGAAGAGAAGGGATAAGACCAATGATTTAGAGAGAGTGGATGTCTTCTCCTGTTTAGCAGTGAAGAGTACAGATTCATCTCTTCCACAGATACTAGTTCAAAGAACCATCAATTTAGTGGACTATATATACTATAATATATGTATAATATATGTAACATGATATATGTATTATGTAACGTGTATTCCAGTATATATGACAATAAAGTTTCATTATTTCAGCGACTTACAGAAGAATGTTTATCATAGTGCATCCTAGCAGCACTTCTATTACTGCCTTTTGAATTAGACAAAGTAAATGAAAATTATTTATGCAAAATTTTTAAAGTCTAAAAATTAAATAAGTTTGGGAAATCAAATCAAAACCAAACTTTCATATCCATATGTATTTGTCTCAAGAATTTCTAAACCTTTAAGTGAGGGCAGTTTTAGAACCGCTGATTAAGTCACTTGTGGAGGCCATTGTTTCACAGATGAGGGTTTTTATTTGTTTGTTTTTGCTTTTTATTTGTGGGGGAGCAGTCCATGGGTTTTTTGAAAGGACAGTAATTTATTTTGAATGTGGAACAACTTATGAATTTGCTATGAAAATGGCTATAAGTAGGGGAAGATATATACGTACATGAAATTAAAATAAGTAGTTATCAATCTTACTTAGTTTGGCCAGTAATTCAGGTCGGATAATGGTAGGGTTGTTTTGCTCAACCTTCAGTACAAAGGAAAGACTAAGAGAAAAGCTAGTATGTTTCAAGCACTGTGCTTGTTTTTGTCTGTTTGTTTGTTCTGTTCTGTTTTTTTTTTTTTTTTTTTAAGGCTGTCACGTATTGAGTCTTCACAATTCTAAGAGACAGAAGTCACAATTTTCAAATTGCCCATTTTACAGATGAGAAAGTCAAGACCCTGAAACATTGACTCCCTAGCTATGGAGATAACATAAACCAAATAGTTCAGCTCCAGGGTTCCTGGCCCAGCTGTGATATTAAACCACCTTCTATGGCTCTCTGAGACACTGGCTTAGTGCGTGTTTATCAGTAAGTGAGGATTTGTGACGTTAATGACAGGCAGAGTGAGTGAGACTAGGACCATATTATTCATTCTTCCTCCTGCCGCCATTTGTCCATTGTCAATATAACAGTATTTGGAGAAAACCAATCTCGGATAATGGAACATACAAACAACCTTTCCTCTAAATTGATAGTTTCTAGAGCCAGCAGCTGTGAAAGAGATGAATCTATACTTTCACTGTCATCCAGGAGAAAACACACTCTCTCTAAATCCTTGGTCTTGGGTACTTACTTCCCTTTCTTCAAGAGTTCACCTTCACTTGAGAAAACCATGCCTTGGGCAATTTGCCTTTTTGCAAATAGTCATCTTTCTGCAAGATTAACTTCTTTCTTCCCCCAAAAGTATATGATTCTAATGACCCAAAATGACCTTTGCTTTTTAGAATAGACTTTTCTTTTCTTTTTTTTATCCAAAAACAGATACACTTTAAAAAGATTAATGCTGGCTTCTGCACTCTCTTTCTGTGGAGAATAAAAAAAAAATCTGTCCATTCTCTAAATATTTTCAGGGTAGAGTCTAAATTCCCTTTAAAGGAGAAATTCAAATTCCCTTATTACCATAGGAGAGATTTTATTTGAAGTCGGTATTGGGATATTTACCTCGAACAACAACAACAATAATCCAATTCCTCTGAACTTAGAGATTAAGGTTTCCTGTCACATTTGCAACAATGAACAAATCCTAGGAAATATGATTCCAAAATGAGCTACAATTTAAAATGTAATAATTATTTTTAAGTAGTATCTCACCCATCATTTATCTCTTCTAAAAAGAAAACTGGTTTTAAAAAGATGCAACATTGCCACCTAGTGCTCTGCATAGAATTATGAAATCATTATTAGAAAGATGGCAGTAGAATTAATTTTACCTTTAATCCTACCCTAACCCTAGTACAATGAATACATCTGTGCATAAATAGGAAAAATTTCACCACATAGCAAGTTCATCCCACAGTGCCTATAGCATAAAGGTGTAGGTAGGATGTAATAAACCAATACATTTAAGTCATTCCATACTGTGTATTGAATGTTTACAGACATGTCTGCAAATTTTTAAATGTACTTATTCTCTCCCTACTTGAATTTCTACTTATATTCCCTCTACGAATACTCCATCCTGCCTATGACCACCAGGTAGAATGTAAAATTATGCAATTGAGAATTACAAGAATCTTTAAAGAGCATCTCATCCAGTTTATGCTTTTTATAGAGGAGGCCACCGAGCCCCAGAGATGAAGTAGCAGCCGAATCCACACCTCCAGGGAATAGTAGAATTGGGACCCGAAGCCTGTCTCAAGAGTGCCCATTAAATGAACTTTCATGTGCTTCCCTACGTCCCATTTTTATTATGGCTGACCAATGTCTTGTGGAGTCAACTGTAAATTCCATCACCTGGCTTCCAAAGCCCATATCTTCAACCTTCATACTTCACAGATTCAAAACACTGCAGGAGACAAACAGGGGCACATGTGGCAGAAGCCATGGGTACAAGACATTAGGAAGTGACAGGGACTCTATTTAACTGACGTGACCTACCTAAAGCATTTGTCACAGTGTTTGCCATTTACTTTTAACTACTTCAGAACAGTTAGTATAATCTTAGGTGTGTTCACTCAAGCTAACTAGTTGCTGAAGATAAAAATGTGCAGATCCAGGACAACCCACTGGTTTCCTGATTGGCAGCACAGTGGATTCTACAAGAACTCCTGTTATTCACATCACAGCCAACACTTGAATCTTTTTTTTTTTTTTTTTTTTTTTTTTTTTTTTTTTGAGACAGAGTCTTGCTCTGTCGCCCAGGCTGGAGTGCAGTGGCGCGATCTTGGCTCACTGCAACCTTCGCCTCCTGGGTTCAAGCTATTCTCCTGCCTCAGCCTCCTGAGTAGCTGGGACTACAGGCACACGCCACCAGGCCTGGCTAATTTTTTTCTTTCTTTTTAGTAGAGACGGGGTTCACCATGTTGGCCAAGCTGGTCTCAAACTCCTGATCTCGTGATCCACCCGCCTCGGCCTCCCAAAGTGCTGTGATTACAGTTATGAGCCACCGCGCCCGCCCACTTGAATCTTTTCTAATGATCCTACTGAGTATCAGGGAGAGGTTTTCACTGGAGAGGATAGTGACCTGTCATAGCATGGTGGAACATTGGGAAAGATAAATGTACTCAAGATATGTGGATTGGCTGAAATAAACTAGGCCTGCCTGTCTTTGCATCCATGGAGTATATCCAGAGAGGCCTGTATCAGTTACCCTTAGGATAACATCCCCTTTATCGCTAACGAACCCTTGGTTCAGCCATCAGTTGCCTGATGCCAGCTATAAGGCTGGAGAATCCTGCTCTGTAATGTTGTTGTGCTAACCTAGTGTTGTGGACAAATCCTTCCGGCAAGTGGTGGCGTGAGCTCCAAAGACGGAATCCACAGGCTTCATTGAGCCTATAAGACAAGATATGTCAATGGTCTTGTGCCTGCTTGTTAAAGAATGGTTGTTCAGTTAATGCAGGTACGTGAGGCTGATTTTTTCTGAGGCTTGCTCTTGTTGACGCTTGGTAGTAAAGTGAGTATGAAGATTTAAGGGAGACGCTAACTCTCTTTACCCATCCCAAACTTCTTCATGGCTACTATACAGTCCAGAATGAGGGGCTTAAGAATTGTCAATGACCAGGTTAGCTTAGGTCCTTTCCAGGCAGAATTCAAAATTATATTTATGAAAAACATTGTGCCACTGTAGCAAATTGCATCCATGAAGCAAACACTCTAGTGCTATTGAAGCACATGCAGGTGCAGCTACATAATTGATAGGCCCAGTGCAAAACAAGGATGTGAGTCCCCTTGTCCAAAAGTCATTAAGAATTTCAACATATAGCAGCAGCACATCAGTCAAGTCTCAGGCCCTTCTGAGCATGGGGCCCCATGCAACTCTAGGGGCGACATGCCCGTGAAACCAATCCTGACCACATGGAATACTTCTCCACCCCCACTCTAAACCTAACTCTCTAGGCCAGCCTCACATTTTCCCATTTGTTTCTTCAACAAACTCTTTTTGCAGACCAAGCTTTCTGGTACCCTGAGGATGCACAGGTGAAAGACACTGCCTCAAAGAGACTTTATTCTGCATTCTCTGTGAATCTCTATGGCCACGCCCATGCCTCTTCCTGGGACCTCCCACAGCATTATCATCACTGGGATAGGTCTGAGCATTTTATTGTACTATTGCTGCTCATCTCCACTCAATGTCTAATTTCCCCAACTGGATCATAAACCCCTTGAAGCCAAAGAGTATGAAACATTATTTCTTTGCGCTCTCTGTAGAGTCTACATTGAGCTACACATCTGAGGAATGTTTAGTAAATGATCCCCCAATTGGACAGGTAGAAACTGATAATACATCTCTTCAGACCTAACAAAGTCAGTTTAATGTTTTGCTCACTTGAGCAATGGCATCTGCCTTCTGTTTTGCCCACATGATTTCTGTTTTGCCACATGACTAATTTTATTTCCCTAGACAAGCAGTCAATCAATAAAAAAGTATTACGTACCTACTATGTGCTAGATATTGCACTATGTATTGGGAATACTATGTTAAACAAAACAGAGTCACTGCCCTCATGGAGCTCCCAGTTTAACCTTAAGCTCAGAACTTTGGCCAATAACTCTTTGAAGGTATGAGCCTTTTCACAGGTTTAAACATCAATACACCTTTTCCTACTTCCAAATTAATTTGATTCACAATAAATGCTGAGAGGAAAGATGAGTTTATTGTCAGAATTCTTGCCTTGTCTTCCTTTAACTGCACTCTATAAATCCAACGTTATTCTTTTTAAGATTTACTGTCTCTTCGGTACCAACATCTCAAGTCACTTCTGAAATAATAAAGGGAATTAAATATGTACCTATGTTAAGAACACTTATAAAAATGTGCACTAGTTTGCTAGGGCTTCCATAACAAAGTACCAAAAACTGGATTTATTAGCTCAGTTCTGAAGGCAAGATGTCTGAGATCAAGGTGTCAACCGGTTTGGTTCCCTCTGAGGGCTGTGAGGAAGACACTGCTCCATTATCTCTTTACTAGCTCTTGGTGGTTTGCTGGCAAACTTTGGCATTTCTGAGCTTGTAGATGCATCAATTCTATCTCTGCCTTCCTCCCTGTGTGTGTGCCTGTGTCCAAATTTCCCGTTTCTATAAGAATGCTGGTGATATTGGATTAGGGCCCACCCTATCCAGTTTGTCTTTATCTTAACTGATTACATCTGCAATGACTCTATTTCCAAATAAATTTCCATCCTGACATATAAGGGATTAGGACTTCAACATATGAATATTGGAAGGACACAACTCAACCCATAACATGTAGTGAGATTGACATGCTAAAGAACAGACTGCAAGAGGGAAGGGAGACACGTGATGATGGGTAGGAGAGTCCTTTGGAATGAGGACACAGTCCCTGATATAAGAAGTAACTCATCTGAGTGAGATATTATGATTCCACATGAGAACCCAAGACAAAGAAAAGGAAGATGAAGAAGGAGGAAGAAGGGGAGAAATTTAAAGAAGGGGGGAAGACAGTAAAAGAGGAGGAAGGGAAGAAAAAATTTGGATTAAAATTATAATTGAGCAGAAAGGACATATTTCCTTTCAGGAGTAGGAGAGGTTGAAGTGAAGATCTGAAATGCACTCCAGCAAAATTCTGGTTGGGTAACAGATACGTATATATTCACACACAGGGGCAACTCATAGTTGTGTAATAACTGATGAACAAATAGCTTCATAGAGCAGTGTAAAGAAGTTCCTAAACTGAGTGAAGGCCAATGAAATACGTGGTCAAGATCCACCGGGCATCCACAGCTCCACCCTACTCTTCTGGGACATATTTACATACTTTTTACTTGTATTGTTTTTATTCTTTCACCAAGAAAATAATATTGTAACTATAGTATTCTACTAAATACCACATTTTTTTCATGAAAACCCACACATACCTTTCTGGAGACGTTTGACCACATCTTCTTAGGTGCAAGAAATAAAATGCACCCTCACCTTCTCTCCACCCCAACACCTGAATACAGTGACTGCTATTCAGTCAGTTCAGTCGGTTCACTCAAATCTTACCTTCAAGAATCAGTGTGATGCACACCTTTTAACTAGGTTTCACTGGCTTTTAATGTCTTCGAGAGGGCTGGCCATCCCTGGCCTAGTTAGAGGAATTAGATATAAAAACAAATCATATTTTTTTCCAAAAAGCATAGTATTATATTACATAGGAAAAGGCAGCATTATATGATATTTACACTCTATTTTGCACGGGCTTCCCCTAGAAATTCATCTTAAATGCAAACAAATAATATTCTGTTTGCCTAAAGCCACAGTCAAGGCCAGAATCAAACCAATCCCGGAACTCACTTCTTCCATGCCTCCTCTCTCATCCATATTCTTTGTCTCATCACCCTCAATCTTTATTTCCCTCTCCGTGTCATTCACCTGGAACTTACTTATCATCTTGCGTTGCTGTGTTTTCCCGTGTGAATGACTTATATCCACAACCAGCTTTTGAGGCTCTGAAGGCAAGGTTCATGTCTTCAATGGGATCTATGGGATCAACCTTCCCAAAGCACCACTTCTATGTGCTCCTCCTCTTCTCAGAAATGCCAGCTGTTCGGGCTTGGACACAGGGCAGGTAGCAACCTCTCCATGCAGCATTAATATCATTACTGATGATGAAGACACCAGCACACATTTGTGCTTCCCAGGGCCAGGCACCTTGCCGCACGGTACATAGGGCATTTCATCTCACAGTAACCCATGAGCCAGGTATTGTCATCAACACTCCACTTTACAGATTAAAGAATTAGGACTTGAGAGATGAAGTGACTGGCCTAAGGTCACACAGACGGCGAGAGTTGAAGAATAGCATTTAAATTCTGACAAACGATCCCAAACTTCATAACTTTTTAAATTTACAGACTTAACCGCTACCATAGATACATAGGTAGGTAGGTAGGTAGGTAATAGATAGATAGATAGATAGACAGACAGACAGATAATAGAAAGATAGAGGTAGAGAGAGAGATCTGAGCCTCAAGTTGTTTTAATTAACACAAGTATATGAACACACCTATAATAATAAAGGGTCCTTCACATACAGGCTTGTATGAAACCAAATGCATCTTTTGTTTGACTACAAAGTCCAATTCTGTTACAGCTACTGACCTCTCCACCATTTGGTCCTAACCAACCTTATCACTATAGTCTCCTCCTAATTCCCTGCACTTAGTTCAGCCTCAGTTCCCTAAGTATTGTTGTTACTGAAATGCCAGGGGTCCAGTCTAACTCCCATTGCTTGCCACATAGAAAAATCAGTCACTGAGACAACAAGTATTGCCAGGGAAGAAGTGCTTCATTTGGGTGATGCCAGGGAATAGGAAAGAAGTCTCAAATCCATCTCCCTAACCAACTAAAATTGGGGGTTTATATAGCAGGGAAGGAATGTAACTATGTGCAGGAAAACAGAAATTAGGTAGGAGTAAGGAAGAGGAGTTTGCCTACAGAAAGCAGGTGGTCTGTAGGAAGAGAAGCCACAGAAACCGGATGTATGTCTTTGAGTTGAACCTAAATCTCTCCAGTGACAAGAACAAAGCCTCCACCTTTCATCATGATAGGTGAAGGGTCTGGCATGTCATTGTCCAGTTGGTGTGGTCAGGTGAGTTTCAGCTCCTTGATACAATCTGTGAGAGCTGATGGTTGGTTTCCTAAGAAAGGAACTTGGATATGACAAATGTAAGTTTCAAGCTTTAAGACTGGGACAGTCAATTTCTATGTTTATTTTAAAATACCATAAATATCAGTTCTACGGGGAAAGTAGGCCAGTTTCAGTGTTGCCTTTATAACCGAGTCACCCCATTCTCCTTACCTGAGTGCTTTCCCCATTCGCAGCTCTCTGTCTCACCGCTCCCCACGCTCTGTGACTAGGTCAGGCTCCCCCGTCAATGGATACCCGCATACCCGCACTCCAGCAATCCATTCTTTAACATACTAATGTCTTAAAGCTCACCCTTTTATTTTATTTCTTTACGGAATCTTCACTCCATTGGCATGTTTTCTGAGGATACAGGAAGTAAAGAAAATGCCCTTGTCTTTAGCAACGTCCAGTCTAAAAGGAGATGGAAAAAAGCCTACCAAAAATTACTGCAGAGTTGGACAGTTCCCCTGACAGAGCCAAGCACAGAGCTATGGTAGGTTAGAAAGTGGCCTACGTTCACATGGCTTCCCACCTATAAGTCCTTTTCAATATGACTTTGCAGCTCTCCAAACAAGAGGAGCTCCCCTTGCATCAGGGCAGGCCTCATAACTTACTATGGCTGACAGAATGTGGCAGAAGCGGCTGGTTCTGAGCCCAGGCTTTGGAAGGCCTTTGACACATTCCCTCATTTTCTTGGAGCCCTGCCTCTTGCCATGTGAGAAGGTCCAGGTTAGTCTCTTGGAGGGGTGTGTGGTTCTAGCTGAAGCCCCTGCAGGAAAGCCTGGAGGCTGACCACAGACATAGGATTCAGCCCAGGTGAGACCAGAAGAACTGCCCAGCTGAGCACAGGTCAAAGTCTTCAGTCCTGCCCAGATCATGAGCTTAATATAAGCTGTTAATTTTAAGCCACTAAGTTTTGAGATGGTTTTGCAAGCAACTATTGTTACTGGTGTGGAAGCCCAGAGGCAGGTTCAGCTGGCACGAAACAAGATCTGATAGATGTAGGGAAGGAGAAAATGAATTCAACTCAGGACAGAATGAGTATAAACATCTACACTCAAATATTTTGCCAGTATTGATAGATATAACAATAGCATTTGTCACTGCCCTCTTAAAAAATAATATTAAGCCTAATTTCACCATCTCTTAATGCCTGCACATCATCACAGTGAAGCTTTATGATCTCACACCACTGCACTACACATGCTCACATGGATACTCCCAGGGTGATTAAGAAATACAGAAGCTTTTGTTTCCATACGTTAAGTGACCCCAGTTTTCTGTGCTTGGATTTTTAATTAACTTAGCTTCTCCTTATAAAATGTCAAGGTTTTCTTCACTGCCAGTCTATCAACTGTCCCTTTTTGATCATCTGCAACTCCGTGGCAGCCTCCCATAGCCATGGTTTGCCCTATCCTTTTCCAGCACATGTGGAGCCCTGTCTGCTCATGGGTCCGTTGAGGCCATGGAGCTGCACTGCAGGTCTGGGAGGGCTTGGATGAGGAGGTGCAGTGAAGGGGTTCTCATGTGCAAAGCACGCCGCTAAGCACCAATTACAAGGGTTGCACAGTCTTCAAAATGCTTTAAACTAAACTAATGCTATTTTACAACCTCCCTGTGAGGCAGACATTGCAGCCACCACCTTTATGGGAGGGGATGGCAGAGGGTCACAGCACTGTGCCAGCTCCAGGGTCCTCAGCCTTCCAGGTCACAACCTGAGCTCAAACCTTTGTGAACTTTCCAGGATCTTAGGATGTCTCAGCTTTCATTTTGATAATTCATCTATCGATAACTCAGAAGCTTCCTTTGTTTTTTAATTTTGACCCTTTCATCAATTTTTAAATGTGTCAGATCGAAAACCAATAAGAAATATGGTTCTTTCTCTTAATCATACAGGTACCTAATCCAGTATTTATAACCAGTAAATAAGAAATAGTGATTATAAATCAGCTTACATGGGAGCAGACTTCACCTGTTCCCTAAAAACCCATCTCATTAATATTCCCCAACTGAAAGAGAAGGAACCTGGGCTTCCCAGCCGTGCGTTTGAATCCCCGCTCTGCTGCTTCCCGTGCTGAGATGTGGGCTGTATTATAACAACACATGAGATAGGCTGCCTGAACTGCTCCATTAAAGCATTCGCTTGTGAGCTACCTAAATCCATCAGCAGAAACAGCATGAAGAAGGAGCACTTTCCTTTCAGCACGTCAGTCAGTCTATGTTAAGGGAATCCAGGGGTGATAAGAACAAGAGACTGTCAAGCCAGTGCAATAATTTACAAACTTGAAAAAAGTCAGATGTAAATCACTTCAGACCCCAGACGGCTCGTCAGGACTAAAAAAGAACATTTGCCTTTTTTCTCCCTTTACAGCATTCCTAGAGATGTTTTGGAACATGCTCTGCTCCAACAGAGCTTCACTCTGGAAAATTCCACATGCCCTTTAGCTTCAAAATTGTGATTTAGAAGGTTTTACAGTAATGAGCACCTTGAGAGTCTGTGAATTTATACATTTACCAGAGGTAGAATGACCCCTGAGAGGTTTTCAAGTAAGCTACAGAGTGAAAATGGAAAGTTGTTACCCAGAAAAGACTCACCTCTCCTTCCATCCTTATCTCTGTGCCTACCCTGCCTCTCACTTCCCACCACCACCCTTAACCCCAGGGGTGGAGGGCACCGCAATCTCGCAGGCCTTCCAAGTGTGTGGATTCTGCATCTGTCGATTCAACCAACCACAGGTCAAAAAATAGTTGGAAAAACAATGGATGCTTGTAGATGCACTGAATATGTACAGAATTTTTCTTGTCACTATTCCCTAAAGAATAGTGTAAAAATCATTATGTAACATTTAGATTGCACCGTATTAACTATTTTAAGTAATCTAGAGATGACTTACAGTATAAAAAAGGGTATGTGCAGGTTATATGCAAATACTACACCATTTTTTTTATCAGGGACCTGAGCCCTCCGCAGATTTGATATTTGCTGGGGGGATCCTGGAGTTAATCCTCCAGGATACTGAAGGACAACTGTACTTGGACTTGGTTATGGCAGCTCTAGCAGAATAATACAGACACACCATTGGGAAAAGGCTAGAAGAGGGGCGAGAGGCTTCCAAACTGGATCTACTCCAAAATCCTGTCCTGTGAGAACTCAGAGTGGGCCAAATAGAAGAGGGGCTGAGCTCACATGGCAGTGATGCTGGCAGCACTGCTGCCTTGACACCTTCCTGCTCTCTTCCCTGCCTGTTCGAGGCTGACAGGAGGCACACTTAGGCCCATGCCTCCTTAGAATGTTACCAAAACACCAGGGATTCGGTCTAGGTCCTGCTGCTTGCTGCACAGAAAGCCAATCACTGAGATGAGTGTTGTCAGGGAAGAAGGTGTCAGTCGGGTGCTGCAGCCCAGCGATGGGAGCTCAGTCTCAAATTCACCTCCCTGACCAACTAAAATTAAGAATTTATATGGCAGGGAAGAAATGTAACCACATGTTGGAAAACAACAGGCAGCAGGTGGTCACTTAGGTGAGGGGCTGGCTTCTCATTGTTCAAACACAGGAACCTGGTAAGTTTCAACTCCTTTATACAATCTGGGTGGCCTGATAGTTCTTTTCCTGAGAAAGGAACTCAGATAAGACAAATGTAACTTTATCAAGTTTTAAGACTGAGAGGATAAGTTTCTATGTTTATTCAAAGAAACCATAAACATCAGCTGTACAGGAAAAATGGGTCAGTTTCAAGAGCTCAGCTGTGGTAGGCCAACTGGGGGCAAGAGGCAAGAAGGGGCTGAAGACAGAAGAGGAATTCTGCTCAGAGTATGCATCTGAAGAGATGCTCCTGCAGATCTGATCTACACGCAGGTAAGAGGAGGCACAGGATGCCCACTTGGCACTAATGAAACACATCAACATGGTCCCTTCTCTTTTTGGTCTCCAACAAACCCAAAAGGACTCCTCCATGCTATCCCCTTGCCTGACATGTGGCACAGCCTGCCCCAGCTCATCCGCAGGAAGGCCCCCTCATGCCTGCACAGGCCAAAGCCAACTCCAACTGGGATTCCAGTGTTCTCCTCTAGAAGCACGGGACCTAATCCTGGAGAAGTCTATGAACCAAGGTATGCCCACTTCTTCAAACAAGGAAAACACTGGAGGCAGTTGTTATAATAAAAAATTCAAGCTAGAGAACAGAGCTTGACTGTGCATGGAAAGGCAGAGGTGGCAGATCTGCTTTGCAAGCAAAAGCCAGTCAGACAGAACCAGTCATGAGTTTGCTCACCTTGGCTGTGAACCTGACTTATCTGTTTTCTCTTAAAAACTGTATTACCATGCCTGCAATCATAGCACTTTTGGAAGCCAAGGTGGGCAGATCATGAGGTCAGGAGTTCGAGACCAGCCTCCCCAATATGGTGAAACCCCATCTCTACTAAAAATACAAAAATTAGCCAGGCGTGGTGGTATGCCTCTGTAGTCCCAGCTATTCAGGAGGCTTAGGTGGAAGAATTGCTTGAACCCAGGAGGCGGAGGTTGCAGTTAACCGAGATTGCGCCACCGCACTCCAGCCTGGCGACAGAGCGAGACTCCATCTCAAAAACCAAAAAAAAACAAAAAAATTGTATTTACAATGAACACCATAACCATGCTGAAGGCAACACAAAAGGGAAGAACACGCCTAAGTGACTGCTTAAAACAGTCTACATACTGTGGGGACAAAAACCAAAAGAACCACATATTAAAATTGTAAGCTAATCAGCAAACATGTTTCTCACAGGAATGTGAGTTAGAAATTCCTAAACTAATTCATGGATATGCTAAAATTGGGAAAACAAGGAACATTTTGTAAACAAGGAGAACTAGGTTGCTCACTGTTAGAGGGAAAGTTGCAAAAAAGGAAATGGAGAAAGCTAAATGGAGCCCTTGGTGTTGGACTGGAATCTGAACTTTCAGTACAAACCTATAAACCCATGGTTTTCACATACACAGAGATAGATAGAAAGACAAATAGATAGATAGATAGATAGATAGATAGATAGATAGATAGATAGATTAGAATAGATATGATAGATATAATAGATAGATACAATAGATAGATATAATAGATAAAAATGATAGATATAATAGATAAAAATGATAGATAGATAGATAGATATAATAGACACATGGATAGATAGACAGATAGATGATAGATATATATATAGAGAGAGATAGAGAGAGAGATACAGAAGTACAGATATGTGCATATGCAAGTGTTTGTATGCTCATATTGCTCCAACTCTGTCTGCTGACAGGGCTGGAAGCAATGACTCCCAGCAGTGATAAACACTCTCAGTGCTCAGATCTTATTTCTAAACGCTCTTCACCAAAAAAGGAACTGGAGCTCTTTGAGAAGTGGTTGGTTCCAGGTCTACAGCAGGGAAAATACATACAAGGTGAACCTGAAGCATCTTGTGGTTCCAGAAAGTGAGAAAATTATATATATATATAATATATATAATATATACACACATATGATATCCTATATATTATATAGGATATCCTATATATATATAATATATAGGATATCCTATATATTTTATATATAGACCACAAGAGCCTGTCTGAAGAAGATCCTAATGCAAAAGCTGGAATAATTTGAGGAACAAAATAGATTGTGATAGAATTAGATTATAGCACATAACATGACATAACATAAATATCCATGAATCCCTACTGATATACATTTTAAAACCTGATGTAATAAATAAATAAATGGAGGAGAAGAGAGGCCTCTTCCTTTTGGTAGAATTTTAGTGAATGAATGTCTAAGGAAAGAGGGGAATAGAAAATCAGCATTAGGCAAACACTACAGTAATTGTTATTGCAGGAAAGATCTGCTGGTGAATGTTAAAATTAATGGGCAAAGTTTCAGAAAAAACAGCGAATAGTAAATATCCCAGGATATTTACTAACTGCAAAGGGAATGACAGAAGTCTTACAATGAAGAAGTCCCGGCAGAAATCACCTTCACCAAGTGATGAAGGTCAACATCACCAGTCATTAGACACATTGATCTCTGGAACCTGTGATACAACGCGCTGAGAACGCAACTTTCTTCTTCGGTATTCTCAGCAAAAGTGAATAGCCTCAGGCCAATCTGGAGAAAACATCAGACAAAGCCAAATGTAGGGATATTCAGTGAAATAACTAACTAAAATTCTTTAAAAATGTCAAGATCTTGAAAGACAGGAAAGATTGAGGAATTACAGATTTCAGGAAAATAAGGAGAAATAAAAACCAAATTCAACATGAGGTTCTGGTTCAGATGCTGGAACGTTAGTGAAAAAAAATGATGAAATTACAATAAGGTCTTTACTTTGTTAACGATATTGTACTAATGTTAATTTCCTGTTTTAATTATTGTGCTATACTTATTTAAAATGTTGCCATTAGAAGAAGCTGGGTGAGGAGTATCTGTAAACATTCAATATTATTTAGACTTTTCTGAAAGACTAAAATTAGTTCAAAATAAAACATTTTTTAAAAACCAAGTTCAAGTACTGTTGAGTGGATAGCCTGAATGAATTACCTTGTGTCCTTTCAAGGGTTGCTCTTGCCTTGCTCATCATAAAATTTATCTTGAAAACTTGTCTTTGAACCACGTAGACCTAATGCAATTAAGTTTCCCGTACACAGCCAAGGTCTTGAATTAAGAGAACGCTGAAATGCCTATGTTCTTGCAATTTCCTCTTCAACTATCACACTGTTGCCATCCACTATTTGTTCAATTTACCATATGTTCCATTATCTTTTACTTCTGTGAAACACATTCTGTGCTCTCTGTTTTATTGGTCTTCTAATTTTACAAGAGGTTGAAAGGCTAAATCCCATTTTATGGCTTACCTAGCAGGGTAGTGATCTTTTCTTTTCTGCTGCCTAATTCTGAACAACTACACAAGAGCAATTTCCTTCATATAGGCTGTGGCCAGTGGAGAGGTAATTCTTAGCCAGAAAGTCAGAGATGGAGGCAGTTAAGAAGTATGAGCTGTCATGAATCAGACATTCACTCCATAGGACTGACAGCATTTCATACCCGCAGTGTTTACCATAGGGAGCTGACTTTGAGCTGCTCTCTGGATGGGAATCACCTTCGTCTAACAATTCTGACAGAATTCCATTATGCACATGGTGGGGGGGCAGAGGGTGGCAGGCAGAGATGAGGAATCATAGGGCAGAAGAAAGATAAATATACATTTTAAGAAAACAGATATCCACACGCCCAGCTTGCAGATAGCTTTAATTTTACAAAGTATTTTCTCGATTATCGAATTTGATGCAGCCAAACGTTGCAGTGTATAAAAGATCTTATCTCTATTGTGTAGGCAAAAAGAATAAGACCTTGAGAAAACTTCCAGTGTTTCAGAACAAAAAGCAACTTAATATAGAGCCAGGACCAGCATCTATTTTGATACAGTCTTGAATTCTTCTAATACAAACTCCTGTTGTTTTCTTTCCCAAAGAAGCCATATCCGTCTGTCATATGACACGATGCAGGTGCCCAAGATATACCACTTCCTTTGCAGTGGAAGCCGTCTCCAACTGTCCTGCCCTCCATTTGTGCCCAATAGCTACATTGTTTCAGGGCAAGGTGAATGCCTGGCCATGCCTGTAGATGCTACATAGCCAGGAGCAAAGTTAAAAGAAATCAGCGTAGAATCTTGGCAATGGAGATGCTGAAGGACTTTCCAATTGATGATAACTGTTACTCTCACAAAGGTGAATTGCCAAACCACACCACCCTTATCAGTCAAATGTAGGGGGTT
Organism: Macaca thibetana thibetana; assembly: GCF_024542745.1. Taxonomy (NCBI): domain Eukaryota; kingdom Metazoa; phylum Chordata; class Mammalia; order Primates; family Cercopithecidae; genus Macaca; species Macaca thibetana. The sequence continues at coordinate 10,204,334 of NC_065590.1, read as the reverse complement.
CCCAAGAAATGAAAAGCCCTGTGCCCACATCATCCGTCCACCCACTTGGACTTTCCCTTTAGGTGAGCTAAAGGGGTCACTTGGATGGAGGCCATAAAGCCCGTGAAATTTAGCATGACCCTTCCAAGTCACATCAGCACCTCCAGCTGTCAGGAAAAGAAAATGAAAAGTAGAATTCTGTCTGTGGATCTTATTTGAGAGATGAGGAGCAGACATTCTGGCATCAGAAGAACAAGAGCTCTGGATTTTAAGAGTTAAACTCATAATCTCATACCAGGAGACTGTCCTGAGCTCAAACCTGTCTCTTGCAAGTCTCCTCCTTTCCCCAGAGAGTTGTGGTCGCGATTAAAGGAGAGAATTAACAACAACAACAAAAAAGATATTTTAGGTAAATCATTAGCATATGATGCTTCTTACTAGAGCCTGCTTTCCCAAATCATACATTCAATATGTGCTTGTGTAGATGTCAGTGCCAATGCAGGTGCAGGGGAGATGCTCCAACACACATAAAAGAGAAAAGTCACTCTTTATTCCTTCTTATTGCAGAATGTAAAATGATATTTCTCAACTACAATTCTTATAATGAAGCCAATGGCTAAAGCGATGATTGTCTTTCACATATAGTTCAAGCTGTTACTGGGACACACCGTAAACTTTCAATTTGAAAGCACAAATGCAAACAGGTGTGCAGGAAGCAGAAATGCATGCTCTTCCTGCAATCTGAAAGGCATTGTGCTCTTAGTTTCTATAGCAATTGTCTCTGCTTCATCTCTTCTCTGCAGGCTGGGCAATTTTGATCATTCACAATGAAGATGTTGTTTCCAGTATGAATACTAATGGTGCCCGATTGAACATTAGTTTATTCTTGAGATAATCAGCTAATGATTTCTATTTGAAAATGTGTATACAAATAAGTATATACATCACAGGGAAAGGAATGCAAGGTGTGTTTGAAATTTTTATTTTAATAATTACTAAACAAAGGTAGAATAAAATATATCTCTTCTCCCTAGTGTGCTGATTAGCAAGTTCATACTCCTTTACAGTTGGAAACAAATAGGATGCTATGGAATGTTAAAACTTGAAATCAGAAAATACAGAAAACTGCTCATGAAATTAGTAAATGCTGTTTATATAAACTCAGTGATAAGGAGTCAAATGAAACCAGCAAGCTCACATCTTGCTAGCAGAACTGTAAATTGGTGTACCTTTTCAGGACGACAGCTTGGCTGTATATCTTAGGACCCTTAAAACCGTTTGTACACTGCAGCCAGGTAACTTCTGTTCAGGAAATATTCTAGATACATAATCCTAAACATGGGGAAAGATTCCCAAATTGGGGCTTATCACAGTGTTTACTGTAGCAGTGGAATATTAGAAATAATTGTTCAGTCATAGGAAAATCAGTGAATAAATGTTGGCATCTTAAATGGATGCTATACCTCCATTCAAATTGTGTTTATAAAAAGTTTTGCACTAATATGGAAAAAACAATTAGAATGAAAATGGAAGCAACAAAATGTGATATTGCTCTTACTTTGAAGATATATAGAATAAATCTCAAGATAGATGCAAATCCATGAATAATTTTAATCAACAATTTAAAAAACATTCCAAGTTTGAACAGCAGAGTAGGATGACTATACTTTAAAAAGTATATTGTACTCAGGTGATGAAAAGCCTGAATACCCTGATTTGATCACTACACATTATATACATGTAACAAATTTTCTCTTACACCCTATAAATTTACACAAATCGTTTAAAGAAGAAAATTTGGGCAAACAGTGTTTTGTTCTCTACTTTTCCACTGACTGACCTATTGAAATATCGTTTTGTATATATTCCTTATTAAATGTCTTTAAATCCCAATATTAGTAAATTAAATTTATATTTTACAAAGCACTCATTTCCTAAAACACATAATGCTGTCATTATTTCATGGAATTTATTTATTTATTATTTTATTTAGCTTTGTCGCTAGGCTGGAGTGCAGTGGCATGATCTCGGCTCACTGCAACCTCTGCCTCCCGGGTTCAAGTGATTCTATTGCCTCAGCCTCTCTAGTAGCTGGGACTACAGGCACGTGCCACCACGCTCAGCTAATTTTTGTATTTTTAGTAGAGACAGGGTTTCACCATATTGGCCAGGATGGTCTCGATCTCTTGACCTCGTGATCCACCCACCTCAGCCTCCCAATGTGCTGGAATTACAGGCATGAGCCACCGCACCTGGCTGAAATTTATTTACACTCTAGGGAAACCACCAAATATTTTTGAAAGAATTATAATTGATATGAGAGGACAGAAAACAGAATTATATAAAATGATCATTTAAAATCAAAGAAAGCAGAAAATGTTTGCAAGATGAAAGAAAGAAAAAGAAAGAAAAGAAAAAAAAAAAAAAGAAAGAAAGAAAGAAAGAAAGAAAGAAAGAAAGAAAAAGACAGAAGACAAAGAAAGAAGAAGAAAGAAAGAAAGAAAGAAAGAAAGAAAGAAAGAAAGAAAGAAAGAAAGAAAGGAAGGAAGGAAGGAAGGAAGGAAGGAAGGAAGGAAGGAAGGAAGGAAGGAAGGAAGGAAGGAAGGAAGGAAGGAAGGAAGGAGGTAGGTTATAAATGTAGTAGATATTAATCCAACAATATCAATATTCATCTTAGATGTGAATGTTCTACATATACCAATCAAAAGATGGAGACTGTAAGAGTGGATAACCTTTCCCCACAACATCCAAATATATGTTGTCTATAAGAAGCCCACTTAAATATAAAGACAGATAGAATAGAAGTAAAGAGATGAAGACAAACATGCCATAACACTAATCAAAAGAAAGGGGAGTAGATGACTCAATTTCAGACAGAGCAAATGCAGAGCAAAAATAAAAAACTTATCAGAGATAAAAAGGTGTATTATGTTATGATAAAGGGCCCGGCTCTCCACGATGAGATAGCAGTCCTTAATGTGTGTGCCTAAAAACAGAGCATCAAAATACATGAGGCAAAAACTGATCAAACTGTGAGGAGAAATGGGCAAATATACTACCATAAGTTGGAGACTGACTTACTTCTCAGTAATTGACCCATCCTGCAGGCAGAAAATCATTGAGGGGAGAGTTGAATTGAACAACACCATCAATCAATTTGCTCTAACTGACATTTATTGAATACATCATGCAACAAGAGCAGAATATAGATTCTTCTCAAGCTCACATGGGACATTTACTAAGGCAGACTACATTCTGGGCCATAAAACACAACTTACAAAGTTAAAAGAATAGGCATCATGCAGAGTATGTTTTCAGACCACAGTGAAGCTATACTAGAATTAATAACAGAAGGATAACTAGAAAAGCCCAAAATGTTTGGAGATTAAACAACATACTTCTAAATAACACATGGTCAGAGAAGTCTCAACAGGAACTTAAAAACATTTTGAACAAATGAAACTAAAAATACAACCTATCAAAACGTGTGGAATGTAGTAAAAGCAGTGCTTAAAGGGAAATTTATAACATTGAACGCATGTATTTAAAAAGAAGAAAACTCTAAAATTAGTAATCTAAGCTTTCACCTTAGGAAACCATAAAATTTTTTAAAAAGTAAATGCAAAGTAAGTGGGAAAAAAAAGAAATAATAAAAATCAATACAATTCAAAACAGAAAAGCAATAGAGAAAATCAATAAAAACAAAAGCTGTTTCTTTGAAAAGACCAATAACATTGGTAGACTTCTAACCAGGGTAACCAAGAAAGTAGAAGACATAAGTCATTAATATTAAAAATGAAGAGGCCATCACTACTGATCTCACAGACATTAAAAGGATAATAAAAGCTATTACTAACAACTCTTTACCCACAGATTTTATCACTTACATGAAATGGACCTATTTCTTAAAAGATACAAGCTACCTAACTCACATAGGAAAAATTGATAGCCTAAACAGGTTCAATTTTTTAAATATACCTATTTTAAAAATGAGATTTATTCCAGGTAAGCAAAGATGGTTAAACATTTAAAACTCGATTAATCTAATCCACCATATCAACAGGCTAGACAAGAAAAATCCTATGATCGTATCAATAGATGCATAAAAAGCATTTGACAAAATTTAACACCCATTCATTTGATGAAAAACTCTCAGCAAACTAGGAATAGAAGGAAACTCTCTAGTCTGATAAAGAGAGTCTGCTGAATTATTCAAATGAGCTGATCCTAAACCTGCTTAGCCTGCCTTAGCCATTTTCCCGCAGAAACCACAATAAAGCCTCTTGTTATATTTTCCTCCCTCTTTCTGCTTCCTGACCAACCTTAGCACTTCCCTGTGTGGTGCCTTCATGTGTGGTGTGCCTTCTCCTCTTGGGAATGATGAATGACAAACTATCTTGTCAATGGCAGTCATCTCCTCATGTGCTATTCTCACCATATTCAAATAATAGTAAAAACCTCCATTTCTATTGCTTTTCCCTCGGCTTTATTAAGATGTAATTGATAAAATTTATATACTGCATATTTTCAGCATACAATATTACACACACACATACACACACACTGGGAAATGACTAAATCAAGCAAATAAACATAGCCATCACCTCACATACTTATCTTTCTTGTGGTGAGAGCATTGAACATTTAAGAACTACTGTCTTAGCAATATTCAAATATTTAATACATTATTGTTAACTATAGTCATCATGCTGTAAATAGATCACCAAAACTTGTTTATCCTATTTAACTGACACTTTGTACTCTTTGGCCAACCTCTCCATGTTTATTCCCCTCACCCCTACCATCAGGCTCTGGTGACCACCATTCTACTGTCTGCTTCTACTTCTCAACTATTTTAGATTCTACACAAAAGGGAGATCTTGCAGTATTTCTCCTTTTGTCCCTGGCTTATTTCACTCAGCATAACGTCCCCTAGTTTCATCCATGTTGTCACAAATAATAGAATTTCCTTATCTTTTAAGGGTGAATAGTATTCCATTGTGTGTGTTTGTGTGTGTGTGGTGTGTGTCACATTTTCTTTATCCATTCATCCATCAATGGACACTTCATTTGATTCCATATCTTGTCTACTGTGAATAATGCTTCAATAAACAAGGAAGTGAAGATGTGTCTTTGACATACTGGTTTTACCTCCCTTGGACATATGCCCAGAAACAGAATTATTGGATCATATTTAAAAATTTTTTAAAAACCTACATTTTAAAACAAAGATCTATATAAGGAAAACTACAAAACTCTGATGAAAAAAATCAGTTCTAAAAAATTGAGAAATATTCCATGTTCATGGATAGGAAGACTCAATATCATCAAGATGTTAGTTCTTCCCAATTTAATATGTAAATTCAATACGAACCCAATCAAAATCCCAACAAGTTACTTGTGGATATGAACAAACTGATCCCAAAGTTTACATGGAGAGGGAAAAGTCCTAGAATAGCCAAAACAATATTGAGAAAAGAAGTGCCAGTCAGAGGACTGGCATTACCTCACTTCAAGACCGTGTGGTATTATAAAAGAATAGACAAATTAATCAATAAACCAGAATAGAGAGCACATAAATAGACTCACATAAATGTAGCCAGCTGATCTTTGGCAAAGGAGCAAAGGTAATAAAATCGAGAAAATATAGTCTTTTCAAAAATGGTGTTGGAACAACTGTACATCTACATGCAAAAAATAAATAAATACATCTAGGCACTGATTTACACTTTTCACAAAAATTCACTCAAAATTAATCATATACCTAAATGTGAAATACAAAACTATAAAATCTCTAGAAGGCTATATTTGGGAGATAACTTAGGTAACATTGTGTTCGGCGTGACTTTTAGATACAACACCAAAAGTACGATCCATGAAATAAAATATTGATAAATTGGACATAACTAAAACTTCTCTGTGGAAGGCACTGTTAAGAGAATGAAAAGACAACCCACAGTCTGGGAGAAAATACATGCAAAACACGTCTCTGATAAAAGACTGTTATCCAAAATATAAAAATAACTCTTAAAATTCAACAACAAGAAAACAACCCAATTAAACACGTGAACAAAAAAATCTGAAGCGATGAAAGAAGACATACAGTTAACAATCAGCATACAAAAAGATGCTCAACAGCATCTTAGGAAATTATAAAATAAAACAATAATTAGATACCACTGCCCACCTTTTAGAATGGCCAAAATTCAAACCACTGGCAACACCAAGTGCTGCCAAAGACATAGAGCAACAGAAATTCACTGCTGATAGGAATGCAAAATGGTACAACTCCTTGGAAGACAGTTTGACAGTTTCTTACAAAACTAAACATAATCTTAACTGTATGATCCAGCAATGGCACTCCTTAGTACTTTCCCAAATGAAATGAAAACTTACGTCTACACCAAAACCTTCACATGCATGTTTAGAGTGGCTGTATTCATCATTATCAACACTTGAAAAAAAACAAGATGTCCTTTAATACATGAATGGATAAACAATGTACGGTAGATCCATACAATGGAATATTATTCAGCAATAAAATTGAAATGGGCTAATAAGCCACAAAAAGACATAGAGAAGCCTTAAACACATTTTGCAAAGTGAAAGAAGTCAACATGAAAAGGCTACATACTTAGGATTTCAGTTACAGGGGATTCTGAAAAAGGAGAAACTATAGAAACAGCAGAAAGCTTAGTGTTTGTCATGGGTTGAGAAGTGGGTGAGAGGTGGGATGGAATGAACCTCTGTGGACCACAGAGGATTTTTAGGACAGTGAAGCTATTCCGTATCATACTGTACTGGTGGATACATGACATTATACATTTCTCAAAACCTATAGAATATATAACACAAACAATGAACCCTAATGTAAACTATGGACTTTAATTAACACTAATACTTTAATGTTGGTTTATCAGTTGTAAAAAGTGTACCACACCAATGCAACATGTTAGTAATGGAGAAAACTGTAGGGTTGGAGAGGGAGTATATGGAAAATCTCTGTACTTTCTGCTCAACTTCCTATAAATGTAAAATTGTACAAAAATATAGTTTACTGATATTTAAACAAATGATAAGGTAATAAACTCAAATCTGAATAACAATCGAATTGCTAATCATACATAAATAATAACGTATTTGTTCCAGTGGCCTGAGAAGATGGTGTCGTGGTTCCACATGATCACCAGGCAGCTATCGCCTTAGGGAGGCCCAATTTCTCCCCAAATCCACTCCTGCCACTCTTCCACACGAGTCCTAAGTGAGCTGCATCTCCAAGCAACTCCTTCTCTCCACCATTAGCACCAGGAGCTGTGTGGAATTGTTCAGTTCTGGTCCCTTGTCAGACAGGGACTCAGAAGTCAGCCATTGCAAAGCGTTGGTCTGTTAGCTGCCCAGGCAAGATATGGGATCCATCTCTTCCCAGGCTGCCCTCACCCAAGCACATGCGAGGGGTCCTCTGTTGGTGAGACCCAGTGTCCCTTCTCCTCAGTCTGAATCCTCTGATGTGTTTATAGCAGTTTTCTTCAGCCAGTGAGTGAAGTGGAGCTGCCACTCCTGCCGCACTCTGCAATCCCTGAGTGCACCCTCATGCCCTCAGTGTTGCATGTGTCCTTGCCCTGCCCCAGCCCTCCTACCTCCCCAAACCTTTGGCTGTGACCTATGGGATCCAGCTTCATAGGACCACGGAACAGCACTCCCAACTCTTTGCCAGTGACCCTCCCTGTAGGTGTCCTATTCCACACAGAGATCAGGCACTCCTACCACCTCAGATACCTCCGGGTCAGAAAGTAGAGTTCAGATGCTTCTTACTTCCCTCACGCTTCCATTCAATTGTAAAACCATCAAAAGAACACATAAAAATAAAAATAAACCTTGCTCTTTTAAAACTGCACATGCTGCTCCTCCTTGCTGAACTCTGGTTCACCCTCCCCACTGACTAACCACTCTGGCACCTGGCTTGCAGCTTTTCCTACTCCCAAGCTCTGCCAACAGTTGAATTTGACATTTTGATTTTCACGAAGGGCTAATCTCAAAACCCATTTTCCTCCACTGCTATCAGGTGTCCATCACATAACTGCACTCTGGACCTTGTCATTTCTTGTAACGGTGCCAACTCCAAAAATCATTAACTCAGACACTGCTGGCCTACAATCGCTGTCTTTCCAGCCTGCTTGGCAACTCCTCCCTGAGTAGTGAAGTTTTATCTCCTCTCCACTTTCCCTCCTCTATCCATGATCATTTTCTTCCTTTACCTACTTTATCCAGCCTGTATTCCACAATCATCGTCCAGTGGCACAGTTGCCTTAATTCCTCGTGACTTTCTGCTTCTATGCTTGCCCCTGAGAACCAACTGCTGCTGAAGAAGATCACACCACAGTGGTAACTGATTTTATTGTGAATTTCTAAATACTTCATGTGGGCCTTTCATGACATGGGACAACCTACTAGATTCCTCTACTCGATTTATTCTCCCAACACGTCACAGTGTTTCATAGTTGCTCTGCTTTTTTCAAAAGATGAAAGTCACCAATCTTCTTCCATCCCAGCCTCTTTCTCAGCAGTTGATGAATTATTTCTATTTGCAGAGAAGAAGTTATCAGGTGAGACAGCCTCGCCTTCCTAACTGAGCTACATCTCACATACCCCGGTTTCCCCCCTTTTGTTTTGCTTTTGTTTTTGTTTTTTTTAATTTATTTATTATTATTATACTTTAAGTTCTAGGGTACATGTGCATAACGTGCAGGTTTGTTACATATGTATACTTGTGCCATGTTGGTGTGCTGCACCCATCAACTCGTCAGCACCCATCAACTCGTCATTTACATCAGGTATAACTCCCAATGCCATCCTTCCCCCCTCCCCACTCCCCGTGATAGGCCCCAGTGTGTGATGTTCCCCTTCCCGAGTCCAAGTGATCTCATTGCTCAGTTCCCACCTATGAGTGAGAACATGCGGTGTTTGGTTTTCTGTTCTTGTGATAGTTTGCTAAGAATGATGGTTTCCAGCTGCATCCATGTCCCTACAAAGGACACAAACTCATCCTTTTTTATGGCTGCATAGTATTCCATGGTGTATATGTGCCACATTTTCTTAATCCAATCTGTCACTGATGGACATTTGGGTTGATTCCAAGTCTTTGCTATTGTGAATAGTGCTGCAATAAACATACGTGTGCATGTGTCTTTATAGCAACATAATTTATAATCCTTTGGGTATATACCCAGTAATGGGATGGCTGGGTCATATGGTACATCTAGTTCTAGATCCTTGAGGAATCACCATACTGTTTTCCATAATGGTTGAACTAGTTTACAATCCCACCAACAGTGTAAAAGTGTTCCTATTTCTCCACATCCTCTCCAGCACCTGTTGTTTCCTGACTTTTTAATGATCGCTTTTGTTAACAGTAGGAACGCTGCCCTTTCTCCTACCTGGGGCCAGAACTCCCCTGGCCATTTGTTCCATGACTTCCTAGTTTCTCAGGATCCCAGTACACCTTTATAGTGATTATGTGTGATTATGCATAGTAATCTGATCTTATCTCTGCACATTCAACCTCTTCATCCCAAGTAGATGCATTCCTTCTGCTGGCCTGAATTAGCCATTTCCTACTTTGATAGGATCCTTCCCATTGTTTTTTTATAAGTTCCTGACACTTTTTTTAAGTGCACTCTAATGTGACCCTCACTGTACCTTACACAGTATCATATCTCCCTTTGGCCTTTCATAAATGTCTTTAAGAATTATTTAGAATATCCAGATGGAGTAATAAATTCATGTTTTGATCCACCCCCTCTTCTAACATCAGTGATAAATAAAACATAAAAAGAGAAAACTGAAACAAAATAGACTATTTCAATAACAAAAACAATAAGAACAAACCATAAAAACAGACATTTATATGCCTGAACACATTAAAATTTAACACATCTGTTCAAAGAAAGACAACAAAACAAACTGAGGAATAATGCACAGATTGGAAAAATATACTTGTAATGCGCATTCCTGACAAAAGATTAGAGTCCAGCATACATAAAGAATTCCCACAGGTCAGTAAGGAAAATAACAAAAATCTCCAGAGAAGAACAGGCAAAAAGATGATAAAGCAATTCAGGAGAGGAAAGTAAGTTGCCAGAAAGTAGCATAAAGATGCTCAACTTCATGAGTAATGGGGAAAAGAAATTAAAGCCACTGGCCAGGTGCGGTGGCTCACACCTGTAATCGTAGCACTTTGGGAGGCTGAGGCAGGTGGATCACTTGAGCTCAGGATTTGAGACCAGGCTGGGCAACATGAAAACACTGTCTCTACCAAAAATGCAAAAAAAAAAAAAGAAAAAGCTGGTTGTGGTGGCACACACCTGTGGTCCCAGCTACTCAGGAGGCTGAGGCAGAAAGATCTCTTGAGCCTGGGAGGCAGAGGTTGCAATGAGCCGAGATTGCCCCACTGCACTCCAGCCTGGGTCACAGAGTGAAAATTCATCTCAAAGAAAACAAAAGTAAGGAAAAACAAAATAAAGTCAAAGTGAAATACCTTTTCCCATCCCTCTGAAAGGTCAAGTTAGAAAGTCTGACAACACCAAGTGGAGAGGATGAGAATGTGAAAGTAACAGAAAGTCATATGCTGTGGGTAGTACTGTGAGAGCCACCAGCACTCTCTGGGAAAACTCCAGGTGTGTGGCCTCCCGTCACAGCATTCCCATTCCCAGGAATAGTTGGACACAGGCATGCAAGGGGGCACATACAGGAATGTTCAATGCAACTCTGTTTGTAATTTTTAAAACTTGGATACAGTTTAAACATCCATCAATGGAAGTTGCTAAATTAAGGCATATTTATACTATAATTAAACCTGAGCTGTATCTCCAGTGGATATGTCAATAAATTTCTAAAATACAATACTGAGCTTAAAAAAGCGAGTTGCAGGAAGAAATACAATATATAATACCATTTCTATTCAGATTGCAGACCTGCAAAGCAATAGTATGTTATTTATACAAACATACAAATGTATTGATAGGATTAAATATAATACACAGAAGTGAAAGACACCAAACCAACAATAATAGTTATCTCTGGAAGGTAGGAGGTGGGATTGAGAAGGAATATCAAATCGCTCTGTATATTTTTTAGCAAATATGATGAAATATTAAGAATTGATAAAGCTAGGTGGCAGGTGCATAGGTGATCATTAGACATTATTTTCTAATTATGTATTTTATATTTTAAAAATACAGAAGTTATCAATAGTTTTTATATCCACTTTTTTGCCTAGGTCCCATCCCACTGCCCTTCTAACTGGCTTCCAGAAGCATCATTCCACCAAAATTAACAATGCCTCTGACTTCCTGTGTACATCCCAATGCACATTTTCAGTCTTGCTTGACCTACCAGAAATGGTCTCCTGGCTTTGATGACACAGCTTCTCATTTTTCTCTGCCTCACTGGTCTATCCTTCTTTCCTTCAGCAGCTTGCTGAAGGAGAGCAGGGATCCTCTTCTATCCTTGCTGCTCAAAGTTAGTTTTCAGAGAGAAACTTCTAGCATCACACTATGAGGAGCCATGGAGACTCCAGCCCCCCAACTCCCACCACCAGCAAAAATGGTAAACATTTTTTTTTTTAAACAACCATTTAAAGTCTCTGAAAATGGTCCCAAGAGCATATGGCAAATGAAGAAATAAATGAAGAAAATCTTTAAAAATTTGGTAAGAATAGTGAGTCTGTGGTATTTAAATTGAAACTCACTCCTTTCTTCCCCTGTCCCAACTCAGTGTGATAGAAATTCTACTCCGGCCGGGCGCGGTGCCTCAAGCCTGTAATCCCAGCATTTTGGGAGGCCGAGACGGGCGGATCACGAGGTCAGGAGATCGAGACCATCCTGGCTAACACGGTGAAACCCCGTCTCTACTAAAAAATACAAAAAACTAGCCGGGCGCGGTGGCGGGCGCCTGTAGTCCCAACTACTCGGGAGGCTGAGGCAGGAGAATGGCGTGAACCCGGGAGGCGGAGCTTGCAGTGAGCTGAGATCCGGCCACTGCACTCCAGCCTGGGCGGCAGAGCGAGACTCCGTCTCAAAAAAAAAAAAAAAAAAAAAAAAAAAAAGAAATTCTACTCCAGACTGGTGCAGCCAAGAAAACACAGCTCCTCTCCTCCCAGCAGCTAGGAAGAGGGCTTTCTTACCAGGAGGGGCAGGATGCCAGCATTTCTCATTCTGCCTCCAGCTAACTGTTACTGAGGCTCCAAGTTCCAGGTGAGTATGGCCAAAAGGTGCAGACTCCCCCCTTCTTCTGCCCAGCCCTCACCCATAACCATAAGACAGAGGCTCTACCTTGAGAATGCCAGGGCCTGGATTGCCTTTGTGCTAGCTCATAAGGCACTGGTTCCTTGCCAGGAGAGCCAAGCCAAGAAGACATGAATCTACTGCCTGCTACCTCCACCAAGCACTCAGCTCCTGTAGTGAAAATATCACTCAGAAAGAACTGCACTGTTGTCCTCATCCTCAGCTACAGATCCCTGGCTCAGAAGTTTTGCCTAAGGAGAGAAACAGGCCATAAACCTGTAGCTACTAATCCCTTCCCAAAGAAATTGATTCCATTTGCAACAGAGAAGTTCAAGCCTAAGGGCACTCTCAAAAATAGTGGAAGTCATCATGAAAGCCAACTAAGAGGAGATAGATTGATTGAAAGTTCAGATCAATTGAAAATACACAAGAAACTGAAGGTCAGCTAGTTTGCCCAAGAGAATCCAGAAAAGAGATAGCCGAGAGGAGCTCGCCTGGGATCAGAAAAAATATCATGCACTGACCACAGAAATCATTCATTTAAAGAAGCGTAATATGATTGGTTAGATCTGTGGGACTATTGATGCCTCAGGGCATTGCCGAAAACAAAAGGGCAATCAGCCAGCAATTAATAGAGTACACCAGCTGAGTGTGGTCAGGACAAGCAACAGGCAAAAAGAACCCTGCCAAAACCAGTGCTCAAAGAAATGTGAGGCACTGTAAAGCACAGCAACATACGCATAATGGATGTCACAGAATGACAAGAGAGAGAGAAAGAAGCATGATACATATTCAGAAAAATCATGGCTGAAAACCTGCAAAATATTTTAAAAGTTAGCATCCCTCAGGGTTCAAGCCTAAACTCTCTCTGTTTCTCACTGTGTACTCTCTCTAAGTAACCTGAAATATGTGTGTAAGATATTAATGACTTGCCTGTTTGTGTCTCAGTTCAGACCTCTCTGAGCTCCAGATCTCTATATTCGACTCTTTATTTCACATCTCTTCTTGTGTGTCTCAAAAGCTAACCTCAAATTTAATGTCTCCTCTCTTTTCCATAGCCACCATCCCTAGCCTATGACCCAGTAGACTTTCATTCGGATCACCCCAATGACTTCCTCACTGTGCACTTGCAGCAACTTACTCGATGGTACATCTACGCCCACTCTTGCTCTGCATCCTATTTGTTCACCTCCTGCAGCCAGAGTGTAGCTGAGTCCAAAGCTTGTGCCATTCACCACATGATAGCCAACAAGTCAAGAGACAGGTATTGGGGCAAGAAGGTAACTTCATTTCAGAAAGCTAGCAAACCAAGAAGATGGTGGACTAATGGGCTATAGAACCATCTTAAAAGGCATGAATCTCAAGCTTCTTTTTATATTAGGGGAAGTGGAATAAGGAGAGCATTGAAGTCAGGAGGCAATAGGTGACCACAGACATCTGGGCATCGGCAGAGGTTTGAGGAGTTTGCAAAATGTCTTTGCACTTGGTCAGGTCACAGTGCTTCTATGAGTCTTTAAACATGGTTACTGTTGTACACACCCTCCTTACCTTTTCAGGGGTAGTACTGGGAAGGGACTGTAATCATTCTTATAGTTAAACTATAAACTAAATACCTCTCACCGTTAGCTTGCCTACTTTCAGGAATGAGTAAAAACAGTTTGCTAGTGAGGTTGGAAGCAAGATGGAGTCAGTTATGTTACCTTTCATTCTTACAAGACTGATGTTTTCCAAACACAATTTGGTTGCATCCAGACTCTCTTCCTCATGGGGAATATTAACTCACTCTAATTAACATAAAATTCCTTCGCTTGGCCTACAAGGCCTGTGGTGTCTGGGCCCCTCTTCTAGTCTTATCTTACACTATGTTTATCACGAGGTGGTACACGCTGGCCTTGTCTCAGGCCTAAGTATCCAGCATGCTTTCTCTACCACAGGATCTCTGTATACACCGTCCCTTCTGCCTGGAACACTTCTTTGCATCTCTTTACCTTGTGACTGTTACGCTTCCCAGAGTAGATCAAATGTCTAGTCTTCAGGGTAACCTTCCTTGATCCTCAAGCTAGGCAAATTCCCCTGCAATGCATTCTCCATACATTATGTTTTTCTTCCTCATACCCTTAAAGAGAATTGCAGTGTTAGTTGTATTTGTGTGACTGATTGATTCATGTCTCTCTCTGGTGTGTGTGTGTGTGTGTGTGTGTGTGTGTGTATTCCAGAGTTCAATGATGGCAAAATTTTTGTCTGTTCTGCTCATCATGTCTAGCATACTGCTCAACAATAATTTGTTAGATGGATTCAATTTATTGAGAATGGCAATGGATTGAATTCTTGTGTACCCTCGAAATTGATATGTTGAAATTCTAATGCCCAAGGTGATGGTATTATGAGGTGGGGGCTTTGAGAGGTGATCAGGTCATGAGAATGGAGTCTCATGAATGGGATTAGTGCCTTATGAAAAGGACAGGACCTTGGGCTAGGGACAGTGGCTCATGCCTATAATCCCAGTACTTTGGGAGGCTGAGGTGCAAGGGTTGCTTTAGGCTAGGAGTTTCACACCAGCCTGCAAAACAAAGTAAGACCCCCTCTGTACAAAAAGAATTAAAAACTTAGCCAGGCATGGTGGTGCACACCTACAGTCCCACCTACTCATTGGGGGCGGGGAGGCTGAGGCATGAGATCACTTGAGTGATCGCTATGATGTCACCACTGCACTCCAGCCTAGGTGTCAGAGCAAGACATTGTCTCTAAATAAATAAGTACAATGTTTTAAAAACAGGGCAGGCCTCAGAGAGTTCTCTTGACTTCTTCCCACCATGAAGGTACAATGAGGAATTGGCAGTCTGCAACCCTGGAGAGGGCCCTCACCAGAACCTGGCCGTGCTGGCACCCGGATCTCAGCCTTCCAGCCTCCAGAACTGTGAGAAATGAATTTCTGTTATCTATAAGCCACCCAGTCTGTGGTACTTTGTTATAGCATTCGAAACTGACTAAGACAATGATCTACTCTGAGCCATTTACAATGGAAACAAAATCCCTGTCTTTATCTTGCATTGATTGGCACAAAATGGAAACTACATAATTAGATTTCAAGTGGCTTGAAATTACATTATTTTCCAAGCATCTTTCTATCAATAATTATTATTGGGCAAATTCTCCCTCCTAATAAAATATATTGGAACTATAGCCGATTTGTGTAAGGCTTATAATATTAAAATAATTCCAACCATCTGTGTCCCCTACAGAAGTCAACAAAAGGAATTAAGTTTAATAAATATTGCTCAGAAGTCTGCATGAGTCTGTTCAGTAGGTGCAAAATGTTCTCTATCAGAGCACCAAATAGATTTATATAGAGATTATTGGAAGAAGACATGTAAGGCTTTAGTCTAACCTAAGTTATAAGTGGATGATTTCAAATCTTTATTAGGTTTGCTATTTCAGTAGATGAGGATTAATACGTGGAAGGAAGAATTGAATGTCTCACAGAAGTTTCATTTCTTTAAAATTCTGCTCCCTGGTAGCTCATTTAAAAGTTGGAAATAGTGTGAAATCATGTTTCTCATGAGCAAAAAACAGTTTCTGAAATTGCCTTCAGGCTTCCCCTCTTCCTACAGTCTAAGACTGATATTGGTTAAGATGAAAATATATCCA
This sequence comes from Macaca thibetana thibetana, assembly GCF_024542745.1. Classification (NCBI taxonomy): domain Eukaryota; kingdom Metazoa; phylum Chordata; class Mammalia; order Primates; family Cercopithecidae; genus Macaca; species Macaca thibetana. The sequence continues at coordinate 10,188,426 of NC_065590.1, read as the reverse complement.
TCGTCTTTCACTAAGTTTTACTGTGGAAGCACGCAATCCCAAACTTGCAGGGTCATACAACAAAGCTTCACAGTCGGCTGCAAAAGAGAGGCACCTCTGGTCCTCTCCCCAGTGTCTTCTTCATCCCAGCCTGCATGTAGAAGGAGCTGGTCCATCTGTACTTCATCTCACTGCATAGGGGTGAGGTCAAAGGCAGCGCAACTGTACTCCTAAAGCGTCCACATGGATGTATTGTGGGTCCTGCCATCTCACAAGACTCATGGCTAAGGCCAATGCCAATGGAAGGGAAGCCACTCTCCACAGCAGGCACTCAGAAGGCACACAGTTCTGGGCAGGACACCTGATCTTTTTATGGGGAAAGCAGAAACCAATAAAGCCACACCCATCGTTTGCTTATTGTCAATGGCTGCTTTCCAGATATAAGGTAGAGTTGCAGCAACAGAGATGTAGGGCTTGCAAAGCCTACAATCTTTTCTAGCTGGCCATTTATAGAAAAAGTTTGCAGCCCTGATCTAGAACTTAAACCAACAAAAGGCAAAACACAGTAATAACAGAAGCAGACAGGTTCAGGTTAGATTTTTTATTATTATTATTATTCTCCATAGACAATATACCCCCACCTCCCAAACTCCACCCTCGCCACCCCTCCCCATTACTAACTAAATCTAGGATGGGCATTCCTACTGTCCCACCCTTGGCATGCCACTGTTAATCATCGTTACATTTTTGGTTTTTATGAAATTTGAATCCTCTTATATATCATATATTATTTAAAAGGATTTCTTTTTTCTTCTTTGTGCCAAAAAGTTATTAATATATACATAATTATGTAATCTGGACAAAGCCATTTTATTCCATTTATAATTTTTCTTTCGAACTGAAAAAAGATATTATACGTAATTCAGCTTTCTGTCCAGTACACTTACTTAGCTATAGATGCTTCTAAGGGACAGTTTGAGAAAAATGTGTATTCCCCTTGCTGCTTCAGAATGACTGAGATCAGCAAGGAATCCATTTAAGCACAGAATACTTTCCTGATGGATGTCAGGCTACATTAAATTCAAACCATAAAATGGTTAGCAACTGCTGCTCATCCATAAATAATTTGCTTCTTAGGTTCTACGCTCTCCCACACGTGTCCTCACCGACAATTACAGCAGATCCCCCCCATCTGCACTGTGGGATTCAGCAATGTTCAGAAGAAAAACAACACAGTAAATAAACAACAGTAAAACAAGATACAAATAAAAAATACAGTGTAAGAATTATTTACACGGCATTTATACTGCATTAAGTATTATAGGTAATCTAGAGACGGCTTAAAGTGTATAGGAGGGTGTGCATAGGTGATGCTCAAATGCTGTGCCATTTTATACCAGGGACTTGAGCATCTTTGAATTTTGGTATTTGATGGAGGTCCTAGAATCAATCCCCTGTGAATACCGAGGGATGACTGTATATTACAATGGATCTCATTTTACGTAACTATTCCTCACTTTAGTTTCTTCTGATTTCCCTCCACTTTCTCTCTGATACCTCCACATAACCCTGTTGCTCCCTGTGGTACAATATTGTACTGACTTTTGGGAGAGATAGAGGGCAATAAACAATGGAGGAATTTTTGTATCATCATGGCCACAGAAGTGAAGCCATCAATATTTGAGTTTTTTTAATGAACCCATTTGTTTAGATCTTCACCATTCCTTGCAATATGACCTTATGAAAAGCAGGTCATAGGGAACCATTTTAATTAGTTTCTGAGTACATGCCATTGTATAATGCAAAATAAAATAAGATAATCTTATGTAAAGCAATTAATTGTTTTGTAAATGAAATGTTTGTGAATGAACTCTGAAAAACTGGTGGTAATATTAGAAACAATAACGGACACAATAGTCTTCCATACATAGAGTGGTAATATTTTCTTTTCTTTCTCTCACAGTAGTTGAAAATAGTCATAAACAAAAATTGAGACCTCACCTCCTTAAAAGTACCTGCTTATTCCTTGAGACCCTTGAGCCAAATATCTTCAAATTAACAAGTGATAACCTGAGTAATAGTCATGCCATGAGTGGAGAATATTACTAATTTAGATATATCAATGCCATTTTCTAAACTTTATGAAACACTCATATGTGCATACAACCCTGTACTGTACAACATACTTTATATTAATTTCTATTTTACTATTAGCATGGCTGCAAGGAATTTAATAAACTCAGCTGGTTCAAATTGATGGTAGTCTACATTTAAATTTCTTATTATAAAAATTTTCAAACAGAAAGCAAAATTAGAAAGAGTAGTAAGATGAAACTCCTCATTACCCTGACTTTTTAAAAAATTTCTAATGCTTGATTTATCTGAGTAGAGTCATGTACAATCAAAATAATTGCCCATTCTAATACATTTTGCAAGTGTGATTACTTACCTCATTCCAGACATCCTGTTTGAAGACTATCCTCTATGACTGGAAGCGAGCAATAATACAATGGACCTGAATTGGGCTCCCCTAAAGGGAACTTAGTGCCAGTTGGTCATGACTCTAGGGACCCAACTGAGGCTAAACTTCATAAACTTGAGTTTATGAAGATCTATTCACCTTAACTAACCCTTACTTATCATTTCTTTAATACAGTAGTCTTTCGAAAAATTGATCTCATTAAAGCATACACATTCCATATTTTACAGCTCATGCAGTGTCTTATCACATCAAATTATCTCTTCATTCATTCAACATGTATGCATTGAGTATGGACTATGTGTGATATGGTTTGGCTCTGTGTCCCCACCCAAATCTCATGTCAAATTGTAATCCCCAGTGTTGGGGGAGGAACCTGATGGGAGGTCATTGGATCATGAGGGCAGACTTCTCCCTTGCTGTTCTTGTGATAGTGATAGAGTTCTCATGAGATCTGATTGTTTGAAAGTGTGTAGCACTTCCCCTTTTTCTCTCTCTCTCCTGCTGCCATGTGAAGATGTGCTTGCTTCCCCTTTGCTTTCTGCCACGACTGTAAGTTTCCTGAGCCCTCCGCAGCCATGCCTCCTGTACAGCCTGCAGAACTGTGAGTCAATTAAACCTCCTTTCTTTATAAACAACCTTGTCTCAGATAATTATTCATAGCAGTATGAGAACGAACTAATACAATGTGCTAGACACGATTTAAGCCACTAAAACTAAAGCACACATGGGAGAAATACTTGAGTGAAATGCTACTCAGTATTTTTAAAGCATCAACATCAAATGCTGATATACCATGACTCTTGAAAGATTCTCATTCACCAAACTGCATTAACTTTAGGCCTGTTAAATTATTTTCTCACCAGTGAGCCCACTTTCTTCAAGACTTCTGAATTTATTGTCTGTTCTTAATTGGATTTAGTTACAATATTTCATGTTTTACAGATTTGTGATATTACAATTAAAAAGTCCACTTTACAAAAGTTCAATGTCATTGTTTTATCACCAAGGAATATGCAAGAGGTATGTATCTATAATTTTCTCTTAAAAACTTTCTCAAAATAATTTAAATTTAAATATATCATCATACAAAATAGACATTATTGAATTATTTCACCAAAATGTGTGATGTCATAAATAATTATGGGCATCCTTGATTGAATATTTTATTCACTTCATGAAGAGGATAACCATATAAGTTGTTCTCTAAATAAGGACATTTACAAGTGAGAAAGAGGGTGCCATTAATAGTTACACCAGGAAAACAGAAGTAAGTCAGATCTTACCTGGGCACATGATTTTTATGAGTCACTTTAAGTAGTCTTATTTCTAAATGGTTCTTTCCAAAATTAAACCCCTACCAAAGACCTCATGTCTAAGTTTTAGGATTGTACACCGATCTTCCCACTTATATCTCATGTGGATGTCTCATAGGCATCTTGAATTTAGCATTTCCAAAATCAAACTCCTCATATGGCACCCAAACCAGCTTCTGCTGCAGGCTTCCCCATTTGGTGAGTAGTAATGCCAACCTTACAATTGTTCAGGACCGAATTACTGGTGTCAGGTGGATTCTCAGGCCTGCAATCCCCAGGGAGTCTTAGGCTCTTATGTGTGCATCCTCTGGGGCTTTTAAAAGTGATGATTAAGAAGGTTCCACTTGGAGGCTGGCAGCATGCAGAGCTCCATGATCTCATGCCCAGTAATAAAAGCATAACTAGTAGAAACTATTTTTTAAAAAGCATCTAAAACCTTTGGAAACTGTCCTAAGGAATAATTTAGCTAAAGAAGAATTATTATCCAAGAATAATTTATTCAAATCTACTAAACTCAAGCAAAATAGTGAAAGTCTGTAGCTCTTGAGCCACTAACTGCTCTCTCTTTCTCCTGCTACACAGCTTGACAGGAGCTCCGCTCCACGTGAGTGTGACAAAGAAGAGGGCCCTTTAGTCCTGATTTCCCAGACAACTGCTACGGTGTCTTCCCAGGATGGGCAGGCTGCCACCATTTCTCATATCTTCCAACCCAACCTGCAGAGACTAAATTCTGGTGAGTGTGGCCAAGAAATCCAAAGTTGTACTCTAAAAACCTACAAAACATTGTTTAAAAAATTACAGAAAATCAAAATAAATGGGAAATACCACACATAAGTGAATCAGGAGATTTGGCATGAGTATGGTGATAGAGTTTGGACGTTTGTCCCCTCCAAATCTCATGCTGGAATGTGATCTCCAGTGTCGGAGGTGGAGCCCGGTGGAAGGTGTTTGAGTCATGGAGTGGATCTCTCATGAATGGCTTGGTGCCGTCCTTGTGATAATGAGTTTTTGCTCTGAGTTCTTGCAAGATCTGGTGGATTAGATGTGTGGCGCCTCACCCCTCTCTCTCCCTTGCTCCCACTCTCACCATGTGATGTACCTGCCCTACCATGATTGTAAGCTTCCTAAGGCCCTCATCAGAAGCCAATCAGATGCTGGTGCCATGCTTGTACAGCCTGCACAACTGTGATCCAATTAAATCCCTTTTCTTTATAAATTACCCAGTCTCGGGTATTCCTTCACAGTAATGAAAAAATGAACTAACACAGAAAATTACTACTGAGGAGTGGGGCGTTGCTCTCAAGATACCCGAAAATGTGGAAGCAGCTTTGGAACTGGGTAACAGGCAGAGGTTGGAAGAGTTTAGAGGACCCAGAAGAAGGTGGGAAGATGAGGGAATACTTGGAACTTCTTAGAGATTGGTTACATGGTTGTGACCAAAATGCTGACAGAGATATGAACAGCGAAGGCTATGCTGATGAATTCTCAGATGGAAATGCAGAAGTTATTAGAAATTAGAGTAAAGGTCACCCCTGTTACATCCTAGCAAAGAGCTTGGCTGCATTATGTCCACGTTCCAGAGATCTGTGGAAGTTTGAACTTAAAAGTGATGGCCTAGGGTATTTAATGGAAGAAATTTCTAAACAGCAAAGCATTCAAGATCTGGCTGGACTGCTTCTAACAACCTATGATCAAACACAGAAGCAAAGAAATGACTTACAGTTGGAAGCAGAGCATAAAAGTTCAGACGAGCCATGTGGCACAGAAAAAAAAAGCATGTTCAGAAGAGGAAGGTAAGCAGGCTGTGTAGCAACCATTTGCTAAAGAGATTTGCTTGACTAAAAGAGAACCAAGTGCTAATATCCAAAACAATGGGGAAAGGCTGTGGAAGCATTTCAAAGATCTTAGAGACAGCACCTTAAATCACAGGCCCAGAGGCCTAGGCAGAAAGAATGGTTTCAGGGGCCAGGTGGGGGACCCTGTTGGCCTGCTCAGTCTCAGGACACTGTTCCCTGAATCCCAGCTGCTCCAGCTACAGCTGAAGCTCAAAGGGCCTCAAGTATAGTTTGGGCCTCTGCTCTGGAGTGCACAAGTCATAAGCCTTGGCGGCTTCCACATGGTGTTAAGCCTACAAGTCCACAGAATACAAGCATGAAGGAAGCTTGGTAGCTTCCCCCTAGATTTCAGAGGATGTATGAAAAATCCTGGGTGCCCAGGCAAAAGCCAGCCATAGGTGAAACCCCCACAGAGAGCCTCTAGTAAGGCAGTGATGAGGGGAAATGTGGGGTTGGAGCCCTCACACAGAGTCCCTACTGGGACGCTGCCTAATGTAGCTGTGAGAAGAGGGCCACTGTCTTCTAAACCCCAGAATAGTAGATCTACCAACAGCTTGCACCTGGAAAAGCCAAGGCACTCAACACCAGCCTGTGAGAGCAACCACAGGGGCTGAGCCCTGCAAAGCCTCAGGGGCAGGGCTGCCCAAGGCCTTAGGAGCCCACTTCTAACACTACCGTGCTCTGGATGTGGGATGTGAAGTCAAAGGAGATTATTTTGTAGCTTTAAGATTTGATGACTGCCCTGCTGGGTTTCAAACTTGCATGGGACTTGTAGCCCCTTTCTTTAGGTGAATTTTTCCCTTTTGGAACAGGAATCTTTACCCAATGCTGGTACCTACATTGTATCTTGGAAGAAAATAACTTGTTTTGGTTTTATAGGTTCATAGCGGGGGAAAAAACTCATCTCCAGATGAGACTTGGGAATTGGGACTTTTGAATTAAAACTGAAATGAATTAAGACTTTGGGGAATGATTGATAACGGATGATTGTATATTGCAATGTGAGAAGGACATGAGATTTGGCAGGGGCAGGGGTGGAATGATATACTTTGGATGTTTGTCCCCTCCAAATGTAATATTGAAACGTAATCTCCAGTGTTGGAGGTGGGGCCTGGTGGGAGATGCTTGGGTCACGGGAGTGGATCCCTCATGAATGTTTGGTGTTGTCCTTGTGATCACAAGGAATTATTGCTCTGAGTTCATGGGAGCACTGGTTGTTTAAAACAGTGTGGCACCTCACCTCTCTCTCTCTCTCTCTTTTTCTCTCTCTCTCTCGTTCCCTCTCTCACATGTGACCTACCTGGCCCTGCTTCACCTTTCACCATGATGGTAAGCTTCCGTAGGTCCTCACCAGAAGCCAAGATGCTGCCATGCTTGTACATCCTGAAGAACCATGAGCAAATTAAAACTTCTGTCTTTATAAATTACCTAGTCTCAAGTGTTCCTTTATAGTAATGTAAAAATGGACTAACAGATGGCAATACTTCTCAAATTGATCTATAGACTCAAGGCAATATCTATTAGAGTCCTAGGGAGCTTCTTGATAGAAATTAACAACCAGTGTTAAAATTCATGTGGAATTTCATGGGTCCCAGAATGGCAAAAACACTCTTGCAAAAGAAGAACAAAATAGAATAATGTATACTTCCCAATTCCAAAACTTAGAATAAAGCAACAGTGATCAAGACTGTGTAGTATTGGCATGATAATAGACATGTAGATCAGTGAAATAGAATTGAGAGTCTAGAATAAACCCACACACCTATGGTTAACCAATTTTTGAGGGTGCCAAGGCCATTCAATTGGGAAGAAACAGTCTTTTCAACAAATGCACTGAGTCATTTGTCTAGCCACCTGCAGAACAAATTTGGAGATTTACTTTATACAATATGCAAAACTTAACTTAAAATGGCTCAAAGACCTAAATGTAAAAGCCAAACCTATAAAACTCTTAAAAGAAAATAGGGGAAAATCTTCATGACACTGAATTTGGCAATAATTTTTTGGATATGGTGCTACAAGCACAGGCAACAAAATATAAAATAGATAAGTTGGATTTCATCAATGGAAAACTTATTACCTGAAAGGATACCATCAAAAAAAATAAAAAGACAATTCACAAAATGAGAGAAAATGTTTGCAAACCATATATCTGATCAGGGAACTGTATCCGGAGTATATATAGAATTCAAAAGAACAACTCAACAATAAAAATATTATTAAATATTATAAGATATACTCTTATATAAATATTTTTTTAATCTATAATAAAAAGAAAAAAAACAGATTTAAAATGGGCGAAGGACCTGGATATACATTTCTTCAAGGAAGACACACAATAGCCAATAAGTATATAAAAAGATGTTCAACATCATTAGTCATCATGGAAACGCAAGTCAAAACCACAGTAAGATATCACTTCACTAGCACTAGGATGGCTACAATAAAAAAGTCAGATAATTACAAATGTTAGTAAGATTATGGGAAAATTGGAGCCCTCAGCACTGCTAGTGAGAATGTAAAATCGCAAAGTTGCTTTGGAAAACAATTTGGTAGTTTATCAAAAGAGTAAGTAAAAAGTCACCATACAACCCAGCAATTTCACTCCCAGTCATATATCCAAAGAAAGAATTGATAGCATATGTCCACACAAAAGTTTGTACATGAATGTTGATAACAATATTACTGAAACAGCCAAAAGCTGAAAACAAGCTGTGCCCATCAACAGGGGAACAGATAAACAAAATGTGCTATATCCATACAATGAAATATGATTTGGTCAAAGAAAAGAAGTAACTACTGATATAGGCTACAATATGGATGAACCTTGAAAATGGTATGCTAAGTGAGAGAAGCTGGTTGTAAAACATGACATACTATATGATTCCATTCACGTAGAAGTCCCTAGTAAGGAGATCTACAGAGACAAAAAGGAATTGGTGTTGCTCAGGGCTGAGATGGGGAGTATATGGTGATACCTCATGGGGTTTCCCTTTGAGGTGATGAAAATGTTCTAAAATTGACTGAGGTGATGGTTGTATATGTCTGTGAATATACTAAAAACCATTGAACTGTATGCTTTACTTGAATTGTATGGTATACGAATTCTATCTCAAGCTGTTAAAAAAGAATAAAAAGAATATTATGAAATCCTGTGTCAATAAATTTGACAAATTCCTTGAAAGATAAAAACTATCAAATCTAGCTCAGAAATAACTTGAATATTTCTGTATCTTTTAAAGAAACTGGCTGGCATGATGGCTCACATCTGTAATCCCAGCACTTTGGGAAGCCGAGGCAGGTGGATCACGAAGTCAGGAGATCGAGACCACCATGGCTAACATGGTGAAACCCCGTCTCAACTAAAAATACAAAATATTAGCCAGGCATGGTGGTGGGCCCCTGTAGTCCCAGCTACTTGGGAGGTTGAGGCAAGAGAATGGCGTGAACCCAGGAGGTGGAGCTTGCAGTGAGCCAAGATTGCGCTACTGCATCCTGGGAAAGGGTGTGAGACTCTGTCTCAAAAACCAATAATAATTTAAAAAAAAAAAAAAGAAACTGAATTTATAGTTAAAAACTTTCCAACAAAGTCAACTTTTGGTTCGTTTAATGGCTTCATTAAACCTATAGCTGTAATGCAACTCCACTCCATCCCAACAAGCTATTACATAGAAATTGACAAATTGCTTATAAAATGTATGTAGAAATACAAAAGAATTAGAGCATCAAAAGCAACCTTAAAATGAAAATTAAATTAGAGACATCTGATACTGAAAACTAAATATGTCACACCCTGCAGAAGCAGAGCTTCAGTGGAATCCAATGATAGATGTATTTCTGTGTATATATACATACAAAACTACACGCATACATACATATACACATCACATGTATATATACATTATATGTATGCACTTATATTGTATACATGAACACATTTACATTGCATACACACATTACACACATGCATATGTTCATACATACACACATGCATTACATACATACAAACTTACATTACATGCATACTTGCACATCCACTGCATACATGCAAACTTAATTATGCACATAAGTGCATGCATACACATTCGTGTTATATGCATACATACATACACACACTATATATACATCCAGAAGCCTGGGTTTTTTTCTTATTCCCACAGTGTCCTCCTCTTTTGACTGCCAATAACTCCCTTAAAGGCAGTGGATCACATATTATTATTAAATCATATTCTCCAGGATATTTACTTTGAATTCAAAGACCAAAAGGTAAATTAAAAATCCAAAACAATAAATCTGTAAGGGCGAAATGGCAAGTAACTGCTCTTATTTTATGTTAGAACATCATCTCTTTCCTTTCTCACCTTCGATTTAAACCAAATCTGCTTCTAAGCCCAGCCAAATTGCAAACACAAGTAAGGAAATGAAATTAGTACATTAGAACCTAAAAAGCCTCCAGCAATTTCAATGGGCAGACTGTCAGCTTATTAACTGAGTTCTCATTTTATTTCTTGAAGTTTAATTTACTAGACTTAAAAACCTTTCGTTATAAAAATGAGGAAACTTCATGGGTACCTGCAGCCTTAAAGCGTGCACATGATGTGTCTAGGAGGTATCTTTGAAGGGAAAATTAGGTTTTAAAATAGAAGCATTTAGCCCAATACACCAACAGTTCTCCTTCCTCAGCTCAAAGTGAGGCTATAGCAACATAGCAGAAAGGCCAAGGATATGAGAAACCCACTTCAAAACAATATTAATCATTCTTTTACTGAGCTGGTAATGATTTTATCTTGTAGCAAGCTTTGCAGGTGGTACACGGGAAAATTTGGAGTACATATGCTTACGGCACAATTACTAAATGCATGTAATCATTTACCATAAGAGGCATTATTTTATTTAAGACTCTTTATGGCCACACCTTGTATGTCACTGTATGAGATGTGTTTTTATTTCAAAGCGTTAACAAATTCAACCATAAATATTTCAACAGATCATTTAGTTCCAAGACTTTATAACAAATGCATTATTGCACTGGAATGATATTTTTGTCAAGACCACAATCAGGTCTCTTTTGTAATAGCCAGGAATTTATACTTGTCGCCAACTACTAAAAATAATTTTATTCTTGAGTAAAGATAAAGCTGCTATTATCAAAAGAGTCCTGTTGTTAAAAGTTACTTCTACCTCCTTGTAGGCTAACTAGTACAATACCTTACTTCAAGCAAGCATCCAGTGAATGTTTATTCATGGTGATCATTGCAGAAACCATCAGGATGTTTACAAATATTCAGTTCTCTCCTTGTGGGCACATGGTAGAATTGCATCTCTGGCCCCATTGAACAAATGGTAACATTACTTGTTTTGGTAAGAATGTGAGCAGTATCAACATTTGCCACTTTGAGGAGGAAGTGCTAAAGGCCATTCTCTTTTCCTACTACCATGGTGTCTAAGCAAGCAACTCCTCCAATGACCTGGGACCCAGAATATGGATAAAAACAGAGCAGAGCAAAGCCCAAATTTCCTGTGATGGACAGGCAGTGAGAGCGGGAAACAGACCTGTGTTGTTATAAACTACTAAGAGTCAGAAGTTGTTAGTGGCTGCAGCATAACCCAGCTTACCTTGGCTAATACAATCATTATCAGATGTAACCAGGAGCACCTCATGCATTTGTTTGTATTAAACTAAACTACTCTACTCTACAAATATTTATCAAGCATGTACTTTGTGCTAGGTATTATTTATATTATGGTAAAAATAACTATGTGCCAAGTGTTTTATATGCACTAACTGATTTGATTCTTAACACATCCCTACAAAGTAAAGAACATTACTATCATCCCAATTTTTCAGATTATCTAGAGAAATTAGGTATCCTTGCTAAGGCCATACTCTCTGTGCCAAACCCACAGCAATATGGCAAAATACAGAAAGAGTTAACCCAAAGACTATAGCTGGACTGAAAACCAAGAAAACAGTTCTGTGAACCAAATCAAAAGACAAATGCCAGGTCATAAGAGGAAGGCCTCCTGGCCTTCAGGGTCACAAGAGATAGGTGAATAGTAACCTGGCTACTGCAGGGCAACAAACACTAGAAGTTCTTTAGCAAGAAGGTATCTTGGAGCCAGCTCATGGATGGTGACTAAGAATTAAGCTGACCACTTCTGGGCCACCTTCTCTCTGGGGTTGGCAAAAATGTGAACTCGAGATGATGAGAAACTAAACCGAGCTACCTCTAGTTATTTTAAATAATATTCCCAATATCGTAATGGAACAGAAGTCCTTGAACTCCATCATGATATTTACTTAAGGCCAGGAGGCTTGAGGGACTGACTGAGAGCAACAGCAAAACTAGAAAGTTACCAGATAAGAAAAGAGACTCAGGGAAAAGCAAATAAATAATAGAACTGAATGAAAGCAAGAAAATCTCCAACTCAAAGGAGCTATTCTCTAAGAAAAAGTCAATAAAATTTTAAAAATAGGACTGTGAGTTCACGCCAGTAGAAATTAATGATTGAGCATTGTGTTCAATAAGTATAATTATGATATCTAAGATGATAAAAGCACAGCTTCCATTAACAAAAGAAAGTATAAAATAAATTCATAAAACATAAGATAGATAAGTACGAAAGAACAATTATAAATTTGGAAACTAAAAAAGTTATCAAGGAAATAAGTAAACGCAGTTAATGGGATAAACTGTAAACTGGACACAGTAGGGAAAAGTTATTTAATTGGAATATGGCACTGATATGGTTTGGCTGTGTCCCCACCCAATCTCATCTTGAATTGTAGCTCTCAGAATTCCCACGTGTTGTGGGAGGGACCCCATGTGTGTGAGATAATTGATTCATGGGAGCAGATCTTTCCCATGCTATTCTTGTGATAGTCAATAAGTCTCACAAGATCTGATGGTTTTAAAAAGGAGAGTTTCCCTACACAAGCTTTCTTCTCTTGTCTGCTGTCATATGAGACAGGCCTTTCACCTTCCGCCATGATTGTGAGGCCTCCCCAGCCATGTGGAACTGTGAGTCCATTAAACCTCTTTCTTTTGTAAATTACCCAGTCTTGGCTATGTCTTTATCAGCAGCGTGAAATGGACTAATAGAGGTACCAAGGGATTCACCCAGAATGCATCATATACAGACAAAGAGAAAAGAATGTACGGAAGAGCAGGGAGGATTTATGGAGGGCAGAGTGAGAGGCTCAAATATCTGTGTAACAGACATCCCAGAAGCAGTATTTATGGAGATCATAGTGAGGGTGTGGTCTAGCCAACCTCAAGCTGCCACTTCCAGCCATGAGCCTGGTCCCTGGGCAGTGTGTGGGCTTCCTGGTAACAAAGGATGAGGGAACATGGAGGAAATGAGCAATTGCTCCATTATAATCTTGGAAAGTCCTGACTTCATGGCTGACCTCACAGGACGCCAAAGGCAAGCAATCCCAGCAGGTTAGCCACTTGCTCCCAGAGACGGCTTCATCCCTCTAACATGTATATGAAAAAATAGTGAGAAAACATCAGGCAAGAGGAAGTCTATAGTAAGCCAGAGGCCCAACCTCAGAAGCTGTTATGAAAGCCCCACTCTGCAGATATAGCTACTTACTTTAGAGAACAATGAGTTAAAGCTAAAGCAGCATCATGATAAAATATATAGAAGGTTTGCAAGTTCAGACAACCAAACTGAAAAAGGAATACACTTTAGATTTTCAATGAGCAGAGGAATTTTTAAATCAAGAATCAACAGCTTGAGTGAGCAACAGCAAATCCTCTGATACCATCAGAAATTTGCCAGGTTCATTGAGAGCCCAGCATGGTAACTGAAGATGATATGTAGTATCTACAAGAAGTAGTGAAGATTATTTGAATGTTTTACACTTTCTTTCTCCAAGGATGCTTCCCTCCAGAAGAAAACACTACTAAAAAAGGCTCACATTTTTTAAATCAATTCAAACACGAAAAATGTTTGAGTGGGCTCAAGCTTGTTGTCTCTTTTAGATGCTGAGAGGAGAGAAATGCAAAGGAAGATTATTAAAAGCCATCTTTCTAATATTAGATCACAGAAAACTAAATCAAAATCTGAAGACAAGTCCCAGACATGGCAAATCAGGTTGCTTCAGATCAACCACTGAGACTTATTTAAATATTTTAAATTTTTTATTTTTATTTTTAAATATTTTATGTTAAATATTTTGCAAAGGCTACATAGTGCATAGCGTTTTAATGTTCTTTAATGTTTTTGAAATAAATGTATAAAGATAGAAAAGAAAAAAACACACACAGTGTTCTATAGATCACTGGGGTGACTATAGTTTATAATAATCTATTGTACATTTCAGAGTAACTAGAAGAGAATAATTCAACGTTTCTAGCATAAAGAAATGACAAATGTTTAAGGTGATGAATATCCCAAGTGCACTGATTTGATCTTTACAAATTATATGAAAGCATTAAATTATCACATGTACCCCCAAAACTATGTACATCTATTATGCATCAATTTTTAAAATTGTAAAAAAAAAATGGCAACTGATTAGTGGTAGTCAGTCACTAGAAAGTGGTGCTATGAAAAGGTAGCAAAAGAAATTCTTAGGATGAAACTGTTCTGTATCCTGACCGTGGTGACATCACAGGAATCTACAGGTGACAAAATTGCATGGAACAAAAAATACACACAGACATAAATGAGTGCATGTAAAACTGGTGAAATCTGAATAAGGTCAATGGATCCTATCAATGTCAGCCTCCTGGTTGTGAAATCATAGTATAGTTACACAAGATGTTACCATGGGGGGGAAACTAGGTGAGGGGTATGTAGGATGTCTATGTGTTATTTCTTAAAACTGCACGTCCATAATTAATTTAGAAAAATTAAGTCAATTCCATATATTAATTCTTAGAAATAAAATTAAAATTAAATCAACTTGGACACGCAGTGGTGAAACTGCAAAACATTTGCGATGAGAGGAAAATCTAAAAGCCTACCAGAAGAAAAAGACACCTGCCCTACCATTTAAAAACAGTTAATTAATAGGAGACTTCCTCTCAGCAATTCTAGTGGCCAGGTGTTTTCAGGCATAATGTCTGATCTCAATTTAAAAATAACTAGAATTCCCAGAATAACTAGAAATAATCCAGCTTCTGGTCATAGTAAAGTAGCTTGATCAGACTAAGTCTCCTTCAGAAATAAAGTACAGTTAAAACCAAACAAAATGACTATCGAAGGCACCTGGAGCCCAGGCTAATGCAAGCAGAAACTGGAGGGATGTCCAGCCTTGAAAGATGGAACCTAGAAGGGAACATGTATGAATCTGTGGCTTTCTGCCTATGGGTACCACCCGATACATAGGCACAGCTTTGAGGGTCAAAAAATTGTAGCTGTTCTGGCAAGAGGTACTAGAAGACAGAGTTAGAGTCTGGCAGAACAGCTAGAAAAGTATAAGGAAACTCCTGGGAGAAAGCATACCCCAGAATCTACATGTAATTATCCTCCAAATCTCTGGCGACTACTAAACTTCAAATGTATGGCTGAGACCCCAGTAAGCCAACAGAAAGGGTAGCAGCTGGAACCTGGAAGAACTGAGCCAAAGCTTTGCTGACCATCATGAAGATACAACAGACAAAACTGAAAATATTAGTGTGAGTTTGGAGTATTGTATTATCTTTGTTTTTAGCATAATTTATTTTAATTGTAAGTTCAGATAATTGAACCTTAATAACGGTTGTGCTTAACTACCGGCTTGCAAAATTCCTGAAAATTTAACAACTGGCTCCCAGGAGCTGGTTCAAGCTGACTCTAGCACGTCACTGAAACCACCCCATTATTGGAGGGGCTGATTTTGTACTGTAATCTTATCTAAACTAGCACCCTCTTTTTCAAATTTCCCTTCCATGTATGGCACCAGATTGGGGCTGGCTGTAAGAGAAATCTGGGCAGGATGTGGAAATCGACGCGAAGCCACTGCCATGACTCTCAGAAGCTCAACATACGGCCCCAGCCCAGCAGTGGATTGTGCGCATTGTCACTGATGTGTTGGCTCAGCCTGTTGGCGTGGGATTGCATGGGGTAGCAGCCCGGCCTGCAGCTCCCCAGCACCTGCCAGATCATCTCTTTCAGTGCCCCCAGGCCGGACATGTATACAGTTCCAAGATGAGGAACCAGCTTTTTCTGCTGTTCAAACACATCTTCAAAGTTAAATTCCATGAGAGATAGACCAGGCTCCAGGGTGTCCTCTCGCTTATCTCCACGAGTTCCAGTCTGTCTCTGTCCTTCTCCACCTTATGTCCAGTGTGTGTTCCCAGCTGCCTGCTCTGCAGGCCCACAACAACCACTTCAGGACCTCAATAGCTGCAGAGGCAACAGTTTTCCTCAGACTTGTCCACTCTCCCCTGTGTAGTTCCGAATCACTGTCATCTTTCAGATCTCTACTTCTCCAGTTAAGGAAAGCTTCCCTGGCACCACAATAGGAATTGTGCAACTGTGTAAAAGTAACAAGCCCTACAAGCAATCTCATATTCTATAATACTCATGGTGGCTCTGCTTCCCTGATTGGACCCCATGCAGTGGGTCTTGACCATCATTTTTTTCTTTCTCTCTTTTTTTTCAGACAAAGTCTCACTCTCTGTCACCCAGGCAGGAGTGCAGTGGTGCAATCTCAGCTCACTACAACCTCCATCTCCCAGGTTCAAGCCATTCTCATGCCTCAGCCTACTGAGTAGCTGGGACTACAGGCACACGCCCCCATACCAGGCTAGTTTTTGTATTTTCAGTAGGATGGGTTTTCGCCATGTTGGCCAGGCTGATCTCAAACTCCTGACCTCAAGTGATCTGCTCATCTCAGTCTCCCAAAGTTCTGGGATTACAGGTGTGAGCCACTGCGCCCAGCTTGACCATCATTTTTCAATGGAAGAAGATGGGATAGGATGGCATACATCAGTGATATGGTTTGGATATTTGTCCCCTCCAAATCTCATGTTGAAATGTGATCTGATCGCTGATGTTGGAAGTAAAGCCTGGTGGAAGGTGTTTGTGTCATGGGGATGTCTCCCTCATGAATGGCTTGGTGCCCTCTCCAGGGTAATGAGTGAGTTCTCACTCTATTAGTTCACATGGGAGCTGGTTTTTGTAGGAGCCTGGTACCTCCTCCTCTTTCTCTTGCTTCCTCTCTCACCATATGACATGCTTGTTCCTGTTTAACCTTCTGCCATGAGGAAAAGCTTCCTGAGGCCTCCCCAAAAGCCAAGTAGATGCTGGCACCATGCTTCTTGTACAGTCTGCAGAACTGTAAACCAAATAAACCTCTTTTCTTTATAAATTAATCAGTCTCATATATTCCTTTATAGCAATGTAAAATGGACTGACAGAGTTAAGATAGGACAGGATGGGGCACGATAACATAGGATAATGTCAATGCACCATAGAGAGTAAAGGTAACTATTATTTATGAAGATTTTGCTTCAAATTTTTAGATTTTCTAGGCCACTTGGGGTTTAATCCCAGGGATATCAACCCACATTCCAGCCTGTATAAATGATGGCCTCCAGAGCTGTGCAGTCTATAGCCTGTGTGTTTATTCAAATGACATCAGTCCTGATATAAAAAGCATTTCTATATGTAGTGGTGTCCTAGTTTGTTTTACACTACTATAGAATAAAACTACAGACTGGGTAATTTAGAATGAACAGAAACTCATGTTTCTGGAGTCTGGGAAGTCCAAGAGCATGTGCTGGCATCTGACAAGAACCTTAGTGCTGCATCATCCTGTGGCAGAGGTGTGAGGGTGAGAGAGGGAAAGAAGAGGGCCAGACCTCATCCCTTTATCAGGAACCCACTTCAGGAATAATGGCATTAATCCATTTACAAGGGCCCTGCCTCACTTTAGGATAAAGAAATTTAGGGGCATAAAACCCTGTATTCAAAGATACCTTCTGATCTCTAACTATGTACACCACTACATAACCCAGTTTTTGACCAGACTTCAAAAAGTTCTGGCGAGAGGTCTTAGTCCTCTGAACCTAAACTCACATTGAAGAGAAAGACAGCTGTGTCCATACACAGCCAAATAGACTTCATGGTTAGGCAAATACAAAGAAAAGCCCTCTTCTCAAATGGAATGTGGTTCCACAAGCATCAGGGCAAAAGGATCTCC
Organism: Macaca thibetana thibetana; assembly: GCF_024542745.1. Classification (NCBI taxonomy): domain Eukaryota; kingdom Metazoa; phylum Chordata; class Mammalia; order Primates; family Cercopithecidae; genus Macaca; species Macaca thibetana. The sequence goes on along the minus strand of NC_065590.1, from coordinate 10,170,675 downwards.
AAGTTGGAGGTAGATACATAGGCAAGTTGCTTTAAGGACAAGTCCTAGGGAAGAAGACATAAAGACAACAGAGGAATGGGCACTAACAAGGCTCAGAGGATGCCAGATTTTGTGAGATTGCAGGAGCAAGCAAAGATTTGACAAGTGAGGCACAGAGGTGAGGATATGCTAGTTCGCCTGACTGCCCATAAGCCTCAGGATTCTGAGGGACATGGTGCCCAAGAATGACATTATTTTATTATTAAAAAATATCCCAACTCTTTCAAAGTCACTTCTGCTCTTCCCACCTTTTGCCTAGTCTCTGCTCTGCAGGCAAATATGTCCTGTTAAAAATTTAGCCAGATCAGCTGGGCATTGGTGGTACACTGTAGTCTCACCTACTCAGGAGGCTCAGGAGGATGGCTTGAGCCCAGGAGTTAGAGGCTGCAGTGTGCTATGATCATGAAAAAAAAAAAAAAAATGCCAGATGATTCCACTCTTCCTTGAAGCCTCCATGTCTCTCACCAACAGTCTCTGAAATCCTGTGTATCCTGGCTTCCACCTATTTCTCTAACCCATTTCCTACAACACATCTCCCATGCACTCACTCTGACCGGCTCCACTGACCTGCTGCTTCCAGAACGCCAAGTTTTCTATCTCAAGGCCTTTGCACTTGCTTTTCCTTCTGCCTGGCATGCTGTCCGCCCAGAAACCTGTATGGTTGTCTCCTTCACCACCTCCAGGTTTTTACCAATTTACACCTTCTCTATGAGGCCTTCCGTGACCCTTATTTAAAGTCACAGCCCCACACCCACAATCTTCCCCCTTCCTCGCTTATGCTTCTCCCAAGGGCCATAACACATCTCACACTTGGCATATTTTACTTATTTGTTAATTGTCGGTCTTTACCAGAATATAAATGCCAGTGAAAACAGGGGTTTATCTGCTTTGTTCACAGCCATATTCCCAAGGCTAAAGGGACCGAGAGGAAAATCCACTCTCAATACATACATGTTGAATGAACTCTATTCTCTAGCTGGTTTTGCCGATATAGAGGAACGGTACTGTATACGTATATACCTGTACATGTACATACATGTTGGTATTCAGCCAGCTTAGTGAACTTTATTATTAGTCATAATACTGAGTTAATTCTCAGGTTTTTTGGAATATATTCACATAATAATATCAAAACATTCCTTCCTAGAAGCAACGAGTCCCAGATGGACCTAGCTGTTTTGTAAATGGTAGTAATATTCAAGACTAACAGGGAGGTAGAAAAAGAAATCAGACTTTCAAACAATATTTTAAAAATATTATTCAACCACAATAGAGAAAGGGCTTGTATCAGAGCCAATTGTTGATTGGATTGCTGATTGTGCTGATTCATTTTAAACGAAATAATTTCACGAGATGGAAAAGTGACTTTAAAAAGATTCTTATGTATTCAGTATAGATTCAATATGGTCCTGATAATGCCAGCCCAGGTGAACCTCAAAAAAGTAACTAGTATTAGGAGTAGAAGGGTCCTAATACTACCTCTAATACTAGTTCTTCACCAACCACAATTCAAGATAGAAGCAATGACAATATTTATCAGGGAAGAAAAGAAGTTAAACAGAAACTATCAAGAAGGAATATGGTTATATATCCACCATTGGTGGCAAACCTCTGCCTGTGTGATTTGCGGTATCGGTTAATGCTATTATAAACCCATCAGCATTAGAAAGACATTAAAAGACATTGAAAGACACAAAATAAGGATGTCTTTCAACATCCTTTTCAGCATCCATATTACATGTCTTTCAATGTCTTTCATGTTTTTCAACATCCTTATTTCACCTTCAGCTCATCATTTAGTACTCATATACAAGTTAAGAGTAAATAAATAAACATATATTGGGGATGCACAGTCCAAAAAGTTTCAATAGCACTCCTCCAAAGTAATGTATATTAAACTTCTGGGAATATGAACCCTATACAGAATCTGGTGAAAGCCAAAGGTGTAACCTTAGATAAATACGCATTCACACTAACTGTCACGAGGGCTTGGTCACCTCCAGGAGGCCCGCCCGCACACTTTTTTTTTTTTTTTTTTTTTTTTTTTGAGACGAAGTCTCACTCTGTCACCTAGGCTGGAGTGCAGCGGCGCGATCTCGGCTCACTGCAACCTCTGCCTCCCGGGTTCAAGAGATTCTCCTGCCTCAGCCTCTCGAGTAGCTGGGACTACAAGGAGCGTGCCACCAGGCCCGGTTAATTTTTTTTGGATTTTTAGTAGAGACAGGATTTTGGCTAGAATGGTCTCGATCTCCTGACTTCGTGATTCACCCGCCTGGGCCTCTCAAAGTGCTGGGATTACAGGCCTGAACCACTGCGCCCGGCCACCACCTGCATGCCTTTTAAGAGTCCGTGGACTCCAAAGTAAGAATCCGTGCTCTTGTTAGAAATGTTGGCTTATCTTTGATTTAGGTTAAAGGGTAATGAGTGCTTTCTGTCCATTCTTCTGAAGTGAGCAGAAGCAATGAAAACGTAAGTCTCATTTTTTGGCCAAGAAACAAGACATAATAGGAATGTTCACAGGCTGCACAAGATTTCCCCACTCACTGCGCATACCCTGGCTCGGCAGCAGGGGGCCGCGGAGCGCAAGAATAGCGGGACCTCAGCGCCCGGAGGCTGAGCTGCAGAGCCCGGCGGTGGATCCCCCGCGGCTGACGCACAGCACTGCAAGCTCACCCCTAAGAGGGGCCGTGTGTGAACCCAGAAGACTCTGGTCAAGAGAAATAAGACAGACACAGAAGGACAAACACTGCAGGATCTCACTCATATCTGGAATCTTAAAAAGTTGATTTCGTGGAGAGGTAGAGTAAAATAGTGACCCGACAATGGAGAGAGCAGGGAGGAGGCAGGGAACCGGAGCGGTTGGTCAACCCGGCAAAGTCACAGTTACATAGGAGGAACGGTTTCTATTACACAGTAGGGTGACCACAGCAAATAATGTAGTGTATATTTCAAGACAATTAGAAGACACTGAATGTTGTCACCACAAAGAAATGATAAATGTCTAAAGTAACGGATGTGGTAACTATTCCAATTTGATCATTATACAATGTATGTGTGCATTGAAACAACACACTGTACCCCATAAACATGTACAATGATAATGTGTCAGTTACACATTTTTTTAAAATCTCAGAAAGAAAGAAAGAAAGAAAGAAAGAAAAAGAGAAAAAGAAAGAGAGGAAGGAAGGAAGGAGGGAGGGAGGGAGGGAAGGAAGGAAGGAAGGAAGGAAGGAAGGAAGGAAGGAAGGAAGGAAGGAAGGAAGGAAGGAAGGAAGGAAGGAAGGAAGGGAGGAAGGGAGGGAGGGAAGGAGGGAGAAGACCAATTGTCCTTGGACAAACCAAGTATTCTAGGCTTGGCTAGATCTGTATGGCCAAAGAAAAATGAGGCAAAATAATTAAACTCTCAAATGTCACCTAGAAAAACCAACAGCACACACTATCTAAACCCAAGCAGTTATTACGTGGGAAGCCAAGGCAGGAGAATTGCTTGAGGTCAGGAGTTCCAAACCAGCCTGACGACATTTACAAGCAACAATACCCTGTCACTACAAAAATACAAAATTAGCTGAGCGTGATGATGCTGTAGTCCTGGCTACTCGGGAGGCTGAGGCGGGAAAATTGCTTGAACCCAGGATTTTGAGTCTGCAGTGAGCCTTGATGGCACCACTGCACTGAGCTTAAGCCACAGAGTAAGATCCTAAATACATACAGAAATAAAATATATTTAAGGCAATTAAACAAAATTTCTACTACTGCTATACTACAACACAACTAGATTCAGAACAGTCTTCTGAACGAAGTAGAATATTTTTCAAACAACAATTCTAAGCCACACGCTGCCGCCTCCTACTCAGTATCCACCCCTAGCCCACACAACTCGCTACCTTCAGCCCTGACTCACTCAACTATCTACCCCAACCCCACTACCCACCTACACCCCGTGTAAACCCACGCACTATCTACACCATGCTCCATTCCACTCATTAACTCCACACTTACTAACTTACCTTCCCCAAGCACAATGCCTGCTCACAACCAACCTCTCATTCCAAGTAACATAAATATAAAATCATTGTCAAAAGCATTGACATACTTGCAATACTCTGCTTTTCCCTGCAGAATTACTGACTGTCTTTCCTTTTACTGAAATCTTTCGTGACTCTCAGGCAAATTCCAGTTTTTTCATCTAGAATTTTATGGCTTCTGTTGGCTTATTCTTTTATATTTGTTGTTAACAAAATATTTTCCGTTACATATCCTACATTATTTTTGCAGCATACAGAAAAACAATAGACTTTTACATACTTTCTTTCTATGTTGGGACCACTTTTCTGAACTCTTCTTGCCTCTAAGTTTGTGAAACGATTTTCATGAGTCTTTTCTCAAAATGTTTTCAGATATAGGAAATGTTGTTGGAATCACAGCAAGAAGAGTGGTGTTGAACAGAGGTGGAAGGAACCAGGAGTGACGCTTGTCTTTCATGGTTCCACCCCCTAGCCCAGCCTCTGGATCACACCCTTCCTTAAGGCCGCCCTCCCAGTTCCCCTGTCTCTCTGGGTCGAGCAAGCCCAGGGTCCTTTCCTGCCAATCTGTACCTGCTGCCACCACATCAGTGGGCCCTCCTTACTTAAAAGGTGTCTGACAGCTAACCTGAGGACTGACTATTCGGTAACAGATCTGCCCTAAATGCCTAAGGCATCGCTGCCTTTGAAGAGCTGAGGTTTGCTCCATCCTAAGCCCCCCAAGGCCTCCTCCAGCTGCTGTGTGTCCATGGCACAGGCACCTGACGCACTGTGGGCCATGACAGGCGAGGTGCTGTTTTAGAGAGGCCTCCTAGTCCTTGAAATGCACTGATGGAAAGACATGGCCTTTTCTTCTCTGTGGATTGTGCCACGTTTGATGGGAGTGCATACCTGAGGCCACTGTCTTGACACCAGGAAAGGAGGGAACCTGCGGTACAGCAGTCACAGGTGGCATGCAGGACCTGCCAGGAGCATTGCAGAGAAGTGGAGCCGGAGCCTGATACTCCCAGGGCTTCCCTCCATTCCACTCCTTGCCATGGGCATGGCCAATGGTCTTCCAATGCGGGCAGGGAAAGCATCCACACTGATCATGTGAAGGATGCAAAATCAGCACTATCACAAAAAGGCTTCATGCAAGGACTCATCATTCAGTAAATTATTTATCACTAGCTAGGCACCAGGCAGGTCTCTGTTTACCTCTTTATCTAGATCAACAGTACTCCTAAGGCCAAAAACCATAAGGGAGAAGATGTGTGGACATAACCAAAGAATTTCAAAATGTCTTCAAGACAAAATTATTTTCTAAAAATAAACAAAAGTAAAAGTCAAGTGAAAACTGGAGAAACGGTATTTACAAGGAATCTAATGAAAACCTGATTTCCTTATGACATTAAAAAATTATCAAATCCATAGCAAAAAATAAAACAAAAACCTAATAGAAATAAAATAAAATAAGCAAATGACATGATAGGACACAATCCTAAATAGATAAATACATAAATAAATGACTTTAAATAAGTTCTTAGCAATTTCAACCTCACATTTTAAAATTCACCAACTATTTATTAGAAGAGATCCTTTTCTCCTATCCAAGTAAAAATTGTTTTACCGGCTTGATCATACACAATGTTTGCAGTGCTGGAGGGAAAGGTGCCCTTATACACTATTAGAGGTAAACAGGCACCACCTCTTTGGAATTTGGAATTTGTCAAATACGTAAGCATTTTAAATGCAAGCAACCAATGATCCAGCTATTATCCTTTTCAAAATTTGTTTCACGGATAAACTCATTTCTTTAAATAACTGATTTAATAAGTGACCTTAGGGCATAGATTATTTGACAAGAATATGTATTGTCTACGTGAATTCAGAGGTTTTGGCACTGTGCAAGGCACACGTGGGGCGTCTACAGATATGTGAATAAGTAGCATCCCATCAGACAGCTAAGGACAGAATCATTCCCTGGAATTCCTTCCTCCAGGTATTGTCAATGCGATGTAGGAGTATAAAACAAATAATGAGAGAGAATTCTAAAGCGAGAGGAAACAGAAAACTCAACGCTAACCCAAGGGGTTTGGTGGCTTTACCTCATCCTGACTCTAGATGGCAGCATCCGCTCACTTCCCCCAGCTGGGAAACTAGCGCCGGAAGCAGCCTGAATCCGAGTGAAATTGAACGTTTTCCATGTGGGAGAATCTGCCCGGCGCAGGCATCTGTTCAAGCCCCACGAGCGGTTAGGAGGGTTCTCCCCACTTGAATGAACTCACAGAGGCAGATATCTGACCCTACTTTGGTCCATTTACTCCATACATATAAGCCAAGGTAACAGCATTTGTTTTTCTTTTTTTTTCTTTTTTTCTTTTTTTTTTTTTTTTTGGTGGAGGGGAGCTGTGATTTGTTTGGTTATGCGGTTATGAGCCAGAAAAATGCCAGATATGCCCTGAGTGCTTCCCAAGCTCAATCACGGATAGGCACCACCTTGGCCTGAGCTTCAGAAACACGCATCAGCAAAAACACCCGCAGATGTCCAAAGGGAGGCACCTCGGGACACATCCCAAGCAACAGCAGGGAGGCCCACTTCCTCCTGCCCTCCACGAGCAGCGCAGCACCTCTAGGGCCCACGGAGAGAGCGGGGTCTCCCTGCCACGCGTGGGGTGGAGGCGGTGCCGTGCCCGACTCCCCTAAGGTCCACCTAGACCCTCAGCTTTAAAACTTCATTCCCACGTTAGGAGAAAAGCACTGGGAGGAGAAAACGGACAAGAAGGTCAAAATTCAAGTTACGGAAAAAGAGATAAATGAATCCTCACAGAAGCAATATAGACTAGAGACTTGAAAAGCCCAGGGTTATCCGAAAGAAATGAGATTTCCCCTAAGTATAAAACTTACGGCATGCAAATGAAACTGATTGAAGAAGTATGTGTGGGTGTGGGGGTGTCTGTCTCTCTCAGTCTCTGTCTCTGATTTCTGTCTCTGTCTCTGTCTCTCTGATCTCTGTCTCTGTGATCTCTGTCTCTGTGATCTCTGTCTCTGTATCTCTCTGCCTCTCTGTCTCTCTCCCACACACGCACACACTCCAAACAAACTGTAGTGAAGGAGAGCTGGGTAAATTACTGCACACATGCTGAGGGAAAAGGCAGATTGATAGACGGGGTGGCTAAAAAGCAACCCTGCGATTGATTGCCAGCAAATCTGCCACTCCAGTTTCTCATCTCATCAGGGATGGGAAGGAACAGAAGGCTCCACTGCGGTGCTGGCTGTGGGTTTACATATTGCGGATCCCCAGGGACTGGACCCGGTGCTGTTCTGCAGAAGGTAATTGAAGAAACCCTATTAGGAATGAAGCAGCCGGGCGCGGTGGCTCAAGCCTGTAATCCCAGCACTTTGGGAGGCCGAGACGGGCGGATCACGAGGTCAGGAGATCGAGACCATCCTGGCTAACACGGTGAAACCCCGTCTCTACTAAAAAATACAGAAAACTAGCCGGGCGTGGTGGCGGGCGCCTGTAGTCCCAACTACTCGGGAGGCTGAGGCAGGAGAATGGCGTGAACCCGGGAGGCGGAGCTTGCAGTGAGCTGAGATCTGGCCACTGCACTCCAGCCTGGGCGACAGAGCGAGACTCCGTCTCAAAAAAAAAAAAAAAAAAAAAGGAATGAAGCAACTCCACAAGTGAAGGAAGGTGACAGGTGGAAAGGAATGCTTCTAAGCAGTTTTTATGCAGGCTTGTGAAAATGAAGCGTCTACAGAGGCAAAGGACACGTTTCACAGGCTCAAGGATTTGAGTTTAAGCTGCAATAAAGATGAGAAACAGATTAGGAATTTCCCTAGCAGTTCTTTCTACATAAATCGGTGTGAAGATCTGAAGAGCTTCGGTACTGACAGCAGCTTCCAAACTGCTTCAAGCCGCTCACCGTCAAAATGAGGTGAATATCCAAAACATCTCCTCCCTGGAGAGAACTTCTGACAGGATTAGGGAAATGTAAGTCTAGCGACCAAACCAGGACGTGGTGGGCAGGCTCACGGCAGCATCCTCCACTCAGTGTGGCTTCCTTCCGGCCCCGTCATCACCTGTGAGCTGTGGGCCTTGCAGCGGGATTGGGGCTTTCACCCAGTTTTCTTCCTTGAGTCTAAGTGAGGATTGCTCGGTAGACATTAGAATCCACAAGCATAAAAGGTAATGTCGCAGGGGCTGAGGAAGCCGCGAAAGAGCTTCTAGCAAAACGGCAGTTGCCTGAGGGGGTGGTGGGGGAGGGGGGGCGTTGGGCACTAAGATTACCAGAATTTAGCTTTAAGTATAACCCAGATAGGAGTAATTAAGCTTAATATTGCAGATACAGTATTTTAAAGAAAAAAGATGGACGTATGGCCCAACGAAGAATTTTTTCTGATTTGTGGATTTGTGAGTGAAAGTCTTTAAACAAGGAGAAGAGAAGGGGAGGAGAGGGGAGGGAAGGGGGGGAGGGGAGAAGTGAGGGGAGGGGAGGAGAAGGGAGGAGAGGAGAGGATATAAGGCGCGCTAATGAGTGGTTTCCTCTGTAGGCAGCTAGGGCCCCAACCCACTGGGCCTCCTGGACAGTGTGAACACACCCCACAGCTGCCTCTCCTGAAGGCAAGGATGCTGGGCATGCTGGCTCTTGGTAGCTGCTTTAGTGGCTGCTCCTAGCGGTGTCAACTGCCCTGCACTTCTGGCATGTTACAAGCATGAAACAGAGCAAACAAAGCCCTTGGTGGGGAACCTCGGGTGCCTGGAGTATAGACCTTCAGAGGGTTCTGGAAGGACCACTCCCGAAAGCCTCTGAGCAGCAGCATCCTCTATGCACCCGTGTAAGAGAGCAGGCTGCCTGGTTTTTATGGGGTGCCACAATCTCCCCAGCTACCAACGTACGAGATGATCCTAGAGATAACCAGAGGCACCATGGACTGGCTGGTTCACGGTGGTACAATGGATTCGTTTGGCTGCATTTAAAGCTGGCCCCAGTCCGAGGAAAGAGACAGACGCCTGCCTGGCCTCTGCTGTCACCTTCAGAGCAGGGTTGCTCTGTTTTTCTAACAGCTGGTTGGATTCATCTAGATAATTTCCACTCTGCCTTTTTGTCAGCAGATCTCTTTAGCTGCAGCTTTGACCCTAGGTCTCCAGTTTACCACTCACCAAGATGAAAAGTGGTAGTGTATTTTTCTGTCAGCCAGCTCAGAGGCTGCCAGCGGTGCCCCTCGGCCGAGGGCTTTGACCTTGGATGTCAGCGAGAGATGACATACAGGGCAGCAAGCAAGGGGCAGTGTTGCTCTCTTGCTTCCTTCTTATTTCTCATGCTGTCTGGGAGTTTTCATAAATTCAACCTAGCTTAAAATCGTGTACATCATGTTTATGTGCAGAATAAAAAACCTACACTGTATTGATAACTTAAGTTTACAGTTTACACTGATACTTTCACATTCTTTCTTTACCTGAATTCAAATCTGCCCATACACTTGTGTCTCTGTCAAACCTACTATTTAAAAGTCAATTTACAAAAAGCGTGTGTAATCTTATGAATTCTTGCCACACGGTGCCATCTGAGTCCATCTCCCAATCACCTTTGAAAATCTAAGAGAAATTCCTCTGATTGTTTGAGTTTTTACAGTCTGATAATAGATAATCTCTAAACAGAGTTTACAACATAGTTATTTTGAGATTAAAAATATCAATCTTATTTTTTTGTTTCACAATGGCTGCTGCCTTAAAAACCAATCCAGTTTGCTATATTTATTGTCTTATTTGCTATAAATCTAGAACCAATTATAGCAGTTTCTCATACATCACCCATAAAAAATGCTATACCGGCTGGGCGCGGTGGCTCACGCCTGTAATCCCAGCACTTTGGGAGGCCGAGGCAGGCGGATCACGAGGTCAGGAGATCGAGACCATCCTGGCTAACACAATGAAACCCCATCTCTACCGAAAATACAAAAAATTAGCCGGTCGTGGTGGTGGGCGCCTGTAGTCCCAGGTACTTGGGAGGCTGAGGCAGGAGAATGGAGTGAATCCGGGAGGCGGAGTTTGCAGTGAGCCGAGATCGCGCCACTGCAATCCAGCCTGGGCGACAGAGCAAGACTCCATCTCAAAAAAAAAAAAAAAAAAAAAAAAAAAAAAATTCTATGCCATTTCAGCTTTTTACCTGATAGATACTCTCATAAGAAAATTAGAAAGTTTCCAACAGTGTGTCTCATACATGACTACTACTTTGTCCTCATTTCCGAATGACACAGTCATCTAAGGAAATAAAGAGAGTGGAAGTGGAATGAGTTTTTATGTGCATGATGAAGAATGCTACTTTCAAAGTACAGATGCACCCCGACTTACACAATGGGGTTACATCCCGATAAACCCATAGTTAAGTTGAAACCGTCCAAGTCAAAAATGCATTTAACACACCTAACCTACAGAACATCACAGCTTAGCCTAGCCCACCTTAAACATGCTCAGAACAAGTCCAGTAGCCTACAGTCGGGTAACATCATCTGGGATCATAGCACCCTGTACATTATCAGCTGTTTGCCCTCACGATCAGACTGGGAGCTCCGGCTCACTGCCCTGCCCAGCATTCTGAGTATTGTTCTACATGTCACTAGCCCCAGAAAAGATGGAAATTAAAAATTTGAGGTACTATTTTACTAAATGCATATTGCTTTTGCACCATCATAAGTCAAAAACTCCTAAATTGAACCACTGTAACCATCTGTAGTTGCTAACTGATAGGCGAGGCAAGACAACAAAGACATATGTCTAAATAAACATGGTGTTTTCTGAAGCGTTCCTATTTATCTTTTCAAAATAGCGAAGTATCATATATGCATTAAACACTTTGCTCAATGCTGAGAAAACAAAGAGAAAAAGTCTTGGCTTTTGCTATCAAACAGGGAAGTTGTTTCAGAAAGGGGAATGCATGTACAAAGGAACATAGGAATGAAATCGCCATCTTCAAATCAGAATTCCATTCTGCTGAGGCGTAAAGAGGAGGGCAGGAGTAGTAAAGATGAGGCCAAGCAGGTGGGCAGGAGATTGGGAAAGAAGGACAATTCTGTGTGCCCTGGGACGAGCCTGGTTGATATGCTCCTGGTGCTGAGCGACCACAGAATACGTGCGAGAGTGGCCAGCTTTTGACCTGAGAAAGTCACTGTAACTACGGTGTGGAGTGAAGCAAGATGCTTGGTGTATGCCCACTGTACGTCCAGAGGACAAGTGGCAAGAAGGTGGGAGACAGACATGGGACCTGTGAGGTACATCAGGCAGGCTGGAGGGACAATCGGATTTGTAGATTCAGAAAGAGCCAAATCCAGGATAAGGCTCAGGTTTCTGGCTTGGGTAAGAGGTGCGTGGTGAGGTGCTTCGTGGAAATGGAGAGAGGAGAGGGAGCCGGTTAAGGAGAAGTCAGTGTGCTCAGCCCTTGCCACCTTGAGCTACACACGCCCCCCCCGGCCCCGTGGGCTTTCGAGTCCATGACACGCTGAGGCTCAGGAGAAATGTCTACGTGGAAAATGTAGAACCTCCCTCTATGGAAAGAGGAGAGGAGAGAGGGCTGAAGACAGAGCCCATCATTCACAGGTGCCCACAAAGAAAACTGAGTGAGGGCCTCCCTAGGAAGAGGAGGAGGTCATGAACTAAAACCTTGCCAATCATGCTGCAAACAACACACGCCCGTCATCAGGTTTCACCCATCATCCATGAATGAACCAATCTTTTTCTCTTACACCTCAACCCACTTTTTCTTCCCCAGATTGGAAATAACTCCCAGACATGAGTGCTTTTGAGAGGTGAGGCCAGCTGGACTTCCTGGGTCGAGTGGGGACTTTGGAAACTTTACTCAAGAGTATTCTAAAACGCACCAATCAGTGCTCTGTAAAATGCACCAATCAACACTCTGTAATCAACACTCTGTAAAACACACCAATCAGTGCTCTGTAAAATGCACCAATCAACACTCTGTAAAACACACCAATCAGTGCTCTGTAAAATGCACCAATCAATCAACACTCTGTAAAACACACCAATCAGTGCTCTGTAAAATGCACCAATCAACACTCTGTAAAACACACCAATCAGTGCTCTGTAAAATGCACCAATCAACACTCTGTAAAACACACCAATCAGTGCTCTGTAAAATGCACCAATCAGCAGGATTCTAAAAGTAGCCAGTGGTGGGGAGGATTGGGAAAAGGGCACTCTGACAGAACAGAAATGGAACATGGGAGGGGACAATAGGGGAATAAAAGCTGGCCACCCCAGCTAGCAGTCGCAACTTGCTGGGATCCCCTTCCGTGCTGTGGAAGCTGTCTTTTGGCTCTTCACAATAAACCTTACTGCCACTCACTCTTTGGGTCTGTGACATCTTTAAGAGCTATAACACTCACCACGAAGGTCCTCAGCTTCATTCTTGAAGTCAGCGAGACCACAAACCCACGGGCAGGAACCAAGTGCGGACACATCTTCATCTCTAAACACGGGCGTTTGCAGCTCCAGAAGACAGGACTCTCTTTTAAAAAAACACAACCTGCCGGGCGCGGTGGCCCACGCCTGTGATCCCAGCACTTTGTGGGGCCGAGGCGGGCGGATCACGAGGTCAGGAGATCTAGACCATTCTGGCTAACACGGTGAAACCGCCGTCTCTACTAAAAATACAAAAAACTAGCCAGGCGTAGTGGCGGGCGCCTGTAGTCCCAGCTACTCCGGAGGCTGAGGCAGGAGAATGGCGGGAACCCAGGAGGCGGAGCTTGCAGTGAGCCGAGATCGCGCCACTACGCTGCAGCCTGGGCGGCAGAGCAAGACTCCGTCTCAAAAAAAAAAAAAAAAAAAACCCCACAACCTTAGGCTGGGCGCGGAGGCTAACGCCTATAATCCCAGCACTTTGGGAGGCTGAGGCATGTGAATCACGAGGTCAGGAGTTCCAGACCAGCTTGGTCAACATGGTGAAACCCTATCTCTACTAAAAATACAAAAAATTATCTGGGCATGGTGGTGGGCACCTGTAATCCCAGCTATTCAGGAAGCGGAGGCAGGAGTATCATTTGAACCGGGGAGGCAGAGGTTGCAGTGAGCCGAGATAGCGCCACTGCACTCCAGCTCAGGCGAAAAAGAAAAAAACACACAACCTTAGTTTCTCTCCGTTTTGTGGGCCTCTGTCACATTTTCATCATCTCAAGGGACTTCTTTCGCGCCTATGGTCTGTTTTCTTATGATAACTTTCCATGACTCTTTTCTGTTTATTTTTATGATTATAAGTATTTTAGTAACAAGAGTTTCCCTGAACATGTTGGCAGGAGCTGGGAGTCAGCATAGCTTATCTATCATCTGTTGTTTTTGCAAAGTGGTTAAAAACGGCCTGTTCTCTCTCCAATCTGCCTCCTCTCCTTTCATTTTTAATTGACAAATAATAATTGTGTGTATTGATGGGGTACAATGCGATGCTTTCATCTACGTCTACATTGTAGAAAGATACAGTCAAGCCAATTAACATACCTATCACCTCACCAACATATTTTTGTTGTGATGAGGACGTTAAAAATCTATTCTTTTAAGAATTTTGAAATACACAACGCATTATCTGTGATCTTCTGCTTTTATCTGTACCTTCTCTTCTCTGTTCTTATCCTTCCTGTCTGGCTGTAATTGGATTCTCCCTCCAGTGTTTGCCTCCCTGTGGGTCTGTTCTAGAAGGGAGTTGGATTCTTTGGTCAGGAGAGTGTATAGGCCAGGTTTCTCCCACACCTTCAGGCTAATCACTACAGGGCCTCTCCAACAGGAATGTTGCAGATGCCTCCACAGTGCCTGTTTGGCCCGACCCACCTCCCACGGTGGCAGCTGGAGGATGGGGAGCCACGTCCCGGGGCAGTTGGCTGCCCTCCCCTCCCTTCCTCTCCTTCTTCTTCCCTTCCCTTGCCTCTGCTTCCTCCACACAAGCGCTCATGCCACATTGGTCCTGGGGCTGCAAGAGGTCCCATCCTGTGTGCTTGTATTCCGGGCGTGTGGGGTTCCTTACCGCCCACTTGGCTCTCTGAGAGATGTTGTCTGAGTGTCTTTGGTTCTGCTATCCTAAGTGCCTTGTTTGTTTTTATGGGCAGACCCTGGAAATTCAAACCCTACCAGGCTGCCCCTGCCATCCTTCCAGAATCCTCTCTAGATGAGAGCACGGGAGAGAGAGAGCAGTGTAAGATGCTAAGAGAATTAATTAAATGCTGGCCGGAGGCGGTGGTTCACACCTGTTATCCCGCATTTTGGGAGGCCGAGATGAGCGGACCACTGAGGTCAGGAGTTCGAGACCTGCCTGGCCAACATGGTGAAACCACAACTCTACTAAAAATACAAAAATTAGCCAGGCGTGGTGGCAGGTGCCTGTAGTCCCAGCTACTTGGGAGGCTGAGGCAGGAGAATCCCTTGAACCCGGGACGCAGAGGCTACAGTGAGCCAAGATCATGCCACTGCACTCTAGTCTGGGTATCAGAGCCAGACTCCATCTCAAAAGAAAAAAGAAAAAAAAAAAGACAAGTGCCACAAAAGGCTCACATTTTTCCAGTTAGGCCCAGCCTAAAACTGCCTCTTTACATATTTTAAGCTTGACCTAAAGGTTCTCCATACACAGTGAACCGTAACCTAACTGGATCTGTAAATAGACTGTCACTGACTCTTCTCAGCAAATGAGGCTCAGCCATGCACAGATGTTCAACTGTTCAAGCCACATTCAAATAATGCAAGCACCAGCTGTAACCAATCCAGCTGTTTCTGTGCCTCTTTTCTAACCATGAATGTTATCTCACCATGTGGCAGCCCCGGAGGTGCTCTGAACCTATACTGGTTCAGGGGCCTGTCCCACTGGAAAATCATTCTTTACTGAACTAAACTCTGTTACATTTAATGTGTCTAACTTTCTTTCCAGCTAAGACACTATTGTTGTTAAATATCTATGCCCCCCCTCCACCACCACCAGTTGTTAAACTTTTTGAGGGAAACTATCATATTTTATTCAGCTTTCTATCTCCAGACCCTATTGTGGCACCCATCATGTAGGAAAGACACAATCAAATTGGGTGCATTGAATTAAAGTAATATTTCTTGCTGGAAACTGTGTATCTACCTATTTTTTTTTTTTTTTTCTGCTGGGGCTAAACAACTACTAGGAAATAAAAGATGGGTCAAATTCATATGTATTTGTAGTTCCAAACAGATTTTCTTTTCCTGAAGGGAAAGTAAGAGTATAATAGCCCAAAGAGACCTGAGGTCGAGTAATCAAGGAATTAAAATTTAAGAGACCCTAACTGATAACCTTCACTGATGGTGGCTCCCTGTTTTAGAAAATGAATTGGTGCAAACATTTTCAAACTTACCCATTAAAAAGTCAGTGCCGCCGAGCATGGTGGCTCACGCCTATAATCTCAGCACTTTGGGAGGCCGAGGTGGGTGGATCACCTGAGGTCAGGAATTCGAGACCAGCCTGGTTAACATGGCAAAACCTTATCTCTACTAAAAATACAAAAATTAGCCAGGAGTGGTGGCACACGCCTGTAATCCCAGCTACTCAGGAGGCTGAGATAGGAGAATCACTTGAACCCGGGAGGCAGAGGTTGCAGAGAGCCAAGATCGCACTACTGCACTTCAGCCTGGGTGACAGAACAATACTCCCTCTCAAAAATGAAAACAAAAATAAAAATAAAAACAGTGCAAAAATGAAAGCGGTTATTATAATTCCTTTCGTTTCATTGCTACTGTGCAGTCTCCAAACTGGCTTCGCATAGATCATCTTATGTGAGGCTCACAGCATTTGTGCGAAGTTGGTGGCAAATGAGATGAGCTACAATAATGCCAAGAGTTAAACAGCTCTTGAGAGACCACATATGGATTCAGATTCAGTCTTCCAGGAACAGCAGACTATCTCTCATTAATGCTTAGATTTCTGGCCCCTCCCTAGAGTAGCTGATCCAATAGGCCAGGATGGGGCTTGGAAATTTGCATTTATGACAAGCTCCTGGGTGATGCTGATGCTGTCAGTCAAGGGACACACTTTGAAAACTTCAAGTCTGCTGTATTGGTTAATAATGCTTGTCAACCTTAAGAAATGAGATTCAGAAAATATGATTAAGTATAGAGTTTATTCGAGTACAAAGCTCAAGGATGGCCACCCCAAAACACTGAACCAATGGAGTCAGCATTCCAAAGTGGAGAGGTTAAGGGTTCACTTATATGGAAATTTTAGCAGGATTGCAACCTTTTCCATACACTACAGCGATTTGATTGATTACAGATTGTTACATTCTTAAAAAAATATATTACTTGGCCAGGCATGGTGACTCACGCCTGTAATCCCAGCACTTTGGGAGGTCAAGACAGGCAGATCACAACGTGATTTGAAGGGAAAGTACTGGCCAAAATGGTGAAACCCCATCTCTACTAAAAATACAAAAATGAGCTGGGCATGATGGCGCATGCCTATAGTCCCAGCTACTCAGGAGGCTGAGGAAGGAGAATCACTTGAATCCAGGAGGCAGAGCTTGCAGTGAGCTGAGATCACACCACTGCACTCCAGCCTGGTGACGGAGCGAGACTCTGCCTCAAAAAAAAAAAAAAATTATTACTCTGTGAGAAGGGGTAGTGATCTGAGGGGGGCTTATCTCTGGCACCATTTGGTCTTAATTATGTATGGTGAAATGAAAGGCAGAAGTTGCAGCTGCAGGACGTTTGATGCAGGCTGCATAGTCACATTCCTCTCAAGACTCAGGATAATTAAAATTCCAACAGCTTTAAGTTTGAATTCTTTTCAGTTTTTATTTAATTTCACATGCTTAATGGTTATTTGCATGCTCATTTTAAGTTCTGAAGATGGAAAATTCTTAAATATTCACATTAATCCACCTCTACTTCAAGCACCATAGGAACTGGAAATGTATACATGTTTATCTTCATACCCACATCAATGGTTGCGTATTGGAGTACTGGGTGTGAAGAGGAGTATTCATTTTCTTAGAGTTGTCAATTAATAAATAATTACCTGTTTGTATCAGCTACAGTAAAACACTACATTTAGTAGCCTTTACAGTCATTCCACTGAGTTGTATCCAGTTCAAAAGATGAGGCCAGACAGCCTGTACCAACTAGGTACTCAGGTAGGTATTTCTTAGAAGATGAAGATGCAGTTTTCCTGCACACCACCTGGGGGTAGCAGTGCTGCCTGTGTTTTACAACTGCTGAAACAGCAACTAAATAGAAACGTGGAATGTCAGTATCCAGCTATTGTTTGAGCAAAGCTGCCTGGTCTGCATAAGAGCATAACAATTATAATGCATTGCAGTTTGCCAGATAATAAGAGTTCCAGAGTTGAAATGCCTGAATTCTGAAAGAACAATGATGGGCAAGTAGGAAATAAATGAGTCTTAAAAGTTCATATGTCTTAGGAAACATGTTATTTAAAATCAATGTCGTAGGAATCCAGTTGAAAATATTAATCAACTATGTATTTGTCATTTTGTGCAGCTCACAAATACGTGCTGTGGGCAATGCCTTCAGTCCCTTGCCTGAATGGATCTGGTGCTGTCCTGAGAGGCCACTTGTGCCTCTGCCTGCTGAGGGGTGGGTGTCTTTTGCTCACACCCATCCTATCCCTGGGCTTAGAAGTAGGAGATAGTCCTGTTTGTTCCTTGCCATCATTTTCAAATCTTTATACTTTTTCTCCTGCCCTCCTCATGTCCCCCATAATCCCTGCCTCAAGAAAAAGCTGTGTGGCCCATGCTGTAGGCTATGGCACCAACCCCAACCCTTAGAGGTCCCCTCTGAGGCCACCGGCCTGATTCCCTGAAGATCTTAGCACCTGGCCCCTGTCTGTCTCCCAGCATTGCTTCTGCTATAATTCATAGGTGTGCATATCCACATAGATGGTACTTCCAACATCTGGCCCTTCAGTGGCTTCCTTGTCTCCTCCAGGCTCCTACTGCCCACAGGATACCAGGAGCCACTTTCCATCACGTCATAAACAGTGTCATGCTCATAACTGTGACCCTTCATAATCTCTGTCAAGCATCCCAGTCCCTGACCCACCTCCTATTTTCTGGCCTTGCACCTCCACCCCAACAATAATTTGATTCCCCTGGGACCTACACCTCCCTGACGGTAGATTTGCAAAGGTCCCTCCCTTCCTCTTCATCCTCGATTCCCTCCACACGAGCTTGGATTCCAGAGCCCACCATTTTAATCCTTCCCTTCCATATGCATTCAGCACTTCTGCCCATTCTCCCACAGTCATGTTAGCCTGGAAAACCCCCCAAACCCAATTAAACCCAACTCTGCCAGCCCCTCACTGCAGCCTTGCACCTGATTATACAGGAGAAAAACTCCCACCTGGTCTACTGGCCGCACTTGAATTGAGGACCGCTGACCCCAGGAGGACCCTCCGAGCTGCCTGGAAATCTTGTGTTCACCTGGTCACTTTAGTATCCCCCTATCCTAGGAGACTATGTCACTCCTACTCCCCTCTCCCCAAACTGTCAACCTTTCTCCCAGCCTCACTCTCATCTGATGACCTTTCTTTCTCACTGAGAAAACCAATCAACAAAGGATGTCTGCATCTACCCACCTCCCCATGTCTAGTCCCACACCTGGCCTTCCCTCCCGTTACTGCATCTACTCACCTCCTCCTGTCTACACCCGCACCTGGCCTTCCCTCCCGTTACTGCATCTACTCACCTCCTCCTGTCTACACCCGCACCTGGCCTTCCCTCCCGTTACTGCATCTACTCACCTCCTCCTGTCTACACCCACACCTGGCCTTCCCTCCCGTTACTGCATCTACCCACCTCCTCCTGTCTACACCCGCACCTGGCCTTCCCTCCCGTTACTGCATCTACCCGCCTCCCCGTGTCTACACCCACACCTGGCCTTCCCTCCCGTTACTGCATCTACCCACCTCCTCCTGTCTACACCCGCACCTGGCCTTCCCTCCCGTTACTGCATCTACTCACCTCCTCCTGTCTACACCCGCACCTGGCCTTCCCTCCTGTTACTGCATCTACCCGCCTCCCCGTGTCTACACCCACACCTGGCCTTCCCTCCCGTTACTGCATCTACTCACCTCCTCCTGTCTACACCCGCACCTGGCCTTCCCTCCCGTTACTGCATCTACTCACCTCCCCGTGTCTACACCCACACCTGGCCTTCCCTCCCGTTACTGCATCTACTCACCTCCTCCTGTCTACACCCGCACCTGGCCTTCCCTCCCGTTACTGCATCTACTCACCTCCTCCTGTCTACACCCACACCTGGCCTTCCCTCCCGTTACTGCATCTACTCACCTCCTCCTGTCTACACCCGCACCTGGCCTTCCCTCCTGTTACTGCATCTACTCACCTCCTCCTGTCTACACCCGCACCTGGCCCTCCCTCCCGTTACTGCATCTACCCACCTCCTCCTGTCTACACCCGCACCTGGCCTTCCCTCCTGTTACTGCATCTACTCACCTCCTCCTGTCTACACCCACACCTGGCCTTCCCTCCTGTTACTGCATCTACCCACCTCCTCCTGTCTACACCCGCACCTGGCCTTCCCTCCCGTTACTGCATCTACCCACCTCCCCGTGTCTACACCCACACCTGGCCTTCCCTCCCGTTACTGCATCTACCCGCCTCCCCGTGTCTACACCCACACCTGGCCTTCCCTCCCGTTACTGCATCTACTCACCTCCTCCTGTCTACACCCACACCTGGCCTTCCCTCCCGTTACTGCATCTACCCACCTCCCCGTGTCTACACCCACACCTGGTCTTCCCTCCTGTTACTGCATCTACCCGCCTCCCCGTGTCTACACCCGCACCTGGCCTTCCCTCCTGTTACTGCATCTACCCGCCTCCTCCTGTCTACACCCGCACCTGGCCTTCCCTCCTGTTACTGCATCTACTCACCTCCTCCTGTCTACACCCGCACCTGGCCTTCCCTCCTGTTACTGCATCTACTCACCTCCTCCTGTCTACACCCGCACCTGGCCTTCCCTCCTGTTACTGCATCTACTCGCCCCCCTGTGTCTACACCCACACCTGGCCTTCCCTCCTGTTACTGCAGAGGAATTGTTTGTGCCAACTGTTCATGAACCAACCAAGGCCAAATCCTCGGGGGCACTAAACCCATCCCTTCTTGCCGTCTCGAGGACAGGCCTCCAGCAATTCTCTCCTCTTCCTCTCGGGCATCATGGGATTTCCCCTCTCCTGGATCATCCCGTCAGGACACAAACAAGCACGCGCTTTTCTCATCCTGGAACAAAGGAAGATAGGAAGGAAGGGAGGGAAGGAAATAGAGAAGGAAGGGAAGGAGGGAGGGAAGGAGGGAAGGAGAGAGGAAAGGAAGAAGGAAAAAAGGAAAGAAGGTTCCTTCCAGTTCTACGTGAGCTTAAACCTGTCTCTTGTCGTCTTCTCCATCCTGGTGGATGACAGCAATACCCTTGGGCCTGGAGTCCTCTCCACATCAATCCTCAGCAAATTCTCCCAGCTCTGTCTCAAAGGAGCACCTTCCCTGCACCTCCCCAGCCCTGTCTTTTCCCTCAGCGCCTTGCCCTGGTTTATCATAACTGCCTTGTGCCTGCTTCTTCCTGTCCCAACCTTCCCCCGGAGGCTGTCCTCAAGAAAGCAACAACCACGAGCTCCTAAAAACGCAGTCACTCATGTTCCCCTGCTCAAACCACCCACAGCTCATCTCCCTCTAGGGCTAAAGTGGAAGTTCTTCTGGTGGGCCAGTCTTACAGAATCACGTAGGTTTCCCCGGCCTCGCTGGCCTCTCTCACCTGCTTCCTGCCTCTCTCTCTCTAGCCACGCTGACCGTGTCCCTTTCTTAAGGTCCTACTCCTTCAGGGCTCTCCTCCTACATCTTAATAGGCTCCAGCCTCTATAACAAATTACCATAGACTAGAGGCGTAAACAACAGACGTGTATTCTTCAGTTCCAGAGGTGAATGTCCAGAATCGAGGTGCCAGCAGATTCTGCGCCTGGGGAGAGCCTGTTTCCTGGGCTGTGGGTGGCCACTTTCTAGCTGCACCCTCACAGGGCTGAGACAGAGCTCCAGGTGCCTTCTCTATTTATAAGGACACTCATCCCACCATGGGGTGTCTTCTTCATGACCTCATCTCACCCCAATCAGCCCCCAAAGCCCGCCTCCCAATACCATCCCATTGGAGGGCAGTGTTTCAGCATATGAATTTTGGGGGGACCCAAACATTCAGTCCATAGCACCCCGTATGCCCTCGTGTGCACTTGGACTTCGCTCCATGGAGCGTGCGAGTCCAGCAGCCTTCAATTGCCTCAGACAGAGCCAGTTTGACCCAGGCCATCCTGTCTGGGTTGATTAGATCGGGATCCCCCTGACCCCCAGATGGTCACGGGCAGCCTGTAGGCCACACAGTCAACAAGCAGGAGCTATGGAAAAGGATGACCACATTGAAAAATATTTTAGAACAATTTTTGCTTGGATCCTTCTTATATGTAAACTCCCAGATAATCTTCAACTGCAGTGGCTACCACCTATGTTCATCATCACGAGAGGTGTTTCATGTGAATTAACGAATTCTTAGTTCAGCAATGTTACAGAAGAGTCTAATTTCAATAAGGCAGAAAATTCAAACATTCAACATCACCCTCCCTTCCACAGGTTAGTGATCAATCCTGAAGGTCAGATGGGTCTAAGGCTCCTGACGGCTTATGGCTTCCAACAACTGGTATTGGGAATGTGATGCATGTGCTCAGCTCTCACCCTGTTCCCGGGCCTCGGTTGCTCTCCAAGAGGGCCTCCTTTCTTTAACCCTCCACTCTCAAATCCAGCGTATGTGTCCCCAAGTCTGATTTATTCTGTCAGGCACAGTACACTTGAACTGCAAATAGAGCAAGATGACTTTTGACAGCTGGAGTCCTTCAGGGTAGGCGCAGGCACGCCAAGTCAGTTCCCCTCTGAGGCCCCAACTGCACGTGAGTTATAGCTCATGACTTTGCTACCTTTTTCTTCCAGCCGTCCAGAGGGTAACTGATGTCGTCACACATATGTGCACACACATGCATACACGCACACTCATGCACACATACAGGCACATAGGCATACACACAGACATGTACTGTCTCTCTCACATACGCGCGCACGCGCGCGCACACACACACACACACCCTCTTTCCAATGGCAAGTAGCCATTTCTCTCATTCCCTTAAGGAGAGAACAGTTTCCTAACCACTCCTCTCTCTTTGAGGCCACCTTGCCCGCAGTGCAGTTAGTACTTCACAAGACGTCACAGGATTTTGCAGAGCAGGTGGGGTTCCTTTTCTTTTGTGTTTGGTACATTTTCAAATTTGCTCACTGGGTGCTAGAAATAAGAAAAGAAATAAGAAAAGAACTTGAGTAGCCAAGCAGAAACTTCTAAAGGGCCAGTCCATAGCCACAGAAAGACTCCGTGGGAAATTCTGAGTCCTTTTTTGTGAGAATCCAATTAAATTATTTGACAAGGTGCCCCCGATCCTATCCCCGGTATCTAGTTGAAATGCAGGCTGATGACTTTGTTCTTCCAGGTGACATTATACACATCAGGTGTAGAGAAGGCAGCGTTCAGTCTATCCCAAGGAGATGCTATCTTTTTCTCAAGGGATAATGCTTCTGAGAGTCCTGCTTCAGGAACACTCGGGACTTGCGTGATGTGATGCAGGAGAACTGAGAACACAGCCAGCGCCCCAAGAAGGGTTGGCATCTAGGAAAAACGATGCAAAAGTCGATATTGACAGAGGTGGTACAGTCAAGCAGGTAAAACTCATAGTTGGATCAGTTCAGTGAGGTCTGTTCGTGGGACAGGAAAATGGTGCACAGTGAAGGCGAGAGAAGAATTTGGGGCACATTGACAGGAATCCTGGGCTGTTGGAGCTCGACAGGTAAGGCAGGTGAGCTGCAGCATTGGGCAGTCTGCCTGGGTGGCAGGACCCCTGCTACTGGTTGTGGATAGGTAAGGGCCACAGTCCTTTGGAAGGAATTGAGCAGTCTGCCTCAGAGTCCCCTAAAAATAACATATCCTGCAAAGGGACAAGGGAGGTAGTACTGGAGCAGTGCAACAAACCACGTATCTCTGGAGGCCCTAATTTGCTAAACAGAAAGGTATGCCAGGAGTCCACTCTCAGGAGTGTTTGGGAAGCAACAAGAGGTCTTGCTACTGAGAACCCAGGTTTAAGCAAATGTGCCAACATGAACATTTAGAGAGAAAGGGGCCTGTCATCTTAGGTTGGATAATAGTAAAAGGAGGGAACTCTGGGTGTAGTCAAACAGGAGCCAGAGTAGGCATGATGAGTACTCACCACCACCAGCTCTCCCATTATTCTGGGACTCAGAAGACGACAGTACTGGCAGCCCCCTTGCACTTGGGAGGCCATGTGACTAGGTCTATCCGAGGAAGGGTGGGCAGAAATGACATGGGTCATTTTCAGGTGGAGGCGGTGAAGAAGCCATGCCTTACTCTGCCGTGTCTCCGGCCAGAGCAAAAAAGATGGAAGGAGCTGAGTCCCTGAGTCTCTGTATGGAGGACGTGACTTTGAGGAGCAGAACGAACCCACAGTGAAAGGAGAACATACTCTTCTGTGTACCGTTGTACGACTTGGGGCTTGTATGTTAGGCTGGGGCACAGCCCAAGCTAACCTAACTACTATAGCAGGTTTCAAGACTCTCTGAAACACATTAAAGTGTAAGCCCATGCCTAGAAAGTCCAAGAGAGAAAACATCTCGAGTCATTGAGAGGTCTTAAAGAAAACCCCAAAAACACTGATTCTACAAATAAATATTATCCCAATGAGGAAATCAGGAGTGAAGATACCCAAAGCAGAAAATGTCATTGAATCAAGAAGACCTCTGAAACACTCAGGAATAAAAGAGACAATGTATAAAAAAAAAAAAATGAACATAGAATATTTGACCAACCACAAATGCAAATGAAGAGCACTGAAATGAATTGTTTCAGGAAAACTGGGACCTCAAAATAATGGAAACTTGTTGAAAAGGCAATGGGCCTTCAAAAGCCCTCAATCAAATATGATCAAAGAAAACCAATGGGAAAAAGGACCACCAATGGGGGCTAAGGAAAAAAAAAAGAAGGCACAACTGCTCAGCTGCTATTTTGCTTCCAAATTCTAAGTGGGAAAATCATAGAAGAAGAAAGGAGATGAAACATGATTGGATTACTGTGCTTGATGCTGGGCATATTTTTAGAAGAAATCTAACAAGTTACCTCTATCCAAGGAGAAACTATCAGAAAAGTAAAAGGTCAGAATCCTCTTCTATGAGCACAGGTTGAAGGTCAGGTGCAGTGGCTCAAGCCTGTAATCCTAGCACTTTGGGAGACTGAGGTGGGTGGATTACTTGAGCTCATGAGTTTGAGAGCAGCCTGGCCAACATGGTGAAACCCCATCTCTACAAAAAGACAAAAATTAGCCAGGTGTGGTCGTGTGTGCCTGTGGTCCCAGCTACTTGGGAGTCTGAGGTGGGAGGATGGCTTGAGCCCAGGAGGCGGAGGTCGCAATGAGCCAAGATCGTGCCATTGCACTCCAGTCTGGACAACAGAACCAGATCATGCCTCAAAAGAGAAAGAAGGAAGGAAGGAAAGAAGGAAGGAAGGAAGGAAGGTAGGAAGGAAGGAAGGAAGGAAGGAAGGAAGGAAGGAAGGAAGGGAAGGGAGGGAGGGAGGGAGGGAGGGAGGGAGGGAGGGAGGGAGGGAGGGAGGGAAGGAGGGAAGGAAGGAAGGAAGGAAGGAAGGAAGGAAGGAAAGAAAGGAAAGAAAAAAAGAAAGAAAAAGAAAGAAAGAAAAGAAAGAAAGAAAGAAAGAAAGAAAGAAAGAAAGAAAGAAAGAAGAGAGAGGGAGGGAGGAAGGAAGGAGAAAAGAAAGAAAGAAAGAGAGAGAGAGAGATGGGAAAGAGAGAGAGAAGGGAAGGAAGGAAGGAAGGAGGCAGGGAGGGAGGGAAGGAAGGAAGGAGAAGGGAGGAAGGAAGGAAGGAAGGGAGGGAAGGAGGGAGGGAGGAAAGAAGAGAAGGGAGGGAAGGAAGTGGGGAGGAAGGAAGGAGGGAAGGAAGGAAGGGAGGGAGGGAAGGAGGGAGGGAGGAAAGAAGAGAAGGGAGGGAAGGAAGTGGGGAGGAAGGAAGGAGGGAAGGAAGGAAGGAAGGAAGGAAAGAAGGAAAGAGAAGGTGTAGCAGAGCATAGGGGCTGCAGTCGTTGAGTGTTAGGCATAACTCTTAGATTCAAGTGTCCTGAATCTAACATGAGAGAAGGAAAAATCTACCAGCTCAAGGACCCACAAACTCTGGATTAACATAAGATAGAAAGATCCAAGCCCTTAGGTGCTCTCTCAAATTCACCTTTCCTCCCTCCCTACTTCCTTCTCCTTTCTATTCTTCACTCTTCACCTTTCACTCTGCTTTCACTCTGCTTCCATTTCAGGCAGACATGTTCTATGTGGCAGAAAACAAGACCACCACAGCTCCAGGCTCACAGCCCTCCTCCTCACTATGGGACACATGTTTCCAGATAGCTCCAGCAAAGCTACTTATGGTAACACTGAGAGGCTCCCGTGAGTCATGGTCTCTTTATTAGACCAGTCATGTGGCCAGGGTGATGACATTGTCTCATTTGCTGCCTCATCCCTGTGCCTACAGTGGCTGGGAGAGGGAGAGCCCCCAAAGCATAAACACAGTGGCGTTACCAAGGAGGGGGCAAGAGTCTCCAAAGTATAAGATGCTGGCCTGGAAAAAAATGAATAAAACATGTCCCATACAATACATGTGAAAGGTTTTCACATGGCAGGGTTATTTGATTTGAGATATTCATTCCTAGGCAGTATTACTCAGTCCAAGTTGCAGAGATTTTTATTTAATCTAGGGAAACCCTTTTTTTTTTTTTTTGAAACGGAGTCTTGCTCTGTTGCCCAGGCTGGAGTGCAGTGGCGTGATCTCGGCTCACTGCAGACTCTGCCTCCCCGGTTCAAATGATTCTCCTGCCTCAGCCTCTTGAGTAGCTGGGACTACAGGCACCTGCCACCACGCCTGGCTAATTTTTTTGTATTTTTAGTAGAGATAGGGTTTCACCGTGTTAGTCAGAATGGTCTCAATCTCCTGACCTTGTGATCCACCCGTCTCGGCCTCCCAAAGTGCTGGGATAACAGGCATGAGCCACTGCGCCCGGCCTAGGGAAAACCGTTTTTTTAAAAAAAAATTGGAACTGTTTTTTAAAACAGAAACAGAAAAAGAGAAGAAACATGCTGCTTCATAAGGTAAAGAGTATGGTTATTCACCTGAGATACTGAGGTGGAATGCTTGCTTTGAAAGAGAGGCTGAGCCGGCTGGCTTTCAAAGTCAGTTTCCACAGGGACATCAAAACCCTCGGATTCCATTGCATTGTTCAAAGAAAAAAGAAAGCACATAACCGGAAGTATCACCAGGAAGGCAAACTTCAGCAAGATTTGGCTGCTAAACAAATGTTCTTTTCTTTTCTCCCCCCTGGATAAATATAAACCCACTGCAAGTCTGCCATTCTCTAGGTACCAGCGCAGCTTACTGGCTTGAGTGCCAGGCAGCTCTGACTGACATAGCTTCCTTGTGGACACAACACTCTGACTTAAAAACGGAACCTTTCGACATATGATTTAGCTTTGTTGATCCTGAAAGTGTAAGATGCTCCCCACATTCAAAGTAATGTTCCTGACCACAGGCTCACTCCCACACATCCTGTGCCCCGCAGCACCCAGGCCCCTGACAGGGAGTTGCGCCCATCAGAGGCATTTAGTAAACACTGGTTGGATTCATGCATGAATAAATTAGTTGTTTGACTAATTCATGAAAAGTCTTACTTAACATGAAGATGGAATGAGCTCATGAGATAATCTAAGTGTTTCTGGAAATGAGGTAACTGTAAGCCTTTTGTTCTAATTTTAATGGATAAGAGATATCTTACAACATTTTAATTCAAAATGAGGCCAGGCACAGTGGCTCACACCTGTAATCTCAGCACTTTGGGAGACTGAGGTGGGCGGATCACCTGAGGTCAGGAGTTCCAGACCAGCCTGGCCAACATAGTGAAACGCCATCTCTACAAAAATAGAAAAATTAGCAGGGCATGGTGGTAGGCACCTGTAATCCCAGCTACTTGGGAGGTTGAGGCAAGAGAATCGCTTGAGCCCGGGAGGCAGAGGTTGCAGTGACCTGAGATCGTGCCACTGCACTCCAGCCTGAGCGACAGAAGGCTACTCTGTCTCAAAAAAAAAAACCAAAAAAACAAACAAACAAAATTAAAATGAATTATATCATGCATTAACTCATTTCACAAATAGTCCAGTCTTAAACAATGTGAGTAGCTCATTGGTAAATATCTGAATGCAGCTGATGGAACATTGTAGAACTTTACATTTATTTCATTATGTAATAGTTCATGATTAAAGTAAATAAACAAAAATTTTGGCCCAATTGTCCACGAACAACAATTTTGTTCAACATAATTATCAGACATCTCTCTGAGTTACTTTCTCTATACTTACAGTGAACGAGTTGGCACTAAGCTTATCCCCACACTGGAATTTTACTGCATTCCTGTGTCTGAATTGTTATCTGACTTTTCCCCTTTTCTATAGAATTTCCCACTTGCTGCTAGTTGAATACTGTTGCTTTGATTAAATGCCTTTGCCCTGGGAATGGTTGGCCTTTTACAAACTATTTATTACACTAATAAGTGGGCTTTTTTTTTTTCAAGGCTAACCGGAAATAGCAGAACTCTAGATTTTCTTCACTAAAAATGTCAAAGATTTATCTCTTAAAAGCTACTTAAAGGTACTTCCTTCCTCTGTGTTAATTACAGTCCTCTGTGAACTTCAGAGAGAAGTTCAGTAGATGGAAGAATCAAAGTAAACTCTATTTGTATGCTGTTACTTGTCTTTTTAGATTTTTCATTTGTTATTTTTTTTTTTTTTTTTTTTTTTTTTTTGAGACGGAGTCTCGCTCTGCCGCCCAGGCTGGAGTGCAGTGGCCGGATCTCAGCTCACTGCAGGCTCCGCCTCCCGGGTTCACGCAATTCTCCTGCCTCAGCCTCCCCAGTAGCTGGGACTACAGGCGCCCGCCACCTCGCCCGGCTAGTTTTTTGTATTTTTTAGTAGAGACGGGGTTTCACCGTGTCAGCCAGGATGGTCTCGATCTCCTGACCTCGTGATCCGCCCGCCTCGGCCTCCCAAAGTGCTGGGATTACAGGCTTGAGCCACCGCGCCCGGCCTCATTTGTTATTCTTAAGAAAGGGAAAATGTGGGATGTTCCCAGCTGAATATCCATGTCTAATATTTCAGGCCTCTAACTTGGTTTGAATTTTTTATTATTACAATTTCCAAACATGATTTTATTTTCTTTCCCTTTGATTTATTCAACCTCATAAAGAAAAATCCTCTGAAATTTACACAGAGAGAGGACTGTTTGCTCAGTGGCAAGGCCACGGTACTGTTCCCATTCTTGAACCCGGAATAAAATGAACACATGAGCAGACAAAGCCACCTTCTGGGGCTTCACTTTTGGATCCATCTCCCCTGCAGTGCCACCCTGCCTCTCCTTCCTCTTCTCCGGGGCTGTCTGTGCCCTCTTCCTACCCTTGCCCTCCTGTTGTCAGTATGCTGCCTTTTTGGACATCATTTGAGTAAACTAAATTGTACAACAGAAATTATAACAGCTTCAAGGGTTACTCCCTCCACTATCTGTTGCGTCTAATGGAAGGCAATTCGTTGGTAGTAGATGCGGTAGGTGGTGGAAGGGGCAGGAATGGCGCCCTCCGAGAACTGTTTCCTGTGAGCTTCGTCAGCGTGAGCTTATGCCACACCTAGGACTGGTCAACTCCGGGAGTCAAGGGATCGAGTTTCTGAGGCTGCTGGGCCAAGGACCAGTGTAAATCCAACATGGTAGGTGACTGCAGAAGAAGCCAGGCTTCTGGGTGCCACTCCTCTCCTTCTCATTAATGTCTCCTGTCAGATTTCTACAGCCCTTCCTGGCATCTGCCACAGCCTTCCCCATCCTCCCAGACCCCTTCAGTGCCTCAACACCTCTTTCCTTTGCCCACCATGCCCCACTGTGGTCACCAACTGAATGACCACTCTGCGAATATTACCTGTCTCCTCCCATACTGGCCTGTGAGCTCCTTTTTACTTTGTCTCCGCACTAAGTACTTTTAAAATTAATTCATGAGTGAATGAATGAGCTCCTTACATTGGCTCGACTTGAAAGACCTTGAAAAATTGGGTCCAGATGTTGCTACCAATGAAATTGTATAATTGAAGCTGTCCCTACAAAGATAGACCCATCTGTTTCCCAAACTGATGCTTACCCCAAAACAGATCCACATCCTACATAGCACCCAATTAATTACAGGCCCTAAGATGCCTGGAAGCCCCGCGGACATAGCTGAGGTCTGTGTGGCTGAAACTCATCCTCTAACGTGCACAGCCACCTTTTGGGACTGACGAATACAGCAATTTTCAGCTAACAAGTTCCGAGAAGCCAGTTCCCCAGTTCATCCCAGTGATTAATGCTCTCCTGTGCCTGTTCCTTCCCATTCGGCTGGGTGCAGTGCTGAGCTGGGGAAAGCTGGTAAGAGAGATGCCTTGGGTTACATTAATCCCCCAAC
Organism: Macaca thibetana thibetana; assembly: GCF_024542745.1. Classification (NCBI taxonomy): domain Eukaryota; kingdom Metazoa; phylum Chordata; class Mammalia; order Primates; family Cercopithecidae; genus Macaca; species Macaca thibetana. The sequence continues at coordinate 10,140,970 of NC_065590.1, read as the reverse complement.
CTAAGGAAGAAAGAACATCCAAGCCTTCTTTTCCAAATAAGTCAAAAGAAGGTCAGAGAGACTAGAAAGTGATTTTGAAGAACATAAAAAATAATCTTACAAAAGATTGCAGACTTGAGCTTAGAGCTATAATCAAAGATTATTCCTTCATGGCTGTATTTTGACCAAAACAAAGCGATTTAACATATCCCTTTACCCAGGGGTCAGCATATTTTTTTCTACAAAGGTTTAGATAGTAAATACTTTGGGCTTTGCTAGCCATATGGTTTCCGTTGCAACTATTCAACTCTGAGATTGCAGCATAAAAACAGCCATCAATAAGACATAGAACAACGTGCACGCTTCTGTTCCAAGAAAACTTTGTTTACAAAAGCAGGAGGCAGGCCGGATTTGGCCCACCAGCCATAGTTTGCCAACTCCTTCAGCTTATTGAGTAGGACACAGTTGTACTTGGTAAGCCACATTATAGACTCAAACCAGATAACAGTTTAAAAACACAACACAACTCTGCACTGAGAACCCATCAGAAATCAAATGTCGGATTCTCTGTTACTAACCTCACATATGTAAGATTCTCTCTGTTTAGAACAGAGTTTCTCAGCCTCTATTAACATTTGGGTTGGATAATTCTTCGCTACAAGAGCTGTCCTGAGCACTGGCAAGATGTTTAGCTGCATCCCTTGCCTCTACCCACTGGATGCCAGTAGTACCCTTCCACTGCCAAGTTATGACAATAATAAAGTGTCTCCAGACATTGCCAAATAGCCCTGAGAGAAAACTGTCCCCTGCTGCGATCCACTGATTTGGAAACACGGACAAATGCAATCTGGTCCAAATGGCAAGCTCAAGGTGTCAAAACACTGACGACCCAAACGGTGCTAATATAGCGAATGTTCATTGTCAGCAGAAATCCTCTCATCCTGAAGGAACCATTTCAACGATTTCCTTTTCCATGATGCGAAATTTCAATGTGTGCTGACTTCCCCACGGCCACAGAACACACACCATGGGAAACTGGTATCATAACAAGGCCCTTCTGAAGACAACCTTAGCCCAGTGGGCACATCTGTAATGGCACGTTGGGAGGGGCGGTTACTAATAAGGCCTCTTAAAAGCCAATGGGACCTGCAAATGGTACCAACATTGGACGCTCGTAAATCTCTGCAGCGCTGGCAGCTGGGGTGGTAAGACTGGGAGAGGCCAGTGTCATTGCTCAGGCTGCCTGGATTGACGGACTGCCACAGTGTGCCAACAGCTGCTCACTGCAGAAGTGCAGGGTGGACTGTTTCCACAGAACGACAGCCAGCAGGCTGCCAGAATGCACACACCACATATGCTCACATCGCACACACAAGGTACTCATGAACGTGCACGATAACTGGCAGGTGCTTAGAGGATGCCCGGCCAAACCCTGAATGTCTCTGTGCCCTCCACCCCGTCCCAGGCTCTGAGATGTGGATGCCGATCCTGCTCCCACCCTCTGTGGGCCAGATTTTCAATAACAGAGCCCCTGCCTCATGTCCTTGCCCCTTTGTCCCTGTCTTATCCCCAAGCTAAGCTGCTCACGTTCCTGTGTGACTGGATCCCGAAGTAGCCTAAGTCCTCCCTGGCGCAGGTTGGGTGTCTGCTCTGAACACCTAGACCTCTCGCACTGTCCACCTGCTGAAAGCTGCCTGTCTTCTGTGGTTCCCCCTTTCCGTCTGCTGCTGGGTCCTGCTCTGGTAGCCTGCCTGCCCGTGTGAGCCTGTAGTATCTGGGCTTACTTTTCTGACCACTGACCACTCTGACCTTTCTGTAAACTTTCCTAGGCAAACATATCCCTGCTGACACCTGGAAACACTGCCATTGTTGGGAAAGCATTTTTGGCTGGAGCTAGTACTATGCCAAGGATAAACTAAAATTGATCTCTAGAATACATTTTCCTGGAGGAGAATCAGGCTGAAGGATTTGTACTAGGTTTTCCATCAGAGTTTGTGAGATCACTGGAAATGACACCTGGTCCCAAGCCATACAGGTTAAAGAGTGCTGTGAGCCAAGGAGGCATGTGGTGGAGGAACAGGAGGATGGCATCCCTCCTTGGCACCCTTGAAACCTGGAGCAAGTCCTAAGGAAGGTTATGCTGTACTCACTCCCTCACAAATCACATTTATCTTCCATCCCAGGGTTCTCAAAGTGGGGGCCCCAGTCAGCACCTGCAGCCTCACCTGGGAACTTGGCAGAGATTCAAACTCTTAAGCCTAGTCCTGAATCAAGGACTCTTTTTTAATTTTAATTTTAATTTTTTTTTTCTTTGAGATGGAGTCTCACTCTGTCGCCCAGGCGGGAGTGCAGTGGTGTGATCTCAACTCACTCCAACCTCCACCTCCTGGGTTCAGCACTGAATCAAGGACTCTTGACAAAGTGTCCCAGCATCTGTGTTTTGACAAGCCCACCAAGGCATGCCCCAGGGTATAATCACCTGGGAAAAAAAGGAGGAAGGGAGAAAGGGAGGAAGGGAGGGAAGTGTTAGAAATGCTTGTTCCCTGGTGCCATAAAGAAGTGGCCCTTGAACGTAAGTTTAATTTTCTCAGCAAGGCCATTTTTACTTTCTGCAGAAAGGGTACACTTGTCAGCAGTTTGGCCATGAGAGTACATTGAACAAAGGAGACAGGGTCATTTATAACCTCATGCGTCCGCCCTACTGCTGTATCCAGTTTCCACTGGCTGGAACAAATCACATTCTGTGTTTGTCCTGATTGGCTAGCAACTTAGAATTTTTTAAAAGAGGCAGAGGCAGAGGAAAACAAAGGAAGGAGGAAGTAACTCGTGGAATGCTGAGAAAGGTAAAAACACCTTCAAATAAGCAAGAGGAACAGGCTATGACCTCATGTTTGCTTGGACCAGTGTAAGCATACCAGGGTAAATATTTAGGCTAAATTGTTGGAGCCAAGGACATAAAGTACATTGATTTATTTATTATGGTTAGTGGATATTTAATAATGTTAGCACAGGTCTTTGAATAAATTTTGCTTCTAAGAGAAGTTACTATTTATTCCTAATTAGATGGGGAGGAAAATCTTTGAAGAGGAACCTCTACTTTACTTCAGAAGGAAGGAAGGGAGGAAGGGAGGGAGGGAAGAAAGGAGGGAGGGAGGGAGGGAAGGAAAGAAGGAAGGAAGGAAGAAAGGAAGGAAGGAAGGAAGGAAGGAAGGAAGGAAGGAAAGAAGGAAGGAAGGAAGGAAGGAAGGAAAGGAGGGAGGGAGGGAAGAATGAAAAAAAAGAAAAGGAAGGAAGGAACAGATGAACAAAGGGAGGAAGGGAGGACGGAGGCCCTGGGTCCCCTGCACAACTCTATGCCTTGTGAATCTGAATCTCCCGAGGCAGGATTCAGGTATTTATGCACTTATTTTTTAAGATCCCAAGTAATCTCAATGTACAGTTGAGGCAGAAAATTATTGATTAAAGCCAGTAACTCTGAACACTGGCTGTACTTTACAAATACCTGGGACCTTAAAAAATCCAAGTGCCCAGGGTGCACCTAAGACCAGTCACATCAGAACCTCCAGAAGTGGGACCTGGACATATTCTACACCACCCAGGAGATCCCAATAGGCAGCCATATTTGCAAAACACAACTTTGGGCCAGTTCCTTTCCACCCCATGCTATCTTTAACAAACGGGATGACTTGGATAGAGACGGAATCCCAGAGGTAAGCATTACACACAAACGGCAGTTTAAAATCAAACCAGCAGGCCCAAGTCACAGTCTCCAACACGGCCAGGCCTCATCAGGGCTGCAAGAGGAGGAGGAGGAGGAAAAGGAGGAAGAGTCTCCAGCAGCAGAGATTTCGGTCACATCCAGCTTTACTCTGTGTAGCACGTTGGGCCTTCGTTCCAAAAATAATGTTGATGAGTAGGTTGGTTCCACAGTTGGGGCAACAATGGAAATAAATAAAAAATGAAAAATAGTTAAATCAATAAATCAAAAAATTGAAAACCACTGGTGTAATAATAGACCTAATTAACACTGAGTGCACCCTAGGTGCCAGGCACTAATCAAGAACTTCCCACAAAATCCCATAATACCACAGTTATGCAAGTTGTTACAGAAAGAAAGTCTAAGCACAGGGTGACCAAGTACCTTTTCCCAAAGGACTTAGGGAAAAAAGTGTGGAGCTGGGATAAACCCAGGTAGTTTTTGTGACGGTCACCTGAGTCACCATTCCAACTCTGCCAGGAATAGACTCACCTTCAGCAAATCACACTGCACGTTGCTTTCTCACCTGTAACATTGGGGCATGGAGGTGGAAGGAGCTGTCTGTGGAAGACAATTTTTCCATGGACCAGGGCTGGGAAATGGTTTCAGGATGATTCAAGTGCATTACTTTTATTGTGTACTTTATTTCTATTATTATTACATTGTGATATATAATGAAATAATTATACAAGTCACCATAATGTAGAATTAGTGGGAGCCCTGAGCTTGTTTTCCTGCAACTGATGATATTATGTGGGGGTGATGGGAGACACTGACAGATCATCAGGCATTAGATTCTCATAAGGAGCATGCAACCTAGATCCCTCCTGTGTGCAGTTCACAATAGGGTTCGCGCCCCTGTGAGAATCTGATGCCGCCGCTGATCTGACAGGAGGCAGAGCTCAGGTACTAATGTGAGCCATGGGAGCAGCTGTAAATACAGATGAAGCTTTCCTTGCTCACCTGACATTCAACTACTGCTGTGTGGCCTGGTTCCTAACAGGGCACAGACCACCAGTCTGTGGCCCAGGGGCTGGGAACCCCTGCTGTAGAACCAAGTGCTCTTAATGTGAAGCATCCACTCTGCTCCCAATTGACCAGCCATGGCAGTAAATAAAAAGGTGCGGGCGCTGCCTTGCAGCCCATCCCAAAGGCCTGCATAGTTTATCTGAGGGTGAAATAACTAGGTGAGGAGGGTGGGGACAGCCATCAGGATAAACATAAGATGGAAGGCTTCCATCTGCAACAGGGACGCTTTCATTTTCATGTAAATGACACTCTCTTCTTAAAAGCTGAATTAAAGAATAGTCGGTGGACCCCTTCTCAATGGCAAATTAACCTTTTCAGAACACCAAGTTTTCACATCGAAGGTCCTGGAAAAGGGGAGAATATTCAATGCTCTCTCATTACCTTCATCATTGGGAAGTGAAAAGAATATGGTTTGAGCTAAGGATGGGAGTCTCAGGATGTAACATGATTCATAAAATAAACCACCTTGTTCATTTAACTTGAGAAAAAAGAAAATTGGCCAGATGCAGTGGCTCACGCCTGTAATCCCAGCACTTTGGGAGGCCAAGGGGGGCAGATCACAAGGTCAGGAGATCGAGACCACCCTGGCTAACACGGTGAAACCCCATCTCTGCTAAAAATACAAAAAAATTAGCCGGGCACGGTGGCGGGCGCCTGTAGTCCCAGCTACTCGGGAGGCTGAGGCAGGAGAATGGTGTGAACCCGGGAGGCAGAGCTTGGAGTGAGCCGAGATCGTGCCACTGCACTCCAGCCCAGGCGACAGAGTGAGACTCGGTCACAAAAAAAAAAAGAGAGAGAAAATTAAGAGATCTTATCAAAAATCATAGATTTCACCTTCATCCCACCCCATTCCAAAATCTATCTCTTTGAATATCTTTTTAAAGGCCTCGGACTTAACATCAGCTTCTCATCTATCCTGCCAACCTCACCCCCTCCTCCCTGGCATTTAGGACTTTTCCAGTATGCTCCCTCTTCTCCCTCTTCCTATTGATTTAACAACCAGAGATTCACTTAGGAGTGTACCCTGGGTAAGAGCATGGGGCTTGGAGTCAGGCTGCTGGACCTGGGTCTGGACTCCACACTTCCTAATGGTGGGACCTCGGGGAAATCCTCAGGCTCCAGGGACATCAATTCCCTCATCAGCAAAATGTGGAGAATGGTATCACCAACTTCATGGAGTTACCATTGGGTTTAATGAGTTAAAACACGTAAAATACTTAGAACAGTGTCTGTCCCATAGACAGAATTCAATAAATGTTACTTTTACAACATTGGGAATGAGTTCTCTGGGGAAAATATTATCTCCTTTGATTCAGTAATTCTACTTCCAGGAATCAATGCTTATAAAACATAAAGAGATGAGGGTGAAGATATATATACATGGAAGTGCAACAGTGAGCTTTTAATAATATGGAAAAACTTCTAAGTTCCACACACTGTGCTAAAGGCTTTTCATGCATTATCTCATTTAATCTTCACAAAAATGTGTGGTGAATATGATTATTCCCATTTTTATAGGAATAAAGAAACAGATACAAAGAAGTCAAAAACATATTCAATATTATATCCAGATTTGTCTAACTTCTAATCCCATGGTTTGAGCTAAGGATGAGATTCTCAGGATGCAACATGAATCATACAAAATAAACCATGCATTATCTCATGTAGAACTCCTCAACTATACTATAATATTTATAAATGTTGTAATACTACACATTTTATAAACTATGATCCCACATTTGTTAATCTTGTGTTTTGTGTGTGTGTGTGTGTGTGTGTGTGTGTGTGTGTGTAGAGATGACAAAGCTACATACAGAGTTAGAGATATGGATAGAGATACACACACACGCAGGGACAAGAGTTAAAGGATATACACCAAAGTGTTTATATTGGTTATTTAATAGGGATGGAAAACTTTACATTTTTAATAATTTTATTTTTCTGTATTTTTCAAATATTCCTTATTACATTCAATTTAATTCAACAAATATTTTTGAGCTTCAATTATATGCCTATCACATAGTAACATATAAACAAGTATTACTCTTTTTAATGCAATAGAATTGTATTTCAATTGTACATCTAATTGTATGGTAGAAACTCAGAAGACAATACAAGCTAGCAAAAACAAATGGATTCTCTCTTATGCAATTGGTAGCATTCATTTACAATGCTCATCTTAATGTCTTATTCGTAAGTTATGATATGATATAAATGGCTAATAATAGCAAAGGCAAGTAAATAAAATTCTACTTCTGTGTTGTCCATTGGAAAAAATAATTACTCTTAAAGCAATCTTTCTGAAAAATTTCCCTAAGTCTGTGTTTCCAAATTCAGTGTCAGAAAAGGTATTTAACTCTCAGAGAGGGCAAAAAGCAACTCATCCAGAAACAAAATTTTGATCGTCCCAAATGGAAGGAGATAGAAGAGAAAAAGAATGCAAGTTAATGAATGAAGGGCAAAGCACGGAGTCTGAAATATGAGAGGTGTGGGAACACAGGGTGTGGAAGCCACATCTCCATCTGTGTGTCCATCGTGTGGCACCCAGATCTCAGGGCATCTGCATGCCTGTTCTCCAAATGAGTTCCTTCAGACCTAAGGGGAAGGAGTGCCATCTCTTCAAACACACATTCACTCTTCATTATCTGCAGCAGATTACGATAGTGACCCAGATTCCAGAAACATACTTTTTTCTATGTTGCTCCCAGAAGTTCTTCCTAACCTATCTCCTTGGTCTATTTTGCTAGTCAGAGTTGGAGCACATAGAGAGAGATGCAAGGTGGGGAGTGAGAAAGCAGGCGAAAGGATAGAGGTAGGGAAGAACCAAGGATGTGTCCTAAGAGACAGCATCTGAACCAGCAGAGGCACTCTCCTGTAGCATGTGTGAGCCTTGTCCAAGAACACCTGCAAAGCCAAGACTACCTGTTCAGAGGGCTCCGAAGGGAAAACCTGTCCACCACATCCGGAAACCCGGCCATGGCCTGTTACGGTGGGAATTTGCCTGACTAGCAATAAAGAGGCAATCCAGGCCTGCTAGGAGAACCAAGTGTTCCCACGCCATGTCTTCTTGCAGGCCAGGAACACCCTAGAAAGCACTGGTCAGAAGACCTGGGCCCTCTCCTAGCTCAGCCATGGACTCCAGGCCAGACTCTGGCTCTTGCTCTGTGATGAAGTAAACATCTTTGCCTCAGTTTCTCCATCTATAAAACAAGGACATCTGACTAACCAACTACTTTCAAGATACCTTCTAGTTCTGGAGGTCTACGATTCTATAAGCACCACCAAACACACGCGTGCTTCAAAGTCTTTATCATCAAATTAATGAAAACAGCTCCAAGTTCGACTGCAACGCGTGCTAGTGATATGACAACTGCTTAGTCTCTCTGAGCTTCAGGTGCCTCATCTGTAAAATGGGAACATTAATATCCACACTTGCAGAGTTTTGTGAAAATCAAATCAAGTAGGATGTAAATATCTAGCACAGCACCTGCTACATAATAGGAGTCTACACCTTCCCTTTGTACGACAGTAATGTGCTACATAACTGAGCTGCATACAGGACCATGGTCACATAAGATTATAATGCCATATTTTTACTGTACCTTTTCTAGGTTTAGATAGGTTGAAATACACAAATTCTTACCATTTTGTTATAATTGCCTGTAGTACTCAGTACAGTCACATGCCAGACAGATTTGTAGCCTGGGAGCACTAGGACAGAGTATAGCCTGTAACAGCCGAGGTGTATAGTGGACTATACTATCTAGGACTGTGTAAGTTCACTCTGTGACGTCCACAGAATGCCGAAATCACATTTCTGAGAACGTATCCACGTCATTAGTCAGTGCATGACTGTAAATGATTCCAGGGGTGATCGTTTACTGTTACACCAGGGTTCCTCAGCACATTGACACTGGGGGCTGGAGAGCCCTCTGTCGTAGGGCTGTCCTGTGCCCGGTAGGCTGTTCAGCAACTTCCCTGGTCTGTACCCACTAAATGTCAGTAGGACACCCTCCCTGCATACAGTTGTGAACACTGAAAATGTCTCCAGGCATTTTCCCAAGAAGGACAAAATTGCCCCCTTTGAGAACCACTGACTTATGCAGATTCCAATTGTACAAAAGAATGGGGGGAAGATGCCTTGCATAAGATCATTCCTCCAGTGAGAGCCAGAGCCCAGGTGAGAACCCATCTCTTCAGAGCTCTGGTCCAGGTGTGACTGCCACTACCTCTTAGGATTCCTGGTCCCAGAGGGCAAGAAAGCAGGGGAAGGAAGAATAGAGCTAATACATTGTGCATCTTCTATGTTCCAGAAACCATTATGGAACCAATTGGAAACCCAAATTCTTACCTTAAAGCAGGGGTATCCAATCTTTTGACTTCCCTTGGCCACATTGGAAGAAGAAGAATTGACTTGGGCCACACACAAAATACACTAACACTAATGATAGCGGATGAGCTAAAAAATACCACAAAAAACTCTCGTAATGCTTTCAGAAAAATTATGAATTTGTGTTGGGCCACATTCAAAGCCATCCTGGGCCACACGGCCATGAGCTGGACAAATTTGCCTCAAGGGTATACTGAATTGATAATGGGAACAGTTTTTCAAAGCCCAAGTGAGAACAGAAAAGGCGTTGAGTCTTGCAAGCTTTTGAGTTGGCTGTACATAAAAAGATAAATAGAATCCGGTCTTCTACCTAATAAGACTATAGTTAGATTCGCTCTTGCTATGGTTATAGTCTGGCTCAGTGGCACGATTTCAGATGATTGATGCGTCTGCCCAGCACGTGTTCATTCCCTCACTTCCCCATGTTATTTCTGCATCAGATTGAATTCATTAGACTAGATTGGACCAAAATTCCACTTTTTCATTTGTTTCTCTTCAAAGGTATCGTCACAGATAAATGGCTCTGGCATTAATCTTCCTAGAAAAAAGTCACAGCATAAATCCGCCCATACTGACAGCAGCCAACTTAGAAAATGTTTAACCCTTTAGAAGAAAAAATAAAGACGCACAGCCATTCATGCTACCCTGAGATTCTGCTCGGATGTCATGCTTCAAGACAGTTCAGCTTCCCAAGTTGTAGATAAAAGACATTCCATGAATTTAGGATGCTCTTTGTCAACCCTGGGGTTAAAGGGAGTCACCAGGTCACAGGAGCAACGTGAGCATGAAATGCGAGGAGGAAAAGACACGACAACAGCTGGGAAGAGGATGTGAAACAGGCCCATCAAGAAAGACAGGGTGAGGGCTCAGAAAGGGTCTTTCCAGGAGAAGTTTCTGGAGGAGAGAGGGAAAAGTGCAGAAAAGCAAGATTCACAAAATATTACAGTGCCAGTCACAGACATGCAGATAAGGGAAGAGGGTGAGTATGCATTTGTAACGTATACCCACAACAACAAGCTGAACTTCTACATAAGACATAAGCTACCAGGAGGCTTTGGGCAAGGCCATTCGATATCTTAATGAGCTTAATTTATAAATGTTTGAGGGTAGTTATCATTAACGATAGAAATAATCATCACAAGCAACTCCAGGTAAAAACATTCAGATGTGTGCACCATCGGATTTGAAGGGCATAGACCTGGAGCTGGAGAAAGTAACACAGCTCAGTTCAGAGTTCACTGCACCCCATTTGTGGTGTATGTGAAAAAGTGCAGACTCAGAATAACTGGCCAGGCATGATGGCTCACACCTGTAATCCCAGCACTTTGGAAGGCTGAAGTGCATAGATCACCTGAGGTCAGGAGTTCCAGACCAGCCTGGTCAACATGATGAAACCCCGTCCCTACTAAAAATACAAAAAAAAAAAAATTAGCCAGGTGTGGTGGCAGGTGCCTATAATCCCAGCTTCTTGGGAGGCTGAGGCAGGAGAATCTCTTGAATTTGGGAAGTGGAGGTTGCAGTGAGCTGAAATCTCGCCAGTGCACTCCAGCCTGAGTGACAGAGCAAGACTCCATTAAAAAAAAAAAAAAAAAAATCAGAGCTCTCAGAGCCCTGTACTGATGTCCCAGGAGACAACAGCCAAAGCTGCCTTGGGGCTGATCTCCCATTTGGCACCCCAGTGACGTTTAACTACAGACCCAGGACATGACTGACCGATGGACAATCTCTCCTACCATGTAAGGAATTTCATTCCTTTACATGGATGCATTTCCCGAGGGCCTCTTGGTGATGGAGTTACCCACAGACACCAAGGCTATCACTTCTCAAGCAGTCCTAGCCTCTTGTGGCCTAGGATTAATGTAAATTTGTATAATCTAACAGGTCAGAAAGTTGACGAGTTCTGAGGACACTGGGCAGGATACAGAAGCTGGTGGGGGTGGGAAGGGACATAGTGAGCGCTGGATGTCACAGGAGCAGTGAAAAATGTGAAAGCAGAAAGGATGTGAGAGGCCTCAACTATGGGGGGTCTAGGTCAAAGTTTAACCTGAGCAAAGAACCAAAGGGTTAGAGATGTTTTTCTTTACCTGTGGCTGCTTGAGCCTGTGTACCTATGGTTGTCCTGAGGGCTGGCTTTCCAAGTCTCCTTTTTCCCCTCTCCTTAAGGACTGGGCTCCAGGGCATGGTCCTACAGGAATGCTGAGTATTTCGAAACGATGCCTCCTTGAGGGCCAGCAGTCCCTTCCTGCTCACACAGGCCCCACACATAGGAGGAGGGAGGAGCATGGGTGCAGCATGCTTTCATCACTCATGCTCAGCACATGCCTCTAGCCTGACCCGGGAACCCAATGAGGGCGCCCCCTCCCCATAGTACTGTGGGTCTGGGAGTTAGAAGGTCATCATCAACTGCATCTAACCAGCTGCCTCTGAGAGCAGCTACCAGCCAGGATGAATAGTCCACTTCAAAATCACCCCAAGGACTAAGAAAACTTTGTCAAAACATTTGAATTGCCTTCGTAACCCCAAGTGGAGTTTTATGCATGCATTTACATCAGATTTTTTTGAATAAGCGTTGGACCATGTATCACAGAAAATCCATCAAGACCACTGGATAAATGCTTTACATCCCACTCAGCAAATGGGTTTGTAAAGTTTAATTTTGTAAGAGCAAAAGCTACATTCCTCTTAGAAGCTGAGTGAAGTGAAAGCACCATAAAATAAAAAATTGCAGAAGCAGTAATGCAGCTACAAAACTAAAAACTTTATTTTCATCTCTGATGTTCAGAGTACATGTAGATATGAGCGAATGATGAAAGCTGCCAGAAGATCCAGCAGCCAGCAGTTGTGATTTTTTTTTTTTTTTTTTTTTTTTTTTGAGACAGAGTCTTGCTCTGTCGCCCAGGCTGGAGTGCAGTGGCGCGATCTCGGCTCACTGCAAGCTCCGCCTCCCGGGTTCCTGCCATTCTCCTGCCTCAGCCTCCGGAGTAGCTGAGACTACAGGCGCCCGCCACAATGCCCGGCTAATTTTTTGTATTTTTAGTAGAGATGGGGTTTCACTGTGTTAGCCAGGATGGTTTCGATCTCCTGACCTTGTGATCCACCTGTCTCGGCCTCCCAAAGTGCTGTGATTACAGGCGTGAGCCACCACGCCCAGCTGTGATTTTATATATATATATTGTATATATATACACACACATAAATCTCATGGTGTACTCCAGGAACAAAAGTGAGGCCAGTCACCAGACTGGTGGATGAAGACTTTCTCTGGGTCACTGATGATAGGGACACATTCAATTAAATCAACATGGTTTAAATCCAAATTCATGTAATTACTCAGAGAGATAATTCAGATATCATATTTAGTGCATTTTCTCAGAGCTCAGAGACAGCCAGATAGAAAATATATTTTTCTCAGGCTGGGCACAGTGGCTCACGCCTGTAATCCCAGCACTTCAGGAGGCCGAGGTTGGTGGATCACCTGAGGTCAGGAGTTTGAGACCAGCCTGACCGAAATGGTAAAACCCCATCTCTACTGAAAACATAAAAATTAACTGGGTGTGGTGGTAGGTGCCTGTAATCCCAGCTACTCGGGAGGTTGATATAGGAGAATCACTTGAATCTGGGAGGCAGAGGTTGCAGTAAGCTGAGATCGCACTACTGCACTCCAGCCTGGGTGACAGAGTGAGACTCCGTCTCAAAAAAGAAAAAAAGGAAATACATTTTTCTCTCTCTCTCTTATTTTGATATAATTATATTTATATTATATACTTTAATTATATAATTCTTTTTGTAATTATATTTATATATGATTTATATTTGGCAGAAAATAAATCGCCCTGCACATAAAGAGTATAAGTTTTGTCATATGTATACACCTGTGGAAAGACTGCCACCGTGGTAGGCTAAAACAACAGCCCCCAAAGATGTTCGCATCCTAATCCCCAGAACACCCGAATGTGTTCCCTTAGATGGTAGAAGGGACTTGCAGATGTGAGGAAGTTAAGGGCCTCGGGATGGGGAGGTTATCCTGGACTATCGGGGTCTTACACGGTTCTTAGACGAGGAAGAAGGCGATGTGACAACAGGAGCCTCTAGAAGCTGAAAGAGGCAAGAACAGGATCTCCCTGGATCCTCCAAAGGAACCACCTCTGCCGGCACCTTGAGTTTAGCTCCGTAAGACTCACTTTGGACTCCAGAATGGTAAGGAGTAAATGTGTGCTGTTTTAAGCTACTAAGTTTGCAATGATCAATTACTGTAGTAATAGGAAACTAAAACTACAATCAAAAAACTTTCCTGGTCCTTCCTACCCACTCCCTCCCACCTCTCCTTGCTTTGCTTTCTGTCACTAAAGATTTGTTTGCATTTCCTCGAATTTTATATAAATAGAATTCTATAGTATGTACTCTTTTTTGTTTTGCTTCTTTCATCAGGTATCATTATTTTAAAATGTATCTTGGCCGGGCACAGTGGCTCATGCCTGTAATCCCAGCACTTTGGGAGCCCAAGGTGGGCGGATCACTTGAGGTCAGGAGTTCAAGGCCAGACTGCCAACATGGTGAAACCCTGTCTCTACTAAAAATACAAAAATTAGCCTGGCATGGTGGTGCATGCCTGTAGCCCCAGCTACTCGGGAGGCTGAGCCAGGAGAATGGCATGAACCCGGGAGGCGGAGCTTGCAGTGAGCCGAGATGGCGCCACTGCACACTCCAGCCTGGGCAACAGAGCAAGACTCCATCTCAAAATAAATAAATAAATAGATAAATTAATTAAATACAGTAAAATAATAAAGTGTATCCCTATTGCTGTGTGAACCCATTTCTTTTCTTTTTTTTTTTTTTTTTTTGAGATGGAATCTCGCTCTGTCACCCAGGCTGGAGTGCAGTGGCGCGATCTCAGCTTACTGCAAGCTCCGCCTCCCGGATTCACGCCATTCTCCTGCCTCAGCCTCCCAAGTAGCTGGGACTACAGGCCCCCCCCACCATGCCTGGCTAATATTTTGTATTTTTAGTAGAGACGGAGTTTCACCATGTTAGCCAGGGTGGTCTCGATCTCCTGACCTTGTGATCCACCTGCCTCGGCCTCCCAAAGTGCTGGGATTACAGGTGTGAGCCACCCCACCCAGCCCAGCCCATTTCTTTTATTGCTTGGTAATATTCCATGGTGTGAATATACCAGAATGTTTAGCCATGAACGTGCTGATGGACATTTGGGGTGTTGCCTGATTCTGGCTATTACGAGGAGAGTTGCTATGAACATTCATGTACAAGTTTTGTCATGGATGTATGTTTTCGTCTCTGGTTAAATTCCTCGGGTGGAATCACGTAAGTGTATGTTTAAAATTTTAAGAAACAGCCAAACTTTTCCAAAGTGGCTTTACCAGTTACATTCCCACCAGCAAATGAGGGAATGCCAGTTGCTCCCCAACCTTGCAACATTTGGTGGGACCATTGTTGAACTTTAGTCATTCTAATAGGTACGGGGTGGTATTAACTTCTCAAAGAGCTGAAAGCAGAACTGGCAGTAAACCCAGCAATTCCATGACTGAGGACACACCCAGAGGAATATAAATCATTCCACCACAAAGACATATGCATGCAAATGTTCACTGCAGCACTATTCACAATAGCAAAAACGTGGAGTCAACCTAAATGCCCATCAATAACGATTAGATAAAGGAAATGTGGTGCATATATTCCGTTGAATACTATCCAGTCATTGAAAAAGAATGAGATCATGTCTTTTGCAGGAACATGGATGGAGCTGGAGGTCATTATCCTTAGTAAACTAATGCAGGAACAGAAAACCAAATACCACATGCTCTCACTTATAAGTGGGAGCTAAATGATAAGAACTTAAGAGCACAAGTAAGGAAACAACAGATACCAGGGTCTACTTGAGGGGGAGGGTGGGATGAGGGAGAGGAGCAAAAAAGATAACTACTGGTACTGGGCTTAATACCTGGGTGATGAAATAATATGTACAACAAAACCCCATGACACATGTTTACGTAGCAAACCTTCGCATGTACCCCAAACCTAAAATAAAAGCTAAAATAAAATTGCATTTCCCCAGTGACTAATGATGTTTCGAATCTTTTCACGTGCTTGTCTCTCATCTCTTTTTCTTCTTTGGTTAAGTGTCTGCTGAAATCACCCTATTTTTTGTTGGCTTGTTGTTTTCTTATCGTTGAATGTTCAGAGTCTTCATTCATTCCGCAAATACAGATAGTAAAACCTACTACACACCAGGCACTGTGTGCATCAAAGAAAAGGCAGACAAGGTCTTTTTCCTCAAAGGAATGACATTCCAGGGAGCTAGTCGACCATGGTGCTGGAAGACAAGAGTGAGTCATGCTGTAGCAAATTGCATTTTTCAAAAGTGGTCCCAGTATTATTTCTGATCTCAGTGATGTCCCAGAGGATTGCCACTCATTATCACAAGATGGAGTCAACTTCCCTTCCCGTGTCCTGGGTAGCCGTCTTTGGCTGCCTTAATGAAGAGGTGCAGAAGTGACACCACAGGAGTTTAGAGATTGGGTCACAGAAAGTGGTAGGGTTTCCACCTGGTGCATGCTCTGTCTCCCTCCTTCTCTCTCTCTGTCTCTGGACGATCGATCGTCCTCAGATGATCCCCCATATCATGAGAACCTCAGGCCACATGAAGAGGCCACAGGTCGGAGCAAGCAGCCCCGGCAAAGGTCCCAGCGGCAGCCTGCATCCGTGACGTAAGTGAGTGAGCTTTCCGTGTCTCCAGCTTGAGCCATCAGACTGCCTGGGAGGCTGAGTAGAGCCGAGACGACGCTTCCCTGATGAACCCTCCTCAAACTGCCGATTCATGAGGGAAATATATATTACTGCTGTTGAAAGTTGCTATGTTTGGGAATGATTTTTATGCAGCAACAGATGACCAAAACACCAGCCACAGCAAAAAATAGCATTGTTATATTTAAAGAAAATAAAATCTTTGGTATTCTGAATAACTTCTCCCACAATAGGTGGGTATATTTATGTAGCCACACACATATGTATTTAAATTTTAAAACATGTAAGTGAAAACTATAAGTGAGTTCTCCTGATTTTGTAAGCGTTTGCCTTAGAAACTTAAGAGATTTGTTTTGCAGCCAACAGTCCGAGAGTCTCAGAATTTCAAGGCTGAAAATGCTATTGGGGTTGATGGGCTCCAGTCCTCATTTTACGATCTAGAAACCGGAAGCCAGCAATCTTTCTGTTTATCTTGCATCACCTGGAAAATAAAGATACACATTCCGGCTTTGTCACTGTTGTTATAACTTCTCTGTTTAAGATGAATTATACTAAATGTGGTAAGAGAACATCATTCCCTTCCTTATCTGAGAAAACACTTCTGTTTAGGAAGCTAAATTTGTCTCCAAAGTTATTAAAATTCCAGCTTACTCACTGCCCACTGACAGTCCTAAGGCTGGCGGTGAAGGCGGAAGGCGCCCGGTAGGCACTCGGTCTGGGTTTACATCCCAGCTGTGCCACCTACTGCCTGTGTGATTTTGCTGGGTTCACGTCATCCTTTCTGGGCTTACGTTTCCCCATCTGTAAGATTAAGATAATAATATAGCATGTGATGGGCCTCAGGATTTTTGGAAGAAAATAAATGAAATACCCTATATTAAAGTACCGGAAACAGCTGATATTCAAAAAATGGCCACAACTCTTTTGACTCTGACACCCACTCCAACAGCTGCCCCTGGAATTCCATTCATGGGTCTTTCTTACTGTAAAGATAAAGTAATTCATCTTTTTCAGCTCCCCTATTTAGCTTTTCAAAAAGTCCATGAAAATCAGGGTGTGCCATCCAAAAGGGTTTAGGCCTTATTGGGATGGGAAACAGGAGGCATTAAAGTCGTTTAAGCAGACAGGAGGCATGTTCAGAAGTTGCCTTTATAAATGATCGCTTGGAATGCCATGTGAAGACGGGACTGGGATGGGTGACTGACCGACTGGAGGACCGGAAATCTGTTAGGAGGCTGTGCCCATAATTACGGTAAAGCATGTTAGCATGTTAGTGACCTCAGTTAGAGTAGTGGCAGTAGAGCATAAATAATAGTAATTATTGCTACAGCTGTTGTTTGTTGACCATCTATGTGATTGCTGAAGGAGGACTCATCCAAGGAGACAGAACAGCAGGAGAAAACTACATTGTTGCAGAAGCAGAGTGTGTTTTAAGGAAAAAATAGACAATAATATAGAATTCTCTCTCTTTTTTTTTTTTTTTTTTTTTTTTTTTTTTTTTTTTTTGAGACAGGGTCTTGCTCTGTCACCCAGGCTGGAGTGCAGTGGTCCAATAATTGCTCACTGTGTGACCTCAAATTCCCAGGCTCAAATGATCCTCCTGCCTCAGCCTCCTGAGTAGCTGGGACCATGGGACTACAGATGCATACCACTATACCTGGCTAATATTTAAATTTTTTGTAGGGATGGGGTTTCACTATATTGCCTAGGCTGGTCTTGAACTCCTGGGCTTCAGCGATCTTCGGCCTCTCAAAGTGCTGGGATCCTCTTGATCAACAAAGAGAGACCTAGAATTGTAACCACTTGCACTGATGCCCACTGGAAAGCTATCTTACCCTTTACGGTGTGGCCTGCACCCATCTACTGATGGTTCTCAATCTCCTGTACAACAAATAGTGAGGTCAAGTGTGTGGAGTCTGTGAATAGTGTGCAGATGGAGAGGTCTTCCAATTCTTATTTAAAGGGTGACCTTTAATGATCACAGTGGTCAATTCTACCCCTTTCCAGACTGCCAGGGTCTGCTTTCCTCACTATGTGATGCTATAGCCATGTGAGTCATATCAGTGAAAGGAGACAGTGGCATGCCCGGAATATGGATTAAACACTTTGTTGCTAGTACTTGCTGTCAGTGTCCCACCGGCTTTTGGCAGGAGCCTACTACAGAGATGGTTATGTCCTGCAGAGGATAGCATAGCAAACCCTCTGACTACAGCATGGCTTCCCGCATCCCCTGTGTTTCCCACAGGGGGCGACACCAGTCATGCACAGTGAAGATGGCACCAGGTATGAGGCGCTCTTGACATCTCACCTGCAGACACTCGGGCATGTTCCTCCTCTGAGTGCTGGGGGTCGCTGGCTCAGCGCCTGTATTTGGAAGCACTGTAAGTTTACCGAGGGACCAACTTTCTACAAGCATCCCCCAAAGGTCAAGCCTCCAGACCTACGGAGGTCCACTCTGGAGAATGCCTTCAACAGGTCAACACCCAAAAAACCTCCAGGAGGTGAGATGACTCCTGAAAGTCCCCTCCCCGATATTTACTGC
This sequence comes from Macaca thibetana thibetana, assembly GCF_024542745.1. Classification (NCBI taxonomy): domain Eukaryota; kingdom Metazoa; phylum Chordata; class Mammalia; order Primates; family Cercopithecidae; genus Macaca; species Macaca thibetana. The sequence goes on along the minus strand of NC_065590.1, from coordinate 10,122,514 downwards.
CATTCAGAGAGCCGACAGAAACAGCCCACTCCCACCCTCCGCCTTCTCGCAGTTCACACCAGGCTCCCTCTTCTCCAAAGCAGGATCCAGAATCTCTGAACTGGAGGAGGCCTCAAAGACCATCCAGCCCAATCCCTTATTTCACAGATGAGGTGGTGGAGATGTCAGAAGCTGAAGTGGCTTGCTTGGGGTCATGGGTAAGAAAGTAGATTCGATTGGACTCAGTGTCTGGAAAGGCAGCCTGGAAGGGCTGCACCTGTCCTCCAGAGGAAGCTGAGAGAATGCCAGACCCCAACAGCCCAGCTGGGAATCCATCCCCTTCCAACCTGGGCCTAAGCCTCAGGAGTGAGTTGAACGGCTCTCCCGGAATGAGAAGACACATAAACTACCCACTAGTATGGTCAGAGTTGTGATCTGTGAAACTGGGCTAAAAACAGCAAGCTACATTTAATCATTAAGATGTTTATTTCTGCAACTGCTTCCCACATTCCAAATCTATTCAAAAGCCTATTCAAATAACTAAAAACTTATTGGTAACTTTTTTACAACTCCCATGCAGCTTCAGGATAGCATCGCCAGACACAAATGCACTCTGAGCACCTGTTCTACCATACTCCACCAAGTCATGCAATTATTGATGATAAGGCTGTACACAGGCCACCCACGTGATCCTGACTACAGCAGATCAGGCAGTCCCAGCCCGGCGCTAGGCGTTCATGGGGAAACGCGAGAACACTTTACAAGATCCGGGTCTTGAAGAAAAACAGGACTTTCTTGAGTAGAGAAGAACAATCAAATGAGATGGAAAAATGGGCAATGTATATCGCAAAACTTTCAGTGTATAAGCACAACAAATCCAAAGAAATCCATCCAAGTTCATGGAAACTGTGAAACTCATAGAAAGCTTGAAATACAAGCTGTCCAGCTAAGACAGCCCTAGCTCCAGTCAATAGGAGTAATTTCACTGGGTTCCCCATGGTCCAGGGCTACTGGAATTCAGACGATCCTGATATTTACAATATGGATTGACAGGCTTTGGATATTCTGTTTCTTTTTACTTTCATATTCTTTATTTTGTTTAATTAATTAATTTATTTTGAGACAGAGTCTCGCCCTGTTACTCAGGCTGGAGAGCAGTGGTGCAGTCATGGCTCACTGCAGCCTCAAATTTCCGGTTCAAGCAATCCTCCAAGCCTCAGTCTCCCAAGTAGCTGGGACCACAGGTGTGTGCCACCATGTCCGGCTAATTTTGTTTTTATTTTTTTGTAAAGAGGGGTCCTTATTATATTGCCCAGGCTGGTCTCGAACTCCTGGGTTCAAACGATCTTCCCAGGAGGCCTCAGCCTCCCAAAGTACTGGGATTACAAGCTTGAACCACGCTGCCAGCCTCGTATTTTATTTGAAAACACCTAAGCCTCACTTGCAGGACTTACTCTTTGTAGCTGCAGGTAAGGCAATTCCCGGCGATCAGGGTACAAAGAGAAACATGAGAAGTCCGGGTCCTTCCGCATTGAAGTTACTTCTTCTCAGGAGAGAACTTCCAACTTTCTTTATACTATTAACAGAGCCTATAGCGAGTGGCAATCATGACTAAATACTTGTTCCTTGGGCTCAAAAACAAAGGATATTAACGCGGACCTCCCGGACCTGGCGCTCCTCTTTCTTTATGCAGTTCTGCACTGGAACACACGGGGGCAGCAGAGTCTAGCCTGACCCTGAGCAAAGTACCGAAATTTTAGGGGCGCTGCTCAGCTCAGGTGTGATAAGCCGGGGCTGGATAATGTGCGCATGTGTACACACACACACACATATACGTACATATACAATGTAAAATGTATGTACTTTTATATTTATATATATTTCATATATAATATATACCTATATATTTAACTATATAACCTATTTTATACATTCTACATATAATATATATTATTCATGGGGAAGGATTTCTTTACATCCTTCTGGTCTACCCAAAGTTGTCTTTAATAGGCGTGTATTTGTTAAATAATCAGGAAAAAAAAAGAATTAACTTGGAAGTGGAAGAAAATGCACGTTAATGAAAATCCAGCATATATTTTGAGAGTTTTTCCTCCCAAAAATATATTTCAGTTTACAAAATAATTAGTAATATAAGGACTTTAAGTAACAATCTCTATTCATGACTGTATTAGGCAAATGCCTTTTGAGCACCTCATATGTGTAGAAGGCACTCTTTCAGTTTCCAGAGATGGCAAGAGAAGTCAGATCTAGTAACTGCCCGCAGAGAGCTCACAGCGGACCAGCCGTGAAGCCCAGATAATGACTGTTATATCAGAGGGATGTGCCGACAACAGAGACAGAGGCCATGAACTCTACGAGGGCCAAAGTCCAAGAGGATCTACAGAGGAGGGGAGGCTGAAGGTTTCTCTTCAAAGGTTGAGTAAGAATTGACCAGTGAAAGTGGCGAGTGGTGTATCAGACAAGGAACAGTCAAGACAAAGTTTATGGAGAGTTGGAAGAGGAAAAGTTGGCTGGAGGTAGAGTGAAGGCTGAGCCATGGGGCAGGGTGGTGAGAGCAGAGGGAACAGTCTTGACCTCTAGCTTGCACTCCCACCACTGCAGTGGGATGGCTGGCAGAGGCTGTAGTTGAAGCCGTGCCTGGGTTCTGGACACAGCTTTGCCAAGATAGGGCAGATTCGTGGTGGAATTGGAAGGATAGAAGGGATGAAATATGTTGGTAGGTTCTCTATTCCAGTGACTTCCCAGCTTTTTAAATTGCAACCTGCAGCCGGGCGCGGTGGCTCAAGCCTGTAATCCCAGCACTTTGGGAGGCCGAGGCGGGCGGATCACAAGGTCAGCAGATCGAGACCACAGTGAAACCCCGTCTCTACTAAAAATACAAAAAATTAGCCGGGCGCGGTGGCGGGCGCCTGTAGTCCCAGCTACTCAGGAGGCTGAGGCAGGAGAATGGCGTGAACCCAGGAGGCGGAGCTTGCAGTGAGCCGAGATCGCGCCACTGCACTCCAGCCTGGGCAACAGCGTGAGACTCCGTCTCAAAAAAAAAATAAATAAATAAATAAATAAATAAATAAATTGCAACCTGCAATAAAGAATACCTTTTACAATCCACTCAATATACAGAAATATACATGCATTTTTGGTGGACAGTCATACAGTGCAAACATACATACAATATGTAATGCACTCCGACCTTGTCTGGTCTCTATTTTATTAATAGAGAGAGATTTCATAATCCACCAACAGATCGCATCTTACAGTTTGAAAAATGCATTCTAAAATGGTTTCTCAACCTCATACCTTTGACATTTTGGGCGAGGCGATTGCTGGTTGTGGGAGGTGTCCTGTTCATTGTACAATGGTTAGCAACACACCCACTAGATGCCACTGGCATCCCCGTCCCACGTTCTGACAGGCAATAATGTGCCCCAACATTGTCTAACGTGCCCTGGGGTGCAAAACTGCCCCTTGGTTGAACACCACTGCCCTAACCAAAAGGAAATAATCTGGTTTTGGGGAAAGAGGACGATTGACCTCACATTCAGGAGTGAGTGACCCTACTTCCATGGGAAAGTAACCACCCACAAGAGAGAAGAAACTGACCGATTTTGAGCGTGAATGACAGAGAGGGATCTAGAGTCAGTGGCAGGTCCTGGTGATAAACAGATACAAATGGGCATGCTGTAGACCTTGTCACACAGCCAGCATGCCACTGTGGCCTACCCTCAAACCAGACCTGCCTGCCTTCCTCTGCCCCAGTCCACCAAACCTGCCCACCACAGGGCCCTTGCACATCCAGCTCCCTGCAGCACTCTTCCTTCCCTCTCCTCCTGCTGGGCTCCTGTGGACCACTGAGTTTCTTAAATGTCATTTTCCCCCAAAAAGCTGCCCTCGCTCCCCCAACCGAATGAAGCTCCCCTGATATGCCTTCAAGACACACTCTAGTTGTCACTTTGAATACTTACTGCAAAAGGTAGTTATAAGAGTATTTGGGGCTGGGCACGGTGACTCGCGCCTGTACTTTGGGAGGCCAAGGCAGGTAGTTCACGAGGTCAGTAGTTCGATACCAGCCTGGACAAGATGGTGAAACCCCATCTCTACTAAAAAATAGAAAAATTAGCCTGGCGTGGTGGTAGGCACCTGTAATCCCAGCTGCTCAGGAAGCTGAGGCAGGGGAATCGCTTGAACCCAGGAGGCAGAGGTTGCAGTGAGCCGAGATCGCGTCACGGCACTCTAGCCTGGGCGACAGAACAAGACTCCGTCTTAAAAAAAAAAAAAAGAGTATTTGGATGATTATTTGCTTGATTTATTTTCCCCCCCTTGAGACTGTGAAAGTCCTGAAAGCAGGGGGCTTGCCTGCTTGGCTCACCCAGAACAACAAGCAGACTTGCTAAATGAGTGAGTGGTACTGCCAGTTGACTTCACTGTTGGTCCTATTTGTATCTGTTTTGAGATTGACATTAATGCACCATTGGTGGGCTGGTCTCCTAGGGCTAATTAACATTTTTCAATGTTGAAAGCTTTTAAATAAAATCATGAAAATATGAATTTCTCACAAAGGCTGAGTTTCCTAATAACAGAATTATAACTATTCCAACACTCGTCTTGAGACTACATAATTAAGAAACAGTAATACTTGCATTTGTTTTTTAAATTTGAGAAGTCTACATGAACGATTCTCTGCATGATTGTTTCTTTGATCATTGAAGCTGTCATTTTCCTCTTTCATTATTAGGAAAGCATTCCACATAACAAAATTGAATTTCTTTCAAACCGTAAAATTATTGGAATATAACATCCACCCTATCTTCATCCACATAACATGAAGTATATAATTTCCACTCAAAATTAATTCTCAATGTAAACAAGAAAAACAATAAACCAAAAATCACTTATGCTTACTTTGAAATAGATTTAACCATTAGGAAGTCCCATGAGAAAAAAGGGAGATTCAGTGACGGGAACAGTGATTAAGTTAGCCAAAATGCTCAGCAGTAGAAGAATACTTTTTTTTCCACTTGGCAAAGTTTAAATAATTTTTTAAGTGTCAGATTCTGTTCTTATTTTATCAGCCAAAGGAGGCTTGGTTTCCAAGCCATGTATCCATCAAGAAATTGGAATTCAAGCAAACACATATTTTGAAGTTTGATGCATTGAGCCAAACACTGGGGATGCAATGATAAATATGATATGGTCCATCTTAAAAGTGTTTTTGGTGTTTGTGGGAAACATCCTGTAAGCTGGAATTAAGCAGCAAAGAGCAATGATGCCCGGAAGCTGCAGCTCCGTGTGGCCCCCTAATTCCACACTAAGGCCCCTTGTTTGTCTTCAGAGTAAAAGATGAGCACACTGCACACATGGTATTGTGTCCAAAGTACCTCAACTTTCCACGTGCTGGCTTGGAAACAAGGAACATCTTTTCTTCAGTTCCATAAAGTAGTTCTCTACATTTTAGAAATATAAATATGTTTGCCTTTTCGGACCAATATATTGTTTTCCCCTTGAACTCACTTATTCATCCATTTATGTCACAAATTCATAAGGAGCTTGCCCTGTGCCAGATATTGTGATACCTGCTGGAGACACAGTGGTGAAGAGACACAGGGGGTCTCAGCACACAGGTAAGACCCACGCACGGGCCCCGAGTGCTGTGGGGTCACCAGGCGCTCTGCTAAGTGCTTCATGTGCCTCATTCATCAAGACAGCAACTCCATGGCGCAGGCACTGCCCTGGCCCTGCAATGAGTGAGGCCAAGCTGCGGAAGTGAACACGTGCTCACTTGCGGTGTGACCGGGTAGAGCCAGAAGCTCTGCCGGCACACACCTGCTGCAAGAACCCGGCTCTGAAATCCTCATGTGTCACCAGTTCATGAGCTACTGATCGCACACGTGCAGTCACACAGATAGAGTCACACAGTGCACAAGCTCTGGGAGGGCGACACACTGCGTATGAGATTGTTTCAGATGGCAGTGCCTGGCCTGATGAGGAAGGGCAAAGAAGGCCCCCAGGGGAAGCCTTGAGGGGGTGTGGAAGGGTGGGAGGGTGGGCGGGTGGACTGCATGAAATGAAGAGGGAGGGATCCAAGCTCAGCACAGATGCCAAGAGCCAGACCTTTGAAAATATGTGGCCAAGACCCAGGAGTGCCTGGACACATGGAAGCCAGTTATTACTAGAGATAGTGACATGCATGTGAACATATAGGGGGTAGGAAGTGGGGAAGGGTGTTACAGACGAGAATTCCTACTCAGGACACTGCTCAGTTCTAGACAGTGCAAAGGTGAATTTTTCAAGGTAAATGCACTTTATGAGATCTCAAGCACCACACAGATTCTCAATCACCCTTATTACAACATGGGGAAATTTTAATCGCTGCTAATAGTAGATGCTCAAGTCCTAAGATCTTATGAAACAAGCCAAGAAAGCGACTTCTGATCAATGTCCAGAACAAGTAAAGAGAAAAGCAGGCCATTTGTGTACTGTTTCAAGCAAAAAGCAACAAGATGAATATTCTTCATGTATACGTAGCCTACCTAGGCTGAAGGCTCCATCTCAAAATTCCACTTCACAGCCTAAACCTTCCTCAGCCCGAGCTGACCACCCTGCCTATACCATATTTTCCCGTTTTTCAAATCACTGGCAAGTGTTATTTGGGGATTGTATTGTATTGGATGGTTTTGTGCCACCATGAGGAAGCTTGCAAGGTCTTTGGTGGTCAAGGTGATGATTTACGCTTCCCTAGACCAGCAGCTCTGGCTGGGCACACCCAGATGTGTGCAAACACTTTGAGCACTGAAGGTCTGCAGGCCTCTGCAATCACTGAGCATTTGAGACTCCTCTGGGGCCATGCATCCACCAGCTCTCAGTGCACATCAGAAAAGGAGCTTCACAGAGGCTTCTCATTTCTTTTACATTCATTACCCCGCTAATTTCCAAAGCAAGGTGCCTGAAGCTAGCTTAGCAACAGGTAGGCATGATGGCTGTCCCACTGCTGATTCTCAATGTGCTTTGTCAATGTGCTTGTTTTTCCTCCGTGCTAACTTTATCTTCAGAACTTATTAAGTTTAATCCCAGCAGTACTAATTAGAGGTGGCAACAACAGAAATCCTCTGCAAGGGCTCTTAGAAATCCAGTGCCACTTCAGTGAGAACAGCCATGCTCTTCTTTTCATTCCTCGTCGCTTCCTTGGGCATTCCACAAGGAGCTAAAGTCTGGTATTTAGAGAGCCGAAGGGCACCTCTAGAACCAAGCTCTAAACCAAGTAAAGAGAGATTTTAAGCACATGTGGATTCAAATGAGAAATCTGTGTAAGCGTGCCACACACATCTCTTAACCTCATTTGGGGATTTCTGTGCATACTGTACTTAAAATTAAGTAAGATAAGCTGTTTTTAAAATGTTGCGTCTTAGTGGCATTGAACCATAATTTTCTGCCTCCTCGGTGGAAGTTCAAGCTTGTGGTCCTACAAGGAAGCGTAAACTCTGAAACTGCAGAGCCTCACTAGGACAACCAGGGAAGTGCAAGTTTAGGGAAATGAAAGTTGTCTCCAGGGTATGGCATCATCTGATGACCTTGGGATGAGCCCATGGATTATTAAACGTGTTTAAAACACACATAGGGAAGTGAGGGGTGAGAGATGGGGGCAGGTTAACAGCAGGGCAGCATTTGGGGGGAAGCCCAGGGCATGAGGCCTGGTTAGCACCATTTTCACATGCCCTGTCTTCCTCTCCCACGTCGGTTTTCCCTGCTGATGGGGTGACAACGACCAGATTTGGAGTTGGGTCAGCCCTACAGACAAAGGGCACCTAAAGCCAACAGCACAGATGTGTCCTATTGGAGAAACACAGCAACTTGTTCTTCTCAGAGACATACTGCACTGGTTATAGCTGCAGGTCGCCAGTTAGCCTGCTGTCCAGCCACAGTTTGATTGGCATGCCCTGGGCTGAGGCAGGGGCAACAGAGCTGTCAGTCCAGCGAGGGCATGATCAATAACACTATTTGGACCATCATATATTCCATGTAAGCCTTCTGTCTTCAACGCATCGCACCTGTAACTCACTCGCCATTAAACACATTGATGAACCTGCCCTTACTTCGCAAGCCGCTTCTCACTCACTTCCTTACCCTAACACACCCTTTGAGATGCACCTGTACCTCATGAGTCAGCAGTTCACCTACTCTCTGTGCTTAATATCCTTGTCAGTTTCACCCTTTTCATCTGTTCCTTGTTCTCTACAGCAAAGTTGAATATACTCGATACAGCAAAGTCATGTCACAGTAAGAATCTAAAGTCCATTTGGAGTAAGTTTTAAGAAAACCTCCCATCAAACTATATCTAAGCTGAAATGCTTTCGATCTGTGTCCCTGCTCAAATGTCATGTCGAATTGTAATCCCCATTGTTGAAGGCAGGGCCTGGTGGGAGGTGATTGGATCATGGGGTGGATTTCCCCCTTTGGTGCTGTTCTCATGGTTGAGTTCTCAGGAGATCTGGTTGTTTAAAAGCTTGTGGTGGCCAGGTGCGATGGCTCATGCCTGTAATCCCAGCACTTTGGGAGGCCGAAGTGGGTGGATCACCTGAGGTTGGGAGTTCGAGACCAGCCTGACCAACATGGAGAAACTCTGTCTCTAATGAAAATACAAAATTAGCCAGGCATGGCGGCACGTGCCTGTAATCTCAGCTACTGGGGAAGCTGAGGCAGGAGAATTGGTAGAATCCAGGAGGAGGAGGTTGCAGTGAGCCGAGATCGCGCCACTGCACTGCAGCCTGAGCAAAAGAGCGAGACTCTGTCTCAACCTCCCGGCAGAGGCTGTGGTGAGCCAAGGTTGTGGTGTGCACTCCAGCCTGGGCAACAAGAGTGAAACTCCGTCTCAAAAAAAAAGTGTGTGGCACCTGCCTCTTCTCTCTCTTGCTACTCTGGCCATGTGAGACATGCCTGCTTCCCCTGCGTGCCTTTCACTATCATTGAAAACTTCCTCAGGCCTCCCCAGGAGTGGAGCGGAAGCCTCTATGCTTCCTGTACAGCCTGCAGAACTGTGAGCCAATGAACGCTCTTTTTTTTTTTTTTTTAATAAATTGCCCAGCCTCAGGTATTTATAGCAGTGCAAGAATGGACTAATATATAAACCATTACCTGGAATCTGGTGAATAAAGTCTCTTACAAGCTTTAGAATGTGAGAGCTGGGATTCACGTAATGACAACTAGCAAATAATAACATGGGAAAATGTCCGGCTCCCCTGTTGAGTAGAGAAAAGTAGAAGAGCCTTATGCAACTGCGTAAAATGTATACCCAAGCATGGGCACAAAGGAATGCGTGAGGATTTTTAAAATTGTCTTACAGTGATGGAATTACGGGTGATGTTTTCTCTATTTTATAAACTTGCCTTACTGTTTTAATTTTAAAGTATGTAAAAGCTGGTAGGAGCCTCATCCATCACATGGGCAAACACCTTTAATTTCCTACACAAGGACTTTCTTTGCATAGTAGACTATTTCTGTTCAGCCTTAATTCTATATTTTTATTACTGACGTTTTCTCTCAGTTGATGGCAGCCCTGGACCTCAGCAAACAACCTTGGTCTATGCGGCATTGGCCTGGAAATGAGTGTCCGCGGCCTGGAAATTTAGGTCTTCAGTGTGCTCTTGTTGCAGTGTCTGACACACGCCCCCAAACGACTGTCCCTAGAGAAACATCTGGGACTGTGAGTAACACACGTGGAGAGGAAGAGAGGGAAGAAGCCATGGATTTTTCCAAAAGGTACCATTGGGACATTATATGCAAAGAATTAGGTCTCGGCCAGGCGTGGTGGCTCACGCCTGTGATCCCAGCACTTTGGGAGGCCAAGGAAGGTGGATCACTTGGGGTCAGGAATTCGAGACCAGCCTGGCCAACATGGTGAAACTGCATCTGTACTAAAAATACGAAAACTAGCCAGGCGAGGTGGCACATGCCTGTAATCCCAGCTACTTGGGAGGCTGAGGCAAGAGAATCGCTTGAACCCAGAAGGTGGAGGTTGCAGTGAGCCAAGATCTCACAAGTGCACTCCAGTCTGGGCAAAAGAGCAAGACTCTGTCTCAAACGAACAAACATTAGGTCTCAAAAATGTTTCTTAATTTTAAAAATATATATTATCTTCCAGTGTTTTGAACTGTAGCTCCTACATCCCCAGGGAGCTTTTATAGTGTTGAAAAACTAGAACCCTGTGACCATCAGCCTGGAGGACAGCGGCACCTCTGAGTGGCCTTCTGAGCTGGTGTTTCCTAAGTCATCAAAAGTGCTAGCGCTGGCCCCTGGAAACCCAGAGTTCCCCTGGCCTTGCCATCCCGCTTCTGTCAAATTCACCAGTTCAGAAATCAGACCAAGTCCTTCTGAGGTTGTGAACATTGACAACAGCCTGATGCATTATTACCCCATTTGTTTGCTTTTTCTGTTACAATGAACAAAGTACTATGGAGTCACCTTCAGTTAGAAGTAATTTGTTGTTGATGCTGTTGTTGTTGACGTCGGATCTTTTTCTTTCAGAGGGCTAATTTATTTTAAGGCTGTAAGTGGACTAGAAGTCAGTTCTTCCTCAGGACCTTAAGTTGTTCTACGGACCAACAACTTCTCTCTCCCTCTCTCTCCTCGCCTCTCCTGGCTTCTGTCTTCATATCCATTTGCTCCCTTCTAACCGATGACTGCATGCCTCTCCTATCTGCTCGAGCGAAGGCTGGGGAGCATGAGTCTGGTCATCTTAGCTAACGTAGCTCTTGTGAGGTCGGGGTGCTGTGGAGTCCCACTGCCCAGGCCTCACTCCACCCACAGTGGCTCCTGCTCTGCAGACTGGGATTTGTAACTGTACCTACACCCGAGTTTTTATGAAGTTCCAATGTGAAAATTCAGGTAGGACTCCCAGCAGGAAGCTTGCCACGTAATAAGTGCTCAGTGAAGATTAGCTGTAATTCCTTAGTCTTAATGATGGATCCCAAGAAGCCTGGGAATTGGCCATATCAGGGTCAGGTGCCCAATGTCCGCCTGTGGCAAACTTCCTAGTGCTGGTTCCCTGAGGAGAAGCACTTCCTTGGGGGAACATCCCTTCTCCCTCCCACCGTGGCTCAGGTAAGCTGTTTGCCCTGGAACTCTCCCATTCAAGCAAGGACAGGACTTTCCGGGGCTAAGTCAATCAAATTTCAGACAAATAAAAGGTCTCCATTTCCTTTCCAGCTTTAACTCTTCTCTTCTCTGTACTATTTTAGCATTTTATCTGCTCATTCTTCCACCCTCCCCTGTTCCTTGCTTCCCCAGGGTAAGCTGAGCTCAGATCCTTGTTTTAACTATGCAGTAAGGAGGAGATGGACAGGATAAACAGCTACAGCTCCTCTGGTCCAGGAGACATGATCCTCAGGCAAGAGAACCTGTGTAGCATGGGGTCTCTGAGGCGTAGGAGTTCACAGTTCAACTCTTTCCTAGTCATCACCAACATTTACGTAAGAGAGTGTGTGTTCACAACACGTGAGTTCACAACTGTGAACTCAACTGCTTTTAATATTCAGAATCAATCCCTTTACTTAGTTTTTAATCCTACTCTGCTCCCTAGCCAGGGGCTGCAAAAGGGCTCTGAGTTTTGTCCTGTTCCTTTAAAGACGTTTGGAATTTGAGTCTCTCCATGATGTCAGAGCAAGTGCTGCCCAGATGACCTGAGCCCTATTCTTCTGCAATCAGAAGCCCTGGCTCCCCCGGGTTCTACCCTCTGTGGCCATCCTGTCCCCTGGGACCACAGGTGCACATTTAACTAGCTGTGTTGCCTTGACCCCCAACATGGACCCGCTTCACATCTTGAAGAACAATTAAGACCCTCCCATCATTTTTCTCATCTTGGGCCAATTGCCAGTTCCAAGTATTGCCACTCCTTTTCCCTCTGAAAGTCCATGGTCAGCAGCTTATTCTCTGGTGCCAATGTCAGAGGTGTTTGAACCAGAGCAACTCCATCTTGAATAGGGGCTGGGTAAAATAAGGCTGAGACCTGCTGGGCTGCATTCCCAGGAGGTTAGACGTTCAAAGTCACACATGAGATAGGAGGTCGGCACAAGACACAGGTCATAAAGACCTTGCTGGTAAAACAGATCGCAGTAAAGAAGCCGGCCAAAGCCCACCAAAACCAAGATGGCGATGAGAGTAACCTCTGGTCGACCTCACTGCTGCACTACCATGGGTGCCATGATAGTTTACAGATGCCATGGCAACATCAGGAAGTTACCCTAGATAGTCTAAAAATGGGAGGAGCTCTTAGTTCGAGGAATTGCATACTCCTTTTGCAGAAAACTCATGAACAATCCACCCCTTGTTTAGCATATAATCAAGAAATAATCATAAAAATGGGCAACCAGAAGCCCTTGGTGCTGCTCTGCCTATGGAGCAGTCATTCTTTTATTCCATTACTTTCTTAATAAGCTTGCTTTCACTTTACTGTGTGCACTCGCCCCAAATTCGTTCTTCAGCAAGATCCAAAAACCCTCTCTTGGGGTCTGGATCCGGACTCCTTTTCAGTAACACCAATATCTGTATTTGCTAGGATTCTAGCTCGCTTTAAAAGAAAAAAAAATGTATACACAGAATACCTTGAAGTTGACAGAACTGGACAATTGGCTTCCAATAAATCAGAAACCAGACCTCCAAAGCCTATCAAGGTCATGGCCATTGAATCCTCCCCTCCAACAACCAGACCTAAGGGGTTTCTACTCAAGATTCAAAGGAGATACAGAAATGTGCTTTTTACACATACAGGCTCCAGGAAATACTTGTGGAAGTGGATTTTGAGAGGGCTCAGCTAACTGTGCTGAAACACAATGTTAGACTGGGCTGAATCTGTGTTATGGTTGCATTTACCAAGAAGGCAGTTGGGTGTACAGTATGCACAGCTGGCTGGAGATCTATCAGTTTGCTGGGATGGCCAATGCAGACCTGGGCTGAAAACCGGCCTGCAGCAAATGACTTCAAAAGACCATGCATTCCTTGCTATAATGAAAATGAGGGAAATCAAAGTCCTGGGGAGACTGGAATGGTGGACTGCATGTAGCTGGTTTGTTCTATCCACACACACACTCTCTGCTCCCCAGACAGGTTCCCTTCATGCAGGCCCCGAGGAAGAGATCGGGAAGGAAAGTGCAGGACACTTTAAAGGATCTGTGCTGGTTGTTCTCACCGGACTGGAATGCCCATGGGTGGGGCTTCAGGATAGCACTGAAGAGAAGAGCCAGGGGTGCAGCCGTGACCATCAGAGGGAAAGTAGCTGGGGCAATCTAATAGTGAATCCCATATATCTCCCACCCCACGCCCTAACCAGGCTTCAGAGGCTCACACGGCCCTTGGGGCTCAGCCTGCAGGACATCATCCTGGCCCCCTGCAGGGACAGCATCCTGGCTAGGACCCTGAGAGCAAGAAATAATAGGTTCCAGGACACCTTGGATAGAACTTGAGGACACGTGTGATAGAGGACAGAAAATAAGTGCAACAAAAATAGAGGCACCTGCCCGTTTCAGTGTCTGATGTTTCAAGTATAACCTTCATGGACTGTACGGATGTTTCATCACCAAAGATCCCTGTGGCTCAAAGCCTGCTAATTACCCCAGCCTGTCTCACCTTGCTGTCAGTGACCTCAGCTCCCCTGGAATCCCATCACCCCATTGTAATCAGGGGGCCCATTTCAATGACAGCAACTCTCATCCTCTTCTCTGGTCTACAGAGGACAAGCACTAGAGCTCTTTTTCAAGATGCTAGTGCTCCCTCCAGCAATATAATTTCTCCACGTGTTGCTGTGACCAGCTTTCAGTTGGCAGTCAAGCAAGCAAAACAGTTCCCAGGTGCACTTGATAGCTCATTAAATGCAGAATCCTTGATAAGATGACCTATATGGATAAGTTCAATAAGATCAAAAATCATGTTTGGCACCCTTGGTATCTATCCCACACATATGCCTCCAGGTTTATACTACAGTACATGTTACAGTCTTACAAATCGTTTAGCAGGTGAGCCTTCTACTCCCAAATGTGATGCTGTAACTAACCCCTGAGGCATGCCAGCATGATCTCCATTTCTGTTATGGTGGAAGAATCAACATCCCTGACGTCACTACTTCGGGTCGCTACTATATGGTCTTCTAGCAAGACAGGACCAGCCTCCTTAGACTGAAGGTGGGTCTACTTCTCCAGGCAAGGAGGGCTCAATGGGATTGGGGGATTCAGGATAATATGACTCATTTGAATCTTATCAAATATGACCCATCAAATTATCTAGATTATACTCTTTCATAGTCAGTGCCCTGATTTTCATCTAAGAAATGTAGCAAGGCTATGAATTCAACTATCAGGAGCCTACAGAAGCAGGCTCTGTGTGCAATTTTAAGCTGTACCTGGGCCTGATCTGCAGTTACAAACTACGAGAAAATCGTTTTTTTAATGTATCAGATTCCACTGGTGCACCACACAGTTCTCCTCAACACCTGCCATTTTGTGCATGCCAACTCGATAGCTAAGAGTGTCCCCTCGGGCTTTGTGTCTGATGCCTTTTGTGGACAGTGCCACCCATTCTGCCTGTACACAGAAAAGCTGAAAGTACCAATTAATTAGTGCCACCCCTGGGAGCAGCCTGTATCCATGCCTGACAAGAGTGTCCTCACTCTGGGGTGAGAAAGCTGTGAGGCACGTTCTGGATGGAGAACTGCCATCTGGAGTTCTCCAGTGAGATTGTGCTGCAGTTGCCTAGAGGGATAACGCACTTGAAATGTACACTTCATTGGCCACTGTCCCTTTGTTGGTTTACTTTCTCACCCCTATACCTTGCATTTCCTTTCAAGCAAACGACTTAAATTAGAATTTGCTTCTGGGGAAAATCCAAACTAACACAGACAGCGATAGAAACTACCTATCTTAAATCAAGATGTGGAATTGCTGGGTTAGTTTAATTATTAAAGTTCCTTAGCCCAGGTGGAAAAACAGCACAAACAGGCCGGGCGTGGTGGCTGACGCCTGTAATCCCAGCACTTTGGGAAGCCGAGGCGGGTGGATCACGAGGTCAGGAGATCGAGACCATCCTGGCTAACATGGTGAAACCCCGTCTCTACTAAAAAATACAAAAAATTAGCCGGGCGTGGTGGCGGGCGCCTGTAGTCCCAACTACTTGGGAGGCTGAGGCAGGAGAATGGCATGAAGTCGGGAGGCAGAACTTGCAGTGAGCCGAGATGGCGCCACTGCACTCCAGCCTGGACGATAGAGCGAGACTCCATCTCAAAAAAATAAAAATAAATAAAAATTTTTAAAAAAAACACAGCACAAACAAAATTCCTCTTATTTCTCATCCCACCCACACTTTCAATAGGCTCTTCATTCCATGTGGTTGTGGTGGTAATTTAAGTCTTTTTTTTTTTTTTTTTTTTTTTTTTTTTTTTGAGACGGAGTCTCATGCTGTTGCCCAGGCTGGAGTGCAGTGGCGCGATCTCGGCTCACTGCAAGCTCCGCCTCCCGGGTTCCCGCCATTCTCCTGCCTCAGCCTCCTGAGTAGCTGGGACTACAGGCGCCCGCCACCGCGCCCGGCTAATTTTTTGTATTTTTAGTAGAGACGGGGTTTCACTGTGGTCTCGATCTCCTGACCTTGTGATCCGCCCGCCTCGGCCTCCCAAAGTGCTGGGATTACAGGCTTGAGCCACCGCGCCCGGCCGGTAATTTAAGTCTTGCAGACTTAA
Source organism: Macaca thibetana thibetana (assembly GCF_024542745.1). Taxonomy (NCBI): domain Eukaryota; kingdom Metazoa; phylum Chordata; class Mammalia; order Primates; family Cercopithecidae; genus Macaca; species Macaca thibetana. The sequence goes on along the minus strand of NC_065590.1, from coordinate 10,106,805 downwards.
ATTCATGGAGCATTGGTTATCCTTAGTAATTTAAGTCTTGCAGACGTAGAAATTGTTTAGCAGGTGAAGCTTCTATTCCCAGATGTGATGCTGTAACTTACCCCTGAGGCATGCCAGTATGGTCTCCATTTCTGTTATGGTGGAAGAATCAACATCACTGACGTCACTACTTCAGGTCACTACTACATGGTCTTCCAGCAAGACAGGAGCAGCCTTCTTAGACTGAGGGTGGATACCAAGGTGACACTTGGTATCCAGTGTCAGCCAGAAGGCCATATTAGTAGCCTAGGTGAAAACAGTAGTGACTTGGACAAAAGTATTGTAATGGATGTAAAGGAAAATGGATGGATGTAAGAAGCATGAAGGAAGTAGAATTTCCAGGGCAGGTGGTGGATTAACTTGGAGAGTGAGAGAGAAGGCATTCGGACATCAAAGACATCCTCTGTCACAGGTGGCTGCACACTGGAGGAAACTTACCGTTTCTGGGCATATGGTACTTGAGATGGGTCTGAGAATGGGTCCTATCTTATCAGTTAGAGATGAGAAATGCACTTTAAGGGGATACCAAGGACAACCAAGGACAATGAATCCTCCATCTTCTAAAGGAAATTGGTCCCTCTCTGCTTTAAAACCCGTGCAGGCTGGAGAGTCAGTCCTGGATTCTGTTTTCCTTTGGAGTCTTTCCTGCGGCCACTTCCATGACCTTTACTCCATTTATTACCTTATTTACTCCATTTACTCGATTTATCAGTTTACTTAATCGCAGATAACAGAGTCTCCTTTAGCTAATTTAAGCAGAAAGACATCTGTAAATTACGTGTAGAATCATTGGAGAGCAGGCCGGGCGCGGTGGCTCAAGCCTATAATCCCAGCACTTTGGGAGGCCGAGACGGGTGGATCACGAGGTCAGGAGATCGAGACCATCCTGGCTAACACAGTGAAACCCCGTCTCTACTAAAAAATACAAAAAAACTAGCCGGGCGAGGTGGTGGGCGCCTGTAGTCCCAGCTACTCGGGAGGCTGAGGCAGGAGAATGGCCTGAACCCGGGAGGCGGAGCTTGCAGTGAGCTGAGATCCGGCCACTGCACTCCAGCAAGGGGGACAGAGTGAGACTCCGTCTCAAAAAAAAAAAAAAAAAAAAGAATCATTGGAGAGCAAACTTCCAGCACTCTCCGAAACACATTGCAAAACCCAGATTTGCAAGGGAGCTGCTGCCTGTGCCACCCTCAAGAAGCTGCAGAGCTCAGGAGCGGCTTCCACACGTGCCAGCTCCCAAATCGCTCTACCCTTGCCAGGATCAGAAAGTTGCTATATCAGGAAGCTCTTCGGGAAAACAGGAAATTACACCAACAGCTGCAGGTTCCGGGATCGTACTGTCTCTGCCACAACCTACCCTGAATCTCCTCCCATCTGGTTCATTTCCAAACCAAAGTCTCACACAAATGCACTTTATTGGTAGAATCTAAATGAAATTGGAAAGTCTATTTCCAATGCCTTCCAAGATGCTGAACATCTGAAGGGAACTGGAATGGGTTGAGCTAAACAATCCACAGTGTCTGCCACACAGTTTATTGATACAAAGTAAATATTCACCAACAGTTAAAGAAAATAACATATAGAGACTTTAATTATTCATAAGCTATTCTCTTTTTCATTGTATGAGTTATTCTGAAATCTCTACTCATATTTCCATTGAACAGACTGCCAGATTCTCTTTCGAGTTCATCTCATGATCTCTCTTGCTCCTTGCAAAAGGATATACATTTCTTTTCAATAAGTGGTGCTGGAACAACTGAGTAACCACATAAAAAAGAATGCAGCTGCAACTCTTCCTTACAACATAAACAAAAATTAACTCCAAGTAGATATAGAACTAACTGTATGAGTTACATCTTTTAAAAAATGAGGAAATAAAAAACGACGACAACAGCAACAAAATAAACTCTTAGAGGAATACATAGATCTTCATTATCTTGGTTTAGGCAATCTTCTTCAATATGATACTGAAATCGCAATAACTCTAAACTACTCTTACAACTCAATAAAGACAATAAAAACACACATAACACAATTTTTAAATGGGCAAAGCATCTGAGGAGATATTTCTCCAAAGCCAATATACACAAGGCAAATAAGCACATTAAAATATGTTTAATATTGATGTAGGATTTTTCTTCTCAGTCACTTTGCAAGCCAAGGACCCCCAGATGACGATGCCCGGCCACGCTGGCATGGCCCCACTCACCTGAATTATAGCTTGTACCCACGTTTAGCAGTCCTTGAGCTCTTGTACCTCACCCAAAAAGAATGAGGATATGCTGGACATTGAAGGGTAAGGAGGGCGAAAAATAATGGTACTGAGCCATGAAAGAGCTTTCAGTAGAGAGGGGGTGCAGAGGGTGGTCCCCCACCTTTACAGTTGGGTGGTTCTCTCCTCCCTGTGAGGCTGGGTCCCAGGCTGTTTTTTTTGTCTGTTTGTTTTGTTTTGCTTTGTTTTTGAGACAGAGTCTTGCTCTGTGGCCCATGCTGGAGTGCAGTGGCACAATATCAGCTCACAGCAATCTCCACCTCCTGGGTTCAAGCAATTCTCTGTCTCAGCCTCCCAAGTAGCTGGGATTACAGGTGCCCGCCACCATGCCCAGCTAATTTTTTTTGTATTTTTAGTAGAGACAGGGTTTCACCATCTTGGCCAGGTTGGTCTTGAACTCCTGACCTCGTGATCTACCTGCCTTGGCCTCTCGAAGTGCTGGGATTAAAGGAGTGAGCCACTGCACCCAGCTGATACCAGGCTTTTTATTGGCTCAGAATAGGGGAGGTGCAGACTGTAGGTAGCATTGGAAAAGGCAACATTCGATTGCTTAAAAGGCATTCTTCAGAAAAAAATCAATTTGGAAAGGATGGGAAACAGGAACAGAAGTCTGAGTCTGAGTTGCAGGAACCTGGGACCAGCAGTCTGGTCTTTCAGCCTTCAGGCTGTTTTTGGCTTGAAGGTGGGGTTTCACCAGTGACCTGCCCCTGTCCGCCTAGGCTTTTGGCTGCTTCTGTTGCTATCAGTATCTTTAGCCATTGGCAAATGCAAATGCAAATCAAGACCACAATGAGATACCACTTCACAACTCTAGGGTGATAATAATTTTTTTAAGAAGGAAGTAACACCCTTTACGTTTTAGCAAGGATGTGCAAAAATTGGAACCCTCTTACGTTCCTGGTGGGAATGTAAAATGGTGCAACTTTAGAGAATAGTCCAGCAGTTCCTCAAAAAGTTGAATATAGCCTTATTATTTCACCCAGCAATTCCTTTTCTAGGTATATATCCAAGAGCAATGAAAATCAATTGTTCACACACAAATGTACACTAGAATGTTCATAGTAGCATTATTTATAATACCTCAAATGTAGACATAACCCAAATGTCCATCAATTAATGAACAGATAAGTAAAGAATGATATATTCAGCAGGGTGCCATGGCTTACACCTGTAATCCCAGCATTTTGGGAGGCCGAGGCAGGCGGATGACCTGAGGTCAGGAGTTTGAGACCAGCCTGGCCAACATGGTGAAACCCCGTCTCTACTAAAAATTAACCGGGTATGCTGGCACATGCCTGTAATCCCAGCTACTCAGGAGGCTGAGGCAGGAGAATCACTTGAACCGGGACCGAGATCGTGCCACTGCACTCCAGCCTGGGCAACAAGAGCGAAACTCTGTCTCAAAAAAAAAAAAAAAAAAGGATGATATATTCATACAGTGGTATACTAGTTGACAATAAAAAAGAATGAGGCCGGGCGCGGTGGCTCAAGCCTGTAATCCCAGCACTTTGGGAGGCCAAGACGGGTGGATCACGAGGTCAGGAGATCGAGACCATCCTGGCTAACACGGTGAAACCCCGTCTCTACTAAAAAATAGAAAAAACTAGCCAGGTGAGGTGGCGGGCGCCTATAGTCCCAGCTACTTGGGAGGCTGAGGCAGGAGAATGGCATAAACCCAGGAGGCGGAGCTTGCAGTGAGCTGAGATCCAGCCACTGAACTCCAGCCTGGGCGGCAGAGCGAGACTCTGTCTCAAAAAAAAAAAAAAAAAAATGAAATACTGACAGGTGCTACAACATGGATACAACTTGAAAACATTATGCTAAGTGAAAGAAGCTGGTCACTGAAGTCCGAATACTGTATGACTACATTTATATGAAATGTCTACAACAGGCAAATGTATGAAGACTGTGATTAGGAGTTTCAGAAGAGGGGGTGGGGGTGGCAGGGATGTCAGGGCTAAATGGCCATGAATGCTAACAAGTATGGGATTTCATTTTGGGAGGTGAAGTACCAACGTTGAAAGGTTAATTCTGTGATGGTTTCACCAGTCTGGGAATATACTTTAAACTACTGAATTGTATACTTTAGGTAGGGGAGTTGTATTCAATAAAGTAATTTTTTTTTTTTTTTGAGATGGAGTCTCACTCTCGCTCCCAGGCAGGAGTGCAGTGCTGCAGTCTCCACTCACTGCAACCACCGCCTCCCGCGTTCCTGCCTCAGCCTCCTGAATAGCTGGGACTACAGATGCATGACGCCACACCTGGCTAACTTTTTGTATTTTAGTAGAGACAGTGTTTCACCATGTTGCCCAGGCTGGTCTCAAACTCCTGAGCCCAGGCAATCCGCCTGCCTTGGCCTCCCAAAGTGCTGGGATTACAGGTGTAAACCACCGTGCCGGGCCAAGTAATTTTAAAAAAAAAAAAAAGGTATTTTATATCTTTGGCTTTGTACAGACAAATCAATTGACAAATTCTCTGTCCTTCATTGCACTTCACTGCAGACTCTTACATCTTATCTCCCTGTTGTTTCCACACTGGGATGGAAAAAGGAGGTGCTGTTTATTGAGTACTGATACAAGCTATAATGTGGATAAACTTTGAAAACATTATGCTAAATGAAAGAAGTCAGTCACAAAAGGCCATATTATATATTATTTATATAAAATATCCAGAATAGGTAAATTCATAGAGTCAGAAAGCAAATTAGTGGTTGCCGGGGCAGGGGAGAGGAGGGGATGGGAAGTGAACTGTTTAATGAGTCCAGGGTTTCCTTTGGGGGTGATGAAAATGTGCCAGATCACTACCTATAGTGGCAATGACTGCACAGTCTATCACTGCACTAAATGCCATGAACTGTTCACTTTAAAATGCTGAAAATGATCAATTTCATGTCATGTGTGCTTTTCCATAATAAAAAGAAAAATAACTGCTGTATGATGCTTCAGAAGACCCAGTTATGACAGATAAGGCGCCGGTACTGCTTTTGCCCCAAACAAACATGCCCGAGACCTGCGTGGAATCTGGGCCCATAGGGAAGGTGAACAAGAGTGAAGTTTATTAAACGGGACCCAACAGGACAATGAGTTCTGGCCTAGATCAGGTATTGATTGGAGAGAAGATTCTCCAACTGGGTGAGCGTGGACAAGATCTGTGAATGCTTTGGCAAGCCCTGGACCCATTGATTGCATAGCTCCCACTGTGGGACACTCCACTGAGCAAAATCTGAGGAGTGTATTAGGAAACGAAGAGAAAGACCTGGGCCAGAGGGCAAAGAAAAACCTCAGAAGGAAGGGCCTTTGGTTCCAGTAGGTGTCTCCAGCCCTGTGCATGACCCATGTGCGTAGAAGGAAGGCAAGACTTCTAAAGAGCAGTTTAACTCTTACAGACTGCTGGAGGCTGGCTGAGGAGAGTAGATGAAGAGAAATGCTGGAGTGGGTGCTCTGAGTCCTGGCTGTGTATGGGAGGGACATGGACCTCAGACATGATGGAACCTCTGCCTGGGGTAGGGGCAGAGGCACCCAGTTTTCCAGGGGATTTCCATGTGAGCCTGGTGGGCAACTGCACACCAGAGGTACAGTTTGCACTGGCAAAAATAAAAATAACAATGCACAGCAGACAGAAATGCCACTCGGAGCCTGGAGACGCAAGGGATGATGAAGTGCTCTTGAGATCACTAAGAGAATATACTTCTGAAGCAGCAGCAGCAACTTTAGTTTAAGACCCACAATGTGCATTTGGGTTCTCACTACTCCAACTATGGTCCTCGGAGCAGCAGCACTGGACCACCAGGGCTTGTTAGAAGTGCAGAGTCTCAGGCCCCGCCCACCTCCTGAAACCTCAGGTGATGCCTAGTTACATTAAGGTTTGGAAAGCACCGCTTCAGGAATTGGCTGAGGGCAGTTCTCCAGCTGAACACGCTTCAACAGAAGGAGAGGCCTGCCTTAGGCTTTCCAGGCCCGGGCTGTGCGAGGAGCCACCAAGCCCGCAGAAAACAATGTCAGGAAATAAAGCTCAGCCTCAACCTAGCCCTCGGGCATCGGTAACAAGAGCATGAATATACAAAGGGACAATGGCCTGACCATGTATGAAAGTAGAACTCTGACCCACAACCTGCCCAGGAAACCAGCCCCTTCTCTACAATAACCAGCCCAGCAAGCCAGCCTGCTATTATGTCAGGCTGGTGGAAAGTGAAGCCACTATCCTCAGCAACAATCCAGGAAGCTAAACCATAAGCCCTGTAACAATCAGCCCCACATGGCCAACACTTGATTAGTGACTGACAAATTTCCTCTTTTTTTGTCCCTATGAAACCTGCCCAATTGTCCCAGAGAACTGATACTTACAGCACTTTTTGAATAAGCATAGAAATTTACTCTCCAAGGCTTAACACTTGAAAGTTACATTTACCTAATCTGATGGAGTTCAAGGGACTGAAACACACCAGATCACTGTATCCAGACAATGAGACAGCTGACCCAATGAGAAAGCAATTCATCTTGACTGCCTTCTTACACATTCCTCATTCCTTCCCCCTCCCCCTCGCAGCTTCATCTCTTCCTGAGCTATATAAATATCCCAAATTTTCTCAGGCAGGAGAAGGATTTGAGACTTACCTCCTGTTCTCCTAGTTGATGTCACCTGAATAAAAAGCTTTCTTTCCTAGCAATATTCATTGTCTCAGGGATTGGTTTTCTGTGCAGTGAGCAACAGGACCTAGACCAAACTCCTGATGTTCTTGTAACACCAACTTTCAGTGTAGGACCAACCTTAGAAAGTCAAGCATGCCTGCCAGTGCATCACACAGGAGGCCCTATTTCTAGTGAGCCATCTGCAGCTCCCCCAGGCCGACAGCCTCCAGTCAGGGCACATCTGAACCTTCCCTTCTTTCTACCATGAAGCTTTCTACTCCTCTACCTGCCTTTGAGTCTCCGCCAAAACACAAGTGACAGTAGTTGACCCCCCTGCTACAGCAAGGTCTGGATAAATAGCCTTTGCTTTTCTCATTTGGTTGGGCTTTGTCTACTTCTACAGAAACTTGGGGCTCAAAGGGGAAATGAACAGAATAGGAACGAACGTTGACCACACGTAAAGCCAGGTGATCGAGGATCATTCGGGAGCAGCTTTCTCATCTTTGCGAGATGGGAGCAGTGTCTCAAGTGTTACTCTCTTTCTCAGAGAACGCAGGGTTTGCTCTGTGTTCAGGGAATTTTTCTGCCTGGTAGGATCAGCAGACTGCCATATTTGAGCTCACCTTGAGAGCTCCCTTGACAGTTAGGTTTGAGTTCAAAGACCATGGCAAAAGAGACTACATAATTTATGTGGTTCATTGCAAAATAAAATTTAGACCCTTTAAAATCACTACAAGTGTTGAGAGCAACAGCAGAACTTTAAGTCAAGTGGGGGTCTCTAAGTTCCTGGGTGCAGTGCACAGTTTGTGCCCAGGAAGCCAACCCTGGAGCACATTCTCTGAGCCCCTGACAGAAGGAGTGCCTGGGATTCAGTGGCGCAGGGAGCAAGGTGCCTGCCTCACTCAGATATTGTTCAGTCTCTGCTATGGTCTTTGCAAACCTAGGTACATAATTCTACCTGAATTAACTGCTTAGGGATGGAAATTCGTTCATTTTCTAAAAATGTCAAGTAAGGCCTGTGAAGTATGTAAGTCCCAGCGGCTCTTTGACACTTTCAAAAGTGAAGACATCAGAGACTTGAGGTTAAACTAATTCAGCTTAGGGCCTTGTAGAAAGCCCTGAGAAGCAGTGAGGCTGCTAAAGGACCCCAAATCTGACTTTACCAGCATCCAGAACCCCTTGGCAAAGACTGAACAGAGCAAGAAATTGAGAATGATGCGTTTTCACTCCAGCGCCTTTGGAGTTTTAACTCACAAGGGCAAAGTAATTTGATCTTGGACTAAGTTTAATTTGCCAGGCAATTTAATTGGTGACTTATTCTTCACAAAAATTTAAATTGTGGACATCTCTATGTTTGAGAAATTTTATTATTGGACTATCTTTAACCATCTGTTATTAGAGTATCACTGATATTATTTAATCTCATTCCAGAAATTCTGATGTCATATTTTGGGAGAGAAATAAAATCAGGAGTGACTTTTTAGCCCTGCGTAGAGGAGAGCCATACATTTAATTACGTAATGGCACCGACCTTTTGAGAGCTTCTGAGGGCTGAAATCTACATTGATCATTAGCAGGTCAAGGAGGAGAAACAAGCGAGCGAGATCCAGGGATCAGCTTCATGAAGACGAGTGGCACTGCCTGAAGAGCTTTCACAGATCTTCCCTGAATGTGGGCAGCCGCGGGCTTCATGTTTCTTCTCCACACATCAGAGCAGCGGTCCTCAGCCGAGCATGCGCCAGGCCAGCAACTGCACTGTCCCTGGGAAACTGTTAGAAGTGCAGACCCCGCAGTCCCCACCCAGACACTCCATGGTCGGCCCAGACACCAGTGTTTTCACAGGCCCCCCAGGGGACGCCGATGCAGCTGAAGTTTGAGAACTGCAGGGTCAGAGAATTAAAATATACGGAAAACTAGGACTAGAATTATCTTTCCCCGTTTCTGGTCATTCCCATCATGGGGAGGGCGTTCCATAACCAGGGTGACCAAATTCTCCGGATTCGCCTGGGACTGCCCCAGTTTCAGAAGTAAAACCACCTCTTTCCTAGACAAACCAGGACGCTGCTCACCCTAGTCACATGGGTAAAGCGTCAGGTGTCCCTCCATGCTCTCAGTCACTTCTGTTGTGGGATTTATCTGACTGGAGTGATACACGAGTAAAGAAGAAATTATAGGCCGGGCGCGGCGGCTCAAGCCTGTAATCCCAGCACTTTGGGAGGCCGAGGCGGGCGGATCACAAGGTCAGGAGATCGAGACCACAGTGAAACCCCGTCTCTACTAAAAATACAAAAAATTAGCCGGGCGCGGTGGCGGGCGCCTGTAGTCCTAGCTACTCAGGAGGCTGAGGCAGGAGAATGGCGTGAACCCAGGAGGCGGAGCTTGCAGTGAGCCGAGATCGCGCCACTGCACTTCAGCCTGGGCAACAGCGTGAGACTCCGTCTCAAAAAAAAAAAAAAAAAGAAATTATGTAGGCAGATAGTGAGGGTAAGGAAGTCCTCGGTAAGGTTTTCCTTTTAATGAAAAGCAGCCCCCAAATCGTTTTCTTTTCTAACAAAGAGCAGCCTGTAAAATTGAGCTGCAAACATAGACACGCTGGAAGCTTTCACAGGTGAATGCCAGCAGTCGTGCCATTAGGAAAAGGCTGCCTGAGACTAGGCGTCATCAAAATGGTGGCTTCATCTTCCCTTCTCTTTGCCAGTCACTTGTGCAGTAGGCAGCAGAAAGCATGGCGCCGGCCAAGTGGAAGGTCCCATTGCGTAATACGATTAGAGCGTGGTGGCCGGCTTCCCCACACACTGCGTAAATGTCACACCTGGTCCAAGCAATCTGTGGGCCCGATGTCAATCTGACACCACCTCCTCAAGCCTGCCTATAAAATCCGGTTCCCATTTGGCATCTGTCTCTTTCCATTTGCACGTCTGTCTGTCTGTCTGTCTCTCTCTCTCTCCCCTCCTTAAAACATTATGAGGTTTTTTTTGCAATTTTTTCTTAGAGAGAGAGAGCTGTTCTCCTTTCTCTCTCTTTTGCCTATTAAGCCTCCATTCTTAACTCCTTTCTCTTTCTTTTGCCTATTTAAACCTCTGCTCTTTTTTGCTTTGTTTTGTTTTGAGACAGTCTCAAGCTCTCACCCAGGCTGGAGTGCAGTGGCACAATCTCGGCTCTCTGCAACCTCCATCCTCCAGGTTCCAGCGATTCTCCTGTCTTAGACTCCCGAGTAGCTGGGATTACAGGTGTGCAGCACCACACCCGGCTAATTTTTTGTATTTTTAGTAGAGACGGGGTTTCACCATGTTGGACCTCTAGTGGTCCACCCACCTCCGCCTCCCAAAGTGCTGAGATTATAGGTGTGAGTTACCATGCCCGGTCTAAACCTCCACTCTTAAAGTCACTCCTTGTGTGTGTCCATGTCCTTAATTTTCTTGGCATGAGGCAACAAATCTCGGGTGTTATCGCAGACAATGAGGCCACTTCAGGAGGCTTGAAAGACAGCCAGGCCATGTGCAGCCTAATCCCACTTGGCCTTCCGAGAACCACCTGCCCCCAGTGTCTCTGGTCCCCAAGCCTCAGTGATTCTAGAAAGGTCCCAGGTAGGGAGGCCTGAGATGGCCTTAGGACTGTGGGGCAGGCAGGCATTGAGGAATCTGTGGTTCGCAGTACGTTCTGTCATTTTTCAGTCTCCATCTGAGGATTCCTTTGTTTCCTCATGTTTTCAAATGGCTAAGGAAAACAGATTTTATTTATTGGGTCTCAGAAAACTTTAAATAATCACTGAGTATATAAATGTTTAAAAACCAATATAGGAGTATAAAATGAAAGATGAGCTACAATTTAGACCAGGATAAACTGTGTCATGAGAGAGAGTGTTTGGAGGTAAAATGTTCTAAGCCCACACTGAAGTTGGTCTACACCGTTCTGGGGTGATTCAGTTGTCTAACTAGGGCCATAGGATGAAACCACATCCCAGCGGGTGTAGGCAGGGCTTTCCTGAGGTAGTGGATGTCCCCGCTGGCTAACTTGCTGATAAGCCTGCTATCAATCGGAACAGAATGGTACACAAAATATGCCTTAGACCAAGCTTGTCCAACCTGCGGCCCACGGGCTCCATGTGGCCTGGGAGGGCTTTGAATGTGGCTCAACACAAATTCATAAACTTCCTTAAAACTTCCTTAAAAAAATTTCTTTTGCAATTTTTTCTTTTTAGCTCATCAGCTATTGTTAGTGTTAGTGTATTTTATGTGTGGTCCAAGACAATTATTCTTCCAATGTAGCCCAGGGAAGCCAAAAGATTGGACACCCCTGCATTACACTAAGGTGGGAGGGGGAAGTGCTTCTGCTCTCTGGGCCTGCGTGTGTTTGGGTCTCAGCGTTGGGATGTGAGTTCAGAGCACGGTCTTCATCACAGGGTTGTTGGGCTCACTCTGCCTTAGGCATCAGGCTGGACACTAGTCAGGGATGCTCTCCATCAGGCCATGTTCACCAGAAAGTTATTCTCTGTAAGTCGCCTCCCTTATATTACTCCGAATCCTCAATACAGGGCTTGGCTCAGTAATGTTATGGAGAATTAAGAAAATAACTGACCAATGTTTGAGACTTAGAAGTCAAACGATGTGTTTCTTCCCTGGAGACAGTTTCACTGATAGCAGTAGTGGTCAGCAGGCACAGACAGCCAGGCAGTCATCACACAGTGATCACCCACTGCCCCCCAAGAGATGAATAAATGGCCAGAGAGATGAATAAATCTGAGCACCGTGCTGGTGGCTATTCAGAAATGCCTGGGACAACCTTTGAGGAGGAATCCAGCAATCAGGTCACAAGGACTAAAGCTTTAGTAATCTTACTGTTGTAAGAGTACTATTAAAAATATCATCTAATTTGTAAACATCTTGATGAGGCCTACAGAAGATGGATGGATGGATGGATGGATGGATGGATGGATGGATGGATGGATGTTGAAGCAGTGAATAGAGGAATGAATGGATGGAGGGATTGATGGAATGGTTGAAAGGATGAAGGGAAGAAGATGGAGCAATGAATGGAGGGATAGATGGAGGAACCGATAGATGAATGATGGATCAATGAGTGGAGGGATGGAGGGATGGAGGAGTTGAGGGGATGGTTGGAGGGCTGAAGGGAGGATGGAGCAATGAGTGGAGGGATAAATGGTTACAAAGATGGAAGGATGGATAGTGTGAGAGAGAAAATGTAGGAAGGAAAATGAATAGAGCAACGAATGGAGATATGAAGGAATGGGTGGATGATGGACTGAGGGATAAGTAGAGAGAAAAGGAGACAGGGACAAAGGATAGGGGAGCAATGAATGAAGGAATGAATGGATGGTGAATGGATACATGGATGAATGGATGGATAGATGGATGAGGACAGGGAGAGATGAATTAATCAATTTTAGCTTCTAATTTTTTCTAGAAAATAATGTTGGTTCACTTTACAGAGAATGGTTGGTGTTATAATTTATACTTCTTGGTATTCCTCTAACAAATCAACATGCTGAAACCAATATGAGTTGATTAAGTAAAGAAAGTTCATCCTTCAAGGCTCAGAACCTACGTTTTCATCTAATGAAAAACTGGACTCCTAAATGAGGATTAATATTGGTGTGCTATTGCTCCTTCTCTTTCAGTATTTGCAGCAATTTCTTTACAGCTGATGCTGTACCTACTGTTCAATTCTCAACTGACTGATTGCTTTGTAACTCCTAAATAATGTCCTCCCATCAAAGCTGCCGTAATTAATCCTCTTTTCTTTTCTCTGACAGAGTAGAAGATATTATTTTCATTTCCTAAAGAAGCCCAAGTCAAGGAGTCCTCCTATCATCTGAAAGCTCAAATATAACTGTTTACTATCTACCCACTGCATATAAGACACCATGCTAGGCTGGGTATGAAATAGCAGGATGAAGAAAATCTCATCCCTATGGTCCAGGAATTTAGAAGGCTCAGTGTTGATATAGTGTTGCAAGCTCCTTAAAAGAGCTATAAACAAGCCGTGCTGTTATTAAAGAATATAGGAAGAGGCATTTTTGAGTGCCTGGCTACCTGTGAACCTCCCCTGGGCAACCCCAGATAACTGGGGAAGGGAGGCTGATGGGGCTCTCTGTGAGGAGTTGGGGGCTCAGTGCTGCGAAATTAAGACTTGGATTTTCATGTTGGTGTTAATTTCCCATCTGGTGACCTGAGACAGTGAGATACCACAGGCAACCGAGAGTCAGCGGAGACGTCTTAGCATGGAAATGGCACGGACAGCATACTGTTAAAGAAACAAAAATGTCAGCAGGGCCTAAGCACAAAGAAGCGAGAAATCCAAGATAGTTCGGGATATGGAAGAAATCTAAAACCTTTAGTCTGTAACTTGAAATGGGGTCCCCGTGTAGAGAGAGTGTCAAAAATGCCCAGGCTGGGGGAGTCAGCATGACCAAACGGATAAAATGTGGAAAAACAAGACTATTCTCCAGGAAAAGCAGGAGCCCAGGATCACCGAAGCAAGCCGGGGGTGGGAGGAGCAAAGGAATGAGCCAAAAAAAGGGAAGGAAGCTAGGAAATTAAATAATAATAAAATTTGAATAATAAAAATGAATATTAAAATTAATAATAAATATTAATGAATTAATAATATAATGAAATCTGTTTTCATATATGAATTTTCATATATGAAATGTATAAAATATATCATATTAATTTTCATATAAGAAATATTATCATATATTATATCTTATATAAGTACATTATATGTAATATATATAAATATACTATTTCATATAATAGTATAATAAAATATGAATAATGCATATTAATAAATTCTGAATAATAAATTTTGAAAAGGCCTGGCAATGAAACATCATTCAGAATTGAAATGTTTAGGTTCCAATAAACTGTTTTTTAAATTTCATGTTATTTAAAATATGTACACAAGTTATATATTTAGGCTTATGGCTGTGGTATGCAAATACTCCAAAAAATAAGTGCCCCAACCCCCAAACAAAGCAAAGGCTTACAAAAGAGCTCTGGGTTTCGTAAGTAAGTGCTAGCAGGCCGGGCAATAATGGCGTCAGAGAAACACCACTGCCATACACAGCCGTTCCGGAAGACAATATTTATACTTCTCATCTTTCTATTTAGTTGACAGCATCATTCACTATAAGTGCTTGAGGGATAAATACTACATAAAGAACCCTCACCAGGACACATACTGCTATAAAACCTGCCAGTGCTGTTATCAAATTGGGACTCAATATTTTCAGAAACCAGGGGTACGTCGGGAAAGAAGATATCGGGTCAGCTTGGGCCCGGGTATATCATGTCCTCTGAAACCCAGAGGCCACGTGGGCCTTCCTACTCACCCTCAGGGTGAAGGAAAGGTGCTCCTTCGCTTCAGGATTTGTAAGCACCTTTGGTTGGTGAACTCAGCAAAGCCCCTGGGGATGTCCCCCTGGTGCTGCTGGGAAAGAAATGCACAGACAGAAGTGAGAATGCTAGCAGTGGGGTGGGGCAGCAGGGGCTCCTGTCACTCATATGCTCAAACCTTCAAAAAAGGAGTCCAGGCTGGGTGCAGTGGCTCACGCCTGTAATCCCAGTACTTTGGGAGGCCAAGGCAGGTAGACTACCTGAGGTCAGGAGTTCGGGATCAGCCTGACCAACATTGTGAAACCCCTTTTCTACTAAAAATACAAAAAAAAAAAAATTAACTGAGCATGGTGGCGGGTGCTTGTAATCCCACACACTCGGGAGGCTGAGGCAAGAGAATCACCTAGAAGTGGAGGCTGCCTTGAGCTGAGATTAAGCCATTGCACTCCAGCCTGGGCAACAGAGAAAGAGACTCTGTTTCCAAAAAAAAAAAAAAAAGAAAGAAAAAAAAAGGAGTCTAAAGTGTGTGAAGATCTCCAATTCTGGAAGGAGATGTGTTCGCAAGAGGCTCAGATCTCTTGATCCTGCTGACCTTCCCTCCAGATGTGGGAGTGGAGAAAGATTCCTGAGAGGTCTTAGTCTGTTTGGGCCACTCTAACAAAACACCATAAGCTGGAGGGTGTAATGTTTATTTCTCACAGTTCTTGAGGCTGGGAAGGCCACGATCAAAGTGTCGGCACAGTTGGTATCTGATGGGGGCCACTTTCTATTTCATAGATGGCACCTTCTCTCCGTATATTCACATGGCTTAGAGTAGAGAGAACCTGGTCTCTTCCTCTTCCTGTAAGGGCACTAATCCCATCACGGGGCCTCCACCCTGCTGACCTCATCAAAACTTAACTACCTCTCAAGGACCCCACCTCCAAACACCATCACGTGGGGGTTAAGGTTTCAACATGAATGTCGTCGGGAGCACAAACCGGGCGGTCTATGACAAAGAGCAATAAGCTCCTCAAGAGTGGGTACCAGGAAATAGGCTATACTTATACCTGTCCAGTGTCAGCTGGGCAGTCACAAACCCAGCTACACAAGGACAGCCTCCATCCCAGAAAAGTAATGCTCCTCTGTCCCATCTTGGGTGGTGGTGGGATAAAGCAGAGGTGCTGTGATGGTTAATATTAACTGTTAACTGTCAACTTGATTGGATTGAAGCGTGCAAAGTATCGTTCCGGGGTGTGTCTGTGAGGGTGTCACTAAAGGAGATTAACATTTGAGTCAGTGGACTGGGAGAGGCAGACCCACCCTCCATGTGGGTGGGCACCACCTAATCAACTGCCAGTGAGGCTAGGATAAAGCAGGCAGAAGAAGGTGGCAGAAGCGGACTTGCTGAGTTTCCCAGCCTTCATCTTTCTCCCATGCTGGTTGCTTCCTGCCCTGGAACATCAGACTCCCAAGTTCTTCAGCCTTTGGGCTTTTGGATGTACAGTAGTGGTTTGCCAGGGGCTCCCACGTCTTCGGTCACAGACTGAAGGCTGCACTGTCGGCTTCCCTGCTTTTGAGGTTTTGGGACTTGGACTGACTTCCTTGCTCCTCAGCCTACTGTGGGACTTCACCTCGCGATTGTGTGAGTCAGTTCTTCTTAATAAACTCCCCCATCTTATGAGTTATGTCTTTTTAGAGAATCCTGACTAACACAGGTGCCTAGACGAGGGTGGCATTTGAGCTCATTCTCTCAAAGATCATAGGAAAGCATAAAAATATTTTTGCATGTTCCCAGGATTAAGCTTTCAGTCAGAAATGGCTCTTCAAGCCCATGAATGTGAAACCGGAAATCACCAGAGTAAGGAGTTAATGAGCACTGGCTTCTTGAATAATTTATCAAATATGTAAGAATGCTGTTTCTCTTCTCTCGGTGTGTATTTAAGTAGCACCTTTCCAGTTGATCAAAGCTTTGCGTGGGCGTTCAGACTCACACAGTAAATTATCATTCCTATTTTGCTGTAATTGCAGCTGAGGGAAGCTGCGTCCTACATTTATGATACATAGTGGGCAAAATGCATTTAACATATACACGGTATTATGAAATAGTCTGGATTCTTTAAAAAGATCTCATAGGTTTCTTTAATCGTGGGAATGCTTTACGAGTGATAGCCTGGAGAGTTGATTAGGAACAGCTGAAAGAAACACAAAGCTCTCATCTGCCTCTGCCGCAAGAGAGGGAAAGGTACCAGCTCTGGTGCCCTACTGCAGGTCCAAATCTGCACAATCCGCCGCTCATCTTCTATCTGTGACATCAGCCCTGCCCCAGAGCCTGCCTCAGAGAGACTTAAGGACCTAGGTTAGTAAGTTATTTACATCATATCCCTACAAGCAGTCTGAGCTGCAAAGCCTCCTCTGACCAGGGAAATTGTGCAGCTTTGGCTCCCACTGCCCCCTGCGTTGTCCAACATCCCAGGAGCACTCCCACCCCTCATTTCCTTCTGCAGCCACTGTAGCCTTTCTCTGCCTACTAATGGAACCTGCCATCCTCCATCCTTCTCCCATAGGGCAGCAGATTAGCTCCTGGCCACACCTTCCCCACTCCCAGAGGACCTGGAGGACCAAGGCTGGGAGGTTCTGCATCTTCCATCAAGAGGGGAGGATGGCCATCCCTTCCCTGGACCATTCACTCCTTCCTCCTGTTTAAACAAGACCATTCACTCCTTCCTCCGGCTCTGAGCCCTCTGCTTCCTGACACAATCCCCAAGATCCCTATCTCTCAATCCTTTCTGTGAACTGAAGTGCCCTGAAAGTCTAGCTCGAGAAATAAGAGCAGGCACTGAACCTCTTCTTTTTCCATCCCTGATTCCTTCATCAAGATCCCTGAGCCTCATAGGTTCTGTCTGACCCTGTCTTGCCCCCTTTGATGGCAGATCCATGTGGAAAGGTAGCCACAGTGGGTAACAGTAGTGATAATGAAAAGGGAGAGCTCCCTGATTCCCCTTGAAGGGCGTGCGACAGGGGTGTGGCTCACCTGCTTGGTCACCCACAGCTCAAACCCCTAGGGGGAGCATGCAGATGAACAGGTGCAGAGGTTGAGGTGAACACTTTTGGGCTCCATCCCTACAACAGCAAAATCTAAGGGTGGTGTCTGTGATTCCCAAAGCCCAAGTGGGTGTATGTTCCAAAGCTCTTTCAGATTTGCCATCTGCAGACAGCTTGCATGTTAATCAGCTCAACGGACCCCCTGCCTTATCACAAGGGCAGAGGACCAGTGTGATACCCTTCTGTATCTAGAACTCTTGCCTAGTGTCCTGAAATAATCAGATTACATGCGGACTCAAAGAATGAGTGCAAGATTTTTATTTATTTATTTATTTATTTATTTATTGAGACAGAGTCTTGCTCTGTTGCCCAGGTTGGAGTGCAGTAGCACGATCTCGGCTCACTGCAAGCTCCAAGCTCCGCCTCCTGGGTTCATGCCATTCTCCTGCCTCAGCCTCCCGAGTAGCTGGGACTACAGGCGCCCACCACCATGCCTGGCTAATTTTTTGTATTTCTTAGTAGAGACGGGGTTTCACCATGTTAGCCAGGATGGTCTCGATCTCCTGACCTTGTGATCTGCCCGCCTCGGCCTCCCAAAGTGCTGGGATTACAGGCTTGAGCCACCGCGCCCGGCCATGAGTGCAAGATTTTATTGAGTGGTGGAGGTGGCTCTCAGCAAGGTGGATGGGGGCCAGATGGGAGGATGAAGCGGGAAGGTGGTCTTCCCCTGGAGTCGGGCCATCCAGTGGCTGGACTCTTCTCCACCACCCCTGGCTGAACTCCCCTCGGCATCCAGACCATCTCTGGTCTGCTAGTCTTGACGTTCAGCCACTTACGTGTGTGCCTGCTAAGATCTCGGGTTTATATGGGGGCAGGACTGGGGGGCGTGGTGGGCCAAAAGGCAACGTTTTGGGCATGAAAACAGGAATGCCTGTCCTCATATAGGGCTGAGGGTCAGGCTTGAGGGTGGGGCCTTTGCTGGGAAACCGCCTTCTTCTACCCAGTCTTTCCCCATCTCCTGTCCATATCAGTAATAATAGCTAGTCCCGTGTGTAGGTATCTTAGTCAGTCTGGGCTACTATCTCAGGCTGGGTCACTTAAACAACAGAAATTATTTCTGCCAGTTCTGGAAGGAGGTCCAAGACCAGAGCGCCGGCAGGCTTGATGTCTGGTGAGGGCCAGCTTCCAGGTTTGCAGATGGCCGTCTCCTTATTGTGTCCTCACATGTCCAAAAGAGTGAGAGCCAGTTCTCATCATGTCTCTTTTATGGGACATTGATCCCACTCATGAGAGCTTCATCCTCAGGGTCTAATCCCCTCCCCAGACCCTGCCTCTAACATCACACTGGGCGTGAGGATTTCAAGAGGAATTTTGCAGGAACACAAATATTCAGCCCATAGCGTGCCTGCATCTAAACACTTTACATCTATTAACTTGTGTAATTTTCACATCAACTCTTACAGGCCCCTATTTTAATAAGAAAACTGAGATACAGAGAGGTTAAGTCATTTGCCTAATTTACAAAACTGGGAGGGGCGGAGCAGGGGTCAGAAGGTAGGGCATCTGCATGCTCAGTTAAGTGCCCAGACATGACACCATGAGGCCTCCCCAGTCACAGCGGTGAGAGCCAGTGGCGGGTGCGGGGGCCATGGAACCGAACTCGGGTCTGGGCCACATGTGGCTTGAAAGCTGAAATTCACAAGACAGGTTTTTGGTGAAAAGGAAAGTTAGCTTTATTTATTTACAGTGAGAAATAATTTGAGAAAGTTAGCTTTATTTGAGAAAGTTAGCTTTATTTATTTACAGTGAACTCATGTTCAAAAATGACCTCTCCGAATTGTATCTCCAGATTAGGGGTTTCTATGGGAAATTAGGGGAGTGCAAATGATGATCAAAGCATTTTTGTGTAATGTACACAGTCTCAGGCACGTCTTAGTCATTAGTTTCTTGGTCAGTCTCGTGTGGCCTTCAGCAGGAACCCTCAAGCTATTCTTCTCAGGCCGCTCAGGAGTTCCCAGAGTTCTTGATCAGTGTTTTTTCTTTTAGCTCTGTTGAAAGTCCTGTTTTCCTGAGGCTGTTTTTAATGAATAATCTACAGACTCAAGCAAAGCGATAATTAAATTCAAGCAAATAACCTTTTCTTTCACATGAAGTCAGTACTGATACACCCACACATTCATGGCCACATCATGAGCTCATGCAAGTAGGGCCCTGCCAGTGACCCAAGCCCTGTGGCATGTGGGCACGTAGGCCCTCCCTGCATTTCTGTGCAGGAAATATTAAAGGAATTCTGCCGCTTACCATGTCCGTCTACACCCACAGCAACGCCGCCTTGCTCTGCATGTCATGGAGTCCCTGGGTGATCCGTGCTGCTGCTATCTCCTTCCCTTCTCCCCTCTTCTCTACCCCACCCTTCCCAACATGCACATCCCTGGGAGGAGGCCTCCCCATATGGAAAGGGGAAAAGGGAAATGCTAGCTCACCGCTTCACCTCTGAAACACTGCTGAGTCCCTCATGCCTTCAAGCATTGGTTCCTCTCACCTATGTTGGTTCTTACTATGGGTCATTCTGCTCACTAACAAAAACGAGTAGGAGGTGGGACCTGGTGCACAGAAGCTCACAGTCTGGAGCGGGGTCTCCCTCCCAGGGAGACTAAAGTTGCGGTGCACCTGTCGACAAGGCTGCTCAGGTGTCACCAGGCATCGGGCTTAGTTTCTCTGCTCTCACTTCAGGCCCCGGCACCAGGGGCAATGCAGCCATTTCTGCTCAGGGCTGGCAACCTTGAAGCGCCAACCCCAAGGATGGAGGATGATGCCTCCTGCTTTGTGTCTGCTCCCAAGTGGACTCCAGAGTCCTGCCTTTGCCCCAGGTGCCCAGTGACAGTGAGCTCTCAGTTTTTACTTGGCGCCCTCCTCTTCTCCCCCTTCTTCTCCACCTTTCCTCTCTCCATGTCTGAAGAGGAAGGACTCAGATATGAATTCCCAGGGCCAGGTGGGAGATTGCCAGGGCAGCAGGTGCCCTGCTGGGGTACTCAGGCTGCAGCAGCCCCCCACACCCCCCACCTAGCCACGCTCCTGGGACCAACTTCCTCCCCAACACTTTTCCTCACCCTTCTTGCTTTTCTTAGCCAAGTTCTGCCCTCCGTGCAGGTAGATTTCTGGTAGTTCTGTCCTACCAGAGCAGAGGAGTAGACCACTTTAGGTTTGAGCTAGGACATCCGCCCCGTACCCACCCTCCCAACACCACAAATTAAATGACTGGACATTTTCTGGAATTAGACAGTGGTGACAGCCGCACAGCATTGTGAATGTACTAAAAGTCACTGAATTGTACATTTTAAGTGGTTAAAATGGTAAATTTGTGTTATGTAAATTTTCCCTCATTAAAAAAAAAAGCCAGTTCGATTGAATCATTAGAAGGGGCATGGTTTGACCTAACCCTGTCTCCAAACCTGCATAAAGCTGAGTCGTGACCAAAAGGAAATCTCCTGTTCCCTCTGACCAGGGTGAGTCCAAGACATGTAGGACAGGATATGGTACAAATACTTCAAGAATGGACACTCTGGCCAGGAGTAGTGGCTCACGTCTGTAATCCCGGTACTTTGGGAAGCTGAGGCAGGTGGATCACGAGGTCAGGAGTTCAAGACCAGCCTGGCCAAGATGGTGAAACCCCGTCTCTACTAAAAATACAAAAACCAGCTGGGCATGGAGGCAGGCACCTGTAATCCCAGCTACTCGGGAGGCTGAGGCAGAGAATTGCTTGAACCCAGGAGGCGGATGTTGCAGTGAGCCGAGATCGTGCCACTGCACTCCAGCCTGGGAGACAGAGCAAGACTCTATCAAAAAAACAAAACAACAAACAACAACAACAACAAAAAAATTCTGATTTTGACAAAGTCAAGGCTGACACATTTAACACTTTTTTTTTTTTTTTTTTTTTTTGTTAGAGACAGAGTCTCCCTAAGACTTAGGACACAGGACATAAGCTTCTTGGAGGAAGAAGGATGCGGAATGTGGTCAGGAGGGGCGAGGCCTTCCCCAGCAACCTGAGCTCTGCACAGCGTCTCGGCCGTGCTCTGCTGCAGCCTCAGGGAGCCAAGGACTGAAAGTCCCAAAAACTTAAAATTCCAAATGTGTGCTCTAGAGAAACTCGGCTTTTCCTAGATCATTTCTACCTATAGTTTAATTTTTTACATTCTGTTAATGTGTTAACATTTCCAGCTTACAATTTCCATTGTAAAAATGTAAAGCTCAAATCCTAAATTTTGCCTTTAAAATTTATTTAATCAACTGCTATCAAAATTCACTTTCTCTTCTTTTCTGAGCAATGAAAAGAGAAAATGAATTTGATATTTGTGTGTATACACACACATATAAAATATATATACCAGAAAGTACAAATATCAGAAATACATATGTATCAGAAAAAATACATATATCTGTTACATATATCAAAAAATATAGATAGCCCTTCCTCACTATTCATGGGGGATTGGCTCCAGGAACCCCCATGGATAACAAAATCCACAGATGTTCAAGTCCCTGATGTAAAATGGCATAGTATTTGCATATAATCTATGCATATCCTTTGATACTCTGCACATCCTATGATACTTTAAGTATCTCTAGATTACTTATGATATCTAATAATATAATGTAAATTCTGTATAAACAGTTGTTAGACTGTATTGGTTTTTTAATTTTTTTATTGGTTTTTTAATTGTTTTTTAAAAATATTTTTGATTTGCAGTTGGCTAAATCTATGGATGCAGAATCTGCAGATACAGAGGGTCAACCCTGTGTGTGTGTTTGTGTGTGTGAATGATACACACACACACACACGTATATATATATGTATATGAAAATACTGAAACTGGCCCGATTGTCCGATAGAACTGATGTCAACTGATGTTTATGATTTATTTTGAATAAACATAGAAACGGACCTTCCCAGTCTTAAAACTTGAGAAAGTTACATTTGTCTTAGCTGAGCTTTCCTCTCTCAGGAAACCAACCATCAGGATTCCCACATACTATCAAGACACTGAAACTTACCAGTCACTGCATCTGGACAATGGGATGCCAGACCCTTCACCCCTCATGATTGCCTATAAGACCACCTCTTTCCTGTTGACCAACTCTTCTTTCTTGCCCCTTCCTAATTCCTATTTTTCCACACAGTGGTTACATTTCTTACTCATTATACAGATCCCTAATTTTAGTGGGTTGAGGAGGTGGATTGGAGAATGATCTCCAATCTCCTCAGCTGCAGCACCCAATTAAAGCCTTCTTCCCTGGCAAAACATGTCTTAGCGATTGGCTTCCTGTGCAGCAAGCGGCAGGACCTACACAGAACCCCTGGTATTTCAGTAACAATGCTCTGAAAAAAAGAGAAAGTGGATTTGATGTTTATATGTGTATAGATACATATACACACCCATATAAGTGAATTCACTTATGTTTATGTTTTGATTATTTTGCTTTAATTCTGGAAGCACATCCTGTACTTTGTCGTGTCTTCCTTAATTTTTTGAAATGACTTTTAGTCTTTGATTAGCCACTTATATTTCAAAAGTTTGGATATTTATTTTATATTTATGAGGTAATATTTTGAAAGGACAGATGAACCTGAATCAATTGTCCTCAAATAGATAGTCTATAACATTGCCATTAAACCATCTGCTTCCTGCGTTTTTTAAAGACAAGGCTTAAAGGACATTTGAGGACACACAGACTTGATACAGTAAGTAATACTATGCACTTTAAAATATCTTTTGTATTCCCTTAAAACAATTTCTTATTGTCACATTATCATTTAATCACCCTATAAAAGGCAGTGGAGGGCTGGCATATCACTGCTTTGTGTATGAGACAATTGAAGTCCATAAGGGAAGGAAATTACCCAAACCCAAATCATACAGTATATAATGGCAGAGTTCTGTTTTCTAAAACTCTCTGACTTTTGTCTCCCAAAGTGAAGCTTATTTTACCTGATCACTGAAAAACCAAGAAATCATTGCAAAGAGCTCCCAAGTCTATATGTCCACCAAGAATTGTGTATCACTGATTTCTACCACTCATGGATTTTCAAACATACAAAAAGGTTACAATACTATTGCATTCAGAGTAGCTTTCACACAACACATAATTTCTAAGTCGATGGATATTGAAATAAAAAGAGGTCCTCATGATGGAAAGGTTATGAACCGTTGCCATTAATTACTGAATCATTCAGGATGTGCTAGGTCAAGTGCAGTAGAAAACAACCCCAAAATCTGTGATGTAAAACAATGTGGCCCACTTTTCAGTCAGTGTGAGTTGGCTGGGACCTCCACTCCACATCTTCCTCTTGCACCAGGTCTGACTAATAGATCAGTTACTACCATCTGGACCATTTCCATTTACTACAGCAGAGGAAGTGAGCATGATAAATTATGCACTGATTCTTAAAGCTCCGCCTGCAATTGGCACCTGCCAATTCCGCTCATACTTTAGCATTTGCCAAAGCGAGTCACGTGGCCACCACTAACACCAAGAGGACAGGAAAGTACAATCCTACCATGTGCCAGAAAGCCAGGAACATTCTGGTGAGCATATTAGCAACTCACCACAACCACATTAACTCTTGAACTCTGGTTGTAGGACAGGGGACACCAGGACTTTCCAAAGGTAGATTGCGGGATGCTAGAGGAAGAATTTTATGATTAATACTCCTGTATAATCTAGTAGTTCTTAAACATCTCAATTTTAATGACTCACTTTCCTCCACTATGTTTTATACCACATATTATTTTTCCACCAAAAAAAAAAAAAGAAACTCAAATCCTTAGAATCCTATCCAATGTGCCCTTCATCTCAGATCTCAGACAGAGACCAGAAGTTGAAACAAGCAATGCGGTGAGAAGAGCTTACCTTTTTCAGTTTGCCGAACAGAGTTCTGGAGCCGTCTCTTCATCTCCCTTTGATACTTGCCAAACTTTTCGTTTGAGAACATTGATGTCACTACAGTTCATTCTGCATTCTGATCTCAGAGTCATTGTGATAAATGTTTTCACTCTACTCTCAAACCACAGCGTTTCACACACTTTTAAAATTAAGTTGTAGACAATCTCTAGCTTTTTTCACATGAAAAGCCCTGTTATCTTTAGACTATTCAGATGTGGCTGCTGAAACAGAAATAATGAGCTAATTCCAAGTAGCCACATGTAGATTTTCTAACTGCATATTACTATTTCATGTGCTCCATGGCTAAAGGTCCTCCATCATTCATAGCAAGCTAACTGACACTAGGATAGTCATTCTCCCTGAGTGACTCCAGACGGAGTCTGTTAAAATGCAGATTCCTAGGCCCCGCCCCAGCTTTGCATGTTTATGGAGGGGAGCCAGGAGTCTGTGGTTTTCATGAGCACTCCAAGTGACTCTTATGAACACTTAAATTAGAGAGGCACGGCTATGGTATAATCTAAACAACAGAACTCCATCTTCTATTGAGGGATACATGGGAGAGAGCTTGCAAAGAACAAGAGGTAGAGATCTAAAAGATTTTTGAGCTTCCTTGCTCAATTTAAGGGGCAGTCCTGCTGCCTTGCAGTGAGAGAGTCCACGGGGGACAACAGTTCCTTTCAGTGATGCTGGTAAATAATTTTGTCAGACAACTAAGTGCCCATTCATTTCAGAAAATGAAGCAGGAATTCAAAGGCTTCCAAGGACACCCTCGATTATTTATATTGTAAATGGTATGAAGCCTATATCCAGAGTTTTAAAAACTGTTTACATCTTATAGTATCAGTTAACAAATACTGTTAATCTGAAGGGTTTTCTTTTTCCAGCTTATTTTTTAACTCAGCTCAAATTGTTTTGTTTAGTTGTGAAGTGGAATCTCTTGCTTAACTTTAAAATAATATTAGTTCAAAAATGTTAGATGCACAAAAATGTTAGATGCAAAAGTGGTGGTTAAAATTTGGTCTTTCACCAAGATTCCTTGGAGAAATGGCCAAATGCAGGGATGGAGCACAGAAAGCACAGATGATCCTGGAATATATCCTTGTGCCAGAAAATATGAGTGTTCAAGGGATGATGGGGCATGGCATGAGACACAGGAGAATCTCACTGGCCAGATCACGGCGAATGAGTGGTAAGCACAGTGGGTCATAATCCACCGAACAAAACATGAAGCGAAAGGTGCACATAGGCAGAAAGAGACAATGGAGAAGGGTAAGTTTGCCTTTACAACAGATAGCCAACTAATAAATATAGAAGGCATAATGCAGTTAGAAAATCATCCATGCAAGCTACAACTAGTAGATGAAAGTTTAATGAGGAAACAGATATTGGCACTGTCTCATAGTATCACCCCAGAAATTACTTATGAATTCTAAAGTGAAAAATAAAAACTTTGAGGTGGAAAACACCGGCAGACGCCATGTTCACCAAGCAATCAGATCTCGCGTTACTGATACTATAGGACACACTAGCATCAAGTACCTTCTGATAAGATACTCTGAGAGGATCACACATCGCTTCTGAAGTGTTCTTGCCAAAAACATATGACATAAATCTAATTATGCAAATATATCCTAAAAACCCAAATTGCAGGATATTCTACCATGTAACTGGCCTGTACTTGAAAACAATGCCAAGGTCAAAAAGCACAAAGACTATTCCAGATCCAAGAAGATTAAAGTGAAAGGACAGCAAATGCAATGCATAACTCTGGGTTGGATCTTGGACTGGGAAAAACAATCACTAAAAGGACATTCTTGGGACATTTTACAGAATTTGAATATGAGCTATGGATTAAATTATGTCATTGTATGGTGTTAAAATTTGGGATTGTATCTATTCTGTAGTTAGTTATTCTTTGGAAATATACAAAAGTATTTAGACATTAAGGGACAACTTACTCTCAGAAGATTCAGAAAAATAGGACAAACAGAGAATCGTAAAGCAAATGTAGCAAAATGTTTAATAATTCATGAATCTAGGTGAAAGGGATCCAAGTATTCTTTGTGCCATCCTTGCAACTTTTCTGTAAGTCTGAAATTATTTTAAAATGAATATTTTAAAAAATACTTTTAGAGAAAAATCAACCAACTGCAATGTCTAGGCTTATTTTTATGCCAAGTGAAACAAACCAACTCTAAACAGATATATTTGACACAATCAAGAGAAGTTGAACACGGACCAAGTACTACACGACACCAAGGAATTATTGTTGACTTGGGGGCAGTGATAAAGGTAATTATGTTAAGAAAAAAGTCTATATTTAATATGAATATATCTTGAAATAGTGACAGGTGAAATGATATACTGTCTAGGATTTGGTTGTCTTTAGATTTTTAAAAAATACTCCAGGAAAGAAAAGGTGTGGAGATATGAATTAAAATCAGCAAGCTATTGGCAATTCTTGCAACAAGGTGGTGGTTACATAGGGCTTCATTACACTCTTCTCTCTTCTTTGCTGTATCTTTGCACTTTTCCATAATAAGCTTTTTAGAAGTTAAAAAGAAAAAGAAAAATGCCTCCCTGAAATATTTCCCTGCTGAATGACTTCATGTAATATGATCAGTAATCCAGTTTTTGTCATTTTCTCTTCAACTCTGTTTTGCCATTTTATTTTATCTTATATTATTATTATTATTATTATTTGAAATCAAGTCTCACTCTGTTGCCTAGGCTGGAGTGCAGTGGCAAGATCTCAGCTCACTGCAACCTCCGCCTCCTGGGTTCAAGCGATTCTCGTGCTTTAGCCTCCCGAGTAGCTGGAACTACAGACGTGAGCCACCACACCCAGCTAATTTTTAAATTTTTAGTATAGACGGGGTGTCACAATGTTGGTCAGGCTGGTCTTGAACTCCTGACCTCAGGCGATTTGCCCACCTCAGCCTCCCAAAGTCCTGGAATTAAAGGAGTGAGCCACTGCGCCCAGCCTGTTTTGCCATTTTTGTTTCTTTTCTTTTTTTTTGAGACGGAGTCTTGCTCTGTCACCCAGGCTGGAGTGTAGTGGCGTGATCTTGACTCACTCCTGGGTTCACACCATTCTCCTGCCTCAGTCTCCCGAGTAGCTGGGTCTACAGGCACCTGCCACCACGCCCGGCTAATTATTATTATTATTATTATTTGTATTTTTAGTAGAGACGGGGTTTCACCATGTTAGCCAGGATGGTCTCGATCTCCTGACCTCATGATCCACCCGCCTCAGCCTCCCAAAGTGCTGGGATTGCAGGCGTGAGCTACCACCCCGAACCCTGTTTTGCCATTTTAAAGAAAGCAATAGTTCTCTGTAAAACAAAAAATGTATGCTATTCACGTGCTCTTGTATTTCTAGAGAAATGTAATGATGAGACAAATATTCCAAACATTCGTGCCTACACAATCTGTTCTTTTAGTGACAAATCTCTTGACATGTGTCTGGGATGATTTTGCTTATCTTCCACTGAGTAGCTCCCACGTGACAGGTGTGTCAGTCCCCAGAGGCATGAGGCTGAGACACGATCCGGGTATAAGGAGACACATGTTCTAGCCATGAGGTGTAGCAGAGACTCTATGCAGAGGTGGGCACCCAGCAGAGTGGAGGCGGCGTGGCCAGCATCGGCCCAGGCCACAGGCATCAGTAGGTGTCTGCAGAGGCTGCGCCAGCACCCAGCGGCAGGGGCCTCAGTTCCCCCAGTGGGAGGGGTGTAGGTCAGGGCCAGCTTTCTAGGAAACATAAAGCTTGCGATGAGTCTTAAAGATCAGTGGGAAGTTCCTTGCCAGGTCCTATACTTGAAGGAAAGTCATTCTTAGCAAAAGGTACAGGTGTGAGCAAGGGCCCTGAAGCAAGAAGCAATCCAGCAGCTGCAAATAAATCTTCCAAGCAGGAAAGCAGGACGAGAGAGGCAGGGCGGGAGGGGAGCATGGACCAAAGAAAGAGTGTCAGATCGCAGGGCTGGACTGGCACGCCGACGAGGGCCCCTCACAGGATCCCTGGAGAAGAGCCTGGAAGGGACAAGGCCAGTGGCAAGGCGACAGGGCAGAGGCGAGGGCCCCGAGTCTGACCTGAGGGACTGGTCACCTGGGAAGCGCCTTACTGAGCTGACGAATGAGACAGAAGAGAAGGTGGGGGGCGACTAGGACCTGCAGAGTCCTGGGTAGGTTGACCCTGTCACAAAGGCCAGCAGAAACTTCCAGTGATATCAGGAGAGGGCCCGAGGCAGGAGGGAAGAGCAGGACCCACAAGGACGGGAAAAGGAGAGAGCTGGGGAAAAGAAAAGCTGCCCTCAATCTGGCTTTTGACTACCAGCTTGCTATTGTCAAGTAGGTTCCCAGAATGTGGGAGTGAGTTTGTAACCTAGAACCATACAGTACTCTGCGATTCCTCCACGGTGGCCCCATTCCTGCAACACTGTAATTGATCGAGCTATAAACCCTGTGAGTGCTGAGAACCAGGCATTCTTCTCCGTCTCATGAAGAGTTAAAAGAATGTGGCACGAATTCCGCATGATGATGCCCGCAATGGTTTCCAGCAATCTTTGCGCCAATTCTTCAAGGATATCTCCCCAAATAACCTGCATTTCTGAGCTCATAGTCATGAGTGCATAAATCATTAATATTAAAATTCATCTTTTTTACAGTCTGTTTCAAACTTCACTCTCCTCCCACCCACTGACTAAAGACACGTTTCCTAAGTATCTTATTACAAGAATACTTTTAAAGGAGACCATCACATCTTAAATTTCAAAAGCCATTTACTGATCTGATATTTGATTGCTTTTTCTCTGAGGAGGCTTTCCTCAGTGCATTGAGAGGAGGGGACAGCTGTGACCTCAGTTTACAGAGGCCTCTCGGTTTATTACTTTCACTGCGTCAGTGGTGTGAGATCAATATAACTACACTGGGAATTAGAAGCCCTAGGTCTGAGCCACAGGCGCTCCTCAAACACCTGTGATTCGGTTAAGTTTCTTAAATTCTTACAGTCTCGGTTTCCTCCTCTGTGTTTGTATGAGGTTCCTCTGGCTGCTGTCAAATTTTTGCAAGCGCCGTAGCTTAAAACAACAGATTCATCATCTGACAGTTCTGAAGGTGAAGCCGCAGTAATTCTCTGTGGGCTAGAGTTAGGGTGTCTGCAGCCCCTCTGCAGGAAGGTAGCATCTGTGTTTAGAAATATTTCACTTTTCATAATAATACTGGATGTGGAGAGATTTACATTCCTAAACGTTGTTCAATATTTTTAAGCTTCTCAAGCAGCTCTGACCAATGGAAATACAATGTAAACCACATATGGAACTAAAAATTGTCTAGTCACCACATTAAAAAGTAAAAAGAAATACAGGTAGAATTAAATTTAGTAACATTTTACATTTAATTTAATGTACAAGCAACATCACCTCAACGTACAGTTAAGTTAATGAGATATTTTATATTCTTGTTTGAGGTATGAGGTTTACATCTAGAGCCCACCTCAGTGCACATTCTCTGCATTATAAGTGCTCAAAGTCACTCAGATGACAATTGGCCACTGTATCGGACAGCACAGTTTTAAAGGGTACTTCACTTTTATTAAACAAACACTTTACATAATTCAGAAGGGCTCAAAATTTAAACAGCATTATATTTAATGTACATTTGCTTCTCTTTTTTTTGAGATGGAGTCTTGCTCTGTCACCCAGGCTGGAGAACAGTGGCACAATCTCAGCTCACTGCAACCTCCGCCTCCCGGGTTCAAGCGATTTTCGTGCCTCAGCCTTCTGAGTAGCTGGGACTACAGATGTCCGCCGCCACGCCCGGCTGATTTTTTTATTTTTAGTAGAGACGGGGTTTTGCCATGTTGGCCAGGCTGATCTGGAACTCCTTACCTCTGGTGATCCACCCGCCTTGGCCTCCCAAAGTGCTGGGATTACAGGCATGAGCCACCACGCCCGGTTCACATTTACTTTTAGAAATCACCACTGATCATTAGTTTGTTTACGACAGTTGAATAAGAGCTACATACAGCATGATTTGTCTCCCTTTAAACAATTGTTGGGCTTATACTAGTTAAAGATCAATGTGTTTAATTCCCCAGAATATAAATTAAGTTTATTTTCCCCCCTTTCACAGAAGTTCATTCTGTGAAGGAAACTATAAGCGCACAAAAAGTAACTCAGGCTCCTGTATGTTGATAGCTTATACCACTTTGAATTGAATCTTTGCATCACCCATCATAAGTAATTTATCTTAATACGATTTCAGTCTTCACTAATGACATTTAAGCACCTGGTTTTACACGAGCTGGGCTTATTAGCTCAGTAGAGAAAACGCTATGTTTAGGAGTCTAAGACTTCTAGTTAAGGGAGTAGACTTGACATATAACCTGAGGACTCATCCCATAAATGCAAGGTATGGGCAGGACTCTATCAGATGGGAAAGGTGACGGCAAGTGGGTAAAGGTAAATCTATCAGTACTGCTAAAAACAGCCTAAAGTCCACACTTTAAAGTTGCTGTCTGGTGGTGTTATTTTTATATTGAAAAAAAAAAAAAAAAGCACATCATTATTTAGAAAATAAAGCCACAATACATGTCATCAGGTTCCTGTCAACAAAAACACAGCAACCAGATGGTGTATGATTCATTTTTCACAAGAGTATTTTTAGATTTGTTTCTACTTGTGCTCCAACTGTTCCATGGCACATTTTGAGAAATAAAAGTGCACAAGAGTAAAGGGTAAATAGGAAGTACAGTGCTTAGTATCACCTTGTTATTACCCAGTTCAAAGTTCAGCAATCACTGCTTATCGTGCTAGAAAGAACGAGGGGTCTCTATTTTTGGATAAATGCATTCTACTAATGGATATTACTTTTCTCAGTTTAGAATATGCATTACCCAAAGTGCAAATTAAAACTTCAATACTCAAATTTTCTTAAATTGTCTTTCCCTGAGACTGTTGGACTTGCACTGATAAGTATTAATAACAGCAGTACTTACTTTTTAAAAGCCGCCTTTCATTTATGCTTTCATTCAAGGATAATGTGTAATGTTTACTTCTGACTTTGGTGGAATTGTTTCAGGCCAACCTCCTCATTGTTAATAACTAGAAAAGCTGGAAATAATAAAGTAAATATCTCTGTGAAGATCCCAGAGAGATGGGAAACCCAGGAAAGTCAGTCCAACATGTGATCTGACTTTTTCTCCTGGAGACGTTTGCCACTCAGACAACACAGACAGAGAAGCACACAGTCAGGACAGAGAAAAGCCGCTGAGAAACTAAGTGTAACTTGACACAATCCCAAGGAACTGGTGGGAAAAATAAAGAAGGATGTTTTCTTTCAGCAAAAACAAGGAACCCTAATAGACACCCGGGCTTCCAGTTTGGACCTTGGAAGGGGTAAACCCTAGAGATAGGGGTGCCAGAAATAGACTATCCTCCCAAAGAATGAGGCCCAGGTTCAAGTCGTCTCACTCTCTGATTAAAGGACCCACCCTTCTGTGAGAAACAAAAGTAAGCCCTCTCTTGAGGAAGATAACATCATACAGAGATTCAAATTAACTATAGCTATTGTGGAGACAGAAGTGACTCCATCTTGGATGCTAATCTGCCATGTTGACTTCTGATTAGCCCCAGTCCCGTGAATGCCTCCTGGTTCCTACTTTATTTACTGTTCTTAGTGTGAGAACAGGTACTCAACATAAATCCTGCCTTTAGATCCAAAAACCCTTGATGTGGTCACCCAGATTGTAGGCCACAACGCACACGGCATCCTTGCCTGTTCTGGAGGGTTGCCTTCAGTTGTCTCTATAGAGCACATACCCCTTGCCCTATGGTATGTAAGCCCTGAGTTTGGGAAGTAATGGTATGGAAATCTACCTGTCTTACAGCCGCTCGAGACCACGCTTCCATCCGTAAGTTTCCTAATAAATTGCCCTCCATTGACAAACTACATTTGTCTGCTCAGTTCTTTGGTTTCTTGGGTCTTACCACGTTTGAGAGTCACTTTGTATAGGTAACTCCTTCACACAGCAATTATACATAGCATACATACTCACCTGGCGTTTATATAAAATAATCAGGGACACAAAAAGACAGATAATCAAATATGGAATTTAAACCCTGCTAACAAAGGAATCCTAGGCCTAGATGGCTCTACCTGTGAATTCCTATAAATGCTTATGAAAGAAATAACAAAAATATTATATAAATTTCCCAGAAAATATAAAAAGAGAGACTATATTCCACTCATTAAATGAGTGTAAAACCTGAATATTAAAATCTGTGGACATCAAATGAAATGAAAATTACCAATCAAGCTTTTTCATGAACAGTGATGCAAAAACCTCAAAGAAAATATGAGAAAATATAGCCTAGCGATCATTTTAAAAATCACAACCAGTTGGAGTTTTCATGAAATGCAAGGTTGGTTTGATGTTTGCAAATAAAACAATGTATCTTACCACATTAATAGAATAAAGAAGAAAAATATATGACCATATCAGTAGTGCATCAAAAACACTTGGTAAAAACAAACATTTACTTTTTTAAAAAGCACCACAAACATACCTCAGGGAAAGGACACTCTCTTCAATAAACAGTGCTGTAAAAATTGGATATTCATATGCAGAAGAATGAAACTGGACCCCTTTCTCTCACCACATACAAAAATCAACTCAAAATGGATTAAAGACTTAAATGTAAGACTCGAAACTATAAAATGATTAGAAGAAAACATAGGGGAAACACTACAGGACTTGAGACTAGGCAAAGATGTTATGGCTAGGACCTCAAAAGCACAGGCAACAAAAATGACAGTAGAATGATGGGAGTTCATTAAACTAAAAAGCTTCCGCACAACAAAGGAAACAATCAACAGAGTGAAGAAACAGCCAGTTGAATGGGAGAAAATATTTGCAAACCTTTCATCCAACAAGGGACTAATATCCAGAATATACAAAGAACTCAACTCAACAGCGGGGAGAGAAAATCCCATTAAAAAGGGTGCAAAAGACATAAATAGACATTTCTCAAAAGAAAGCACACAAATGGCCAGCAATGAGTTTATGAAAGTTTATGATAAAATGTTCAGCATCACTAATCATCAGGGAAATGCAAATGGAAACTAAAACGAGATAGCATCTCACCCCAATTAGGATGGTTATTATTAAAAAGACACAAAAATGTATAGATGCTAGCAAGAATGCAAAGAAAAGGGAACTCAAATACTGTTGGTGAGAATGTAAATTAGTACAGCCACTATGAAAAACAGTATAGAAATTTCTCAAAAAACTAAAAGGAGAACTATTGTATGATTCAGCAATCCCACTGCTGGGTATTTATCCACAGGAAAGGAAATCAGCATATAAAAGGGATATCTGCACTCCCATGTTTACTGCAGCACTATTCATAATAGCAAAGATGTAGAATCAACTGAGATGTCCATTAGTGGATGAATGGATAAAGAAGATGTGGTACATATACACAATGGAATACTATTCAGCCATAAAAAGAACAAAATCATGTCACTTGCAGTAACATGAATGGAACTAGAGGTCATTATGTTAAGTGAAATAAGCCAGGCACGTAAAGACAAATGCTGCATGTCCTTATTCATATGTAGGAGCTAAAACAATTGCTCTCATGAAGGTAAAGAGTAGAACGATAGATACCAGAGGCTGGGGAGGGTGTGTGGGTAGTGGAGGGGGGTGGAGGGGAATAGAGAGAGATTGGTTAATGCATACAAACATACAGTTGGAAGGAATAAATTCTAATGTTTAATAGCAGAGTAGGATGACTATGATTAACAACAATGTATTGTATATTTCAAAATAGCTAGAAGAGAAGACTAGAAATGCTCCCAGCACATAGAAATGATAGATACTCAGGGTGATGAACACCCCAATATCCTGACTGGATCATTACATATTTTATGCATGTAACAGAATATCGGCTATACAAATGTTACATATCATTTATAAAAATCATCAGCAAACTAGTAATAAAAACAAACTTTCTTAACTTGGTAAGGAATATTTATAGGCCAGGCACAGTGGCTCATGCCTGTAATCCCAGCACTTTGGGAGGCCAAGGCAGGCGGATCATGAGGTCAAGAGTTCGAGACCATCTTGGCCAATATGGCAAAACCCTGTTTCTACTAAAAATACAAAAATTAGCCAGGCGTGGTGGCAGGCACTTATAATCCCAGCTACTCAGGAGGCTGAGGCAGGAAAATCATTTGAACCCGGGAGGCGGAGGTTGCAGTGAGCGGAGATTGTGCCACTGCACTCCAGCCTGGGCGACAGAGTGAGACTCTGTCTCAAAGAAAAAAACTAAATAAAAGGGACTTTCAACTGCCTATTCCTCCCCACTGCACTCCCTATATTTATAAGACACAATCTCTGAACCACAATAGTCTTGTAAAATTGAATGCCAATAATTTCAGTCTAAAGTACTAAATGATAATAAAAGCCTTCAGTAACAGAAGCTTAAGGCATAATCCCTTGTGGGAGTAATTATAGTTTAAGTAGAAACAACTTTAATCTTTTTTAACTACCTAAATTAATAAAATTAAAATCATGTAATCATAAGCAGTTGGGTTATCTGAGAGTAGATAATAATATCTGCCCAATAACCTCTAGTTTAGCCACAATATTGCTCATCCCTGAGTAAGTGTTCAAAAGAAAAAGCACAAGCAAATGGGGCTTAGGTAGTCATCCTACCCAATGACTTTCAGAAGTTAGTCCTCAAAACTGTTGTGTTCTGAGATAGCTCTATACCCACCTTTCAGCTAACAACTTGAGAGGCATCAAAAAGCAATTCATCTAGTCTTTGCCATTTGAAAAATGAAGAATCTGGGCTCCAGAGAGTTGACAATATCTACATTCCTGGACCAAGAATGATGATACCTACTTCTAAGAAGACATAAAAATTTACTCAAAGGTCTGTCTCTTTTAGTTTGCAAAGAATTTTTTAAAAATACTCTTCCAAATACCATAAAATCTGACCACAATTATGC
Source organism: Macaca thibetana thibetana (assembly GCF_024542745.1). NCBI lineage: Eukaryota > Metazoa > Chordata > Mammalia > Primates > Cercopithecidae > Macaca > Macaca thibetana. The sequence continues at coordinate 10,071,526 of NC_065590.1, read as the reverse complement.
TATTATGGAGGACAGATTTCCATTTACTGTGGAAATATTTGTGGGAGGGGCTCACGAGCTTCCAAAGAAGTGATGAAGACATAAGTTATAATCTGGATCTTTGGGTTTGGCCGAAAACCGAAAAGCAACTCCTAGGACCGTATTTAATGCCATAACTTTCTATTGCCATGCTACCATGGAGCCCAAACTTCAACTCTTTGTACTGGAAAACATCCTTCTACTGAGTAAGCTTTATTCCTAGGGCCCAAACACAATAAAACCATACAAACAGAATTTGAATCTAATACCCTCAAAGCACTTTGACAATGTTTTTAGCCAAGTTGCACTACTTTAAAAAAAATGGCGAAAGATTAGCCAAAACAGCCTTAATAGAAGTATGTTTAGGGAGCTTCTGTCTTAGTCTGTTTGTGCTGCTATAACAGAATATCACAGACCTAGGCTAAGTGTTCATGCCTGCAATCCTCACCCTCTGGGAGGCCAAGGCAAGGGAATCACTTGAGCCCAGGAGTTTGAGACCAGCCTGGGCAGCTTAGTGAGACTCCACCTCTACTAAACAACAACAACAACTTACAAGATTAGCTGGGCGCAGTGGCGTATGTCTGTAGTCCCAGCTCCATGAGAGGCTGAGGTGGGAGGATCACTTGAAACCAGGAGTTTGAGGCTCTAGTGAGCTATGATCATGTTGCTGCATTCCAGCCTAGGCAACAGAGTAAGACTCTGTCTCTGTTTAAAAAAATAAAAAAAGAACACTACTGACTGGGTAATTCATAAAGAATAGAAATCCAAAGTCATAACATCAAAAAACGAAAAGAACAGAAATTTATTTTCTCAAAGTTCTGGAGGCTGAAGGCAAGAAGGCAAGAGAGCTGAATGTTACATGAAGTCTCTTTTATAAGGACCTTAATTCTTTTCACAAAGGAAAAGCCGTTATGGCCTAATCACCTCTTGAAGGCCTCACCTCTAAATACTATCACATTGGCCAGTAAGTTTCAACCTTTGAGTTTTGAAGGGGACACATCCAACCATAGCAGTCGCACTAGATGTGATTTAATATTTCTCTAAAATAATATTTCATGACATTAATAAACTGCATTAAAATCGGTTTTTGTCATCTTTCATGAATATAGGAAATTATGACAAAATGTAGAAGAATGGCTATGGTTGTAAATTCAAAAGAAATCCCCAGATTGTAATTTTGTCAATTGGCCCTGGTGTTTTATTATTATTGTTGTTGCTGCTGTTCAACTGAATTAGTAAATAAAAGTACTTGTTTTTGTGGAAATACTTTTAGATTGTGCATATTAGAACAATTTTGTCAGACTAGTTTACTTGTTTTTGCTAGCTAAGTGGTCTCACTGACCAACCAGCTAGTCACAAAAAATTAAACACGCAGGGCCAGGTGCGGTGGCTCACGCCTGTAATCCCAGCACTTTGGGAGGCCAAGGCAGGCGGATCACGAAGTCAAGAGATCGAGACCATCCTGGCTAACGCAGTGAAACCCTGTCTACTAAAAACACAAAAAATTAGCCAGGCGTGGTGGTATGCGCCTGTAGTCCCAGCTACTCAGCAGGCTGAGGCAGGAGAATTGCTTGAACCCGGGAGGCAGAGGTTGCAGTAAGCTGAGATTGTACCACTGCACTCCAGCCTGGGCAACACAGCCAGACTCTTTCTCAAAAAAAAAAAAAAGAGAAAAGAAAAGAAAAGAAATTAAACGTAGAACAGAAATTGTACCTTAGTCTCATCTCACTCAGTCATCTTGCTAACCTATGTTGTTAATTACAAAGAAGACCAGTCAAGAGATGTCAGTGAGCACTTCCACTACAAAGCTACTTACGTCTGCATACTTTTCCTCTCTGCTTGGAAGTTAAACAAAAGCAAAAGAAAAATGAAAAATAGAAATAATTTCCAGACGCTAAAATATCTGGAAGAAATATCAAAAATAGATGTCATGTGGAAGAAGACAGAAAAATAATGAGCAGGTGATAATGAACCCTGCAAAGGCACAACTCAGAATGAACCATTAAAAATCTATGCTATGCTATAGATGTAAGTGGCTCACTCTAGCAGGAAAAGACTGTATCCATCCTTTGTAGCAATGGTTGAGGATACTGGAGCAAGTACAGCCAGTAGAAGAAACATTGCTAGACTATGTTTGATTCATAGAAGCAGAGGAAAGAATCATATGCCCGATCAATAGTTGCTGAAGCGGTCTTCCTTTTCGGTGGGAGAAGTGAGAGAGCCTTTGAGTTGTGAAGCTTAGGAAACCAACCTGGTCTTCCCCTTCTTTTCCTCCAGTTCTCAACACTCGTCTACACACACACACCACACACACACACACACACACACACACACACACAGATCCTCTGCAAATAGCTGGCTCATAAAAAGCCAATTCGTTCAACAGTTTTATGGATATGTGGAAAAATAAAATTTTTCAAAAGAACTACATAACACTGATATAAAGATATTATAAGAATAAATATTTTAGGCTTAGCATGGTGGCTCATGCCTGTAATCCCAGCACTTTGGGAGGCCAAGGTGGGCAGATCACCTGAGGTTAGGAGTCCATGACCAACCTGGCCATGATGGTGAAACCTGGTCTCTACTAAAAATACAAAAACTAGCCGAGCCTGGTGGCGCGTGCCTGTAGTCCCAGCTACTCAGGAGGCTGAGACTGGAGAACCGCTTGAACCCGAGAGGCAGAGGTTGCAATGAGCCAAGATCACACCACTGCACTCCAGCCTAGGTGACAGAGCGAGACTCTATCTCAAAAAATAAAAAAAAGAATAAATATTTTTAAAATGCATCAAAGCAATTAACTTTAGTAAGAAAAACCAGAAACAGAAATGCAAAATTTCAGGGAAGATATCCACAAAGAAGTAAAAGAAAAGACTCATTACAAATTTAAACACAAAATTAGATGACACATAAGGAGATCAGACATTCTAAGAAAAAACATTAGAAATGTATATATATAGTTACAAACGAGAACAGAGAATATAATGAAATGAATATGTCAAAAAATAAAATGAATTACATAGAAAAATAACTGGAAGACACATGAAGATGACTAAAGAAATTTATATTTTTCCCGAAGAAGAAAACTAAAACGATAAACCACCAAAAAAGTTAAATATTGAAATCCAGAAATGTTCCTGAAATTCAAGAGGACTGGCATCTGTATAAGGCTCATTGTTCACTAGGAAAAAATGAGTCCAGAGTGGTCAACATTGAAGCATATCTCAATAAGAAGAACTACAAAGCACTGCTGAAAGAGATCGCAGAAATGGAAAAACATTCATACTCACAGATTGGAAGAACTGATACTGTTAAAATGGCCATACTACCTAAAGCAATCTACAGATTCAATGCTATTCCTATCAAACTACCAGCATCATTTCCACAGCACTAGAGAAAACTATGCTAAAATTCATATGAAACCAAAAACAGCCCAAATAGCCAAAGCAATCCTAAGCAAAAAGAACAAAACTGGAGACATCACATTACCTGACTTCAAACTATATAACCGGAACACCATGGTACTGATACAAAAACACATAGACCAATGGAACAGAAAAGACAACCCGGAAGTAAAGCTGCACATCTGATCTCTGACAAAATTGACAAAACAAGCAGTGGGGAAAGGGCTCCCTATTCAATAAATGGTGCTGGGATAGCTAGTTAGCCACATGCAGAAGAATGAAGCTGTACCTGTACCTTTCACCATATACGAAAATTAAAGATGGATTAAAGACATAAATATATTATTTAAACGATAAGAATCCTAGAAGAAAACCTAGGAAGCACCATTCTGGACATCAGCCTTGGGAAAGAATTTACCACTAAGTCCTCGAAAACAATTGTAACAAAAACAAAAATTGACCAGTGGGACCTAATTAAACTAAAGAGCTTCTGCACAGGAAAAGAAACTATCAACAGAGTAAACAGACAACCTACAGAATGAGAGAAAAATGTTCACAAACTATCTGACAAAGGTCTAATATCCAAATCTATAAGGAACGTAAACAATTCAACACGCAGAAAAATAATCCTGTTAAAAAGTGAATTAAACATATAAACAGACACTTCTTAAAAGAAGACATACAAGTAGTCAACAAATATATGAGAAAATAATCAATATCACTAAATTATCAGAGAAATGCAAATCAAAACCACATTGAGATAACATGTCACACCACTCAGAATGCTATTATTAAAAAAGTCAAAAAACAGTTGATGCTGGCAAGCAAGGCTGTGGAGAAAAGGGAACACATATACCCTGTTGATGGGAATGTAAATTAGTGCAGCCACTGTAGAAAGCAGTGTCTGGAGATTTATCAAAGAACTTGGAACTGCCATTAGACCCAGCAATCCTATTACAGAGTATATATGCAAAGGAAAATAAACTGTTCTACCAAAAAGACACATGCACTTGTATGTTCATCACAGCACTATTCACAATATCAATGCCATGGAATCAACCTAGGTTCCCATCAACAGTAGATGAGATAAAGAAAATGTGGTACGTATACACCATGGACTGCTACACAACCATAAAAGGGAATAAAATCATATACTTTGCAGTAACATGGATGCAGCTGGAGGCCATTATCCTAAGTGAACTGAAGACCACATGTTCTCACTTATAACTAGGAGCTAAGCATTGGGAACGCATAGTTATATTCATGGGAACAATACACACTGGGGACTACTAGATGGGGGCAGGAGGAAGGAAAGTTACTGGGTACTGGCCACCACAGTGGCTCATGCCTGTAATCCCAGCACTTTGGGAGGTCAACATGGGTGGATCACTTGAGGTCAGGAGTTCGAGACCAACCTGGCCAACATCTCTACTAAAAATACAAAATTAGCTGGGCATGATGGCGCACACCTGTAATCCCAGCTACTTGGGATGCTGAGGCAGGAGAATCGCTTGAACCCAGGAGGCAGAGGTTGCAGTGAATCAAGATCGCGCCATTGCACTCCAGCCTGGGGGAGAAGACTTTGTCTCAAAAAAACAAAACAAAACAAAACAAAAATACTATTGGGTACTCACTATCTAGATGATGATGAGATTGATTATACCCCAAGTCTCAGCATCGCACAATATACCCATGTAACAAAGCATGCCCTGAATCTAAAATAAAAGTTGAAATTACTTTAAAAAACACACAAAGAAACACACACACAATGTAAATATATAATTCAAGAAAGGTTCCTGAAATTAAAGAAAACTGACATCTATGTGAGGCTCATGGTTTGCTAGGAAAATATTAATCCAGAAGGGTCAACACTGAAGCATGTCATAGTAAAAGGCACACGCACATACACACACACACAAATGACCCATAAAGGAATACATTTGTCTGGTCACAAAGAGATTTAATGCTAAACGATAGTAAAACAACATCTATAAGATACTCAGAGGAAGAAAGTGTGACCCACGACCCATATAAGCTGCTCTCAAAAATAAAAGCTACAGATGAATTGCTTTAAACATGAAAAAGCTCAAACAATATTCCCGTGAGCCTTTTTGAAGACACTTCCAGAAGACTGAACAGTAGTCAGGCAAGAGCTGATGGGGGAGATGTGGGCAAAAGGACTGGCGATCAATATCAAATATATTTAACTTTAGTACTAAGGCTGAAACCTCTAGGCTTCAGAATTTGAAGTGAGAAAATAGTATGTAAATACTATACATGATGACAAAAACTTGGGTAAAAAGGGGGGGGAAAGTGGGTGTGGATGTGCACCGATACAGAAGAGAAAGAAATGTATTGTGGGATTTATAAGCAATAGCTGAGAGTCAGAGGATTTTATTTAAAACCAACAAATCATGTAATAAAAGTCTAAGCATATTTAACAGTACAAAAATAAATAGTAAGAAAGATACTATTGGTTAATATTTGGTAGTAGAGGAGAGATAGAAGGGAAAACAGTAATTATATTGCATATTTTAGGTGGGAATAAGGTATCATTAAAGAAAAAGAGGATTAAAGTTATTACATAATGGTATAAATATAAGGCTAGACACCACAACACAAACACAGGCATTACTGAAAATCAAAACTACGCACACACACAAAAGAACAGACAAAACCAACAATATAGCGAACAACCTAAAGAATAACTATCAAAGTAGAAAAGCCAACAAATGAAAGGACAGAACTAAAAGCAAATATCTCTCTCTCTCTTTTTTTTTTTTTTTTTTTTTTTTTTTTACATACATACTGTTTCCTCAAAACTAGTCTGTTCTGCTTCTTCCTCTTCTCCCAGGATGAGGGGGTCAGAGTCACGGGCCTGACCCGTGACTTCTGTCTTTTGTTAATTTTTCTTCTTGCTGACACGAATTTAAGACTGGCCGAAGAGGGCTGGGTGCGGTGGCTCATGCCTGTAATCCCAGCACTTTGGGAGGCTGAGGCAGGTGGATCACCAGGTCAAGAGATCAAGACCATCCTGGCCAACATGGTGAAGCTACATCTCGACTAAAAATACAAAAATTAGCTGGGCGTGGTGCTGCGTGCCTGTAAGTCCCAACTACTTATAGGGAGGCTGAGGCAGGAGAATTGCTTGAACCCGGGAGGCGAAGGTTGCAGTGAGCTGAGATCACGCCACTACACTCCAGCCTGGGCAACAGAGTGAGACTCCATCTCAAAAAAAAAAAAAAAAAAAAAAGACTGGCCAAAGGGGTAAGGCCCATGGAGCCCCTCACTGTAAGTAACTACTGATAAGCTGTTTGCGTGACCGCTGGGAGACAGATTTACAGAGTTCTGTGACAGTCCGCTCTGACCTTGCTCAGTTTGGCCAGGAGCAGGAGTCCCTGTGTTTTTGCAGATCGAGTGGAACTCGGAACCCCCAGGGTCTTATAAGTTGTTTTCATCTGATTGTTGGTTCTTTTGGAAAGAGGCAAAAGGGTTGAAGTTTCCGTCTACCTTGTGATGTGGCTGTGGGTTGAACTTTGTTTCAAAAGATGACAGCTGCTGCATTACTCCTAAAAGTCCACCCACCTCCACACTGAGAATCCCCCAGATGCCATCTCCATAGTAGAGTCCTGTAGCAGTGCACATCCGTCACTGTCCCTGATACATTCCTGCTCTGCCAGGGCTGCACATCTGGACAATAACATCTGTAATCTCTTGGGGCTCTAGCGATCTCACCATCACTGTGTTCACGTGTCCAACTTGGTCTCCCCTGACATATTGAAGACAAACCCCTGGAGGCCAGCCTCTGCCCCAGAATTCTGGATCCACAATGTTTTTACAAACTGAGTATCAGGAGGTATTGACTACCCTTTCTCTGTGGTGACATCTTCGACAAAGGACATAGAGGGCACACTGATGTTTGAGCTCTCAAAGTCATAAGAGGCACCAATTGCTGCTTGTAGGTTCCAGTTGGTCCTGTCCAGGAAGAAGGCGCAACTGGCAGGGTTAAGCTGGAAGCCAAGCAGCCTCTGGAACTCGGAGATGAGCACGTCCTTGGTGGTGGTGCTCAGGCAACTGAACTTCTGCATCAGCCCGGGGTCCAGGTCCATGTCAATGCCCTCCATGGCAGGGAGCCGGACACCCGCGTCCCCGCCGCCTCACAACCGAGCTGCCACCAGGCCGGGGAACTAGGAGGGGGCTGGCTGCTAGCTAGCGTCGTGACCCTGCTCCTTTGAGGTAGGCCCCGGGCCTCTCACAGTTTCACAGGGGTAAACTCACTCTGCCACTCACTCTCCCCACCCCCACCCCCCCAGCTCCACTGCCTCTCGCCTCTCCAAAAGCAAATACCTTATCAAGTTAATTCACCTTATCAAGTTAATTATCAAGTTAATTCACCTATTAAACACTTATCAAGTTCATTCACCTATTAAACAAAAAAGATGTTCAGATTATATCACAACGCAAAACCCAATTCTACTCATATAGAAACATACAATTGCTAAAAAAAAAAAAAAAAAAACAGTAATTATAGTTTGCAGTCAAGCTATATAGACTGGGGCTGCAGCCATTTGGAGGCTCCTGGATCCCTTCCAAACTCATTCATGTGATTGCTGGCTGGTCCCAATGGCACTGAGGGCCTTATTTAGTTCCTTACTGTGTGAGCATCTCCACAGAGCGGCTTGAGTGCACTTCAGGCCACTTGCTTGCCCCGAAGCAAGTGATCTGAGACACAGACAGGAAGAAAGAGAAAGAGAAGAGAAAGAGGTGAGAGAGAGAGACAGTGACAGAGACAGACAGACAGCTCAACATGGAGGCTGTAGTCCTTTATAACCTAATCTCAAAAGTCACGAATCATTGCTTCTATATTCCATTCACACAGATAATTTATTCACAATCGCACAGATTGACATGGGTAAAAAGTAGGAGGGGCCCACTCAAGGATGTGGAGACCAGGAGGTGGGGTCTTTAGGTCATTAGGACCATTTAGAGACTCGCTGTGAAACACCACAGACCCTGAGTGGAGCGGAGGGAAAGGATGCCTAGAAGCATCCTAGACGGCTGTATGCTCCCAAGGAGGCTGGGCCGGGCTACCAAGGGTGGCCCTTGGCAGAGTGCCGCACCTCCCAAAAGCAGGGCTGTCCCATCACCCCTGCAACGCCTTGCCCTGGGCCGGAGCAGCCCTGGGAGGCTCCCTCTCAGCGAAACCGTGACCGCTGGATCCAGAGCCCGCAGCTGGCCAGGCGCGTTCTCACTGCCTCCGTGGGGACCACGGCGCACAGATCACACTCCCGCGCTGCCCGTGTGGTTTCATAAATCCTTAAACTCGAATGCTCGATGGTCATCCTAACCTGACCATTTAACCAGTAGACACATGTTTAAACTCTGAACCCCTCTGAGCTTGTGCTTCTTATTTCGTAAAATGTAGATAATGGTGATTGCCTCCGACATAGGAAGGGGAATCCCAAAGGTACAGTTTGATGTAGGTCTCCTGCCAAGTGAAAGCAATCGCCGTCGTGATGAAGACAATTTACGTGCCTCATTAAGCCATAAAACTTAGGGCCAAACCTCGGGAAGCGATGCCAGCCCGCTGCGCTAGTCCGGGAGGGTCCTGCGGAAGATGCGCGATGCCCTCCCGAGGCCCGGACGCCCCGCAGGAGATCTCTGCCGAGATCGTGGTAAGGCGCGCTGGGGACACCGCCGTGGGTGCAAGAGCAAGCATGTTGTGATAAGGAACAAGCAGAGTCCTCGGGAGGCAGAGAATGTGAGAGGTGCCGAGTTCGACACGGAAGGAATGAAGTGCGCTATTCCAGCCACCTCGCCACCCGCAGTGGAGACCAGCGGCTCTTGAGCTCATCTCTGCCTGGCACACGTGAAGCGCGTGGCATATGGCCACTAACAGTGGGTGCCTTAGAGCTTTGGCGAGAGGCCCGCGGATGGAGGCGGTTGCCATGGGCCCCTCTGGACCCCAGGCCCTGCTGCTGTCTGCGTTAGCTACACTACCTCCCACCTGAGGGCTTTCTCAGGCAGCAGGAGTGACAGATAAAGATCCCCGGGGAAGCCTCCAAAAGAAACCAGAGCCCCCCCAGAGGGAACAGGCCACCATGCCCACTGTGATAACCGGCCTGATGGAGGAGTTCTTGATGCCTCTCTTCCCTCCTGGCTTCCCTTCCCGCTCTCCTGCCAGCGTGTTCTGGGATCGCCTCCTAAACAAACTGCAGCTTGTCTCGGGGTCTGCTTCCGGGAAAACCAAGTAGAGACAAGAGTGTAATCCTACGGCCCAGGAGCATCTCACCTCACCACGGGCGTCTCTGGGCTGAGCATCAGGCTAAACAAAATTCCAGCACTCCCCGCGTCATCCATTAGTCGGGAGTCTTTTCTCAGCTGAGACCGGCGGAAGCAATCAAGACAGGCAATCCACGATGCTGTGTGTGTCCCTGAAGCACAATTGTAGTATCTCCAAAGGAGAAGAGCAAGAAAATAAGTATTTTTTACCTTATGCCATTTCATTCTCAGAAGGGCTCCAAGAGCCTAACTGGATGCAGAAACAGACTCCATCAGGCTCTATAACTTGGCCTTGTTCAAGGCTGGAAGCTGGACACTGACCCCAGGTTTTCTGATTTCACCCTTCCCTTTGCTGTGCCAGAGGTTCCCCACAGGTGGTCCCTGGACCAGCAGCATTAGCATCTCCTGGGAACTAGCTAGAAATGCAAATGTTCAGGGTCACCCCAGACCTGCTGCATCAGAAGCTCGGGGGTGGGGCGGGCTGTCTGTGTTCCACAAGCCCCTGGGGGACTCTGATGGTCACTCGAGGGTGAGGTCCACATACTACAACACGTTCTTCCAATAGCAAGGTCATTTTTGTTTTTAAAGACCTCAAAGGATGGTATTTCTATACTTGGCAGGGATGATAAGATCATCATATCATAGTATGAATTTATTTCCATTTTTCCTCATTTTATTGAATGAGACATAGATACCCACCAAGCAGAACTGGGTTCCGTCATGGACACAGGAGGTGGTCTAGGAGTTCCAGGGCTGGTCCAGATGACATATTTGATATTAAAGGCAATTTACCTAATCTATGTGTCCCAATTTATACCAAAGAAAACATAATACCAAATCTGACAATACAGTCATAAAACAGAGTGCTTAATAAACATGTGCTGAATGAATACATAAATTGCATTGACTGAAGGCAAAGTGGCATTCATTACTGAGTTTCTCAGTCCCTGCGTGGATCACATAAAAGACTTAAGCCAAGAAATATGAAAATGGTTTGTACAGCAAATCACGTAAATAATTAGAAGTAGCAATATAAGGATAGCATAGTGGTTACATGTGTGCTAAAAGCTAGGTCTGCTTGGGTTTAAATGCCAGCACAGACACTTACTAGCTAACTGACCTCAGGCAAGCTACTTAACCTCTGGCTCTCAGTTTTCCCAGCTTAAAAATGGCATAGGCCAGGTGCAGTGGCTTATGCCTGTAATCCTAGCACTTTGGGAGGCCGAAGTGGGTGGATCACGAGGTCAAAAGATCAAGACCATCCTCACCAACATGGTGAAACCCTGTCTCTACTAAAAAGACAAGAATTAGCTGGGTATAGTGGCGCATGCCTGTAGTCTCAGCTATTCAGGAGGCTGAGGCAGGGGAATCACTTGAATCCCGGAGGCAGAGGTTGCAGTGAGCTGAGATCACACCACTGCACTCCTGCCTGGTGACAGAGCAAGACTCCATCTCAAGAAAAAAAAAAAGAAAAAGAAAAAGAAAAGGCATAATAGTGACAACAATTGCAAGAGATTAAATGAGCTAATCCCTACTGTTCCAATACCACTGAGAAATTTGCCCTGCCTTGCTTAGGCAGAATTAGATTCTCTCTCCCAAACTCAAACAACGTTCTGTTCATAGGACCAAGGACTACACCAGTGGGTGCCACAGTAGCACAGGAATAAAATACAGGCTACCCAGTTACATTTGAATTTCAGACAGACTAGGAATAATTTTATAGTATAAGTATGGCCCACATATTGCAAGGAGCATGCTTATACTATAAATATACTAAAAAAAAATTATTCCTAGCTTATCTGAAATAAAAACAATTCAGCATACTTTTTTTTTTTAAAGCAGGTAACTCTAATTTATCATCCCCACTTCATTTGAGAAGGACTATGGCTTACCTAACATTATATCCCTGGAACCCCGTAGAGTTCCTTGCCCACAGTCAGCCATTAATAAATCTTTGATAAGTGGGTGAAGAGGAAATATTTCCATGAAAGGCTATTGGTCCCCACATTGGGCAGTGTCAGAGTTTCAAGACATGACTGTCAGGCCCTTTGACTTGAGTAGGTGGTTTTGGTCTTTAGTTAATCCCTAGAAACTACCAGTAGGAGAATAAATATGCCTAAATTGCATGCTGTAAAAACAGGCATTTCCTGCCAGCATAACATAGGATCCCGTATTAGAGAACAGAGCCAGACATCCATTCTCCATTTAAGGGCTTTCTCTGTACTATGTCCTGGGCTAAGAACAAGGGACTTATAATCTAAATATGAGAGAGAAAATAAGATTAATACAAGAAAATGTTGGCGTTGAACAAAGGGAATTGGGGCCTCAAGAGTATCAAACGTTCACTGAAAAGAGAAACTGTTTCTCTTTTCAAAGCAGAGAAAATTTATCTTGACATGTGCCGGCCTTAGGGGTTTGCATCTTCCTTTCAAAACAGAGTGAAGCAGCTCAGATCTCTAGAGCTCTCCTTCCTCCTGAGACTGTGAAGCCTGGGTTCCTGTAGCTAACAGACTTGAGTCAAACCCTGGGAATCAGCTTTCCTTATATTAAACATTTCTTTTTCTTTTAAGGTGAAACTAAACTCATTTTTTGAAACTGGATTCTTTCCTGAGATGTATCAAATCAGGAGCCCTTTGCTATCTTTTCCTGCTTCATAAGTCTCTATGCTGTTTCAGGAATAGGTGACCTTGGATTATATCACCGTGCTAAGAAGGGTAGAACATGGCAAAGCTGTGGAAGAAAAAAGGGGAGGAAAGGGCCCTGAAGAGGACAGAGTGTCCTGTGCTTTACCATCAGAACTAGCAAGCAGCCCCATCCATAGCATCAGAGATGCTCATATAATAGTAGAACTTGTAAAAAAAAGTAATTAATTAGATTCGGTGGCTCACGCCTGTAATCCCAGCACTTAGGGAGACCGAGATGGGTGGATCACGAGGTCAGGAGATCGAGATCATCCTGGCTAACATGGTGAAACCCCGTCTCTACTAAAAATACAAAAAATTAGCCAGGCGTGGTGGCAGCCACCTGTAGTCCCAGCTACACGGGAGGCTGAGGCAGGAGAATGGCATGAACCTGGGGCGCGGAGCTTGCAGTGAGTGGAGATCGCGCCACTGCACTCCAGCCTGGGCGACAGAGCGAGACTCCGTCTCAAAAAAAAAAAAAAAAAAATTAGATTTATGACAGGCCTTCAGTAGTCATGTCCTTGCATGGGGCTAAGTCAGGGAATTACAGGCATGAAAAATTAATCGGTCCCTCAAAAAGGAAGCCACATGTGGAGACACGGATGAGTTTCCGGGATGGGAGAAGATTTGATGTTTCGTATTTAGAGATGGTTTAATGCTGAGTGAAAGAGACTTGTGCACAGACAGAGAGATCTTCAAATTTCCCAAGACATTTGTTCTTTTTCCACCATCACTGGAGTATCTCATGATTCATCTTCTGGGAAAGCATGAAGTTTTGAAGGGCTTAAATGTGGTTAAATCTCAAAAAATGGTTAACTTCTGTTACCCAAGATTTTTTTTTTTTTTTTTTTTTTTGTTGTTGTTGTTGAGACAGAGTCTCCCTGTGTCGCCCAGACTGGAGTGCAGTGGCCGGATCTCAGCTCACTGCAAGCTCCGCCTCCCGGGTTCACGCCATTCTCCTGCCTCAGCCTCCCGAGTAGCTGGGACTACAGGCGTCCGCCACCTTGCCCGGCTAGTTTTTGTATTTTTTAGTAGAGACGGGGTTTCACCGTGTTAGCCAGGATAGTCTCGATCTCCTGACCTTGTGATCCGCCCGTATCGGCCTCCCAAAGTGCTGGGATTACAGGCTTGAGCCACCACGCCCGGCCCCAAGATTTTAATACATACATAAACAAGAAGCAAGGGACTGTTTCCATGGCTGATGAAAATCACAGACGTTCCAATCTGGAAAGGCTCTTAAGGAACATCTTTTCTGAGTTTTAATTTTAGAAACAAGGGAACTGAGACCCAGAAAGGGCGAGGACCCCGCATAACCTGATCACCCCATGATCACCCAAGTGCCCCACCAATCCCAGTACATGGGTACATAGTGAGCAATACATATTTGAGGAATGAATGCATGAATCTCATTGATTGAGGGCAAGGTGAGACATACTATAGTTTCTCAGTCCCTCTCAGTATCTTGTTTTGCTTCTCAATGATTACTCAATATCACCTAAAGAATACAGGCCCACAGTGAATGGTCTTTTAAAATTGTCCTGCCTCTGGTGTGTAAAATAAGAGGCTTTCTCACATTAAATTCATCACCATGGTGCTTGAGCATTTCCAATAAGCCGGGGGTCAAGGTGTTTGTCCATGTGACTGTTTCTGCATCCGGAAGACACACGTCCATCTGAGTGTCTATCTGTAGGTAATGATCGGGAGGCACTTACAGCGCTGATGGCACACAGCTAGTTAGAGGCGAGGTTGGACTGGACGCCTGGCCTTCTAACCTCAGACCAGGGCTTCATCAACGATTCCCATTTGCTTCTCGGCTTGTAGAAGACGGAGATCTGTGCTCCTCAAACAGCTGCCTCTGAGTGGGAGGAAAGAGTATGCAGCATAAGGGATTAAGTAACAGACTCACCAAACAGTCTCATCTTTACCCTAAATAGCATTACCTTTCTATATTTACTCATTCAGTCATCAAACATGCTCTGAAGGCCCCCTCTGCACCAGACCGGATGCCAGGGTGGCTCTGCCTGGATCCAGGGGGCTGGGCATAGTGCCTGCTCTGCAGAAGCCCACACTCCAACAGAGAGAGAGGGCTAAAGGCACCAAAACGATCCAGGTGCTCCAGCGTGTGAAGTTTTGAGTCACACTGTATATGAAGCACAAAGAAGTATGTACATTTGATAATCAGGGAAGGCAGGAGAAGAGGACGTGAGATACCAGATGGAAGCTTCTCTCCATTCTACAGTGAAATACTCAAAAATGTGCATTTATGTTGTTTTGGTAACCTAAAGTATGTGAAGAGAGAAACAGCACTCTGGCCCATTTGACGCACAGCATCTAGTGTTTCTTGGACCAGTCAGAAAGTGTAGAACTCTCCAAGTCTGTTCATTCCTGTCCATAGTGACTGTCGTCCAAATTAGCAGGTCTCCTCTAAATTGTCATCCCCCAGGAGGATGAGACACAACCATGTCCTATTCCCACCCTCACTGCCTCTACCACAGCAGTTCTCAAATGCCTCAGTCTCAGGACCTCCTTCCACTCTTAAGAATTATTGAGGACTCAGCCGGGCACAGTGGCTCACACCTGCAATCCCAGCACTTCGGGAGGCCAAAGCAGGCGGATCACTTGAGGTCAGGAGTTCAAGACCATCCTGGCCAACATGGCAAAGCTCCATCTCTACTAAAAATACAAAACATTAGCTGGACTTGGTGGCAGGTGCCTGTAATTCCAGCTACTCAGGAGACTGAAGCGGGAGAATCCCATGAACCCAGGAGGCGGAGATTGCAGTGAGCCGACATCTCACCACTGCACTCCAGTCTGGGAGACAGAGTGAGACTCCGTCTCAAAAAAAAGAAAGAATTGGTCAGGCGTAGTCAACAACACACATCCTGGCTAACATGGTGAAACCCCATCTCTACTAAAAATACAAAAAATTAGCCAGGCATGGTGGCCCATGCCTGTAATCCCAGCTACTCGGGAGGCTGAGGCAGGAGAATCGCTTGAACCCAGGAGGTGGAGGTTGCAGTGAGCCGAGATTGCACCCCTGCACTCCAGCCTGGGTGGCACAGTGAGACTCTGTCTCAAAAAATAAAAAAAGAAATGCTTACATCAGAAGGAAAACCTAAGCCACAACTACATTAACATCCACATACTGAACACTTACTGATGCAGAGCATGACAGGGCATGAAGCACAGTCCCCGACTTGTGCTTTCTGACACTGACCTGGCAAAGAAAACATAGAGACAAACACATACACCATAAAGCAAGGCAGCGCTTCCTGCCAAATGTGCAGATTTAAAATTGCAACAGTTCTTTAGGGAGAGGCAAGATCGCTAATGCCTGGAACATCCATGCCTTCACTCATGTGCTCGACACTATTCTAGGTACACGAATAGATGAGGATGAAAAAGACAAAATCACTGACCTCGTGGCATGTGCTTTCTAGAGCAGGAGATAGATAAGTAACAAGCAAATAAGATGCATCATATAATGACAGGTGCATGTGCAATGAAGAAAACTGAGGCAGAGTTAGGGGACAGATTGTGAAGGGAGTTTAGAGAGTTCTCTAAACTCTATTTGATTAGTATTTTAGGCAGGGTAGTTAGGGAAGCCTTCTAATAAGGTGACACAAGAGACAAGATCTAAATAAAGTGAGAGAGTGAATATCTATGGAAAGAAAATGCTCAGTAGGGAGAACTAGAAGGGTCCTGGTTTGTTGGAGGGAACAAAGAAACATGTGCAGCTAGAGCAGAGAATAGGAAAGGCAGGAGTCTGATTGAATTCTGGATGTGCTGCAAAACCATTGCAGGTTTAGAAGGCTTCCATCACATCATCTGGTCAAGATTATTCAGAAACCACCCAGGGACACAGAGTCAGGGCTAGCGATACACACTTGAGCATCATCAGAACATAAATGGTGTTCCATGTGTTCACAGGACTGGATGAGACCAGGAAAGTGCAGAGAAGGGAACCAGGGCACTGCACCATGGAGAAGTCATGGGGAAGAGGAGGAGCCAGCAAGACCCTTAGAAAAGGCGGCCAAAGAAAGGAAAGGAAGACCGGGAGAGTATGGCATCCAAGAAGCCAAGGAAAAAGAATGATAAGAACAAAGCCGTTGATAAACTATGTCAAGCGCTTGCTGAGAGATCAAATGAAATGAGAACTGAGAGCCACTGTGGATTTGACAAGAGGGGCTTCACAGCCTGACCACAGTGTGCTACAGGAGAATCAGAAGGAAATGAGACCGTGAATATAGACTAATATTGCCTGGCATGATTGTTTTGAAGGTGAGCAGAGAAATAGTCCATAGTTGAGGGAGACATGGCATCTAGGAAGGAGATTTTTTTCCTACTTCTTATTGCAGCATTTATTTATTTATTTATTTATTTATTTATTTATTTATTGAGATGGAGTCTCACTCTGTCACCAGGCTGGAGTGCCGTGGCACAATCTCGGCTCACTGCAACCTCCACCTCCTGGGTTCAAGAGATTCTCCTGCCTCAGCCTCCCAAGTAGCTGGGACTACAGGCACGCGCCACCAAGCCCAGTTAATTTTTGTATTTTTAGTAGAGACGGGGTTTCACCATGTTGGGGTTTCACCATGTTGGCCAGGATGGTCTCGATCTTTTGACCTTATGATCCACCCACCTCGGCCTCCCAAAGTGCTGGGATTACAGGCGTGAGCTACCGAGCCCAGTCTACTGCAGCCTATTTCAATGCTTAGGGTAATAATTCAGCAGAAAAGTAAACTGCATTTTTCACGAAAGAAGGGGAGTAATTGCAGGAGTAGATCCCTTAAGCAGGCAAGAGGGAATAGGGCCATAGATACTTTGGCAGACTTGTAAATGGAAAAGTAGGCTATTCTCTCCTTGCTTCTGTTTTCTCTGTAAGAGATGGAGTCATGAACTGATAGGCAGAGTTTTAAGAAGAGAGAAGATGTGGGTGTAAATTACCAGAGAAATGCAGGATTGAGGTTGAGAATTGATAGAAATATGTAGGCATAAATTTAATGTGAAATGAGCCAAGAATACCTCACAAAGAGATGGAATTTGTGTTGGCCTCAAAAGAAAGAATAACACTCAGGCTCAGAGAGACTTGGGATGCTGAGTTTAAAAAGAACCGAGAAAGGCCAGTTGCGGTGGCTCACGCCTGTAATCCCAGCACGTTGGAAGGCCAAGGAGGGCAGATCATGAGGTCAGGAGATCAAGACCATCCTGGCTAACATGGTGAAACCCCATCTCTACTAAAAATACAAAAAATTAGCCGGGTGTGGTGGCGGGTGCCTGTAGTCCCAGCTACTCGGGAGGCTGAGGCAGAAGAATGGCCAGAACCCAGGAGTTGGAGCTTGCAGTGAGCCGAGATCAGGCCACTACACTCCAGCCTGGGTGACAGAGCGAGACTCCATCTCAAAAAAAAAAAAAAAAGAAGAGAAGTGTTAAGTACCTTGAAAGCTGTTGTCACATGGTCTTGGTCATAGCAACAATAAGTACTAAATATTTGTTGAACAAATGAATGACTGAATGCCAAGGTCTATTTAGAGAACAGTGCATATGGGCCACTTTAGCTGGGAATTCTTTGTCAGGCATTGAGGGTAAAGGTTAAAAAGTAGATATGGACGAATTCAGGAAACTCTCAAACTCCAGGATAAAAGCTTGGCCTTAAACCTGCAGGCCAAGTGTTAGTAACTGGTACCAATAATTCCAAGGCAGTACAAACTTGGTTATGGCAGTGATGGACTTCATGGAACCAGGACCTAACCCATTTCCAGACCACCCCAGACAATGTAAATCTGTCTGCATTCTTCTGAGGATCAGGTCTAAGAAGGAGTGCTCTAATCTGGGGGCATGGAAATCTTATCCAATTACATTATGAAAAAAACCAGACATGAACATTTTTTAAAAACCAACATGTTTACTTAGGTATTTTTTCCAGGGCACTATAGGGATCAGGAGAGAATAAGAAACCATTTTCATGTGACCCTTCAAAGTACAGGGAGAAATGTGTATCACATAGCAATGTGAACCCATTACCAAAACTGAACGTTGTCCACCTCTTTTCTGGGTCAAAGTGGTGATTTGTGGACAACATGTGCCCTCAAAGCTTTGTTGCCTCCATGGACTTAAACAGCGTTTAATTGGCTTGCATTTTAATTGAACAGAGTTCCAGGAAGGAGATGAGCATGTTGAAAAAGTTACAGACCAGGCACGGTGGCTTATGCCTGCAATCCCAGCACTTTGTTTGGGAGGCTGAGGCAGGTGGATCACTTGAGGCCAGGTGTTCAAGACCAGCCTGGCTGACAGGGCAAAACCTTAATTAGCTAAGCATTGTGGTGCACAGCTGTAATCTCAGCTACTCGGGAAGCTGAGGCAGGAGAATGGCTTGAACCCGGCAGGCAGAGGTTGCAGTGAGCCAAGATCATGCATGCCACTGCTCTCCAGCCTGGGTGACACAGCAAGACTGTGTCTCAAAAAAAAAAAAAAAAAAAAAAAAGAATTAAGGAGCTTTAGTGTTGGAAGCAACCTCAGAATTCATCTCATCCAACAGCCCAGCCAGTGCAGGAATTCCTTCTATACAACAAACTTAGAGTGAACTTGACCCACAGGACAGTAGCACTTGAGCACTGTGTTTGGGCAAGGAGCTTAAGAAACGAAAAAAGCAAACAGAAATCATGCACCCAAATGCATATCATCATAAATAAATGTTGCCAAATAAAACGCAATGTATAGAACCAACGGTCTTTGAAAGAGCAGATATTTCTGGTGAGGTTTCTGGATGGTTCAAGTGCATTACACTTATTGTGTACTTTATTTATATTATTATCTCATTGTAATATATAACAAAATAATTATACACCTCACCGCAATGTGGAATTGTTACCAGAACACCAAGGGTTCCGTCTAGGTCCTGCTGCTTATCCACAGAAAGTCTACACTGAGATAACGAGTATTGCCAAGGAAGAAGGCTTTAATTGGGTGTTGCAGCTGAGGAAACAGGGAGCTCAGTCTCAAATCTATCTCCTTGATTAAAACTAGGGCTTTTATAGCAGGGAAGAAATGTAACAATATGTAAGAAAACAGGAACTAGGGAGGGGTAAGAAAGCAATCATGATGCATGAGGGGTCCAGGTCTCATTGTCCAGATGTGGTGATCTGGTGAGTTTCAGTTCTTTGATACTTTTTTTGAGAGGCCTGAAGGTCTCTTCCTGAGGAAGAAACCCAGACAAAACAACTGTAAGCTTCAAGCTTTAAGATTGGAAAGGTTAATTTCTATGTTTATCCAAAAGAACAGTCTATGGAACCATGGGGTTGGTCTCAGAATCAGTGGGAGCCCTGAGCTTGTTTTCCTGCAACTAGACAGTGCCATCGGGAGGTGATAGGAGACTGTGACAGATCATCAGGCATCAGATTGTCATAAGCAGCGTGCGACCTAGGTCCCTCACATGTGCAGTTCACAACAGGGTTCACGTGCCTATGAGAATCTAATGCTGCCACTGATCTGACAGGAAGTGAAGCTCAGGTGGCAAACAATGGGGACTGGCTGTCAATACAGATGAAGCTTTGTTTGCTCGGCTGCTGCTCATCTCCTGCTGTGCAACCCGGTTCCTAACAGGCCACGGACTGCTACCGGGGGTTGGCGACCCCTGCCCTAGGAGATCACCCTGGGGTCAAATCTTAGAAAAACTGTGCTTCTTGCTATGCTTTCATTGTCAAGGTTATACATCTTCACTACAGAAAAATTAACAGTACAAGAAGGACACAAAAAAGCCTCTCTGAGTCCCACGACTCACACGACTGTGGTTAACAAGTGGGGTGTTATTTTTAGTCACCACTCTATGGATATTTATCTTTTTTACCCTAAAACTTTTTACCATCAACTGTGTGTACATCATAGCACCTCATGCCTTTCCACATATTTTTATAGCAGAAGTGTTTTTCACATTTAAATCAATTCAAAAATATTGATTCACACTCAGATGTGTCAGTTTCCTCACTCAGTGCTGGTGATACAGAGAACAAAAAAAGAGACCTTGAGTCCAGGAAATAACGTTTAGGGGCAGTGAATTTTTTAGGTGAAGATGAACCGTGTGTCCTCTTCTGAGGCAGAATCCTTGTGCCCCTCCTAAGGGGATCCACACTCGTTCCTTCGTTCATTTCGTAGGACAAAGGAAGTTACTTAGGAAACTCCCTATAATCAAATAAGCTCTCAAGTTTGCCTAAAACAGACTCCAGCCAAGGAGAGCTACACACTGGCTGAAAACACTGATAAGTGCCATTACCGTGGAATAGCATTAAATAATAGCAGCAGCGAACTCTCATCTGTGTCCACTCTGGCTCAGGCACTGCTCTGAGCCCTTTACTTGTATTAATTAACTCACAGTGATGGTTGACTTTACATGGCTACTTGACTGAGGTCAGGTATACCCAGATAGCGGGTAAAATATTGTTTCTGGGTGTTTCTGGGAGGGTGTTTCCAGAACAGATTGGCGTTTACATTAGTAGACTGAGTAAAGAAGACCTGCTCACACCAGAGTGGGCGGGTCTCTTCCAATCTGCTGAAGGCTCAGATACCACAGAAGGGTGAAGGAAGGGCAAATTCTCTGTTTCTTCTTGAGCTGGGACATCCGCTTCCCTGGGACACAGGAGCTGCTAGTTCTCAGACCTTCAGATTCAGACTGAATTACACCACTGGCTTTCCTGGGTCTCCAGTTTGCAGACCACAGACCGTGGGACTTCCCAGCCTCCATAATCGCATGAGCCAGTTCCCATAAATCTCCTCTGGTTCTCTGGAGAACCCCAACTAACACACCACAAAACATCAAAGATTTGCAAACTGGTTCTTTACAGATAAAGTTTGCTGACCCTGATCCAAATAAAAAGGTAAAGTCCCCCTATACAACGCCACTACCACCACCATCAATCACACTTTTTCCTCAGAGCTGACACCGCTCATACTTGACATACAGACTTTCAGGCTGTTCTGTGTACATTTATAAACACAGATGAATACATACAAGTAATTTTCCACATGAGATCATATAATACATACTGTTCTATAGCTTGCTTTTCCCATGCACCTTGGAGCTTTTTGAATGCCATGAAAAGCAATTTATCCTTTTCAGTGGCCACAGAGCATTACACAGTGCAGATTCAACCCTAATTTACTTAACTATCCTTCCATAGGGAGTGAGTTTTCTGGTGTTTCGTATTTATAAGCAATATGACAAAGAATACTAACTGCATATTTTTGCACAGGTAAAAATATTTTTGTAGAATAAATATTTAAAAATAAACTTACTGAACTGAAGGACATACCTTTAAAATTTCTGATAGTGTCAAAATGCGCTTCAGTAAGAGGACATCAACATTTAAGCTGCTAACAACTGACTATACAATTACCCATTTCCTTAAAGTTTTGTATAGTATTATTCATTTTTCTTCATTCCAGGCAATATGATGGGTAAAAAGTGTATCTTGCAGCCTTTTTCCAATGAATAAATGTCAGCCATGACTTTTGTCTTGTGAATGGCCTGTTTACAACATTTATTCATTTTTCTATAACAAGGTTTGAAGACATATGTTTTAGCTCATTCCACACAGTGTTTCATAGTTCTTTTCAAATTAAACCCGTTGCCAACATTTAGAAATTGAGATAGTTAATATTTTTTAAATTTGTATTTTCAGCTTCTCTCGAAAATGTGGAGGCTGTGGCAATAAATGGCTGAAGCAGAAGAAAGGCTCTTCTTCTAGTGGCCAGGGGCACCCATGGACCCCACGTCCTTCTCCTCTTGGAACAGGCCACTGACCTTCTCCTGTGACCTGTCTCACCTCTACAGTCACTTGGTTTTGCAACTGCTCTTCTATTAGGTTATTTACCTTTTGTTTTTAGTAGATGTTTCAGTAGCTTTTTGCATATGCACACTTATTCATATATTTCTTCTACACATTAACTATTTTCTTCTATTAATTCCCTTTCTGAAAATTCTGTTTATGCTGTCCTTTGATATTCAGAAGTTTAAAAATCTTCCTGTAGTGGAATCTGTCAGCTTATTTAATTTTATGACTACTGGGTTTTGCAGTTGCTTAGAGTCTTCTTCAATCAAACTTTATTAAAAATATATTATTTTCTACATTTTCTCATATTACATATGGTATTTTTGGTATTGTTATCACTATTATAAGTTGAGCAGCCCTTATCCAAAATTCTTGGGAGCAGACATGTTTCAGATTTCAGATTTTTTCAGACTTGGGAATATTTGTAGAATACAAACTAGTTGAGCATTCCTAATCCAAAAATCTGAAAGGCAAAATGCTCCAACGAGCATTGCCATTGAGTATGTCAGAGCTCAAAGCATTTTGGGTTTGGAGCATTTTGGATTGTTGGATTACAGATGCTCAAACTGTATTATTATTATATCTTGCCTTCTTTCCTGTTCCTGAAACTAAATTATATTTTGCATGTATTGTGATAGCCAATTGCCCAGTTTAATTTTTAGAGTATTTCGTCATTTGCTCATTTACTTGAAACGCCACAAAGGGGAATACACTATCCTGTGCTATCTTGTGCATTTTTTTAATGGGGTCTCACTTTGTCACCCAGGCCAGAGTGCAGTAGTGCGATCACGGCTCACTGCAGGCTCCACCTCCCCAGACTCAAGTGATCCTCCTACCTCAGCCTCCCAAGCAGCTGGGACTACAGGCATCCGCCACTACACCTGGCTAATGTTTTGTATTTTTAGTAGAGATAGGGCTTCTCCACGTTTTCCAAGCTGGTCTCAAACTCCTGGGCTCAAGCAATCTACCCGCCTCAGCCTCCTAAAAGTGGTAGGATTATAGGCATGAGTGACTGCACTCAGCCGCTGTGCCTTTTTTTTTTTTTTTTTTTTATGTATTTTTATGTATTTTTATTTTATTTTTATTTTTTTTGAGACAGACTCTCGCTCTGTCGCCCAGGCTGGAGTGCAGTGGCACGATTTCGGCTCACTGCAAGCTCCGCCTCCCGGGTTCACACCATTCTCCTGCCTCAGCCTCCTGAGTAGCTGGGACTACAAGTGCCCACCACCATGCCCCGCTATTTTTTTTGTATTTTTAGTAGAGACGGAGTTTCACCGTGTTAGTCAGGATAGTCTCCATCTCCTGACCTCATGATCCGCCCACCTCGGCCTCCCAAAGTGCTGGGATTACAGGCTTAGCCACCGCACCAGGCCCCCTGTGCATTTTTTAGCTAAACAGTATATCTGAAGATTATTTCATCTTTGCATACATAGATCTACTTGATTTATAACAGCAATGTTAATAATTTCATTATCAGATTATACTATTTATAATTTGACCAGTCCCCTTCCTTGTTTGGTAAACACTTAGGTTTTGTCTAGAGTTAGGCTCCCATAAAAAGTGGCGCAATAAATATTTACGTTTCATTGTGCACCTGTATGAACATTAGTAGAAGCAATTTCTAAAAGATGAACTACCAAATTTTAAAGTATATGCATTTTTGAAGGATACTGTCTAATTATCCTCTAAAGATAAACTTACACTCCCACCAGCAATGTATAGGAGTGTTGGAAATGCCATTTCCCCACTCCCTGTGTATTACTGAATTTTCTGATCCCGATGGGTCATCTGATTTATCTCATAGGTACAGAGTGGCATCTCATTATTTTAATTTATATTTCTTTAATTTTCAGTGAGAACAAGCATCCTTTTAGGTGGTTGAGTCACTTAGATTTCTTTTTTTTTTTTTTTTTTTTTTGAGACGGAGTCTCGCTCTGCCGCCCAGGCTGGAGTGCAGTGGCCGGATCTCAGCTCACTGCAAGCTCCGCCTCCCGGGTTCACGCCATTCTCCTGCCTCAGCCTCCCGAGTAGCTGGGACTACAGACTACAGGCGCCGCCACCTCGCCCGGCTATTTTTTTGTATTTTTTAGTGGAGACGGGGTTTCACCGTGTTAGCCAGGATGGTCTCGATCTCCTGACCTCGTGATCCGCCCGTCTCGGCCTCCCAAAGTGCTGGGATTACAGGCTTGAGCCACCGCGCCCGGCCGAGTCACTTAGATTTCTTTCTTAATACCTTGCTTATTCATATCCTTTGCACATTTTCTGAGATCTGTTTCTTATTGCTGAGCTGATGATCTTACATTAAATGATTCCAAGTATTTCTTTGCCCAGTTTGTGGTTTGAGTTCTAACTTCTTTTTAATCTTCACATTTTGCATTTTTTGCTTTGTAGAAATTTTTAAAATGTAGTCACGTGTATTGATGTTTACTTTTCATGGTATCTTGGTTTTGAGTATTGTTAGAAAGGATCTTCCCAGCTCTTACTATTTTCTTAATATTCTTTTAAAATCTCCCATGCTGACAGTTTTTACCTTTAAATTTTTAGGTCATTCTGGAATGGATTTGTTATCAGGAGAGTTATAATCTTTTTCTTCAGTTGTCTCAACCATGTATTAAATAACCCATCTCCTCCCCTACTGCTTTGAAATTACCGTGTATTACATTTTCTTAACTATTTGGGGCTATTTCAAGACTCTACAGTATTCCAGTAATGTGTCTATTCTTTACCCGCAGGTCACTGTTTTAATCACTGTGGCTTCATGATACAGTGTTACAATTTAGAGACTGAAAGAGGTAGGGCTGATCCTTTAATCAATATTAACTGAACACATGTTGTCTTGGTTTTAAAAGACACACAAAAGAAGTTCAGACCCTTCCCTGCCCTTGTGAAGATAAGAAAGAGGCTGCTGCCCTACAAACCTGAGTTTCCTCCCATCTGCAGCTCAGTAACACCTAGAATGCAGATCAGAGGCTCTTAGTGGACCCTAGTTGAAGAGATGGTGGTATTGGTGGGACTGGAGGGCAGGCAGGGTCCTTGGCTTAGAGAAATCTCAGGGCAGTCCCAGAACCCTTAGTCTCGATGTAGATTTGTAGAGATGGAGGGAGATTTTCCCCTTTGCCCTCTGAAGGCTTGCTGAAAATCACTGCCAAGAGGCAGATTAATAGGAGCGAAGGCACACAAATTTATGTGACCACAGTTTTATGTGACACAGGAGCCTTCAGAATGAAGACCCAAAGATACAGGGGAAAATGCCCATGTTTATGCTTAAATTCATAACCTATTAGCATTAGACCCTATCCCAGGATTGGACAAAAGGGGTATGGTCTAATGCTAATAGGTTGAGAGGGGAACCCAGCGAGGCCTGTCTCTCTAGATTCTTCTTGTCCTCTGAGCAGGATTCCTTCCGTGAGACGCAGTAACAAGCAGAAGAAGGGTTGTTAGCATAATTTCCCAAAGCCTCTGACTCTGTGAGGACCCTGCGCAACTCTTGGAAAGATGCTTTGAAGACAAAACAGAATAAAGCACATGGCCCCCCATGTCTCTTGCCCAAGTCACTGTATCCCTTAAAAGATAAATGATCCTACTCCTTGCCTTTTCCTACAAATAAGAAAACATCTGGGCCGGGCATGGTGGCTCAGTCCTGTAATCCCAGCACTGTGGGAGGCCGATGTGGGCAGATCATGAGGTCAGGAGATCGATACCATCCCGGCTAACACGGTGAAACCCCCTCTCTACTAAAAAAAAATACAAAAAAATTAGCCAGGCGTGATGGCGGGTGCCGGCAGACCCAGCTACTCGGGAGGCTGAGGCAGGAGAATGGTGTGAACCTGGGAGGCGGAGCTTGCAGTGAGCCAAGATCGTGCCACTGCACTCCAGCCTGGGCAACAGAGCAAGACTCCATCTCAAAAAAAAAAAAAAAAAAAAAAAGAAAAAGAAAAAGAAAAAAAAAAAAGAAAATGTCTGGCAGGGTTAGTGATTATGCTTCTATAATATATAACCAAATGTACTTTAGTGATCTATAACCAGATGTATTCTTTTTTCTTTTTCTTTTTTTTTTTTTTTTTTTTTGAGATGGAATCTGGCTCTGTCACCCAGGCTGGAGTGCAGTGGCCGGATCTCAGCTCACTGCAAGCTCCGCCTCCCGGGTTCACACCATTCTTCTGCCTCAGCCTCCCGAGTAGCTGGGACTATAGGCGCCCACCACCTTGCCAGGCTAGTTTTTTGTATTTTTTAGTAGAGACGGGGTTTCACCGTGTTAGCCAGGATGGTCTCGATCTCCTGACCTCGTGATCCGCCCGTCTCGGCCTCCCAAAGTGCTGGGATTACAGGCTTGAGCCACCGCACCTGGCCCAGATGTTTTCTTACACCCAAACTTTGACGTGATTGTGCTTGGACGTTACTTCTGAGCAAGTGTGATGTAATTTTGCCCATGTGAGCCCACCTCCTGTGTATAAGCAGTGGCTAAAACACGGCTGGAGCCATCTCATAGAACTGCTTCCTGACTATAGGCCTCTGCCTACAGTCCTCAGAAAGACTTCTGGATAGAACTAACTTGAATCCTTTTTCTTCTTTTTTGAGACAGGGTCTCACTCTGTCACCCAGGCTGGAGTGCTGTGGTACCATCATGGCTCACTGCAGCCACGACCTCCTGGATTCAAGTGATCCTCTTACCTCAGCCTCCTGAGTAGCTGGGACTATGGGTGTGCATCACCATGCCTGGCTGATTTTTGTATTTTTTGCAGACAGAGTTCCACTATGTTGCCCAAGCTGGTCTCAAACTCCTGGGCTCAAGAGATCCTCCCATTGAGCCCCCCAAAGTGCTGGGATTACAGGCGTGAGTCACTGTGACTGGCCCAATGATTTGCAAACTTGTTTTTTGTTGTCTTTGACACTTCCTTCTGGGTATGGGGTAGGACTTTCTCCGGAAGGAGGGTCTTGCTCAATCAAATGACCTACAATCAAACAAGATAAGTCAGATCATTTCTTCATGGCCAGTTTTTACACATTTGCAGAGGAGAAGTTGGAGTAATATTTTCAGGTGTTATGTCTGGCATTGGAGACCCGTGTTGAGGAAGAGGGGTTCTAGTTTCTGTGGTTTGATGTGGGGGAGAATGAAGGGTGAGAAACACAAGGGCAGAAGGCCAGAGAGAGCTGCTTCAGAAGCCCTCATTTTGGGGGTATTATTTTCTGAGACCCTACAGATGACACCTCTGTAAGGATTTCTAAAACATGTATTCAGCTGCACCAGGCAAAAACATTTTGAAAGGTTCCAGTGTAAAGCCCGTTACTTGACATTTCTTGCTTTGGGTCAGGCAAAAGTGGTATCCTCGCCTGCTTGTTTCATCTCCCCATCTTTGCTGATGTGTGCCATCCGTGCAGTGTGTCCCGGGCAGCTGAGTCACCGCATCACCCCGATATATCATATGTTCAAATGCAGGGAAAACTAAACATTTTGTTCACTCTTCTCAAAAGAATGATAGAGTAACAATCCATTCCCCACAGATAATCACCTTTAATAATACCTCAAAGAGACAGCAAGGGAAGCCATTTAGCTGCTACTCTCTAGGGAACTCTGGGCAAAAAAATAACCAAAAAATTACATATTGTGTAGGATTCATTTTCTCCTATTTTTCCTTCAGACCCAACATCAATCTCACTTCAAACGGAAGGTGAGAGATGCCTGCAGAATGAACAGCTTCTCAGCAGTCACAGCGTGGAAGCTGTGCATGAGGCCTGAAATGAAAACACTGAAGTGACAGTCTTCCAAGAAAGATCAGCAAGCGATAAATAACAGCATAAAAGATAACCATCAGTGGCTTACCTCCGGCAACTGAAAGGAAATCATAGGGACCTCTGACAGCCTCTCCTGCTCAGAACAGAACTCAAAGGCTCAGAAGAGGGGAGAAATTCAGTGTAACTGGTGCTGGTCTTTTGGAAAGCTATTGGGATTATACTTCTCCTCCTCTTTTTCGAGGAAGCTTTTCTCAAGTTCAAAGCATTTGAGAACTGGTTCGGTCAGATAGAGGGATTGAAGTCAAACCTGGCACCAGTAGAGTAAACCAGCAGTTCTCACTAGAGATATACATCTAGACAGACACATGCCAGATAGATTGCTGAGTGGATGAATAGTTAGATAGAGAGAGATAGAGAGATGGGTGGGTGGGTGGATGGATGGATGGATGGACGGATGAGTGGGATGGATGGATGAACAGACACATAAATTAGAAAGATAGACATAGATATATGAATTGATGGATACAGAGAGAATAGATAGATCAATCAATAGATAGATAGGACATACATCTAATTTTTCAGATGCATCATCAGCGGGAGGAAAGGAAGGAAGAGTTGTGAAAGGAATCAGAGAAAAGTAGGAAAGAGATAAGAAAATAACATGGGTGGGGAGGTTTTATGAACTGTTGAGCCACTATGTATTTAGTAAAAAAAATAATGAGGTAGGCTTTAATTACCACAGGTTAACTTTTACTCAACAACGTAGCTTTCTTTAGTACTATTAAATATTTTAACCCTGGAAGATGTATAAAATGATACAAATACGTGGAAGGCCCCACTTACCTGCCTCTGCCCAAATGCATTCCCTCCTCCTCCAGCCCCTCCCCAAGGCTCCCACTCCCAGCTCCTTGGCATTTGGTATTTGTCATTGTCTGTCCTTGGTACATTTCTCCATATTCATATACAATGTATAGTATTCCTTTGCAATTTTCTCTTTTAAATTCAACACATACTTGAAATTTATCTATATTTTTGATGTCTGGCTTTGCTCATTATTTCCACTGATTTGTAATATTACATTATATGAATAAACAGCAATTAATCATCTTGCTGAGATACTTAGCTTGTTTCCACATTTTAAGCACTTATAAACAATGTTGAAATAAACCTTCTTTGATATAGTTCTTTTAGCATACGTGTGAACATTTCTCTAGGGTACAAAACTAGGATTGGAATTTCTGAGATAAATAACAACATAATGTTTCAATCCTCCCCTTATAATAATTATCTTGATCTAAGCTATATGTTATCAGGAAGTGTGGCGTCCTCAGTTCTTAGTCTTCTAAGAGGAAAGAATTTGGCCAAGAAACCAATTAGTCAAGTAAGCAAAAGGCTTATTAAGGAAATAAAAGAACTCTGCAAGAGAGAAGCAGGCTGACAGGGCTGGGAGCAGCCCCAAGAGTCCTGCATTGTGGTTTTTATTAAGAGGGACTGTTGAAAACTTAAGTTCCTGTTTCTTTTCTTTTCTTTTCTTTTCTTTTTTTTTGAGACGGAGTCTTGCTCTGTTGGCTAGGCTGGAGTGCAGTGGCATGATCTCGGCTCACTGCAACCTCCGCCTCCCAGGTTCAAGTGATTCCCCTGCCTCAGCCTCCCGAGTAGCTGGGACTATGGGCATGCGCCGCCACCACACCTGGCTAATTTTTTTGTGTTTTAGTAGAGATGAGGTTTCGCCATGTTAGCCAGAATGGTCTTGATCTCCTGACCTTGTGATCCGTGAGCCTCAACCTCCCAAAGTGCTGGAATTATAGGCATGAGCCACTGTGACCGGCCATGTCTTAGGTCTCAGCCTTTTCCCGCAGCCCACTTCCCTGCCCAGGTCTGTGGATGCCCACTTACCATCAGTTGATGCTCATGCGCAAGCTGGTGTTGGCTATGAAACCTTCCTAACAGCGGCCTTGCTCGTGACCACCACCCCAGGAAGGTCAAACCTGTACTTACTGCACTGGGCTGTCTCTTAGAAATTTCCCCTTTGTCCTTTCTCCCTTCTTATCAGCATGCAGCTAGATACATTCCGACAGGCTAATTGCAGAGTGAATGATTACCGGGTGTTTGGGGGCATTCCTTTCTGCGTAGGTATCTCCCCTCCTTTTTCCCCCACATCTGACTAATTTGCTGGCCCACTCCAGCATTAGCGATGTAATTAGCATGCAGGTTTTGGGTGGTCCTTCAGGTGTGAGGCTTCTTACTCTAACATACATATCAACAACAAAAATGATGGTTACAGAACAGAGATAAACATCAAGTTTTTATATTTTAATTCAACAGTTGATTTAATTCATTACAGAGACTGCAATGAAAGACTCCATTTTTGTCTCCATGTAAAGCACTGAGACTAGAAATATTCTGAATTATAAAGCCTACTAGAAGATCATTGAAATAGACTGTGTTTCTGTGACACACACACACACACACACACGCAACTGCCAAATCTTGATAGTCTCCCTAATTGTCTGACACACATAACTCAATCATTTTCTTCCCAACCAAGCTATCATTCCAGTATAAAGACAGGGGAAGAGGCCAGGCGCGGTGGCTCACGCCTGTAATCCCAGCACTTTGGGAGCCTGAGGTAGGCGGATCACGATGTCAGGAGTTCGAGACCAGCCTGACCAAAACAGTGAAACCCCATCTCTACTAAAAATACAAAAATTAGCTGGATGTGGTGGCATGGGCCTGTAATCCCAGCTACTCCAGAGGCTGAGGCAGGAGAATCACTTGAACCCGGGAGACGGAGGTGGCAGTGAGCCAAGATCGTGCCACTGCACTCCAGCCTGGGCAACAGAACAAGACTCCATCTCAAAAAAAAAAAAAAAAAAAGACAGGGAAGAAAAATATCTTTTCCTCACCCATTGCTGGGTTCATGGTTCAAGTCCCTATAACAAAAGACAGATTAACAAGAGAAAAGTATATTTACTTAATAAAAGCTTTCCAGGACATGGGAGCCTTCATAAGGAAATGCAGGCTCACAGAAACAGTTATACTTGTGTATTTTTAAGCTACGTTTGATGAGGAGTGAACCATCAAGGAGAAATATAAATGGACAAAGGAGTGTGATCTAATGGCAATAAACTAGGAGGAACTTAGCAAGGCCTGCTTGCTCAGATTTTTCTCTGTGTCCATTTGTCCTCAGAGATAAGGATGTTCCTTTCCTTCCGGTATAGAGAGAGTACCTCTCGCATGAAGGCCTTACAACCTGCTTCAGGGAAAGGTCAGAAAATCCTTCGTAGGTTTTACAGTCTGTTTCAGGGGAGAAGGGGCTGGGAAGTTGAGGGTAACCTTCCTGCTTCTGCCATTTCTCAAGTGCCAAGGTGTCATATTTTGGAGTAGCATTTTCCTGAACACCATCACAACATTCAGGTTTGTTTGTTTGTTTTTTGAGACAGAGTCTCTGTCACCCAGGCCAGAGTGCAGTGGCACGATCTTGGCCCACTGCATCCTTCACCTCCCGGGTTCAGGCAATTCTCCTGCCTCGGCCTCCTGAGTAGCTGGGATTACAGGCACCCGCCACTGTGCCCGGCTAATTTTTGTATTTTTAGTAGAGATAGGATTTCACCATCTTGGCTAGGCTGGTCTCGAACTCCTAACCTCACGATCCACCTGCCTTGGCCTCCCTAAGTGCTGGGATTACAGGTGTGAGCCACCGTGCCCAGCCCACATTCAGGTATTTTTTAGTGTGTCATGGACCACTGAATCCATGAGCCCTCCTTGAAGAACCATCTTAGGGACTAAAGCCAGCAACTAAGAGATGACTACCATTAGCATGGGAGAAGGACAGATGGTGAGCACTGAACACACTTAGATAGATTGAAAATTACAAAACAGCAGTAATTATGGTTGATCACGGACACATTATCCAAGGCCATTGTGAGAGTTATATAAATGCAGACATCTAAATGCAGAGGAAGTCACAGAGGCAGAGGGTGGAATGTACAATTATTTCCGTATCTTATATGTGCAGGATTGTATAGATACTTTTTAAAGTCCATAGACAGTGTGTGTCTTCATCCCACAAATATTCCTTGAGCATGTACCATTTACCATATGGCAGGCATGGTGCTAAGCACTGGGAATGCAATGATTAAAAGAAGACACTATCGAAATACCATGGGACACGAGCAGAGGAGAAGGAAAAATAGACATCAAACAATGACTCACACAAATAAAAGACGATGGCCCTGATGAATGATACAAAGTGAAGGCACAGGAAAGAATGAGGATGTATATAATAGGGGGCTTTACCCAGTCAAGGGAGGTGGAGAGAGCTACTGTGTGGACAGGACACACTCCTGGAGTTGAGACCTAGGAGATGACATAGGTGATGAGTGAGAGAGAGGAAGCAGCAGGAACAGTAGGACGCAGCAGGATGCTCAAACACCAGGTAGGAGACAGAGCCAGAGGGAAGCAGCAGGGTTTGAGGGGCTTGGCAATCAGAGATAAAAAAAAAAAAAAAAAAAACATCATTCAGTAAGCAGCATATTCAGAAACTGATTCCAAGCCATAAAAGTACCCATTTCATACTTGCCATTGTCTAGCTATATATAACAAATGAGATAATTGGCCCAATTTCCTCCACAACAGCAACAAAAATGACAAGGAAGGATAAGAAGGAATATGTCGATCAAATTTAGGCTGTGGCTTTTCTCTGGGTCTTCTTGATTCAGAAAAACCTAACAGTAAAATAATATTTGTGAGACAATTGGGGAAATCGGGCTCTGACTGGATAGTAGGAAGGAATTGTTTTTAGGTGTGATCCGACATTGGGATTACATTTTTAAATAAGTAAGTCTTCATCTGTTAGAGGGACATTCTGAAGTATCTACAAATGTAAGGGTGGGATAACTTAACATTAATTCTCCTGGGTGGGGGAAACAATCAGACTATAGGCGACACCTTCAGATTCTAACAAAGCTCTTTATCTGCTAAATAATTAATGACCAAGAGAGTTCTTATTCGTAGAGACCATCTGACCACTGCCCTTCCCTGTATCCTAGAAGGTGGGTCCTAATATTCCTGCCACAGGTCCCTTTTCTATCAAGTATGACCGTGATGTCTAGTTTAACTAAATGTCCTGAGAGGAAATTAGATCAATACAAAGTGGCCTGGGGCAGAATTAGGCCACTGCTCTCGGTGCTTCTTCTTGCACATAAAATGAATTTGAGGGCTGGGCGCAGTGGCTCACACCTGTAATCCCAACATTTTGGGAGACCAAAGCGGGCAAATCACTGAGGTCAGGAGTTGGAGACCAGCCTGACCAACATGTCGAAACCCTGTCTCTACTAAAAATACAAAAACTTAACCGGACATGATGGCCTGTGATCCCAGCTACTTGGGAGGCTGTGGCAGGAAAAGCCCTTGAACCTGGGAGAAGTAGGTTGCAGTGAGCCAAGATCGCACCACTGCACTCCAGCCTGGAGGATAGAGCGAGACTCGGTCTCCACAAAAAAAAAAAAAAAAAAAATTTGAGAATCTGATGTTTGTGATCTGAAGCATGAATGGTGTTTGTAATGCTGCCTGTGTTTGTTTAAAACTCTAGAGTTCTTTCAGCTACCTCCCCTAAATAAGCACTTGGAATCAGTTCACCAAACACTGAGGTGCCTGGAAGCTTGATGATGAGGTTTCTTGAAAACATTCTGTTGCTTTCACTGCTAAATTTCATCCCTGGTGTTAAGTCATTCTTGGAGTCCTGGATGGGTTAGACACTCCAAAATGTGTTTGGTTCTTTTAACCTGATAGGTGACCAGTGTGTTCCAAATTAATTAGCGCTAACATCTTGTAAGCTCCTACTATATTCCAGGCATCCTGTTCATCATGTTAAAAATCCATGCCCTCCAATTCTAACAATATTGTAAGGAAAATGTGAAAATTAGTAAGGCTTGGGAATGGCAAATAATTTGCCCAAGCACACACAGCAATCAAGTGGCAAATTCAGAATTCAGATGCAATCCTCCCTGCACAGGAAGCCTATGCTTTGGCCCTGGAGCTCGCTGTTGAAGGACTGCAGAGTTCAACTCATATTAACTTTCAGGTCAATATATACGTAGAAGTAAGAAATGCTTAATTCAGTAAGGGAAGATCAGAGACCTGATACCATAGGTTCCTTGACAGGACAAAAAAAAGGAAGTATTATATCAAAGGGTAATATACATCCTAATATTTAAACTTCTAGTCTCGAAAGAAATTTCACCCTGACCTAAGGTGGAGCTTGCGATGAGCCGAGATCACACGCCACTGCACTCCAGCCTGGGCGACAGTGCGAGACTCCGTCATAAAAAAAAAAAAAAAAAAAAAAGAAATTTCACCCTGACCTTAGCTAGCATCACGAGAGTCTCTGTTGATGGATTTATAAACTTGCTCATACCCATTTCTTGAACAGTGTGATGAACATCTGCAGTTTCTTGAGGAAAGTGTTGCCTTCCCCTGACTTTGTCCTTGGCTCCTGTGGCTTGTACAAAGACCTGCTTCCTAAGTGGCCTTGCTGACGCACCTCCATGACCGTGACCTTAGCAGCAGCCAGGGCAGAACACCATCCGCTTTGGCCTGACATCACCCATGACCCAATGTACAGCCCCCATCTCCTGCCTGGTAGAACATAAGCTTTTTACTTTGCTGCTCTGTTGTGAAGTTTAGTTTTGACCAAAGCCCCAGTGTCCTTAGGAGGCAATCTGTACAATTTCTTTCCTCTTCACACTGAACTCTTTTTATTCAGAGGGGAATCCCACCAATACAATGGCTGTATTCCAAATAGATATATCACTTGCTATAAAATTTCTCCATATAAATATTTCTCTACTCTTACCTCTGATCAATATATACTTTTCTTATCTTTGTTATGTTTTAACTATTTAAATCTGATGGTCTGTTTTGATCACTTCCATATAAAACACAGTGCTTAATAAATGCTCAATAATTAATATGCTTAAGGGCTAAATAGATGAGAAGTTAAAAGATTTCATAGAATATTCTACTATTTCACGTTTATATCTATCTTTGCACTCTCAAACATTTTTACATGCCAATAACTTGTTTTAAGATATTACCAGTGAGGCTGGTCGCAGTGGCTTATGCCTGTAATCCCAGCACTTTGGGAGGCCAAGGCAGGTGGATCACCTGAGGTTGGGAGTTTGAGACCAGCCTGACCAACATGGAGAAATCCCGTCTCTACTAAAAATACAAAATTAGCTGTGCATGGTGGCGCATGCCCGTGATCCCAGCTACTCGGAAGGCTGAGGCAGGAGAATCGCTTGAACCTGGGAGGCAGAGGTTGCGGTGAGCCAAGCTGCACCATTGCACTTCAGCCTGGGCAACAAGAGCGAAACTCCATCTCAAAAATATGTACACATATATTACCGTGAAACAAATCCTGAAAATCAAATTGACAATTTACTAGGCTTTTATGAAGGACTCAGTGTATACATTTTTAAAATTCACTTGCCTATATTTTTGGTTAGGCTTTCAAAAAGAAGTTATATTGAATACTGACAGTGACAAAAAAAAAAAAAAGAGGAACCCGACAAAATGAGCAGGCTGGTAATATGAGCTGTGTGGCAGGCTCTCCATATGGACCTATGTTAGCTACTAATAGCTATTAGCTCAGAAAAAGATGAGGTCATCACAAAGCACTCTGCTCAGCATGGTCCTCTCTGTTTTATGACTTCACCGAGTCTAATGTGAATAGTGATACTGCTTCCATCTCCATGACCCTTGCTCCGAAAAACCAAAAGTGCTATACAAATGTTTTCTTATCGATTTTCATCTCTCTCATGCAGTGTTTTGAAAGCCCCAGAGGGAAGTGGTGCAACCAAGATGATTCGAAATCAAACCTCCCTTTGCTTAACTCAAGCTTGGCTCCACCCTGGGCATGACATGGCCCTCTTCATTTCTCTCTCCTAAACAAAAAGAGGTTTAGCCAATTAGAAGCTCAAATTCTTTATACAGTGCAGTTCACTTTGTTCAGTTCTCAGAAACATTTTAAATGGCTGAAGGGCCATTTTCCTTTGGAAGGTTATTGTAGGTGCGTTTGGAAAAGTTTCCCACCGATCAGCCTGCTTTCTTTGTATCTGTAACACAATGGACAATGGTGAACACTGATGCTCCACGTGGAATTTTTTTTAATAAAGGGGGAAGAAAGAAAAATTTGTAGAAATCCCAAAGGAAATACTTCCTTGGCTTATTCAACTTAAATATATATATACACACACATATACATATATATATATATATATATATATGAGATCTTATTTTAACTTGTTTGAAAAGTTAAACAAAGTACACACACACACATACACACACACACACACATATATATATAGACCTTTTCAAACAAGTTAAAAGAAAAAGCCTAAACAATTGAGTTTTACTAAAACAGGAATCCAGGCCAGGCATGGTGGCTCACGCCTGTAATCCCAACACTTTGGGAGGCCGAGGCGGGCGGATCACCTGACGTTGGGAGTACAAGACCAGCCTGACCAATATGGAGAAACCCCATCTCTACTAAAAATACAAAATTAGCCAGGCGTTGTGGTGCATGCCTGTAATCCCAGCTACTTGGGAGGCTGAGGCAGGAGAATCGCTTGAACCCGGGAAGCGGAGGTTGCAGTGAGCCAAGATCGCACCATTGCACTCAATACATTAGGTATTTCTCCTAATGCTATCCCTCCCCTCATCCCCCATCCCCCGACAGGCCCCAGTGTGGTGTGTGATGGTCCCCACCCTGTGTTCATGTTAAAGAGTAAACTTGGCCGGTGCGGTGGCCCCCGCCTGTAATCCTAGCACTTTGGAAAGCCGAGGCGGGTGGATCACAAGGATCGAGACCACCCTGGCCAACATGGTGAAAACCTGTCTCTACTAAAAATACAAAAATTAGCCAGGCGCGGTGGCGCGTGCCTGTAGTCCCAGCTACTCGGGAGAGTAAACTCAAATTTCTTTGCATTTTAATGTTTTGATTGTTGGAAGTTATTTAAATAAATAAGTACATCATGAAGTGCTTTTTTTTTTTTTTTTTTTTTTTTTTGGACGGAGTCTCCATCTGTTGCCAGGCTGGAGTGCAGTGGTGCATTCTTGGCTCACTGCAACCTCTGCTCCAGGTTCAAGCGATTCTCCTGCCTCAGCCTCCGGAGTAGCTGAGACTACAGGCGCACGCCACCATGCCCCGCTAATTTTTGTATTTTAAGTAGAGACGGGGTTTCACCACGTTGGCCAGGGTGGTCTTGATCTCTTGACTTCGTGATCTGCCTGTCTCGGCCTCCCGAAGTGCTGGGATTACAGGCATGAGCCACCGTGCCCGGCCATGAAGTGCTCTTTTAAAGTGACTTGATTTATTTGGTTTACAAGCAATACTGCTAGCCTTGGCTTAACTGTTACAAGCATGAATTTATCATTTCTTTTTCTTTGAAATGGTTAGCTGTAGAAAAAGTGCGGTCCCAATGCATGCGGTGCAGACAGGCCAATCATTTTTAGCAAAAACAACAAAGGCAGCATTTTCTAAGAGAAGTGACCTGGCAGGACCCTCCTGATACAAATATTTCAGTGCTCATTAGTAAGAATACACAACTACATATAGCAGATCAAATGTGACCCTGCAAGAAAACATGAGACCTCAGGCAACATTTATCTTATAGTTTAAAACAGGATAAAAGAAGAACTACAGGAGGCTGGGAGTTGAAGCCGTGAGTCTTAAAAGAAAGCCTGTAGTAGGAGAAATATCAGTGAGAGGCCATTACCAGGGAGAAATTAAGAATTACATCCCTTATTTCTATTCTCAGACATTCCGATTTGGTTAATATTCTGATTTTGTACCACTAAAAAGTAGTGTGAAGTGATTAAAAGAGCACTGAATGCGGAGTAACTTTAAAAATGGGGTAGGGGTGGGGGGCTGGAGATTAATAGCGCCCTCTGGGACCTTTAGGTTTTTCATGCGTTACCTGGAGGTCCCTCACAGACTGGGAACTGTAATTCAGTCAACAAATAATAAAGCAATACCATATCCACGTGGGGCTCCACACTGCCCAGCTGACTTTGCAATCCTTATCCTAGTCCATCTTCTTAATAACCTTCAAGGAGTTTTGCTGAAAGGAGTTTACTAAAGGGGCTATCGGCAGAGGTGGGAGCTGGGCAGAAGGAGGGAACTCAGCAGAAAGCACTCAGGGGCTAGGAACTGTAGGAAGCAGCGACCTTGCCAGGCCTGAGACAAGGATGCGGTACTGCAGTGCGGACAAAGCTCTCCTCCGTGCCTTGCATGGGAGAGGCCAGCTGCCCTGAGCTAGGAAGAGCAGCAGGACCGCGGGAGCCAAGCAGGGAGCAGGGAGGAAGGGAAACCAACTCCCAGACGGATGTTCTCTGCTCCCACCCAGGGCCCACGCCTTAACGTTGGCCACACCCACCGAGAAGTCAAGGAAAGGGAGGCTGGGGCTGTAGGGTGCGCAGACCACATCAACCACGGTGCCAGGACCGCCCCTGCCTCCCGGAAGCACCATCAGGGCGCTTTTGAGACTCTTCTTCCTCCCAAATGGAGTTGCTCCTTCCCCTTCACGGCAGTTGGCTTCAAAACACTCCCCAGGTCCTGGAACTTACTGTGAAATTGTCGTGGCATGATGAGTGGCACGCAGGGCGAGTTTGGGTCACCTGGAGAACGTCCATTCACACCTCTGTTGTTGTCTGCCCATTTTGCTGAATCGGGGTTGTGATTGGAAGGATGGTCTCCTAAAAATAAAATTAAAAACCTTTGTGAAAATCTTTGCACGTGCCCCTTTGAAATCATCACCAGGCCCAGACCCCGCCTTTACAAAATAGTTTTGGCCAGGTGGTGGCTGTAATTCCAGCACTTTGGGAGGCCGAGGTGGGTGGATCACTTGAGGTCAGAGGTTTGAGATCAGCCTGGCCAACGTGGTGAAACCCAGTCTCTACTAAAAATACAAAAATGAGCAGAGCGTGGTGGGGTGCGCCTGCAATCCCAGCGATTCGGGAGGCTGAGGCACGAGAATCGCTTGAACCCAGGAGGCGGAGGTTGCAGTGAGCCGAGATCGCCCCACTGCATTCCAGCCTGGGCAACAGAGCAAGACTCTGCCTCAAAAAAACAAAACAACAAAAAAAAAAACCTGCCTGTGACGCTTTGTTAGTGGACATATTCTAAAAAGCCGGCATCAAGTTGGGGTTAAATGAGCGAGGATTTCATTAGGAAAAGCGCTTGGGTGGAAAGGAAGTGGAGAGGGAGGGAGAGAGCCGTTTTAGCACAGTGCAAGTATGACCTCGCTTAAAGGAGAAAGGGACAGAAGACTAGGAGCAAGTGCCTTAGGCCGCTGCACAGGGAACTTGCAGGACATGTTGGGGAGTCCTTGAGCTAAAGTCAGCCAGCAAAGGGGCCCCTTGCCTCTTAGGCTCAGATCTGCCTTGGTATCCCTGCGCACTCGGTCACTGGCTCTAAGAAAACCCCAGGCAGGTGTGGCCTCGAGGAGCACTCATGGGTTTCAAGTGCAGCAGCCGGGCCCTTGGTCAGGTGTGCTCCATGGGGTCCGTCCTCAGCCAGAAGCATTCTCATCAATGCCACACCTCTGCTCTACAACCCTGCCATCTAAACAATCATCCATGTATGCCGGAAGATGCTGTATGTGGATCACCACCCTAATCAGGCCTACATGCTTCAAAAGGGATGGTTAATTAGCAGCTGAAAGATTCGAATGAAAATCCTCACCCTGGAGGCTCCCAGGATCCTTCAATTATCTTCATCTTAAACCAGCAGAGAACGTTGTAATATATATTAGAGAGCCTACCATAGTAGACTCAAAAACCATGTTAATGTGCTCTTGGGCCTACTTGATAATTATTGTTCATGTAGTAAAATTTGTTCTGAGACGTGATGACATTGTAGCATAAACAGGGCAGAGAGGTTAAAAAGGAGAAAGCTATATCTCTCACCTATGTTTTAACCAATAGATGCTATAGAGGCTACTAATACTATCCAAAAAGACATACGTTGTGTTCATGGGTTGGAAGATTCAATATTATTAAAATGTCAGTTCTTCCCAAATTGGTCTACAGGTTCAACACAGCCCCAGTCAATCTTCCAGCAGGCTGTGTTACAGATATAGATAACCTGATTCTAAAATATACATAAGAAGGCAAATAAAATAGCCAAAAACAACTTTTTGAAAAGGAAAAAATATGATCAGAGGACTCACCCTACATGATTTCAAGATTTACTCTAAAGTAGGGGTATCGAATCTTTTGGTGTCCCTGGGCCATATTGAAAGAAGAAGAATTGTCCTGGGCCACACAAAAAATACACTAACACTAATGATAGCTGATGAGCTTAAAAAAAAAAAAAAAAAAAAAAGTCCGTGCAAAAAAATCTCATAATATTTTAAGAAAGTTTATGTACCGGGCTTCATTCAAAGCCATCCTGGGCCGCATGTGGCCTGCAGGCTGTGGATTGGACAAGCTTGCTCTAAAGCTTCAGCAGTCAAGACAGTGTGGCATTGGTGAAAGGACAGACAAATCAACAGAACACAAGAGAGGTATACACAAAAGTAGACAAATGATTTGTGACAAGGCTGGACAAGGTAATTCCATGGAGAAATGACAGTCTTTTCAATAAATGACACTGGAACAATTGAACAATCCTATACAAAAACATAAACCTCAATCCATATGTCACACCTTATGCATAAATTAACTCAAAACAGACCAGAAAAAAATGCTAAAACTATAAACCTTCTATAAGAAAGCACAGTAGAAAATTTTCATGACCTTGATTTAGATGAAGAGTTTTTATATGCAACTTCAAACTATGACTCGTAAAAGAAAACATCGATAAATTAGACTTTATTAAAATGTGAAACTTTTGCTCTGCAAAAGATACAAATTGGAGAATGAAACAAGACACACACTAAAAAACAATATTTTCAAATCACATTTCTGACAGAGGACTTTCATCCTCCAAGACTATATAAAGAGTTCCTAAAATTCAGCAATAAGAAATAATTCAGTTTTTAAAAATGGGCAATAGACTCTTTAACAAAGAAGATATACGGGTGACAAGCATATGAAAAAATCCTCAACAGTATTAGTCATTTGGGAAGTGCAAATTTAAACCACAATAAGATACCAGATATGTCTACTAGATAGAAATGTATCTATCTATTAGAAAAACACACCAACAATCTCAAGAGTTGGCAAAGATATAGGAACTGAAACTGGTGCTCTCTTATCTTGCTGATATAATGCAAAATAGTGAAATCATTGTAGAAAATATATTATCAGTTTTTTATGGATTAAACACATACTTACCACGTGACCCAGCAATCCCATTTCTAGGTATTTGCCTAGGAAAAACAAAAATGTATGTTTACACAAAAACCTGCAATATATGAATAGTCATAACCATTTTATTCACAATTACCAATAACTAAAGCAATCCAGATGTCCTTCAATCTATGAATGGATAAACAAACTATGATAAATCAAACAATGACAGATTGTGATCAAATTCCGGGAGGGGGAGACATAAATCATTCAACCTTTCACTGTTTAGCATAGTGTTAGCTGTATGTTTGTGCTTCATAGATATCCTTTCTCAGGTTAAGGAAATTATCTTCTATTTTTAGCTTTTGCCGAGTTTTATTTTTATCATGAATGAATAAACTGAATTCACTAATTGAATTGAATTGAGTTGAATTTCATCAAATCCTTTTCCTGCATTCATTGAGATGATTAATGCATTTTTTTCTTTAGTCTGTTAACATGGTGAATCATATTGATCAATTTTGGATGGCTGAATCAGCCTTATATTCCTGGGATAAACCCTGCTTTGACCATGATGTAGTATTTCCATATATTGCTGGATTCACATTGCTAATATTTTGTTAAGGATTGTTGCATCTATGATAATGAGAGGTATTTGTTTCCAGTTTTCCTTAATGTTTTTGTCTGGTTTTGTAATTAGGGCAAATACTGGTCTCATAAAACAAGTTGGAAAGTATACTTCTATTTTCTGGAAAAGGTTGTGTTAGAACTGACAGTATTTTTTTTTTCCTTAAATGGTGGTAGAATTCACCAGGGAAACCATCTGGGCCTGGGATTTTATTTGTTGGAAGGTTTTTAAATACAAATTCAATTTTTTAAGAGATATTGAACTGAGTATTCAAATTATATTTCTTCTTCACTTGATTATGTGTTTCTTCTTGAGGTTTGTGTCTTTCAAGAAATTGCTCCATTTCATCTAAATTGTAGAGGTTATAGACACAGTGTTGTTCATGTAGTGTTAGTACCTTTTAGTGTCTCTAGTAATGTGTCCTCTTTCGTTCCTGATGTTGATAATTTCTGTTTTCTCAGCATCTCAGAATCAGTGCTATTTATCTTTTCAAAG
The DNA here is from genome assembly GCF_024542745.1 of Macaca thibetana thibetana. NCBI lineage: Eukaryota > Metazoa > Chordata > Mammalia > Primates > Cercopithecidae > Macaca > Macaca thibetana. The sequence continues at coordinate 10,029,165 of NC_065590.1, read as the reverse complement.
AACCAGCTGTATTAGTCCATTATAAAGAAACTGAGGCTGGGTAGTTTCTAAAGAAAAGAGGTTCAATTGACTCACAGTTCCACCGGCTGTACAGAAAGCATGGTTGGGGAGGCTTCCGGAAACTTACAATCATGGCAGAAGGCAAAGAGGAAGCAAGCACATCTTCACATTGCTGGCAGAAGGGAGAGAGAGCAAAGGGGGAAGTGCTACACACTTTCAAAAAAACAGCTCTCCTGAGAACCCCATCACGAGGACAGCAAAGGGGAAGTCTGCCCCCATGGTTCAGTCACCTCCCACCAGGCTCCTCTTCCAACACTGAAGATTACACTTCAACATGAGATTTGGGTGGGAACACAGAGCCAACCCACATCACCAGCTTTTGTGTTTTGTTTTCTCTATTGTTTTTCTGTTTTCAATTTTATTGAGTTTAACTTATAACTATTATTTACCTACTTCTGCTTGTTTTAGGCTTTAACTTGCTCTTCTTTCTGTAGTTTCTAAGTGTGGAGGTTTGATGACCAATCTGAGACACTTATTTTCCAATATAAGCATTTCATGCTATAAAATTCTCACTAAGCATTGCCATAACTGCATCATACACATTTGATAAAAATATCTTTTTATTTTAATTCAGTTTAAAACATTTAAAAACTTCCTTTGAGATGTCGTCTTTGGCTCATGAGTTTTTTAGAAATATGATGTTTAGTTTCTAAATATTTCAGAATTTTCAAGAATATTTTCTGTTATTGAATTCTCCTTTAATTACAACATGAAAATACTCTCTGTATGATTTCTATTTTTTTAATGTGTTAAGGTTTTCTTAAGGCCCAGAATGTGATCTATCCTAATAAATGCCAATGTGCACGTGGAAAAAAATATGTATTCTGCTGTCAGGTGGAGAGGTCTATAAACGTCAACTAGGTCAAGTCAGTTGAAAGTGTTGTGGAGCTCTTCATTATCTGTACTGATTTTCTGCCCACTTGTTCTCTCAGTTCCTGATGGAGGAATTTTTAAGTCTCCAACCATAATTGTAGATTTGTCTATTTTTCTTTCCATTTCTAGCAGCTTTTGTTCCATGTATTTTGAAGCTCTCTAGTTCAGTGCCCACACCTCTAGGGTTGCCACGTGTTCTTGGAGACTTGACCATTTCATTGCTAAGTAATGTCTCTCTTTCTTTCTGACAATATTTTTGTTCAAATGTCTACTTTTTCTGATATTCCAGCTTTTTTGGTTAATATTTGCACCATGTATATTTTCAACCTTTTCCATTTAACCTATCATACCTTAGTATTTGAAATGAGTCTCTTTTAAGCAGCATAAACTTCAGTCTTACATTTTCATCCAATCTGATACTCACTGTCTTTAAATTGGTGTGTTTAAACTATTCACATGTAATGTGATTATTGATATGCTTAGATTAAAATGATCATGTTTCTACTTGTTTTCTATTTATTCTTTGGGTTTTTTTTTTTTTTTTTTTTTTTTTTTTGCCTCATTTCCTGCTGTCTCAGATTAATTGGGGATTTTTTATTACCCATTTTATCCTCACTATGGAGTCATTATTCATATCTGTTTTTTTCCTTGAAAAGCATTTGTTAGCATTTAATGAACCGCCCTCCCTGTGACTTCAAGCTACAAGGCCCGCCACACTCACACCCCTAATCTTCTCCTCAGCAATTCTGCTGAAGCATTTGACCTTCATGATGACAGGCTGCTTTAGGATTCTTCCCTTACCTGGAACTTTGTAGAAGCCTGGCCACACCACATCAATGATGGAACCAATTCCTGTCTTGGTTTTGGCAGCATTTACCCATGTCTGCTCACTGACCAAGGTCCACAATTTATCAAAGTTTACAGTTAGGCAGTCGTTTGGGCAAAGCTCTGGTTCCTCTTCAAGTGGTAATGCCTCATACCAAGTTTCCCAAAGGAACCTGGGTGAGATTTGTGGAAGTTGATCTTGTGGTGATGCATGATCCCAGCAGGATCCTGCCCCCTCAGGTAATTTGCTTGTCGATGCAGCAAGTGACTTATGTGGCCCCAAAGATTCCAAAACTTCCTCAGTCTGGATGGCATGTCAGTGGCCAAGATGAAAGGACATAACTGTTTTTCCAAAATTTTGGTGGTTGCCCTAGTGTTTACAGTGTACACCTTTAATAATCAGAGTCTATCTTGGAATAATATGATGTTACTTTGCTTGTAATATAAAGACCTTACAATAACACAGTCAGCCCTGGATTCAACCAACTACAAAAGGAAAATATTTAAACTGATAACAATAAGAAATAGCAATATAACAATAAAAATGATTCAAAAAATACAGTATAACAACTAGTTACACAGCATTTACATTATATTCATTATAATAATCCAGAGAAAATTTAAAGTATATGGAAAGATATGCATAGGTTATATGCAAATACTATGCCATTTTATATAAGAAACATGAGCATCAGTGGATTTTGGTATCTCCCGAAGGGTCCTGGAACCAATTTCCTAAGGATACTGAAGGTTAACTCTATATAATTTTTCTCTCTCATCTTTTGTGCTATTTTTGTCATATATTTTGCTTTTGTACATTCTATAAACATATAATTTATTGTTACTATTTTTGCTCTAGGTAATTCTCTTTTAGAAAAATTAAAAATAAGAAAAATTATTTTAACTTCATTTATTCTATTTCCAGTTTTCCTTATTTTTTATGAAGATCCAAGTTTCTGTCTGGCACCATACTTTTTCTTGCCTCAAGACTTCCTTTAACATTTCTTTTAGTGTAGATCTGTTGACAATGCAGTCTCATTTTTGTTTGCCTAAAAAAAGACTTCATTCTTCTTCTCTTTTTGGTGGGGGAGGGGACAGAGTCTCGTTCTGTCACCCAGGCTGGAGTGCAATGGCGCAATCTTGGCTCACTGCAACCTCCACCGCCTGGATTCAAGTGATTCTTGTGCCTCAGCCTCCCGAGTAGCTGAAAATACAGACACGCGCCACCATGCCTGGCTGATTTTTGTATTTTTCACAGAGACGGGGTTTCACCATGTTGGCCACTCTGGTCTCGAACTCCTGACCTCAAGTGATCTGCCCACCTTGGCCTCCCAAAGTGCTGGAATTACAGGAACGGGCCACCGTGCCCAGCCTCTTCTTCATTTTTGAATGATATTTTACTTATATGTACAATTCTGGGTTGACAGATTTTTTTTTCTTTAACCATGTGAAAGATGTCTTCCGGCTTACATAACTTCTGATAATATTATTCAATAACAATATGTAAACAAGCATAATTCTTATATTTGTTTCCTGGTATGTAATGTGTCTTTTTTTCTCTTCTTGCCTTCAGGATCTTCTTTTTGTCTTGTCAGAAATTTAAATATGACATGCCTAGGTGTATAGGTTTTTAGTAGGTTTTTGTTGTTGTTATTTTCGTTGATTGGTTTTTTGTTGTATTTTATTTCATGTTATATTTCTCTTGCTTGGCATTCTCTGAGTTTCTTGGTTATGTGGTTTGGTATCTGTCATTAATTTTGAAAAATTATCAGCAGTTTCTTCTTCAAATATTTCTTTGCCCCTTTCTCCCTCTTTTTTCCTTCTGGAATTCCAATACATGTGCATTACATCAGTGGATGTTGTCCCACAGCTCTTGGATTCTCTGTCCTGTCCTTTTAACTCTTTTTTCATTTGTCTTTTAATCAATGTAATTTCTAGTTATCTCTCTTTAAGTTCTCTGATTCTTTCTTTGGCTGTGTTGAATCTACTGGTAAGTTTGTCAAAGGCATGAAGCTCAACGGGTCAAGGTGACCACAACCATGCAGTGACTACTGTGTCCTTGCTTCCTCAGAGGAGGGGAGCTGTCTCGTTGGCTGCTCACCTCCCAAGGCACAGAACTTTTGGCCCAGCACTCCTCTGGTTGGGTGCAACCCGCTGCATGTGTACTATCCAGCTAGGCCCATGTGGCCTCACTTCATGCACTTAGGGTATAGGGGATTGGTGCAACTCTGTTGAGGCTCCTGCTGTGAACTGTACAGGAACTAATAAACTACCATGCTCTGACCCCACGTGTCTGTGTCTACTTTTGGCACCTGTGAGTAGTGGCAGGTTAATTCCAGCCACCTTCTATGGGGTATAGCTCTTCCTGACAGGTATATATTACTTTGTTTACTTTTATTTTGTCTTTCTTCTACCAGAATATAAACCACAAAAGTGCTTAAATCTGTGTGACCTACTATGTGCAATATGTTCTACTAGATGAGACAAAAGAAGTGACAGATTGAATGTCTGCCTCCGATGCTATGATTCTGTGAGAAAGAAAGGAGAAACATCTCAAACCATAAAGACCCAGTCATTCACTTGCATTATCATGAATTATCATGATGTTAATCATGTGTTAATCAGGCCGGGTGTGGTGGTTCACGCCTGTAATCCCAGCACTCTGGAAGGCCAAGGCAGGCGGATCACTTGAGGTCAGGAGTTTGAGACCAGCCTGGCCAACATGGTGGAACACCATCCCTACTAAAACTAAAAAAATTACCCAGGTGTGATGGTGGGCATCTGTAGTCCCAGCTACTTGGGAGGCTGAGGCAGGAGACTCTCTTGATCCTGGGAGGCAGAGGTTGCAGTTAACCAAGATTGTACCATTGCACTGCAGCCTGGGCAACAGATTGAGACACAATCTCAGAACAACAACAAAAAAAATATGTGTTAATCAATTGTTTATGTTATCAAGGCTTCCGGTCAACAGTAGGTTAGTAGTAGTTAAGTTTTTGGGGATTCAAAGGTTATATGTGAATTTTCAACTGTGCAGGAGTGGGTCAGAATGGCAGTTGACACTTCTTTTATATATAAAAGAAGTTTTTCTTTATATACATATATATACGTACACACACACACAATTATGGAGAGAGTAAGAAGACAGAGTACATAAAAGTCATCATTTAACTGAATCCATCGTAGTGAATTAGTTTTTCCATCTAAATGGATTTTTCAGCCAGCTTCAAATATCAAAATACTTTTAGTTAAATCCATTTTGAATGGGATTATTTCCAAAATGAGATAATCCCTATAAAGCAGGTAGCATAGACCCTGGATAAGCATCACATAGCACTTTAAGTGATATCACACTTGAGCTCACTGCAACAGCAACAGGAAGTGGCTACAAAATTGTATGTGGATTACCAACTGTGAAGAGGTGTCAGTGCCCCTAGTCCCTGCATTTAAGATCAACTGTGCTAAAGGGAACAACTAGAATCAACGCTGTGAAACTTGATTAGAATTGAAAGTATTGGTAAGAACCCATAGTTTTCAAAGTATTTTAATACAGAAATATAGATGAATGTATGCATGCATGTGTGCATATTTACGTATTGAACTGCTCTGTATTGAACTGCTCTGTTCACCGAGGAAACCTGTGAGCGATGAAAACCCCAGCAGTCATACACTCACCTATCACAATGAGCACCAAAGACCTTCATTTTTAGATATTATTCTCTCCTCAAAAGAAATCAGGTTTTCTAAGAAAAATGGTTGACTCCAAGCCTGAAGCACAGAAAATATAAGCTCGGAGCATCTTGTACCAGAAAGTAAAAAGTGCTCAAGGAATAAGGGAGACAGGACACAAAGGATTGATAAAACACCCAAATTAAAGGGAACGGCCTCTGTGTTTGAGGCTAACATGAATCTACATGTCAGCAAAGAGAACAGGGGTGTCTAGGAATCATTTCCAGAAATATCCCCTCCTCCAGTTGGCTTTGAGTGAAAGGCTCTGATGAGACCAGTGCCTCCCAAACGTCGCTGGACAGTAACCAACTGCAGGACAGTCATGGCGTCAGATGCATGGACTCAGGGCTGGAGGCACAGGGTGAAATCTCTGCAGACAGTCCTTCATCCTCTTCTGCTGGGATACTTCCAAAGCCAGCAGATCACTCCCTTGTAAAGCACACTGCTGTGTTCTGTTGCTGGGGAGTCCTAATTACATTTATGCCTCTTCTTTTTTTTTTTTTTTTTGAGACGGAGTCTTGCTCTGTGCCCCAGGCTGGAGTGCAGTGGCGCGATCTCGGCTCACTGCAAGCTCCGCCTCCCGGGTTCACGCCATTCTCCTGCCTCAGCCTCCCCAGTAGCTGGGACTACAGGCGCCCGCCACCTCGCCCGGCTAATTTTCTTGTATTTTTAGTAGAGACGGGGTTTCACCGTGTTAGCCAGGATGGTCTCGATCTCCTGACCTCGTGATGCGCCCGTCTCGGCCTCCCAAAGTGCTGGGATTACAGGCTTGAGCCACCGCGCCCGGCCATTTATGCCTCTTCTAATACCTCTTGGTTTTTACCCATCATTCCCATTGAACAAGGTCTTTTTATTTTGTAGCAAAATGCCATCGCTCGATTTCTGTAGAAATGATGCCTACGTTATAGAAATTCAAACAATAGGCCGGGCGTGGTGGCTCATGCCTGTAATCCCAGCACTTGGGGAAGCCAGGAGGGCAGATCACAAGGTCAGAAGTTCAAGACCAACCTGGCCAATATGGCGAAACCTGGTCTCTACTAAAACAATAATACAAAAATTAGCCAGGCATGGTGGCAGACGCCTGTAGTCCCAGCTACTCAGGAGGCTGAGGCAGGAGAATTGCTTGAACCCGAGCGGCAGAGGTTGCAGTGAGCCGAGATCGTGCCACTGCACTCCAGCCTGGGTGACAGAGCAAGACTCCATCTCAAAAAAAAAAAAAAAAAAGAAAAAAAAGAAATTCAAACAATAATATGAATTTTAACTCACCTTAAATGTTACCATCCAGAAAAAACCTTTATAAATATTTAGCAAAGATCCTTATAAAAATCTTTCGGCCGGCTGTGGTGGCTCACACCTGTAATCCCAGCACTTTGGGAGGCCGAAGCAGGCGGATCATGAGGTCAGGAGTTTGAGACCAGCCTGACCAACATAGTGAAACTCTGTCTCTACTAAAAATACAAAAATTAGCTGGGCATGGACGGGAGGTTGCAGTGAGCCGAGATTGTGCCACTGCACTCTAGCCTGGGCAGCAGTGCGAGACTCCATCTCAAATAAATAAAATAAATAAATAAAATCTTAAAAAATAAAAATACAAAAGTAGCCAGGTGTGGTGGCACCTGCCTGTAGTCCCAGCTACTCAAGAGGCTGAGGCAGAAGAATAGCTTGAACCCAGGAGGCAGAGGTTGCAGTGAGCTGAGACTGCACCATTGCACTCCAGCCTGGGTGACAGAGTGAGACTCCGTCTCAAAAATAAATAAATAAATAAAAAATCTCTCAATGCAGGCCAGGCGCACTGGCTCACACCTGTAATCCCAGCACTTTGGAAGGCCGAGGCAGGCAGATCACCTGAGGTCAGGAGTTCAAGACTCACCTGGCTAACATGGTGAAACCCCGCCTCTACTAAAAACACAAAAATTAGCTGGATGTGGTGGCAGATGCCTGTAATCCCAGCTACTTGGGAGGCTGAGACATGAGAATTGCTTGAACCTGGGAGGCAGAGGTTGCAGTGAACCAAGATCACGCTATTGCACTCCAGCGTGGGCAACAAGAGCGAAACTCCATCTCAAAACAAACAAACAAACAAACAAAAAAATACAAAAAAAGCAAAACTCTCAATGCTTACCTATACGTAGAAAAAAATAATTATACCAAAATGAGATATCACAATTCTACTTTTAAATTTTAATTTGAACCTTATTATCAAAAAACTTTCATGGAAGTACAGCATACATACATACTACCAGTTTAGGAACAAATTAAAATTGCAAATGCAATAATTATCACAAAATGGCTTTCTCTGCTCACGCACAGTGTGGGGGCAGCAGGTGCGGCTTTGAGATGCAGAATGATGCTGGTGAGTTTGTGGATCTGTATGTGCCATGGAAATGATCCAATAGCAACTGCAACATCAATGCCAAGGACCACGAATCCATCCAGATGAACAGGGTCAAGGTTGACAAGGTAGCAGGCAAGTTTAACTGCCATAAAATCTATGCTATCTGCAGGATAGGTAAGTCACATGACTCCATTCTCCAATTGGCCAAGGCCGACAGATTGTATTAAAGAACTTTTGACTGAAGAGAATCATGGATGTGGAATATTTGTCATAAATAAATAGTGAAAGCCTAAAAGAGGCCGGGCACAGTGGCTCACGCCTGTAATCCCAGCACTTTGGGAGGCCAAGGCAGGTGGATCACCTGAGGTCAGGAGTTCAAGACCAGCCTGACCAAAACATGGCAAAATCCCGTCTCTACTAAAAATACAAAAATTAGCCAGACATGGTGGCAGATGCCTGTAACCCCAGCTACTCGGGAGGCTGAGGCAAGGTAATCACTTGAACTCAGGAGGTGGAGGTTGCAGTGAACCAAAGGTGTCACCATTGTATTCCAGCCTGGGCAACAGAGACTCCGTCTCAAGTAAACAAACAAACAAACCTAAAACAAAATTACTGCAAAATAAATACATCTGTACAACCTTCACTTAGGTCAACAGAACATTACCTGCATCCCAAAAGTTTCCCTTCTGTCCTCGACAAAGCAAAAGTCCTCCTAATCATGATTCCCTCCTTCTTCCCCTACATATTGCTGCCCAGACTTCTTTTTTTTTTTTTTTTTTTTTCCTTGAGATGGAGTCTTTCTCTGTTGCCCAGTCTGGAGTGCAGTGGCACCACCTCAGCTCACTGCAACCTCCGCCTCCCAGGTTCAAGCAATTCTCCTGCCTCATCCTCCCAAGTAGCTGGGATTAGAGGCGCAAGCCACCACACCCAGCTTATATATATATATATTTTTTTTTTTTTTGCATTTTTAGTAGATACGGGGTTTTACCATGTTGCCCAGGCTGGTCTCAAACTCATGACCTTATGATCTGCCTGCCTCAGCCTCCCAAAATGCTGAGATTACAGGCATGAGCCACTGCGCCCAGTCCCAGACTTCTAAAAGCATAGATTCCTTTCATCTTTTCATTTTCACTTTTTATAAAAGGAATTAAGTATTATTCTGTTTGGCTTCTTTGGCTCAAAATTGTCTTTGTGAGAATTATCGATAACATTTCACATACTGTTCATTTTGGTTGCTATGTAATATTCCATTTTTGCCACAATTTATGCATTCAACTGCCAGTGAGTATTCGGATTATTTCAGTTTGGGGCTTTTCTATATAATGCTGCCGTGCATATTCCTGTCCATGTTTTGGTATACATACGTATACATTTGTTAGATATTACTCTAATAGAATTGTTACCCAGGAGTAGAATTTTTGGGTCATAAAGAATGTATACACTCAACTTTAATCAGAAAAGGTCAAACAGCCTGGTGTGATGCCATATGCCTGTAGTCCCAGTCACTCAGGAGGCTGAGGCAAGAGGATAGCTTGAGCCCAGATTAGCCTGGACAACACTGTGAGACCCTGAAGAAAGAAAGGACAAAAGGAAGGAAGGAAGGAAGGAAGGAAGGAAGGAAAGAAAGGGGGGGCAGGGAGGGAGGGAGGGGGAGAAGGAAGGAGAAGGAAGGAAGGAAGGAAGGAAGGAAGGAAGGAAGGAAGGAAGGAAGGAAGGAAGGAAGGAAGGAAGGAAGGAAGGAAGGAAGGGAGGGAGAGAGGGAGGGGAAAGAGAGAGGAAGGGGAGGGGGGAAGGGAAGGGGAAGGGGAAGGGGAGGGCAGGACCAGTTTTCCCAGATAGGTGTATGCGTTTACCCTGTTACCGACAATGCATGAGAGCTCCAGGGATCTCCATTGTCTACACTTAATATTTCAGGTTTTTTTCCCCTTCATTTTGGCTATTCTGAGTGTGATGCCATAGCTTCTTGTGGTTTTAATATGCATTTCTCTGACGACTAATGAGGTTGAGCACCTTTCCTTGTATTTATTGACCAGTTGAGCTACTATCTGTTTTGCGAAGTGCCTGTTCAAATCTTTTACCCAATTTATTTCTACTGGGTAGGTTTGCCTTTTTCTCACTGGCTTATTAGGATTATGTTGCAAATACCTTTCACATCCTATTGGCTTCTCCCTGAACTCCTTTAATGTTGTTTCTTGATGACAGCTTCTTATTTTACTATTAGTGCCTATGTCGTATTTTAAACAATGAATATTGAAGATAATTGTGCTTAAATTTAACAAATCCCCACCCCTCCCCCCAACCCAGTCACACAAAAGAAACTGAAGTAAAATGAAAGAAATGGCTGAATTTCAGAGAAATACTTTCTCATCACCAAAAAATACTAGTGGTCCCAGGTACTTGGGAGGGTGAGGCATGAGGATTGCTTGAGCTCAGTAGTTCGAGATCGGTCTAGGCAACATGGCAAGACCTCGTCTCTACAAAAAAGAAAAAAAAAAATTAACCGAGCATGATAGCACATATCTGTAGTTCCAGCTACCTGGGAAGCTGAGGTGGGAAGATTTCTTGAGCCCAGAAGGTTGTGAGGCTGCAGTAACCTATGATCGTGCTGCTGCACTCCATCCTTGGTGACAAAATGAGACCCCGTGTCAAAACAACAAAAACAAGAAAAAAGAAAAAAAATACTGGTTTGTAAAATAACCTGCTAAACTTAAGGAAAGGGTTTATGGAAAATATTAATAAGTAGCAATTATTCTAAAATGTGTTTTAATTACAGACGGTATCTACTAACTCCTTGTTATGAATAAGGAAATTGACATTCTTGCATTTCCTCTTCCCTCCTCTCCTCAGCTCCCTGAGTTTGCTAGCTTTCTACTGTCAAGATTTACATTTTATTCTGAAACCACAATTTCTTCCATAGTCTAGCTTTAACTATTTGCTTACATGGAGTCATCTCTCTTACTTTCCCCATGGCTTCTCCCTGACTTCATTTCTTATTTTGCTTCATCTCTTGGTTGGCCAGACTTCATTTTCAACTACTTTTTTTCTTTTAGAGACAGGGTCTCTCTTTGTTGCAGAGGCTGGAGTGCAATGATGCAATCAGCTCACTGCAGCCTTGAACTTCTGGGCTCACAGGACCCTCCCACCTCAGCCTCGTGGGAAGCTGGGACCACAGGCATGTGCCACCATGCCCAGTTAACTTTTTATTTTTACTTTTTGTAGAGACAGGATCTCACTATGTTCAGCTACATTTTGAAAGGGCCCTGGGTGCTGTCTCCCTCTGATCTTGGAGAATGTTTGTCTGTCACCTTTATGCTTGAAGGACAGCTTGGCAAAGTGCTCGGGCCGGGATTACAGGCGAGGTCATCTCTATGCCTCCCACCATCAACAAGGAAACCAGCCTTCTGGCTTGCAAGCCCCGTGAGTACGAATTAATTTCCCACAGACACCTTCCTTCTTGGTATACTAACAGCTCCACTTTCTGAATCAAATCCGCAGAGGCAAGACCCTGAGCAGAGATAGAAACCGTGGCAACCTCAGTGGTAGCCCAGGTGTCCCTTTTTCTGCCTTCCTCACCCTGCCTCTCTGCTGAGGGTCAGTCTGTTAGACAACTGTGGAGCCAAATAACCCCAGGCAGTCCCAGCCCCAGAGCACACTCCCATCCCCACCCCGGGGTGTGTCTGGGAGGTCCGGAGAGCTGTTGTGAGGTTCCACCTCGACATGGACTGTTTGGTTCCTATAAGAACAGAGGGGGCATATGGACCAGTGAGATCACCATAGCCGGTGAGGAAGACTGGATCTATGGACCCGCGCTGTCCACACGTTCATTCCTCCAACAGATACCGGCATGCAAGGTGGCTCCTCCATCAGTCTTGCTTTGTGTGTGAAGTGCTCACGAGAAGCCTTTCCCAACCAGCTGGTGGGATCAGAGCCAGACGGCCCCCATGCCCTTCCCTCTTCCAGTCCCAAGCCCAAGCACTGGGAGAAGCCCTTGCTTTTTACTGACTTCCACGTCCACCCACATGCCCTGGAAGGTGTGGGTGAGCCTGGGAGCCAGGCTCTCCGTTAGCACCTCCATCGCCCTTTTAAGGGCAGCCTTTCCCAGTGACTGTCTCCACTGTCACAACAGAAGGGCTCTCGGGCCCTCCGTCTCAGTAAGTAATTTTGCAAAGTGCCCCGTAATTGTCCTGAATGCAGAAGCCGGATGTATCTGACAGTGCAGACACATTGAACGCACCCATCCCTGGGGCAGGCTGTTTAGTGTTGTCGACCAAACTTTTTCCCAATTCAGCACTGCCAGGTACAACGGCCGGCTTTGCGTGTACCCTGAGATGACCGAGGCAGAGCAGACACAGCGAGGTTAGCAGACCACCACGGGGCAGCCACCAACCATGGGCTGGGAAACTTTCTCCCTGAAATAAGGAGGCAAACCAGAAATTAACAACGCAAGTGCTTTGCAAACTGATGCAGCAGGCCGGATAGCCCAGTGTGAATTTTGAAAAGTTGAGTCCTTTGTGAGCTCTGCCACGCCCAGCATCAGAGGCTGCTCTGGAACACGCTCTTAGGCAATCTTCTTGAGAGAGGGTAATGGGTTTCTCTTTGGTGTCTGTCTATCCATCCAGCCATCATCTATTTCTGGATACGGCACCACTTTTGGAGGTAGACAGGGCCATCCTGGTGTGAGATTTGAATTTGAGAAAAAAATGTAGTCTTTTTCCGAAGCTGGGGTGTCATGTCTGAGGTTTTCCACCTTTGCCCCACACCTCCCTAAATGACAACTTCTCCATGTTCAGAGGTTTGACACCCGATGGGCAGATGGGCCTTTGCTCCCTTTGCTTGGCTGGAGCCCTCTCGTCAGCACCTCCTCCTGTCTCCTCCTGCGGGAGTTCGCTTGGCATCGCTTCTTCTGAGCACCTTTCCCTGCCTCCCAGGCAGAACTGGAAGCTCCTCCCCCCATTTTTGTCACCAGACAGCCAGGAGTCTGTGGGCGCTCCCCACCCTTCAGACCTGGATAGGACCAATTCAGATCCCACCACCCAGCTTCTCAGACTGGAGTCAGTGTCCTGCCAGATGTTTCTCTGCATTTTGGGGGTAGGAGGTTTGTGTTCTCAAGGTCGCCTTTGTGCCAGTTTTCAGCCTTGGTCAAGCGTTCTTTGTCCCTATCCATGGCTTTTCCTTGACCTCTGCCGCGGCATGCACCCAACAGAGCCCCTTCTCTTTGATCACTGCTTCCGTGGTAACAGTGAACAGAATTCTGCTGGGAGCCACAGAATGTTTACTGAAGCTTTATGGGTCACTGGAGGTACTTTTAAAAGCAAAGCACTTAAAAATCCGTATCACTCCTCAAAGCGGCCCTCCAGCCAGGCTTTCTCACAGCTGGGCCACCTGTGCACGTCCTGCCTTCTCTTCCCCTCTCTTTCAGGAACTCCAACCACCAATCCCTGTCTCTGACAACACCCGTGCCCTCGTGAACCAAATTGCCGTGCTGCAGAACTTTATCAAGATCTTTCCTAAATAAAGCCAGTGCCTTCCTGATGAAGAATTCCGAGGTCAACTGTTGAGATGATACAGTTTCTTGTTTGTTTCTGTGTCTCACTCTAAACCCGGCTGGACTCCCACTGAAGGCAGAGACCTCAGCTTTGGATTTCTGTATCCCCGGTTCCTGGTAAAGGGATTTGTAGGCGCTCAAGAAGTCCAGCTGTCGCAAGAGTGAATGCCTGTGACCAGAGGGGAGTGAAACGGGCCTCAGGCAGCGCACCCGCCGTGGCTCCCGCAGCAGGGGGGTCGCACGCTGCTGCCTGTTGCTAGGAGATGATGGGCTTCGGAAGGATGTGCAGTGTTGCTTAGCAACACCTCCCCACTGTTCCATCACACAGAATGCACAGCACCAAACAATTCTTACAGCAAGAGTCTTTTGACCTATTTCAGCTAAAAGCAGGAAAGCTCTTTCTGTCTCAGCTCAGATTACATAATTTTTTAAAGGATCACAAGGGAAAAAAACATGGAGGATCCCTGATATTCACACCCAAGACCTACTTTGTTGTTAGCAGGTTAACTGTGTATCAGAGGGACACTGGGAGAATTGCCAAGAGTTCACAGCCTGCCTTCTGCTCCCTGCAGGGACCCTTCACTTAGCTGTAGCCGGCTATCCACTGGGCCTGGGGTGCTCCCTGCATCCCTCCTGCATGCTGGCTTGGCCCTACCGGGGATCGCAAAGCCCAGCTGGTCACCAAGGACAGAGGTGCTCTCTCAATGTGGCTGATGTTTCTCTAACCAGCTTAGCCCAGAAAGAACATTTGGATTCATTGCCCATCTGTAACGCAGAAAACCTTTGTATGAACTTAAGTTCCTTGAGGTATTTGCATTGAAAAAGGCACACATGAATTTAAGCTCCGTGACTGTTTTTCCTTCCCTTCTGGTTCCTACTAACTTCTACACGGGAGAGGGTTCGCAGGGGGTGGGGTGTCCAGGCTGCACGATTGGCTGAAGAAGAGCTCCCTGCTAGTCTCTGTGGGTACAGGGAAGGCCCCATGTGGCTGTAGAGCCTTTGGAAGCTCAGCCCGCCGAGGGCGGTGCTCCCCAGGTTCCACTGAAGCTGAACAGCACTGGAGCTACGAATGCAGGAAGGAGGCGCTGCCCACACCCTGAGCTCTCAGTCTGGCTGGGAAGCCGGCAGTCGCTGTGTCCTATAAATGCACCTCGCACACTGGACAACACTGTAGCTCATGCTTGAATGAAGGTTCTCTAACAGGAGTGTTTCCTCCGGAAGGCACATCACAGCCTTCCCGCACTTAGGAACAATTAGACAACGCTTCAGCACTATGCCTGGGGACCACGTTAAACAGCACAATCACCACCCAAAAGCACAAAATGCAAAAGATGTGGCACTAAATGGACCAAGAAAAGACCCTGTGTGTAGGGAACAAGAGGCAGAGCCTTGCCTTGTTTGACCTCGGCAGGGAACTGCGTGTCAGGCAACTCACATTTTTCACAGCTTTGCACATGTCTGCAAATGACCACAGAAGCACCACGAGGACTCAGTTTTGAGGTTACGAATGCTTTTTAGAGAGTAGGTGACTGTGGCCAAGCGCGATGGCTCACAACTGTAATCCCAGCACTTTGGGAGGCCGAGGCGGGTGGATCATGAGGTCAGGAGTTCAAGACCAGCCTGGCCAAAATGGTGAAACCCCCTTCTAGATTAAAAATACAAAAAATTAGCTGGGCATGGTTGCGGACGCCTGTAATCCCAGATACTCGGGAGGCTGAGGCAGAGAATTGCTTGAACCCAGGAGGCAGAGGTTGCAGTGAGCTGAGATTGTGGCACTGCACTTCAGCCTGAGAGACAGAGTGAGACTCTTTCAAAAAAAAAAAAAAAAGAGAGAGTAGGTGACTTTGCAAATGTGGATTTCATGACTAATGTGGATAGACTATATGTATGTATATATGTGTGTGTGTACATATACAGCATTATCTTTGAAAGTTGAACATGTACACACATACATTTCTGTGCATATGTATGTATTTAAAAAGTAAAACTTAAATGCATTTACACCCACCTGCTCCAGGATGGATGAGGAGGCACGACCCTAAGCCTCCCCTCAGTGCTGCCTTTTCCAGCTGCTTGCAGCAATCTCTGGTCACTTGGCTTCAAGACTCCTTGGAGTAGACATTTCCAAACCCCACCTGCCTCAATCAGACCATCCTTGCTTATATAGCAATTCCCAGGGGACCTTGTTACAAATGGGTCCTAACTCCATTCCTGACCTACTCAAGCAGAATCTAAGGGAGGAAAGGCTGGAGCCTTGGAATGTGAGTGTGTACTTAACACGGTTTACAAAGCTCACAGTTCAAGTTTGAGAATCACTGTGAATAAGTTCCCAGCCAGCTGGAGAAATCAGCGGCTGACACTGGTTGACCCTGGGACACGAGGCAAATCACCAGTGTGGACCACCCTGCCCCTCTTGTGAGCAGATGAGATCACTCAACAGCGTTGTATGCTTCGTGAAAGACCGTGGGCAGTTTCATTTAAAGCTGGGTAACCTAGAGAGAAAAAAATAAATAAATAAAAATAAAATAAAAGAATTGTGTGTGCTTAATGAGAGGAAAAAAATAATTAAGCTGGGAACCCAGGGAAAGTTATGTAACATCCCTGTGTCTCATGTGTAAAGTGAAAGTAATAGTAGTTATCCCTTAAGGTTGTCAAAAATGTTAAAAATGTGTGTTGAGCAGCACTTCCCACGTAGGAACAGTTAACAACCACTTATTATTATCACCATCGCCTGTTGTCCCCTGGACCTGAGCTGACCCCAGAGGCACGCTCTTTCCTCATGCTCACTTTCTCAGCCACCGGAATCTCACCTTTTTTCAGACCTTTCCTGTTTCAGTCTGGATGTTTCTTTTTCAAATGATTACTTTGTAAAAAAAAGTATTTAATGGAAAAGTAGGACTGTGCACCCACCTGGATGGCTACTATAAAAACGACAGCACCCGGTGTTGGCAAGGACACAGAGCAACTGGGATTTGGGGGCTTTGCTGCTGGAAACGTAAATTTCACTTTGTCAAACTTTTTGACATTATCTATGAAAGTTACACATTCACACACACTGTGACCCAGCAATTCTCCTAAATACATAGATACATTCACTGAAAGACATGTGCAAGAATATGATCTGTAAGAATAAAAAAACTAGAAGCAAACTAAATGTTTACGAATAGCAGAACTTATATCCCCACAATGGGGGACAGTAGGCAGCCAGCGTGGACTCACCGCAGTCTTCTCGATGCAGAGGAATCCCATGAACACATGGTTAGGTGCGAGGAGACAGACACTAAAGAGTGCATGCTGAGTGGTTCAATTTGTGTGAAGTTCAAAAAGAGGTAAAACTACTAATATATGAAGTTAGGACTCCAGAGGAGGGTCTCTCAGAAGGGGCGCTCGAGACTAGAAGGGGGATACTGAGGGTTTCCAGGTTGTGCTCAGTAATGTGCTGCTTATACACATGTCTGTACCTTGTGAAAATTCTTTTTATTTGTACACTTATTCAAGCACTTTGTTAAATTTACATTATATTTCAGTAAAGTTCACATTAAAAAAGAAAGGCAGGAACGGGCACAGAGGCTCACGCCTGTAATCCCAGCACTTTGGGAGGCCGAGACTGGTGGATCACCTGAGGTCAGGAGTTTGAGACCAGCCTGGCCAACATGGTGAAACTCTCTCTACTAATAATACAAAAATTAGATGGGCATGGTGGTGCACGCCTGTAATCCCAGACACACAGGAGGCCAAAGCAGGAGAATTGCTTGAACCCAGGAGGTGGAGGTTGCAGTGAGCTGAGATCATGCCATTGCAATCCAGCCTGGGTGGAGTGTGACAAGCCTGTAATCCCAGCAGAGTGAAACCTCCTGGCGAACCATCTCAAAAAAAAAAATAGCCGGGGGAGGCGGCGGGCGCCTGTAGTCCCAGCTACTCGGGAAAAAAATGGAAAAGAGCTGAAGGCATGCATGAGAGATGTCTCAAAAAAAAAAAAAAAAAAAAATAAATAAATAAAAAATAAAAATAAAAATAAAAAAAGAAAAGAAAGGCAATATGAAGATGTATTGGGTTGGAGGTGGGGATAGATGTCTAAGATGGAGAACAGGCCAGGTGCAGTGCTCATGCCTGTAATCCCAGCACTTTGGGAGGCTGAGGCGGGTAGATCACAAGGTCAAAAGTTCGAGACCAGCCTGACCAACATGGTGAAACCTTGTCTTTACTGAAAATACAAAAATTAGCCAGGCACGGTGGTGCATGCCTGTAATCACGGCTATTCAGGAGGCTGAGGCAGGATAATCACTTGAACCCAGGAGACAGAGGTTGCAGTGAGTCAAGATCACGTCACTGCACTCCAGCCTGGGCAACAGAGTAAGACTCCATCTCAAAAAAAAAAAAAAAAAAAAAAAAAAAAAGACGGAAAACAATGAAGTAGTATTGAAAAATAGAGAAGGAAACTTGCAGAGGAGTTTAAGAGAATATTTTACCTTTAATGATTTTGAAAGACTAAACACAGAAACCCAAAGATTCAAAGAAAAGTGGCAAGGAGTCCCACAGCACCGAGACTGGAGAAGCATAAGTGGGAGGCAGGGCCCTGGGTGGTCTCAGGAGACAGCAGCAGTGAGGCCCCTAGAGGTCGTTTGTGAGGTCCTGGTATCCCCTGGGAGGGCAAGCGGACCCAGCATGTCCCCACAGCCTGAGCTGTGTGAGTGCTCTTACCTGGCATTCAGCCCACAGAGTTTCATGGAGCAATTACCATGGGCCAAGAGACTCCTCCCACCCAGCGGAGACCAAACCTCCCGGTGGGACTGATCTACTGTGTTCTCTGGAGCAGAGAGGTGGCCTCTCTTCCAGCATTTCCCAGACTTACCTGTGTGATGGCATCACTGAGGCACTTGCTGTAAACACGGGTTCCCGAGCCTGTTACCTGGAGGTTCTGATCTGGTTGGTCTGAGTTGGAGTCCAGGATCCCAGGCTCTTCCTCCAACCAGATTAGTTGGGGAAACAGTGCTCTCATGCAAGGGGATAGTCTTTTGACAAGAATAAGCACATTACTGTAAATAGTGAGACAGTGCTTTGAAAATAATCCAAAATATTATCAAAATATAATTTCCTGTTGGGAAAAAGGAAAATGGGGAGGGACCCTGACAGTGAGCCTGGCAGTAAAGTTGCTGGATAGAAACACACGATGCCCAGTTAAATATGAATCTCAGACACACAATGAATAATGTTTTAGTATAAGTATCTCCTAAATATTGTGCCGGATGTACTTATACTAAATTTCTTGTTTATCTGAAATTCAGACGTAGCTGGGTACTCTGTATTTGTAGTTGCTAGATGGGGCTGCCTCTCCAGGAAGGGTTGAAAAGGCTTTGGAAACTTGCTCCAGCCGTCTGTGAGTGGTGAAGGGCCACAGGGAACTTCACCCAAAATATGGCTTCCTGGTATGGTATTTTGTATTAAAGGCCCTTGGGGATCAGCAGATGGTAGAAGACACTTTTTCCCTACCTCCATGAAGACTGGACAGACCTGCCAAGGAGAAAAATTGTTCCCCAAGTACCTCTGGCCCCGTCCCTTTGTTTTCATTAACTGAACTCACAGTAAGGCGTGATGGCTCACATCTGTAGTCCCAACTGTTTGGGAGGTCGAGGCAGGAAGACTGCTTGAGGCCAGGATTTCCAGACCAACCTGGGCAACATGGCAGGTTCCATCTCTATTATTTACGTACGTGTATCAAAAAACCCAATTCATATCACAGAAAGGAAGACTGAAGACTGTCAACAAGCCTGGACATTTTGTCACAAACCACTGTCTGCTCCTTGGGCCCAACTTTGTAACAGACCATTGTATGTTCTTCAAGCTCCTGAATTTCCTTACAAATCATTACCAAACCCCCCAAATCATCCACACTTCCCCATCTCCCTTTTCCCTAAGAAGTAGGGTGTTATACTTTTCTTTTTTTGGAGACGGAGTCTTGCTCTGTCGCCCAGGCTTGAGTACAGTGGTGCAATGTTGGTTCATTGCAACCTCTGCCTCCTAAGTTCAAGTGATTCTCCTGCCTCAGCCTCCTGAGTAGCTGGGATTACAGGTGCCCACCACCAGGTCCGACTAATTTTTGTATTTTTAGGAGAGATGGGGTCTCACCATATTGGCCAGGCTGGTCTCAAACTCCTGACTTCAGGTGGTCTGCCTGCCTCGGCCTCCCAAAGTACTGGGATTACAAGTGTGAGCCACTGCACCGAGCCTAGAAGTAGGATGTATAAGCATCTGTACCCACTAGGATGTCAGGCTGTCACTGTGATTCTCCAGTGTGCATGGTGGTGATACAGTTGCATGCCTTTTCTCTTATCAATCTGCCTTTTTGTGAGTTGATTTTTCAGTGAACATTCTGAGGGTGAAGGGGAAGCTTCCTGGCTGCAATAGCCATGGGCAGGTTGGGAAGGGGATCTGAGGTAGACTGTCAGGAGGCCAGATGATGATAGGAATATTTACTGACTATCAATAGAGCCAGGAACACTTTTTTTTTTTTTTTTTTTTTTTTTTTTTTGAGATGGAGTCTTGCTCTGTCACCCAGGCTGGAGTGCAGTGGTGCGATCTCGGCTCACTGCAACCTCTGCCTCCCAGGTTCAAACAATTCTCTGCCTCAACCTCCTGAGTAGCTGGGACTACAGGCACCTGCCACTAGGCCCGGCTAATTTTTTTGTATTTTTACTAGGAATGGGGCTTCATCATCTTGGCCAGGCTGGTCTTGAACCCCAGGTGGTCTTGGTCCACCTGCCTCAGCCTCCCAAAGTGCTGGGATTACAGGCGTGAGCCACCACGCCCAGCCAGAAATTATTGTTTAAACTGTTGACCTGAGGTTTTCCATTTCTCTCAGCAGAAAACATTATAAATGAAAACAGCTAGTTATTCCAAGGCTGTGGCTCCCAACTTTGGCTACAAATGGGACCCACTTGACTGGGTAAATAAATAGATTAATTAATTAATTAATCAATAAAACAACCACTGATTTCTGGGTTCCACATTTAGAAATTCTAATTGTGGGAAACAGGTGCTCGGTGTTGCAAAATCAACACTGAGACAAAGGATCTCTCAGCAAGGCTAGTTTACTTTCCGCAGAAAGGGTGCTGCTCGCTAGAAGCCTTGCCACAAGAGCACACCTGAACAAAGGAGACAGGGACATTTATAATCTTTGTAACCTGACGCAATCATCCTATGGCTGTGTCCCATTTCCATTGACTGGAATGGGACCTCACATTCTAAGCTTGACCCAACTGGCTAACAGCTTGAAACTTTTCTAAATAGGCGAAGGGGAAAGAGGACAAAGAAAAGAGGAAGCTAGTCATGAGAGGGTCAGAAGGGTTTCCAAATAAGGAATGGCATGCACTATAGTCCAGAGCTCACTTAACACTGTCCAGGCATGTCAGGTCACATCAGAGTAGCTGCATTGGAACATATATAGATATGCATGGAGCAAAGAAATGACAAGCTCTTTATGGTTTTAAGAAACTTTGAAGAACTTCTCCATTCCTTACACTGATTTAATTGATGTTTGGTGAATGAAAGGTTGATATTGTGATATAATAAGAAATATGTATTTGGTCTTTGTCCCCATTTCCGGGAACAGAGCTCCTAAAAGCCTTGGAATGGAATTTCCTGAGTGATAAAGGTTAGAGGAATATCTTTTATTATTCACAATAAGCCTCTTTCAAACATCTGGAGGTAATGCTAATGAGCTGACCCTTGGAGGATGGGGGCTGCTTGCCCCAGCATCCTGCTTGTGATGAGAGGGTGGGAACTTTCAGCCCTATCCCCTGGTCCTCCAAGGAGGGGAGGAGGACTGGAGACTGACTTAATCGCCTGTGGTCAAAGATCTAATCAATCATCCCTATGTAAAGAAGCCACCATAAAAAAATTGCAAACAAAGCATGTTTGAAAATTTCCAGGTTGATGACCACATTGAGGTGCTGTGAAGTTGTTGTACCCAGAGAGGGCAAGGAAGCTCTGTGGTGCCCACCCCTCACCCTTGCCCTGTCCGTCTCTTCCATTTGACTGCTTCTGAATTGTATTCCTTGTAATGAACCACCAATAGTGGATAAAGTGATTTCTTGAGTTCTATAAGTCGTCCTAGCAAATTATGGAACCCAAGGAGAGGGTTGTGATTGATAGTCAGTTGGTGAGGATTGCGGGTAGCTCTTAGGATTGTGACTGGTGTCTGAAGTGAGGGCAGTCTTGTGGGACTGAGCCCTTAGCTTGTGTGGTCTGCACTAACTCTGGGTATTTAGTGTAAGAATTGCTTAATGTGAGGGGAAAAATACACATTTGGCATCAGCAGTATTGTGTGAGAGTAAAGAAAAGCAGTTTGTTTTCTTTTTAGAAATGCATTGGGGATTTTTAAAGCTGGCATGGGGTTGAGAGCGTGTGCTGTAACATTGGGATATTCGAAGGAACACAGACGCTGCCTCAGAACCCCTTCCAGGCAGAGCTGGGCAAGGGTAGCTTTAGGAAAAGGTTCAAGCCATTCTCCTGCCTCAGCCTCTCCAGTAGCTGAGATTACAGGCGCCTGACACCATGCCCTGCTAATTTTTGTAGTTTTAGTAGAGACAGGGTTTCACCATGTTGTCCAGGCTGGTCTCAAACTCCTGACCTCGTGATCTGCCCACCTCAGCCTCCCAAAGGGCTGGGATTACAGGCGTGAGCCACCATGCCCAGCCTGGCCTTAAATATTTTTAATCTTATTTTATTTTATTTATATGTGTATATATATATTTTTTTGAGATAGAGTCTCGCTTTGCTGCCCAGGCAGGAGTGCAGTGGTGTGATCTCAGCTCACTGCAACCTCTGCCTCCCGGCTTCAGGTGATTCTCCTGTCTCATCCTCCTGAGTGGCTGGGACTACAGGCACCCGCAATCATGCCCGGCTAATTTTTTGTATTTTTAGTAGAGATGGGGTTTCACTGTGTTAGCCAGGGTGGTCTCCATCTCATGACCTCGTGATCCACCTACCTCGGCCTCCCAAAGTGCTGGGATTACAGGCGTGAGCCACCGCACCCGACCATATTTTATTTTAAAGAATAGGTAAATACACACATGAACAAACATTTAAAGGTCCAAAAGGGAAAAGTAAGTTTTCCTCTCTCCTCTGCCTTTCATTTCATCTAATTACCCCCAATGCCATTACTCCTAGGTTTCTTGGTTATCCTATGATAAATATCCTATGTGCTTATGAACATTCGTGAATATATATATGTATTTTCACATAAGTGGTAATATGCTATATTCACTATTCTGCATGTTGCCTTTGTCACTCACATTACATCTTGTAGCATCGTCTGTATCAGTATACATAGTCCTTCCTCTTTCTTTCTTTTCTTGGAGGCAAGAAACCTTCCTCTGTTGCCCAGGCTGGAGTGCAGCGGTAGGATTTCCACTCACTGCAACCTCCCCTTCCCGTGTTCAAGCAATTCTCATGCCTTAGCCTCCCACGTAGCTGGGATTACAGGTGTGCGTCACCACACCAGTCTAATTTTTGTATTTTCAGTAAAGAAGGGGTTTTACCGTGTTGGCCAGGTTGGTCTCATACTCTCACAAAGTGTTGGAATTACAGATGTGAGCCACCACAACCAACTGCCCTTTTTCATTTCTTTTCTTTTCTTTTCTTTTTTCTGAGACGGAGTCTCACTCTGTCACCCAGGCTGGAGTGCAGTGGCGCGATCTCAGCTCACTGCAAGCTCCGCCTCCTGGGTTCACGCCATTCTCCTGCCTCAGCCTCCCAAATTGCTGGGACTACAGGTGCCCACCACCACACCCGGCTAATTTTTTGTATTTTTAGTAGAGATGGGGTTTCACCGTGTTAGCCAGGATGGTCTCGATCTCCTGACCTCGTGATCCACCCGCCTCGGCCTCCCAAAGTGCTGAGATTACAGGGGTGAGCCACCATGCCCGGCCCTTTTTCTTTTTTAATAGCTACATACTATTCCATTGTGGGGATGTGCACATGATCATTTAGCCAGGCCACCACTGATGAACATGTGGAACAAACAGTGTCACAATGAATATGCTCATGAGTACATAGGTTTGCACTTACACCAGTATATCTAGGATAATTATTGAAGAATAGAATCCCTGGATCTAAGGGTACATATGTATATTTCAAATTTTGGAAACTATTGTCAAATTGCCTTTGTAGAGATTGTACCAGTTTACATACTCACGAGCAATATATGAAGTGTCATGTTTCTCACACCCTCAGAAACCTAGCGTATGTTTTGATCTTGAGGCAAAAGCTGTTTGCTGAACACTCATCCTGTGCACGGCATTCTGCTGGGTGCTGGGAGCATGTGGAAGGCTGTGATAGGGAGCAGCCCTTGCCCCGCCGGGCGACCTGGTAGACTTCCCCTGCTGGGCAGAGCAGTCCCATGAGATCAGCAGCAATGTTCAAGTCAGTGAGGTTCACAGAGGGCGTGTGGATTGGGAGTGTTGGTTTGCTGTGGTTCTGGTTTATTTTAAATGGCTGTCAGTTTGTGGGAAGGGTTATATGAAGGTCACAAAACAAAGGAGGAAATGGTTCAGAGGGCAAGGGAGGGACAGGGGCAGAGTGAGGACAAGAGTAGAGTAGATGAATGGTTTCTGGAGTCATCTGGTGCTGGGAGAGTGGGGAAGAGCATGGAACACAGGGAGGAGGGAGAGTTTGGGGTAAAAAAAAAAACCCCAAAAAACAAAATCTAAACCATGAGGGAAGACATGGTGTTTAAAAATGCCTGGAAAATTTCACAGAACAGTTATTTTTAGGGGGGGCTTGTAGTTAATTTCATGAATTTTAGAATTTCCTTGTCTCCCAGCCTCCAGCTTTCATATCTCAATACCTTTTTATTTTTAGGTTTTAGGTGGTTCGCCATTTTTGCTTAGTCACTTTGGTGATTGAACATTGGCATCTTGGGGACCACTGGCAGTGTGTGGGGAGCTGGGAGGAGGTCCGGGAGGGCCCTGGGTTTGTGTTGAAGCAAGTTAAGCCCTGAGCCAGTTGCCACTGGAAGTTCTACAGGAGGCTGGACACTTCTTAGGTGAAACTGGAGTGTCAAGCTCAAAGCATGTTTAAGTCAATTGGTTTCAGTACCTTTTTTTTTTTTTTTTTTTTTTTTTTTTTTTTTGAGACGGAGTCTCGCGCTGTCACCCAGGCTGGAGTGCAGTGGCCGGATCTCAGCTCACTGCAAGCTCCGCCTCCCGGGTTCACGCCATTCTCCTGCCTCCACCTCCCGAGTAGCTGGGACTACAGGCGTCCGCCACCTCGGCCGGCTAGTTTTTTGTATTTTTTAGTAGAGACCGGGTTTCACCTTGTTAACCAGGATGGTCTCGATCTCCTGACCTCGTGATCCGCCCGTCTCGGCCTCCCAAAGTGCTGGGATTACAGGCTTGAGCCACCGCGCCCGGCCTTTTTTTTTTTTTTTTTTTTTGAGATGGAATCTCGCTCTGTCACCCAGGCAGGAGTGCAGTGGCACGATCTCAGCTCACTGCAAGCTCCGCCTCCCGGGTACACCCCATTCTCCTGCCTCAGCCTCCCGAGCAGCTGGGACTACAGGTGCCCACCACTGCACCTGGCTAATTTTTTGTCTTTTTAGTAGAGACGGGGTTTCACCATGGTCTCGATCTCCTGACTTCATAATCCACCTGCTTTGGCTTCCCAAAGTGCTGGGATTACAGGCGTGAGCCACCGCCCCCAGCCTATTTTTTTGAGACAGAGTCTCACTCTATTATCCAGGCTGGAGTGCAGTGACATGATCTCAGCTCACAGTAACGTTCACATTCCGGGCTCAAGTGATCCTCCTGTCTCAGTCTCCCAAGTAGCTGGGACCAGAGGTGCGTGCCACCACGCCAAGATAACTTTTTGTATTTTTTGTAGAGACGGGGTTTCACCATGTTGTCCAGGCTGGTCTTGAACTCCTGAGCTCAAGCAATCTGCCTCCCAAAGTGTTATAGGGCTCAATGCATTCAATTAAGTGGTTCGTTCAGTTATTTATTTGTATCAACAAAGACTTTAATTTGGGGATTATAATTCAGCACGTTATGAGCTCCTGCAGGCTAAGCCCTGTATCCTTTTGCGAGTCCCCATTTGATTTTTGAGCGCTTCTTGTATTTTGGCTCCGCAAGACGTTCAGGCCCATCTTGTATTTTCCCTGCCCCATCCCTAGAACCAACTCCTCTCTGAGGAGCCCTGGTTTCTCTTCTTGGAGAATGGGCTCTGGAAACAATATCTGGGAGCAGGGCGTGCTCGTGTTACTAACGTGTCACTGCTAGATTTTCTCAGTCCACAGACCTAGCAATGCCTGTATCTACAGTGGCTCATGCTCACACATCTGTATGCACATCTGTCATTTCTATCTATGTATGTCTGTTTTTTAAGTTTAATACAGGGACAGGGCCTTTAGGGGGCCTAAAGTTGGAGGTGGAAATAGGGCTGCATGTGTCCAGGGCCCCCACAGAGGCTTCCGTTTTACTCTATAGATTTGTGTTTTTGTGTTCTAGTTGGTCGTCCCTCCCTATCCCCTCCTTCCCCTTTCTGGGGGCAGGTAGGGGCAGAAAGAACCAGAGCTTGCAGCCCAGGAGACCACCTGAGGTACCCCCAAGTCTCGTTTCTGGAGGTCTGGCGGAACTCTCGGAAATTCATTCTAGACCTGGCCTGGCCTCTGAAGCTAAGTTGCCCTAGCCAAGTGCAGGGTAGTCCTGGGCGTTCCTGCTTGGATCCAGCTCAGAGCAGAGCTCTGGAAACAGGCCTGGGTGAGCTTAGAGACCAGCCCCACCAGGCCCCGGTCCACCCAGCCTTATGCCTGGCAGCACTGATTGATCGCCGACCTGTGGCTCTGGGTGGCTCTGTCCGCATGTCCCCACGTTCATACCGAGACCACTATTGCTAATGTGGTATCCACTAAAAACCTGTCATCTAAGGGAAATTTATCTCCCGATAATCCATGGCCGATGATGAGGCCTGGTTGTGTTGCTTGAGCATCAGTGCGGTTTTCCATTTTTCTTTAAACACACTTGCTAGGCATCTGGCAAGGGCTATTGTAAACACTTCCCATCATTCCTATGCATTTCTATTTTAGCCTCGAGTTCTGCAGTGCCAGGAGAGACCCCAGGTCTTTGCTCTGTCATTTGTAAAGAACTTGCCTTGGCCGGGCACGGTGGCTCACATCTGTAATCCCAGCACTTTGGGAAGCCAAGGTGGACGGATCATGAGGTCAAGAGATCAAGATCATCCTGGCTAACTTGGTGAAACCCTGTCTCTACTAAAAATATAAAAATGAGCTGGGAGTGGATGCGGGCACCTGTAATCCCAGCTACTCGGGAGGCTGAGGCAGGAGAATCGCTTGAACCCGGGAGGCGAAGGTTGCGGTGAGCCGAGAGCGTGCCACTGCACTCCAGCCTGGGCAACAAGAGTGAAACTCCATCTGAAAAAAAAAAGAAAAGAAAAGAACCTGCCTTGCAGCCGGACAGAGCTGATTGCTCTGGTGTTCATGGTTAAACATTGTCAAACCAGCAGAACTGGCTGGCCCCAACCTAGGAGGTTTCCCCTCAATGGCACTGGCATGAGAAACAGAAAACAAAACCAGGACTAGGCTGAGAAGAGATAATCACAAGGTCAGTGTCCAGAACTCCCCGATTACTGAGTGTACAAGAAGGAAGAAGGTGGGACAAAGGGAAAAAAAAATCAGAAAGGGGTAGGCTTAGGCTTAGCAGAATTCTCCCCGCCCCCCCAACTCCCCTCCCACATCCAAGGTGGCTCTCCTGAGCTTACAGATGGTGAACGCCTGGAAGGCAGGCCTGCCTCAGTCCCTCACCCACCGTGCTGCCTTAAGCAACTTGCTCATTCTCAAGGGACTCTGGGATTCCTCCGCCCCTGGGTGGCCTCCTTTGTCACAGGTGCCAGGAGCATGCTAATAACTTACTTAATAGTAGTACTCTGAAAGGAAAATAAATCTTGAGGCCCAAAAATCACCAAGCTAAATGGGAAAGTCAAGCTAGGAACTGCTTAGGGCAAACCTGCCTTCCATTCTATTCAAAGTCATCCCTCTGCTCACTGAGATAAAGGCATATCCCATTGCCTTCTTTGGAAAGGCTAATCAGAAACGCAAAAGAATGCAACCGTTTGTCTTTCATCTACCTATGACCTGGAGGTGCTCCCCGCCCCCACCACTTCGAGTTGTCCCGCCTTTCCTTCAAGTTGTCCCGCCTTTCCAGATGAACCGATGTTCATCATACATATGTTGATTGATGTCTCCTGTCTCCCTAAAATGCATAAAATCAAGCTGTGCTCTGAACCCCTTGGGCCCATAGCAGGACTTCGTGAGGCTGTGTCACTGGCATGCATCCTTAACTTTGGCAAAATAAACTTCCCAAATTGACTATGTCTCAGATACATTCGGGGTTCACAGTACCATGGTGGTTACCTGTTTCCTTCATTGGACCAATAACTCCTGGAGAACAGCCACCAAAGAACCTTGATCTTTCTATCCTACATGCGTACCCCAAATAGGTACATAATCCATCTCAGGAAATTTCATAAATGCTGGTTAAATCAAATACAATTTAGGTAAGGAGAGAGAGTGAGTGCAGATACTAATTTTTGGAGTTCAGTTATCACTTTTTTTTTTGGAAAAAACGTTTTGTTGTTCAGAGATACTTGACAATGGGATAACTCTTACAAAAGTGCAGCGTTCGGCTGGGTGCAGTGGCTCACGCCTGTAATCCCACCATTTTGGGAGGCCAAGAAGGGTGGATCACGAGGTCAGGAGTTTGAGACCTGTCTGACCAATATGGTGAAACCCATCTCTACTAAAAATACAAAAATTAGTCAGGCGTGGTGGTGTGCGCCTGTAATCCCAGCTACTCAGGAGGCTGAGGCAGGAGAATTGCGTGAACCTGGGAGGCAGAGGTTGCAGTGAGCCAAGATTGCACCACTGCACTCCAGCCTGGGTGACAGAGCAAGACTCCGTCTCAAAAAAATATATATAAATAAATAAACATTTTTTTTAAAAAGCAGCATTAATGAGTTAAGTGTAGATAATCCAACCCATACGGATGAAATTTCCCTTTAAGTGCTTGACTATGTGTTTAGAAATTGAACTGAGATGAGCGGGGAAGGGAGGAAGAGAGCATTTGGCAGAAGGAGTTTGAGAGTTTGCTGAACCAGAATGTAGCAGGGAAAAAAAAATCTCAGGCAAAGGCCTGGCTGGATTTTGTCATTGCTAATGAGAAGCAGGTATTGAAAATATGCTACAGCTCCTTGCAAATCTAGCCAGGAATTGTTGCCTGCTGACCTCTCCGCTCTTCTAGGCCTGCTGACCCCAGAAGCTAGCACAAGATAGAGCTGCCCAGTTTAAATGTAAATTCTACCCTGTTATTTGTCCTCAATGGATTTGAAAAAAAAAATGTTAGAATTCAGGCTGCAAAAGTCCGTCTAGGAGGCCTATGGAATGTCACATGTCCCCCAACCCATGTGCACCTATTTGGCCAGTTTGCCCTTTCTCTGCTACCCAGACATGCTGTCTGGGTCTTTCCAAAAGCCTGCCTGCAGCTCCCAGGGCTGTCCTAACTGCCTGTCACATTTTTCAGGCAGAGGTAACAGGTTCCTAGAAAACGTCTTCCAGGCTAGGCGTGATGGCTTATGCCTGTAATCCCAGCACTTTAGGAAGCCGAGGCAGGGGATCATCTGAAGTCAGGAGTTCAAGACCAGCCTGGCCGACGTGGTGAAACCCTGTCTCTACTAAAAATGCAAAAATTAGCTGGGTGTGGTGTTGGGTGCCTGTAATCCCTCTTACTGGAGAGGCCGAGGTGGGAGAATCACTTGAACCCAGGAGACGGAGGTTGCAGTGAGCCGAGATCGTGCCATTGCATTCCAGCCTGGACGACAAGTGCGAAACTCCGTCTCAAAAAAGAAAAAAAGAAAGTAAGAAAGAAAGAAAATGTTGGCCCGGAAAGGAAGCTGTGGACAGTGTTTAGGGAGAGGAAATAATTTTACATGGATTCTAAAGGAAAACTAGGGCTCCAGCTGGATCTCTTGTCAGCTCACAGGAGGCTGCCCCTGTCAGGGGACTGCAGGGGCCGCGCTGCTGAGAGTGTGCCCAGGAAGGGCCAGTGTTCACTGGAGAACCTTCACAGCGCCAAAGCCATCAGAGGGAGTCCTCTGAGGAACGAGGCCCAGTCTATACAGCAGCTTGTAACAGGGAGGGGTTGCCGAGGCCTGGACCCCGAGATCTTATCCACAGGGCACCATAGGCCTCAGGAGGGCTATTACCATGAGCAATAGGAAACCCTGTGACTCCTCGGGACTGAAAACCAAACAGAACATACACTGCAACAAGACAGATCACAGCCACGCATGTGGAGAAGTTTCCCAGCCAGGCATTGCTGGTTCCAGGACCCTTCTGTTTTACCTGGAAAATGGCGTCATTTCCCTTCTGTTTTACCACCCTCCCCCACCCAGGCTCTCATTTCCTATCACTGTTTTTCTGTTGTCATGGTTAAAATCTGCTGACCCAGCTTGGGCAACATGCTGAAAGCCCCATCTCTTTTAAAAATACAGAAAAATTAAGGGTGGCGCATGTCTGTAGTCCTAGCTACTCAGGAGGCTGAGGTGGAGGGATCCCCTGAGCCTGGGAGGTCTGAGGCTGCAGTGAGCCATGACCGCACCACTGCACTCCATCCTGAGCAACAGAGTCAGCTCCTGTTAAAAAAAAAAAAAAAATTCTCCTGACCTAATGCAAGGCTCCTGTATCCATTGGAACCCTGAGAGCCAACAAACAACACAAGTCGGTGTGGAGCAACACGCTGTTTTAATGAGCACCTGGGTGCAGGCGGGATGAGACCTAAAATGGCATCAGCCCCAAGTGAGGGACGGGGCAGGGCTTTTTTTTTTTTTTTTTTTTTTTTTTTTTTGAGACTGAATCTCGCTCTGTCGCCCAGGCTGGAGTGCAGTGGCCCGATCTCAGCTCACTGCAACCTCCACCTCCTGGGTTTACACCATTCTCCTGCCTCAGCCTCCCCAGTAGCTGGGACTGCAGGCGCCCGCCACCTCGCCCGGCTAGTTTTTTGTATTTTTAGTAGAGATGGGGTTTCACCGTGTTTGCCAGGATGGTCTCCATCTCCTGACCTCGTGATCCGCCCTCCTCGGCCTCCCAAAGTGCTGGGATTACAGGCGTGAGCCACCGCGCCTGGCCTGGGGCAGGGGTTTTGGAGTCCTCTGTAAACAGGAAGTGCCCCAGTGTGACGTGACTGCTACACAGTACCCAGACGGCTTCCCTCTCCATCTTCAGGGGATGTGTGTCTTCTGACCAGCTCACTTCTTGCTTCCGCTATCTTGCTGACACGCTGCTGGCGCAAGTGGCCTTGTGCCTTGGGACTGGGCCTGAGGAGAGAGGAGTTATTCATTCTCTTAAGCTTTCAGGCCCCTGGGGAGAATCTTTCACTAAGGAACTTTGGAAGGGGTTCTGTGGCTGGATCCCAACAGGCCAGGACCATAAGAATGGCACAAAGATGCTACAGTGCAGGTGTGGATTTTCACCTCACAGGGGCAGGTGTGCACTCGGGTTGAGGATGGTGAATGTTCTGTGGTCGGGGAGAGCCAGGTTTCCCACAGCTAGAGAAATAAGTTACAAATGAGGCTAGGTTGAACTTGTGGTGCGAGATCGGCCTCACAGGTGTGGATATGAGTTCATGGAGTTTTAAATAGATACACACGGGCCAGGTTCAGTGGCTCACATCTGTAATCTCAGCACTTTGGGAGGCCAAGGTGGGAGGACTGCTTGAGGCCAGGAGTTCAAAACCAGCCTGGGCAACATAGCAAGGCCCTGTCTCTGTATTAGGCAGGATTTGCTGACAGATTATACAGGATGAGTAAGGAAAAGAGAGGAGCCAATTTTCATCCCTGGGTTTTGGTTTGAACAATGGAATGGGGAAAATGGAAGCACAGTAAGTCCTTGCACAAGGGCAGCAGCGAGTTCCTGAGTGAAGGGGTGCATATTTATGCCAGGGACGCCTGTGTCCACAGGAAGCAATTCCACAGGACAGGTCTACAGTGCTGCAGGAGTGCAGAGGCAGGGGAGGCTCCCTGCAGTCCCGAAGACTCAGGAAGCCACTCGGAGACAGAACCTGGTCAAAGCTGCCCTTCACTTGGCACACAAGAGTAACTGCAGACTCAACAGGAAATGCAAAGTGGGTAACCTGTGTTTCCCATAGAACTCCTTTCATAACTGTAAAAATATATCAGCTCTGTTCTCATCAAAACAGAAATAAGTAGAAATCAGACTCGTAACCATACCAACTTTTTTCGTTGTGTATTCTTTGCAGAGTGAACTTCAGTTAGCTGGTGCAACTAGAAGCCCTGAGACCAGCACTGATGGCTCCCTGACATCAGCACCTTGGCCAGCGGAAGGTTTACATCTGAGTAATGCATGGGGCAGGGCTCCTCCCTAGGAACGTGTGATTTCATGTGTCATTAATGTGTCCAATTTGGCAAAGAAAACTAAAGACAGAAGAATTGCAGGGACATGGGCATCTTTGGCCATTTATTTCGCCCCAGAATGTTGACTCCTTAGCCAGTGGAGTTAAATAAATAAATTTATCTGGTTTTTGTTGTTTTGTTTTGTTTTGTTTTGTTTTTTTGAGACCACAGGGGTCCCACCAAGGGACAGAATGGACCAGGGCAGGCAGCCATGTCATCCCAGCAATGCTGTGGGATGAAATAAAAGTTTGGTTGAGGCTAGGCACGGTGACTCATGCCTGTAATCCCAGCACTTTGGGAGGCCAAGGTTGATGGATCTCCTGAGGTCAGGAGTTCAGGACCAACCTGGCCAACATGGTGAAGCCCTGTCTCTACTTAAAAATGCAAAAATTATCTGGGTATGATGACAGGCACCTGTAATCCCAGCTACTCAGGAGGCTGAGACAAGAGAATTGCTTGAACCTGGGAGACAGGGGTTACAGTGAGCCAAGATTGCGTAATTGCACTACAGCCCCAGGACAGAGCGGGACTCTGTCTCAAAAAAAAAAAAGAAAAGAAAAATAAAAAAGGAACCTAGTTTGCTGGCTCTTTTTGGTATGTCTATCTCCATAGACAGATTAGAAAGAAAACCAAATTAGATGAAAGGAATTTGTAATCGGATGATAATTGGCATCTAGGATGAGGTTATGAGAAGACTGGAAACACCTCCAGGTCTAGGCTGCAGACTTTGGGAAAAATTCCTTTGTCATCTGCCTCCCAAGTGCCTAGTGGGTGACACCAGCCAGGGCCACCCGTCATTGGATGATTCAACTCCCACAGGCGGGAATCCATGGGCCCAAAATTCCACCACACTCTGGGTGTGCGGGTGCTGTGGTCTCACTGCAGTCAAAGTGGGCCCATCCATAGTGTAAGGCGGCCCTCATTTTGTCAGGCTCTGGAGTATGATGGCTGCAATGGGTTGAGAAAGCTTAATGGAGGAAGCCAAATTCAAGTTGGTTATGAAAGTCTTTTATTATTTGCTAGCATTTAAAAATAGAAACGCTACTTTTTTTTTTTTTTTTTTTTTGAGACAGAGTCTCACTCTGTCCCCCAGGCTAGAGTGCAATGGCATGGTCTCAGCTCACTGCAACCTCCGCAGTGTAAAGGTAAAAGGTAAAATAGGCTGGGCACAGTGGTTCACGCCTGTAATCCCAGCACTTTGGGAGGCCGAGACAGGTGGATCACTTGAGGTCAGGGGTTCGAGACCAGCCCGGCCAACATGATGAAACCCCATCTCTACGAAAAAAAAAAAAATTAACCGGACGTGGTGGCATGTTCCTGTAATTCCAGCTACTTGGGAGGCTGACGCAGGAGAATTGCTTGCACCTGGGAGGCAGAGGTTGCAGTGAGCCAAGATTGCGCCACTGCACTCTAGCCTGGGAAACAGAATGAGACTCTGTCTCAAAAACAGAAAAAAAGAAGAAAGAAAAACGTAAAATATTTAGTAGTTGTCATTTTAAAAATGAAATAATAGACATTGCGTTGCACTGATGGTTTTTTGACTTTGCTCCTGTGGATCAATGGCTGCTCACAGAAAGGAGGATTCTTCCCATACACGTGGAGACAACCTCTGTCAATAATTAATGGACAGAAAATTTAAAAAGGAACAATCAAGGCTGAGTGTGGTAGCTCACGCCTGCAATCCTAGCACTTTGGGAGGCCGAGGCGGTGGATCACCTGAGGTCAGAAGTTTAAGACTAGCCTGGCCAACATGACGAAATCCTGTCTCTACTAAAAATAAAAAAATTAGCGGGGCACGGTGGCAGGTGCCTGTAATCCCAGCTACTTGGGAGGCTGAGGCAGGAGAATTGCTTGACCGGGAGGTGGACGGTGCAGTGAGCTGAGATCGCGCCACTGCACTTCAGCCTGGGTGACAGAGCAAGACTCTGTCTCAAAAAAAAAAAAAAGGAAAGGAACAATCAGACCCTCCCTGACTTAAAAGCTCCTGATGGCTCCCCATTGCAGGCAGTCTGGGTCCCTGGCGTGGTATTTAAGCCCTCCCGACCTCACCTTGCTCCCCTTCCTGTGCCGGGTGCCCACTGGCCTGCATTGGTTACAAGCCTCTCAATGAGCGCCCACACTTCCTGGCTCCTGCTGCTGCCTGGAACATTGTGTTCCTCCCTCCTGGTTCAGTCCACAGCCTTCCGTCCTTCTGGACCCAGCCCAGGCTCGTCATTTCCTCGAGGACTCCTGCACCCACGCCTGATGGGAAGAAGGTGCTGCTCATCTGGGCTCCCACGGGTCTTATTCTCTGACCTCCTGGTCTGCGGCACTCAGCATCACTAGTCTTTACACACATGGGGAATTTTCTCAAGTTCGAGCATGTCCTGTCTTATTCCTGTCACTTTATGCCAGGGGAGGCCTTGCAGAGGCAGAGGGCTGAGGTGGAGGTGGAGCCGTGTCTGTCTGCTGAGGACAGCTGGGCTGGGCTTGGGACTGGGGCTTTCTCCGAGCAGACACTGCAGAGATTAGACACAGCATTAGCAAGAGAATGCCTGAGATATTGGCAACCCGTGTCCTGCCCTGCCCAGGTCTTATAATCCAGGAACATGACCCATCCTGCTGGCGAAGCATCGTTCTGCCTTTGATACTTACTTTTTCCAGAGGAAAATGGGTGGATGTAGTTGGATCGAGTGGTAATCGACTGAGGCCAGAGAGTGAATATTCTGACAGTATTTCATTTAGGAAATGCTTCCCTGGTTTATGATTGCTGTCGTTAGAAAATAGGATAATTAGTTACACTCAGAAAACCCCAAGAGGGAGTGCAATACCAAGATCCCAGAATACAGAAACAGGTGAAGTACTGGCTTGAGGCAAGGACTCCAGGGAAATTCAGGCCAGGTGCGGTGGCTCAATGCCTGTAATCCCAACACTTTGGGAGGCCAAGGAGGCCGGATCACTTGAGGTCAGGAATTTGAGACCAGCCTGGCCAACACGGTGCAACCCCATCTCCACTAAAAATACAAAACTTAGCCAGGTGTGGTGGCATGCGCCTGTAATCCCAGCTTCTAGGGAGGATGAGGCAGGAGAATCGCTTAAACCTGGGAGATGGAGGTTGCAGTGAGCCGAGATCACGCCACTGCCTTCCAGTCTGAGTGACAGAGCAAGACTCCATCTCAAAAAAAAAAAAAAGAAATTCAGGATAGCTTCTCTGTTCTTGGGCTACTTGGCCCGTTGCTGGTGAAGCCCAGGAAAGGAGAGAGACAAGTGTTCCCCAACCTGGCTACAGAAAGATTCTCCTTCCTAGTTGTCCTTCAGCACATATGTGGGGCCAACTCTTTTTTTTTTTTTTTTTGAGACAGAGTCTCGCTCTGTCGCCGGGGCTGGAGCGCAGTGGCCGGATCTCAGCTCACTGCAAGCTCCGCCTCCCGGGTTCACGCCATTCTCCTGCCTCAGCCTCCCGAGTAGCTGGGACTACAGGCGCCCGCCACTTCGCCCGGCTAGTTTTTTGTATTTTTTTAGCAGAGACGGGGTTTCACTGTGTTAGCCAGGATGGTCTTGATCTCCTGACCTCGTGATCCGCCCGTCTCGGCCTCCCAAAGTGCTGGGATTACCGCGCCCAGCCCAACTCTTTAAAAATATTCTTTTTTATTTCATTGTAAGTACGTAAATAGATACCAAAGCCCTGTACAAAATGCAGGGAGGATGCAGGCTGCAGGAGGTGTGCACAAAGTGTGGCAGGCTGCGTCAGAAGGAGCCCACTCCGTGTGACACAGCCCTCCTTTCCCTGTCTTTTGTCCCCTCACCCTCCCTTCTCCCCTTCTTCCACCTGGGTCTGCTCTTGGCTGCTGTGTCTCCCCTCTCTCCTTAATCTACACTTCCAATATGCTCACTGCCAAGAAACATGCATTTTCACTGTGGATGTTCTGGTCATAATTCAAAACCGAAAATTGTTATTTCTCAGCAAGAAGTTCCAAGTGTGCTTCAGGCGGCTGGGCATGGTGGCTCACACCTATAATCCCTGTACCTTGGGGGGCCGAGGCAGGTGGATCACCTGAGGTCAGGAGTTCAAGAACAGCCTGGCCAACATGACGAAACCCCATATCTACTAAAAATACAAAAAATTAACTGGGTGTGGTGGCGGGTGCCTGTAATCCCAGCTACTCAGGAGGCCGAGGGAAGAGAATCACTTGAACCCGGGAGGCGGAGGTTGCAGTGAGCTGAGATTGCACCATTGCACTCCAGCCAGGGCAACAAGAGCAAGACTCTGTCTCAAAAAAAAAAAAGAAAAAAAAAGGTGTGTTTCAGGCTCAAGTCTTTTAGCACCTCAGACAGAGATCAGGTAATTATCAGGGCTGTCTCCAAGAAGCAGGCAAGAATACAGAGATTCGAGTTGTTCACTGTGTATTTTGGAAGGCCCCTTATCCAGCACTGAGGTTTCAGGTAGAATTATGATCGGATTCAGGGACAAAAATGGTGAAGTGATGTGGGGGAGAAGGCGCATTTTGTGAGTTCCACAGTTGGAGC
Organism: Macaca thibetana thibetana; assembly: GCF_024542745.1. Lineage (NCBI taxonomy): Eukaryota > Metazoa > Chordata > Mammalia > Primates > Cercopithecidae > Macaca > Macaca thibetana. The sequence goes on along the minus strand of NC_065590.1, from coordinate 9,992,818 downwards.
CAGTCGCCAATACTAACCTTGATGTACTTCTCATGACAAAGGCCAGCACTGAATATGTTGAAATGGCACCTTCATTCAAGCCACTAAGACCCCTTCAACACCTTTGTGAGGAAAGGAATGGGAAGGATTATTTCCATTATTTTATGAACAAAGAATAAAAATCCAAGCTCAGGGGTCTTGCCCGCCGACCCTGGATGTGTCAATGATGGAGGAGATGGGCCAGGACACTCCAACCAGCCAGGTCTAGCCATCCTGCCTCTCAGACTGAACACCCCCCAAATCGTGACAGCATTTCTTTTTCTTCCCTCTGAAGGAATAATGTGGAGATTTATTTATTATGGCAGTGAAGGGCTTTAAGATTCATGGATGTGGGTGCTATTGAAAAAAAGATGTGGTAGTGGATTACGTCCAAATTTCAGTCAGTAAGACTACATTTAGTCAAAGTAACGTCTTTTTTTTTTTTTTTTTTTTTGAGACAGTCTCGCTCTGTCGCCCAGTCTGGAGTGCAGTGGTGGGATCTCGGCTCACTGCAAGCTCTGCCTCCCAGGTTCACGCCATTCTCCTGCCTCAGCCTCCCGAATAGCTGGGACTACAGGTGCCCGCCACCACGCCTGGCTAATTTTTTGTATTTTTAGTAATGATGGGATTTCTCCGTGTTAGCCAGGATGGTCTCAATCTCCTGACCTCGTGATCCGCCCACCTCGGCCTCCCAAAGTGCTGAGATTACAGGCGTGAGCTAGCGCACCCGGCCGACACAGACGTTTTTAATGACCACACGAGAGTTCATTGAATGGATGAACTACAATATGTTTAATTCACCCCAACTGAGGGACATGTAGGCTGGGTCCCATCTACTACTGGATTAATGGTGCTGCCGTGAGCGTCAGGCCTTGACATTTGTTTGGATATTTCCAGAGGAGAAATTCCTAACAGTGGCATTGTTGGATCAAATGGATACATACATTAAATATTAACAGATGTAATCATATAACTCTATATAATTATATATGTATGTGTACACACACACACACACACACACACACACACACACAGTCTACCTTCCAGAAAGCCTTCACCAAGAGGCTATTTTCCTTACACTTGTGCCAACGGTGAGTTCTGGGATTTGTAAATATTTTTGCCAATCTGATAGTTAAGTTGACTATGCGTTAAAACAGGTGGTGTGTTTATTAATGACTCGTATATTTCTTTTTTTTTTTTTTTGGAGATGGAGCCTCATTCTCTTGCCCAGGCCGGAGTGATTTCGGCTCACTGCAACCTCCGCCTCCCAGATTCGAGTGATTGTCCTGCCTCAGTCTCCCAAGTAGCTGGGATTACAGCTGCCCACCACCATGCCCTGCGTGGTAATTGAAATAGAAAATAGTTCAATTTTCTAGGTGACAGGTACCCTGTATGACATGTGATGAAAAAGCTGAAAGCATAGTACTGGTATTGATAACTATTTATTTATTTTTGAACTGTCAGAGTATATATGAATATCTGAAGATTCTCTGGCTGGCAGATGGATGTGGAAAGTGTAGAAGAGAGGACTGCTTGTTGTTGCAGTTTTTTTTTGTTTTTTGGGTTTTTTTTTTTTATCTGTTACACATGTAGAGGTCACTAAATTGTCATCTGTTTATTGTCACATAGATTTTGCTTACATTAAAGTATGTCGTCAGTGATGTAAACTTGTTTACACTAAAATAATGCAGCAGAAGATAAATTTCAAATTGAAGGCAGTGATTACCTGGAGGCGCGAAGAGGGGAAGGATGCACAGAGGTATTGCTGTTGTTTCATTTGTGTTATTTTATTTTATTTTTATTTATTTATTTTTATTTTTTATTTTTTTGAGACAGTGTCTTGCTCTATCGCCCTGGCTGGAGTGCAGTGGCGGGATCTTCGTTCACCTCGACCTCTCCCTCCCAGGTTCAGGAGATTCTCCAGCCTCAGCCTTCCAAGTAGCTGGGATTACAGGGCATGCCACTGCGCCCAGCTAATTTTTGTATTGTTAGTAGAGATGGAGTTTCACCGTGTTAGCCAAGCTGGTCTTTTTTTTTTTTTTTTTTTTTTTTTTAGAGTCTTGATATGTCACCCAGGCTGGAGTGCAGTGGTGCGATCTTGGCTCACCGAAACCTCTGCCACCCGGGTTCAAGCGATTCTCCTGCCTCAGCCTTGGAAGTAGCTGGGACTACAGGCACCTGCCACCACACCAGGCTAATTTTTGTATTTTTAGTAGAGGAGGTTTCACCATATTGGCCAGGCTGATCTCGAACTCCTGACCTTGTGATCCACCTCCTTCAGCCTCCCAAAGTGCTTGGATTACAGCACTTTGATTACAGCTTGAGCCACCTCACACGACCACTAGGCTGGTCTCAAACTCCGGCCTCAGGTGATCCCCCAGCTTCGGCCTCCCAAAGTGTTGGGTTTACAGGCATGAGCCACCGCGTCCATTTCTTAAGCTGGAGGATTTGATACTTAAATATTCTTCTTCTTTCTTTTGTTTTGCTGGGGAAGGGCAGGGTCTCACTCTGTCACCCGGGCTGGAGTGCAGTGACACCATCATGGCTCACCACAGCCTACACCTCCCGGGGCTCAGGTGATCCTCCCACCTTGGCTTCCCGAGTAGCTGGGACTACAGGCTCACACCACTATGCCCAGCTAATTTTATTTATGTATTTATTTGTGTAGAGTCAGGGTTTCGCCATGTTGCCCAGGCTGGTCTCAAACTCCTGGGCTCAAGAGATATACCGCCTCAGCCTCCCAAAGTGTTGGGATTACAGGTGTGAACCAGCATGCCTGGCCATAAGTGTATATATTATTCTTTATTCCCTTTTGAATGCTGTGAGTAAAGTATTAATTAATTGCAGGCCTCGATCCTGGACAGACCTAGGCCATCTTCTCACAACACTGTTTCCTTAAAAACGTATCAAGTTCAGTGTGGAATAATGTATGTTGCGAACTAGTTACCTGCTTTGTTTACTGTGAAGCCCTTGGTCTGTGGGACTGTTCCTGCCCTAGGAATGCACACAGGCCTGCAGCCTTCATCACAAGGAGAATATAAAAGACTCATGGAAAACCAAGGCAGGGACTTCCCTCTGTCAACATGAACCACATACACCTTCATCTCTCTTTTTTTTTTTTGAGATGGAGTCTTGCTCTGTCATCGCCCAGGCTGAAGTGCAATGGCGTGGACTCGGTTCACTGCAACCTCCGCCTCCCGGGTTCAAGTGATTCTCCTGTTTCAGTCTCCTGAGTAGCTGGGACTACAGACGTGTGCCACTGCACCCAGCTAATTTTTGGTTTTTAGTAGAGATGAGGTTTCGTTATGTTGGCCAGGCTGGTCTCGAACTCCTGGCCTCGTGATCTGCCTGCCTTGGCCTCCCAAAGAACTGGGTTTAAAGACGTGAGCCACCACACCGGGCCCTTCATCTCATCTCTAGCGACTGTGCATGCTCTGCGTGTGGGTGAGTGAAGGGATGAGAAACTATGTGCATGGGTACTGCTGGGCCTCCCAGTGAGCTGTAAGATGTTGGATATGCTGTATTTTCTGTTCTGCATTCTCTGTACAGTTAAGTAAATGCAGTGCTAAATTGAAGCCATTGAGACTTATGGATCTGACTGCCAATCTGAACATGTGCCCAATGCTGGTGGTAGGAAACATGCCTTAAATAAATACATCTATATTTGAATTAACTTGAAGCCATATGAAAAAATGAAGATCTCTGGGAAAGATAAATACATGGGCAATTATAAAGTAGCATTATTGTAATTTTCATTTTTAATTCCATTTTTATTAATAATTTTCTGCATTTTAAAAAGACCAATGCAGCCGGGTGCAGTGGCTCACACCTGTAATCCCAGCACTTTGGGATGCCGAGGCTGGCGGATCACGAGGTCAGGAGATCGAGACCATCCTGGCTAACACGGTGAAACCCCATCTCTACTAAAAATAGAAAAAATTGGCCAGGTGTGGTGGTGGGCGCCTGTAGTCCTAGCTACTCAGGAGGCTGAGGCAGGAGAATGGCGTGAACCCAGGAGGTGGAGCTTGCAGTGAGCCAAGATCACGCCACTGCACTCCAGCCTGGGCGACAGAGCAAGACTCCATCTCAAAACAAAAAACAAACAAACAAACAAACAAAAAGACAAATGCAAAAAAAACAAGAATTAACCTATTTATTGGGCACATAGTATATAGAGATGTAATTTGGGACATCAGTAACAGAAAGCAGAAGACAAAGATGCATGGAGCATAGTTTTTGTACGCCACTGAAAGTTAAGTTGGTATAGATTCCAAATAGAATGTTGTAGCTTTAATAATTTAAATATAATTCTCACGGTAACTAGAAAGAAAACATCTATACAATACACTCAAATGGAAATGAGAAGAAAATAAAAATTTTTCCCTGAAAAAAATCAAGTAAACACAACACAGGCAATGATGGAGGAAAAAGGGGGCAATAAAGAAATGGCACATGGAAAAAAAATAACAAAATGGCAATAATATTTACTCCTTATCAGTAAATACTTCAAGTATAAATGGATTAAGTTCTCTATTTGAAAGACAGAGATGGGGAAAATGGATACAGAAAAACAGGATCCAATTATTATCTACAGGAGACTCACTTTAGGTTAAAAGACACTAATAGGTTGAAAGTGAAAGGATGGTAAAAAATATTTCATGCAAATAGTAACCAAAAGAGAGCTGAGGTGGCTATAGTAATATCAGATAAAATAGATTTTAAATCCAAAAAGGTCACAAGAGACAGGGAAGGGCATTAATAAAAGGTTTAAAACAGAAAAAAATATAGCAAGTATAAATATTTACACACCTAATAATAAAAATATATGAAGCAAAAGCATGACAGAATTGCAATAGGCAATCCTAGAGCAATAGTTTGAGAATTCAATACCCCACTTTCAATGATCGATAAAACAACCAGAGAAAACATAAGAAATTAGAAGACTTGAACAGCAAAATAAACCAACTAGCCCTAACAGACATATACAGGGTTCCTCTGCCCGATAACAACAGAATGCACATTGTTCTGAAGCGCACATGGGAGGTTCTCTAGGATGGATCATCTGTTAGGCCATAAACAAGTTTTAATAGATTAAAAAGTATAGGTATCACACAAAGTATCTTCTCTAAACACAATGGTATGAAGTCAGAAATCAATAACTGAGGAAACACCAGAAAATTCACAAACACATGGAAATTGAACAATGCACTCTCACAAAACTAATGGATCAAAGAAGAAACCACAAAGAATATTTGTATCTTGAGATAAATGAAAATAAAAACACAACATATCAAAACTTACGAGATGCGACAAAAAAGCAGGGCTAAGAGGGAAGCCGATAGCTGTAAATGTCTATATTACAAAAGATCTCAAATCAATAACTCAACTTTACATCTTAAGGAACTGGAAAACGAAGAGCAAACAAAACCCAAAGATAGCAGAAATAAGACAGTAATAAAGATTAGAGGAGAGATTATTAAAAAGTAGAGACAATAAGCAATAGAAAAAATCAATAAAGCAAATAATTTATTGGGAAAGAGAAACAAAATTGACAAGCTTCCATCTAGACTGACAAAAAACAAAAGAGAAAAGATGCAAATGACTTAAATAAAAATAAGAATAAAAATGGACAGCCATTTCGTGGACGCCGGGTGAGCCAGAGCATTCGTTGCTGGGGGTTGGGAGGGAGGAAAGCGGGAAGACACAACGGAGTGTATGGGTTTGAGCCTCCGCATTTTTTACCCTAGATCTCGAAATGCATTGTGATTCCTGTCCATTGGACTGTAAGGTTTGTGTAGGCAATCTTGGAAACAATGGCAACAAGACTGAATTGGAACGGGCTTTTGGCTACTATGGACCATTCTGAAGTGTGTGGGTTGCTAGAAACCCTGCCGGCTTTGCTTTTGTTGAATTTGAAGATCCCCGAGGTGCAGCTGATGCGATCCGAGAGCTAGATGGAAGAACACCATATGGTCGCTGTGTAGGAGTGGAACTGTCGAATGATGAAAAAAGAAGTAGAAATCGTGGCCCACCTCCCTCTCGGGGTCGTCGCCCTCGAGATGATTATCGCAGGAGGCGTCCTCCACCTCGTCGCAGATCTCCAAGGAGAAGCCTCTCTCGCTGCGGGAGCAGGTCCCTTTCTAGAGTTAGGAGAAGAGAGATCGCTGTCTCCGGAGAGAAATCACAAGCCGTCGGGATCCTTCTCTAGGTCTCGGAGCCGATGTAGGTCAAATAAAAAATAAAAAGAAAAATTAAAAAAACAAAGAACAGTTTGCAAGATAAGTGGTGTACAGGAAATTACTTCATTTGACAGGAATATGTACAGAAAATTCAAGTTTTGTTTGAGATTTCATAAGCTTGGTGCATTTTTAAGATGTTTTAGCTGTTCAAATTTGTCTCTTGAAATAGTGACACAAAGGTATAATTATCTATGGTTTGAAATGGATCATATGAGGCATGTAATACCAAGTATTGTTACTTTACAAGGTCCCCTTAAGCAGAATTGAATTAACTGAATTTGCTTTGAACTTTAGTTACGTATAGACTGATAATAAAGCTCTAAACCTGCAAAATAATAATAATAATGAAAATGGAGACATTACCACTGATTTTTCAGAAATAACATGGATTATAAGAGAATAGAAAAATAGATGAAAAAATGGACAACCTAGAGGAAAAGAACACATTTCTTGAAACGTAGAAATTCTGTAGGTTGACACAAGAAATAGAAAATCTCAACAGTTCTATAACAAAGTAATTGTAAACATAATTAAGAAAAAACTTCCCCAAAAGAAAAGTCCTGAATCAGATGGCTTCACAGGTGAATTCTACTAAACAAAGAAAATTAACACAAATTATTTCTCAAATAATTCAAAAAATTTAAGTTTTGGGGATAGCAAGGAAAACTTGCTATGCATTCTGTGAAACCAGCATTACCTTGCTGTTAAAGCCAGATGACATCACAAGGAAAGAAAATTGCAGACTAACATTGCTTATAAATATAGATGGAAAATCCCTAACAAATATTAGCAAAGCCAGGCGCCGTGGCTCATGCCTGTAATCCCAGCACTTTGGGAAGCCAAGGCAGGCAGATCACCTGAGGTCAGGGGTTCGCGACCAGATGGTGAAATTCTGTCTCTACTAAAAATACAAAAATTAGCCTGGCGTGGTGGCATGAGCCTGTAATCCCAGCTACTCGGGAGGCTGAGGTAGGAGAATTGCTTGAACCCAGAAGGCGGAGGTTGCAGTGAGCTGAGATCACAGCATTGCACTCCAGCCTGGGTGACAGAGTGAGACTGGCTCAAAAAAAAAAAAAAAAAAAAAAAAAAATTAGCAAATTGACTCCATCAGTATACCATAAGGATTATTCACAATCGAATGGGATTTTACCATGGAATGCAGGACGTTTCAATTTGAACAAAAGGAAAAGAATCACATTATCATCTCAATTGACATGGAAAAAGCATTTGAGGAAATTTAACACCCTTTCATAATAAAACTTCTCGGCTCTTTCATAATAAAAACTCTCGGCTTGGTGCAGCGGCTCACGCCAGTAATCCCAGCACTTTGGGAGGCCTAGATGGGTGGATCAACTGAGGTCAGGAGTTCAAGACCAGCCTGGCCAACATGGTGAAACCCCGTTTCTACTAAATAATACAAAAATTAGCCGAGCGTGGTGGTGGGCACCTGTAGTCCCAGCTACTTGGAAGGCTGAGGCGGGGAGATGGTGTCACTGCACTCCAACCTCGGTGACAGAGTGAGACTCCATCTTAAAAAAAAAAAAAAACAAAAAACTCTCAGCAAATTAGTAACATAGGGACAATTTCTCAACATGATAGAGTGTGTTTCTGGAAAACTTAACAGCTAACAGTATATTCAATGGTAAAAAAAAACTGAATGAGTTCCCCTTAAGACAAGGGACAAGAAAAAGATTCCCACTGCTATTTGACACTGAATTGAAAGTTCTAGCAAGACAAGAAAAGCAAATAGACTGGGTGTGGTGCTCACGCCTGTAATCCCAGCACTTTGGGAGGCCAAAGTGGGCAGATTCTTTGAGCCTGGGAGTTTGAGCCCAGTCTGAGCAACATAGTGGCACCCTGTCTCTACAAATAATACAAAAAACAAACGGTCTGGTCGCGATGATCATGCCTGTAATCCCAGCACTTTGAGAGGCCGAAGCAGGCAGATCACCTGAGATCAGGAGTTCAAGACCAGCCTGGCCAATAAGGCGAAATCCTGTCTCTACAAAAAATGCAAAAATTAGCCCGCCATGATGTTAGGTGCCCGGAATCCCAGCTACTCTGGAGGCTGAGGTGGGAGAATCGCTTGATCCTGGGAGGTGGAGGTTGCAGCAAGCTGAGATCGTGCCATTACATGCCAGCCAAAGCAACAGAGTGAGACTCCATCTAAAAAAATAAAATAAAATAAAAAAGTCATCCAAATCTAAAGGAATAGGTGAAACTATTTCTAAGTATAGATGACAGAATCCTTTGTATACAAAACCCCAAAGAATCCACAAGAAAACTCAGAGCTAATGAATGAATTCAGCAAAGTTGCAGTATACAAAATCAACACACAAAAACAAATTGTTTTCTATACACTAGAAGGAAATTAAGAGAGAAATTCCATTTACAATAGCATCTAAAATAATTAAATACTTAGAAATAAATTTAACTGAAGAAGTGAAAGATTAATACACTGAAAACTATAAAAGATAAAAATACAAAAAAATTAAAAAGATCAAAGTAACTGAAAATACATTCTGTGCTTGTGGATAGGAAGATGTACCACTGTTAAGATGTCAATACTGCTGAAAATAATCAGCAAATTCAATACAATCTCTTCTAAAATTCCAACAGCCTTTTTTTTCCACAAATGGGGAAGCTGATCCTCAAATTTACATAGAATTGAAAGTGACCCTGAATAACCAAAACGATCTTGATAAGGAAGAATAGAGTTGGAAGACCCACACTTTCTGATTTCAAAACTTACTACAAAGCTACAGTAATTAAAACAGAATGGCACTGGCATAAGGACAGACATATCCAATGAAATAGAATCGAGAGTCAGAAAAAGCTCTCATATATATGGTGAATAGATTCTTTTTTTTTTTTATTTTTAATTGACATATAATTGCATATATTTATGAGGCACAGTGTGATATTTTGATACATGTATACAAAGTGTGATGCTCAAATCAGGGTAATTATCATATCCATCACCTCAAACATTTATAATTTCTTTGTGGTAGGAACATTCAAAATCCTCTGTTCCAGCTATTAAAAATATATAATAAATTATTGTTAACTATAGTCACCCTACAATGCTATAGAGCATTAGAACTTTTTCCTCCTATCCAGCTGTAATTTTTTGTCCATTAGCTAACCTCCCCCAATTCTCTCCACCTCCCTGCCTTTCCCAGCCTTTAATAACCACTACTCTACTCTTTGCTTCTATGAGCTCAACTTTTTATTCTTCCACATATAAGTGAGAACATGTGGTATTTATTTTTCTGTGCCTGGCTTATTTCAGTTAACATAAAATCCTCTAAGTTCATTCATGTTGCTGTAAATGACAGAATTTTATTTTTTAAGGCTGAATAGTATTTCATTGTGGTTATAGACCACATTTTATTTATCCATTAATTTGTTGGTGAGCACTTAGGTTGATATCATATCTTGGCCATCATGAATAGTGTTGTAATAAACACAGGAATGCAGATCTCTCTCTCTCTCTCTTTTTTTTTTTTTTGTAGCCATGTGTTAGCCACTTTAATAGAAAATGTGATCAAAACTTGATTACAAGAGTTCAGAGAAAAACCAGTGAGTTTCAATTTTACTACAATTTTTTAAATCTGGGACTAGCTTTTTTGTTTTTGTTTTGTTTTGTTTTGTTTTGTAACTTAAATGCTAACTTCAGCCCAGGGTTTTTTTCACAACCAAACTAAAAATTACTTACTACATGGGAACATCAATGCAACAAACAAGTAAAACTTGTAAACTCAAGCCACAAACTTATAGTTAATAATCATGGTAAGGGACATTGCCTTCTGTGAAGGCAGAGAAGAAATATGCAGGCAATTCTGCTTCAAAGAAATCTGCATAGGAATGGAAAATGCTAGAGCCTTTAACACAAGTGAATTTGCAAAGCCTCAACAAGTTCAACTGAGTCCACAGAGCACCAAATGTTAAACTGGAGCCAAAATAGGATTGAACATTGAATTTCCAGCTATGCCACTCGCAGAGCACAATGTCGGGTGTGGAAACCATCTGTAGGCAAGCACTTTTAAAAACATGAATTTCATACACCGTAAATTCTAAAACACACACTTCTGCATTATTGTTTGAATTTCAGAAGGGCACTACAAGGCACCAGCGTCTTTCAAAGTCACTCACGGCAACAATTGTGTATTTTTTCACAGCCTTGGTAGCCCCTTTCGGCAGTTCTCTAGCCTCTGCACACACGGCGCCACACCACTGTTTGTAGAATGACTTCTGACATTAAATCCAGCGTCATGACCTAAGTCGCATGAGGCAGCTATTTCCCGGGCACCTTCCATCTCTTTGGCATGGGGGGCCTCCCAGTGCCTTCTTCAGGCCCCACACAGGAGGCCACATCTGGAAGCACTATTCCTCTAGCGCCCTCTGCTGGAGACCAAAGTGACAGATTGTTGCAAAGACTTGTAGAAACAGATCACTTACACATTCATTTTTGTACACATCTAGTTAATTTAGAACCTAGGACTTCTACAATCAATTCCCCAAACCCCTTTATGGAGAGTGATGGACTTTGCAGCAACGCTGAAGGAGCACAGTTTCTCTCTCTAGGAAGAAGGGGATTAGTAGACGTAATTGTGTGCATCAAGACAAATTTGTAATAAAAAAATCAAAGTAAGATGAATGGCCCAGAAACCCACATTTTATTGACACTGTCATTTTCCCAGGCAGAGAATCTTAGAAAGATGTCGCGTTTTCTTTTCTCTCTCTCTCTTTTTTTTTTTTTTTTTTTTTTGAGACGGAGTCTTCAGTGGTGCAATCTAGACTCACTGCAACCTCCGCCTCCCAGGTTCAAGCAATTCTCCTGCCTCAGCCTCCCGAGTAGCTGAGATTGCAGGCGCCTGACACCCTGCCTGGTTAATTTTTGTATTTTTAGTAAAGACGGGGTTTTACCGTGTTGGCCAGGCTGGTCTCGAACTCCTGACCTCATGATCCGCGCACCTCAGCCTCCCAGATGTATGGGGATCTTTCCCCTCAACCAAACAGCAGACACCAGCTGAATGTCCTCCAATTCCATTCTAACACTATTTACGTGGAGATAGTGCCAGATCCCACAGGTTAAGGACTCAGTGCTGGGATTACAGTTATGAGCCACCGCACCTCGCTACGATTTCTTTTAATGAATGAGAGGAGCCCACTTGTATCCCTGAATCATTCTTTGGGAGAAGCAACAGAAACAATTGACAGTCACACTTTTTAAAATAAAACAGTCCCTTCAGCCCATACCTCCACGCCCTCATCTGCCTGCCCAATGTCTGTCAGTTCCGTAAAGTCACCCTCTCCTTCTACTCTAGTATTACCACAAGAATTGAAATTTTCAAGCAGAAAAAAATAAAAAATAAAAAAATCATGTTACAATTAAGTGAGTGGTGGCCCAAGGGAAGCCCTTTGACTATGATTTCCAATTCTCTGTTCAATCCACACTGCAGAGATACAACGGTAAACCACCAATTGGGTTCCCAAGTTTTATTCAAGAGCTCATACAAAATATTCCAGATAAATGAAATTTAATCCTTGTCTTCCTCCTCTTCTTCGTCCTGGTTAATTTGGAAGTAACATAATTTGTAACTCTCTTTACGGTTAGCAGCTATGCACAACCAATCATGAAGATTATTCTTCTTCAAATATTTTTTGGTGAGGTATTTCAAATATCTTTTGGAAAAAGGCACCTCAGATGTCATGGTGATCATCCTCTTGCTCCTTTGGACGGTCACCATCCCTCCACCAAAGTTCCCAGCTTTTCAGTTCACTTTGATCCTTTCTTGCAAAAACTGCTCAAAATTGGCAGTATCCATGATTCCATCTTCTATGGGGTGGGTGCAATCAAGAGTGAACTTCAGAACCTGCTTTTTTTTTTGCCTCCCTTCACCACAGCTTTCTCATGGGCACCATGGGAGTAGTGGAGGCAGAAAGCCAGATATCTCTTTAACATATTGATTTTCTTTCCTTTGGATGTATATCCAGTAGTGGGATTGCTGGATCATATGGTAGCTTAATTTTTAGTTTTTTGAGGAACCTCCATATTGTTTTCCATAGTGGCTGTACTAATTTACATATCCACCAACAGTGTGTAAGAATTCCCTTTAATCTGCATCCTCTCCAGTACTTGTTATTTTTTGTCTTTTTGATAATAGCTGTTCTGATTGGGATGAAATGAAATCTCGTTGCAGTTTAGATTTGCATTTCCCTGATGGTTAATGATATTAAGCATTTTTTCTTATACTTGTTGGCCATTTGTAGATCTTTTGAAAAATGCCTACTTAGATCATCTGCCCATTAAAAAAAAAATAGGGTTCTTTGTTGTGTTTTATTTGCGATTGAGTTATTTGAGTTCTTTATTTATTCTGGATATTAATCCCTTGTCAAATAAGTAGTTTGTAAATAGTTCCTCCCATTGTGCAAGTTCACTGTTTACTCTGTTGATTGTTTCCTTTGCTGTGCAGAGGCTTTTTAGTTTGATATAATCCCATTTGTCTATTTTCGTTTTGTTACCTGTGCTTTTGTGGTCTCATCCATAAAATCTTTGCCTAGATCAATGACCTAAGCATTTTCCTTAGGTTTTCTTCTGGTAGTTTTACAGTTTTGGGTCTTGCATTTAAGTCTGTAATCCATTTTGAGTTTGTTTTTATATATGGTGAGATATAGGGGTCTAGTTTTATTCTTCTGCATATGGATAACCAGTTTTGTCAGTACAACTTATTGAAGAGGCTGTCCTCCAGCCAGTGTACATTCTTGATGTCTTTGTTGAAAGTCAATTGGCTGTAGATACATGTATTTATTTCTGGGTTCTCTATTCTGTTTCAGTAGTCTATGTATCTGTTTTTATGCCAGGACTGTGCTTTTCGGGTTATTATTTTGTACTATATTTTGAGGTCAGGCAGTGTGATGCCTCCAGCTTTGTTCTTTGTATCAGATTTGCTTTGGCTAGTCCGAGTCTTTTGTGGTTCCATATGAATTTTAGGATTGTTTTTATTTCTGCAAAGAATATCATTGATATTTTGATAGAGATTGCACTTAATCTGTAGATCATTTGGAATAGTGTGGTCATTTAAAAAATATTAATTCTTCCAACCCATGAACATGGAATGTCTTTCCATTTCTAGGTCCTCTTCAATGTTTTTCATCAATCTTTTATTGTTTTCATGGTAAAGGTCTTTCACCTCCTTGGATAAATTTATTCCTAGGCTTTTTAAAATTTTATTTTATTTTTTTGGTAGCCTTTTAAAATAAGATTGCTTTCTTGTTGCCATCTATATGTCCATGAGTACCCAATGTTTAGCTTCCACTTATAAGTGACAACATGTGGCATCTGATTTTCTGTTCCTGGGTTTATTCACTTAGGATGATGGCCTCCAGCTGCATCCATGCTGTTGCAGAGCATAGGATTTTGTTCCTTTTTATGGCTGCATAATATTCCATGGTATATGTGTACCATGTATTCTTTATCAAATCCACCACTGATGGGCACCTAAGTTGATTCTATATCTTTGCTCTTGTGAATAGTGCTGTGATGAACACATAAGTGCAAGTGTCTTTTTGGTAGAACAATTTTTCTTTTGGATATATACCTAATAATGGGATTTCTGGGTTGAATGGTAGTTCTGTTTTTAGTTCTTTGAGGAATCTCCAAACTGCTTTCCACAGTGGCTGAGCTAGTTTACATTCCTACCAACAGTGTATAAGCATTCTCTTTTCTCCACAGTCTTGCCAGCATCTGTTGTTTTTTGACTTTGTAATAGTAGCCATTCTTACTGGTGTGAGATGTTTTTTCATTGTGGTTTTTATTTGCATTTATCTGATGAATTAGTGATGTTGAGCATCTTTTCACGTTTCTTGGGCACTTACATGTCTTCTTTTGAGAAATGTCTTTTTTGCTTGTCAATTTGTTTCCATTCCTTATAGATTCTAGATGGTAGACCTTTGTCAGACATGTAGTTGTGAATAGTTTCTCCCATTCTGTAGGCTATCTGTTTACTCCAAATTATACAAAGAATTCTTAACAGTCAATAATAATAAAATTAATGATCTAATTAACAAGTAAGTAAGAGGTCTGAATATATATCTCACCAAAGAAGACATACAAATGGCAAATAACTGTATGAAAAGATGCTCAACATCATATGTCACCAGGGAACTGGAAATTTTTTTTTTTTTTTTTTGAGACAGAGTCTCGCTCTGTCGCCCAGGCTGGAGTGCAGTCATTGAGGCGCCATCTCAGCTCACTGCAAGCTCCGCCTCCCGGGTCTATGCCATTCTCCTGCCTCAGCCTCCCGAGTAGCTGGGACTACAGGCGCCCGCCACCTCACCCGGCTAGTTTTTTGTATTTTTTAGTAGAGACGGGGTTTCACCATATTTAGCCAGGCTGGTCTCGATCTCCTGACCTTGTGATCCGCCCGTCTCGGCCTCCCAAAGTGCTGGGATTACAGGCTTGAGCCACCGCGCCCGGCCTGGAACTGGAAATTAAAACAACAATTACATATCACTAAACACTGATCAGAATGGCTAAAACCCAGAACACCGACGACATCGAATGCTGGTGAGAATGTGGAGCAACAGGAATTCTCCCTCAATGCTGGTGGGAAAGCAAAACGGCACCACTACTTTGGAAGAGTTGGGCAGTTTCTTACAAAACTAAACATACTCTTACTACACAATCCAGTAATCAAGCTCCTTGATATTTATCCAAAGAAGTTGTAAATGTACATCCCCACCGAAAATACACATGAGTGCTTATAGCAGCTTTATTCACAATTGTCCCAAACTGGAAGCCATAGGTGAATGGATAAACAAACTGTGATATATCTATACCATGGAATATTATTCAGCAACAAAAGAACATGAACTACATATATTTTTTTCTGTTTTGTTTTGTTTTGTTTTGAGACAAGGTCTGGTTCTATTGCCCAGGCTGGAGTGCAGTAGTGCGATCTTGGCTCACTGCAATCTCTGTCTCCCAGGCTGAAGCCCTCCTCCCACCTCAGCCTCCTGAGTAGCTGGGACTATAGGCAGGCACTATTATGCCCAGCTAATTTTTTTATTTTTTGTAGAGATAGGATTTTGCCATGTTGCCAGGTTAGTCTTGAACTTGTGAGCTCAAGAGGCCTGCTCACCTCAGCCTCCCAAAGTGCTGAGATTACAGTCATGAGTCACCGTGCTGTCCAGGACATGAACTAATAAGCCATGCAAAATCATGGAGAAACTTTAAACGTATGTTGCAAGGTGAAAGAAGCCTGTTGGAAAAGGCTACACACTGTAAGATTCCAACCATCTGACATTCTGGAAAAGGCAAAACTATAAAGGCAGTAAAATGATCAGTAGTTGGTGGGAATGGGAGGGAGGAATAAATAGGTGGAGCACAGAGGATTTTTTGTTTATATACATTAAGTTCTAGGGTACATGTGTACAACCTGCAGGTTTATTACATATGTACGCATGTGCCATGTTGGTGTGCTGTACCCGTTAACTCGCCATTTACATTAGGTGTATCTCCTAATGCTATCCCTCCCCCGACCCCACGACAGTCTCCCGGTGTGTGATGTTCCCCTTCCTGTGTCCAAGTGATCTCATTGTTCAATTCCTACCTATGAGTGAGAACATGTGGTGTTTGGTTTTCAAACTATTTTGTGTGATTCTGTGATGATGGACATATGCCACTGTGCATTTGTCAAAAGCCCTAGAAGTACAAAACATAAAGACATAGCCCAGCCAGGCACGGTGGCTCACGCCTGTAATCCCAGCACTTTGGGAGGCCTAGGTGGGCAGATCACCTGAGGTCAGGAGTTCAAGACCAGCCTGGCCAACATGGCAAAACAACATCTCTGTAAAAATACAAAAAATAGCTGGGCATGGCGGTGTGTGCCTGTAATCCCAGCTACTCGGGAGGCTGAGGTGGGAGAATCACTTGGACCCAGGAGGCAGAAATTGCAGTCAGCTGAGATGGTGCCATTGCACTCCAGCCTGTGTGACAGAGCTCGATTCTGTCTCAAAAAAAAAAAAAAAAAAAGGTATAGCCCTAATTTAAATTATGGATTCAGTGAATAATAATGCATCATTATTTGTTAATCAGTTGTAACAAATGTACCACAGTAAAGAAAGCTAATGATAGAGGAAACTGGAAGAGGGGAGATAAGGAGAAAGTGGGGGAGGAAATATAGGAAATGTTGTATTTTCTGCTTGGTTTTTCTGTAAAACCAAGCTCTAAACATAGTCTATTTGTTTTTAAAAAGCTAATGAAATGTTTGAAAAAAAGGTAAATATATTGAGAAAAAGTCATGGCTTCAGTAGTTGAGTAATGAGCACAGCACATTTGATCGACAATTCTGAAATCTACATTAAACATACCTTAGTTTCTATTAAATTCCAGTAATTGTATAAAGAATTAGAACATATGAACTAATTTTCCAAAACCCTCCTGTAAACATGTAGAAAGAGCTAAAGAGATACTAAATCAAGCCACTGTTCTAGGTGGTGACACTGATTTGGAAAATGTTTATAAATGTGCCAATCCAAAATTATAAAAAAGTCATTTTGATCTCTAAGCATGACAAGGTATTTGTGAAATCTTGCATAGACTCAAGTGCTGTTTCCATAAATATTCTTCAGCTTTTTTTTTAATCATACACAACAGATGATGCTATGGTTTGGATGTTGGCCCTCAAACCTCATGTTAAAATTTAATACCCAGTGTTGGAGGTGGAGCCTAATGGGAGGTTTGGATCATGGGGGTGGCTCCCTCATGAGTAGATTAATGCCCTCCCTGGGGGGTGGGGGGTGGGGGGTGAGTGAGTTCTTGCTCTGTTAGTTCCCGTGAGAACTGGTTGTTAAAGGAGCGAGCCTAGCACCACCTCCTCTTTCTCTTGCTTCCTCTCTCGCCATGCAGCCTCTGCAAACCAACTCCCCTTTGTCTTTCTTCATGAGTGGAGGCAGCCGGAGGCCCTTGCCACATGCCCAATCTTTCAGCCAACAGAATTGTGAGTCAAATAAATCATTTTTCTTTATAAACTATCCAGTCTCAGGTATTCCTTTATAGCAACACAGATGGGCTAAGACAGATGATATCCATTCTTAGTAACATAGCACAAATAATATAGTTACATGCCTTTCTAATCCTTGATTTCTTTATATATGAAACATGATTCATATAGCACCATGATCTTCCCAATATTACTGAAAATTTATTAATAAAATACTAATTATCTTATCAGCATATGAGGTAATGAAAAATACCAGCTTTAGCAGTTAAGTGAATCTAATAGGTACAAAAATGAATATTTTATTACACCGAGCGAGACCCCCAAATTTAGAAAATAGACATTTATGATGACAACATAATTATGACTAGACATAATCTAAATTCATTTTGAGGTATAAAATTAGTTTTCCTTTCAAAATGTTTCAAATCAATGACACTAAAAGAAATTTTTAAAAAAATATGCTTGGTGTTCAAGGACTACTCTGCCCTATAAGATCATTAATAGGCTGGGCACTATGGCTCACACCTGTAATCCCAGCACTTTGGGAGGGCGAGGCAGGCGGATCACCTGAGGTCAGGAGTTTGTGACCAGCCTGGCCAACATGGTAAAATCCTGTCTCTACTAAAAATACAAAATTAGCCTCTACTAAAAATACAAAATTAGCCAGGCCTGATGGTGGGTGCCTATAATTCCAGTTACTTGGGAGGCTGAGGCAGGAGAATCAATTGAAACCAGGAGACGGAGATTGCAGTGAGCTGAGATCGTGCCATTGCACTCCAGCCTTGGCAAAAGGACTGAAACTCCATCAAAAAAAAAAAAAAAAAGATTATTAACAATACCTACATGCTAAACTTTTGGTTCAGTAGTAATTTGAATTTACTGTTTATAAACTAATTTTTGTTCCTATCATTCTCAACCCAATTGTTTCATATCAAGGTAGAATGCCATGGCCTTACATTTCTATCAAACTACTTCTTACAGGGTCCTAAAACTCCGTTAAACTTAAGTTGAAGGAAATTGTAGGAAAAAAAATATTAGGCTAAAGGAATTTTATATTTTTTAACATTTACACGTCTTTAAGAGGATCTGTCTCACAAATTCTTATCCTCTGAGTCTAGGGCAAATAAACAACACTAACCAACGTACTTTCAATGGACTAATCACAAGTTACCATTCCATGGAAAGCAAAACATCTTGGGTTTTCGTTTTCTATGTGTAAAAATTGCTTAGACTGCATTATCTTTAAAGGAGTATTTATATTGTAACCACCAGTACTATTGCCTAACTCTTCAATTTTCTGTACAACAGAGAATCAGACACAATTCGAATTCTGTATTCCCCATTTAAAAGACTAGCTTGCCGGGTGTGGGGGTGTGGTGGCTCATGCCTGTAATCCCAGCACTTTGGGAGGCCGAGGCAGGCAGATCACGAGGTCAGGAGATTGAGACCATCCTGGCTAACACGGTGAAACCCTGTCTCTACTCCAAATACAAAAATTAGCTGAGTGTGGTAGCACGTGCCTGTAGACCCAGCTACCCAGGAGGCTGAAGCAGGAGAATCCCTTGAACCCGGGAGGTGGAGGTTGTAGTGAGCCAAGATTGCACCACTGTACTCCAGACTAAGCAGCAGAATGAGACGCCATCTAAAAAAAAAAAAAGACTACCTTAGGCCGAGCATGGTGTCTCAACGCCTGTAATCCCAGCACTTTGGGATGCCGAGGTGGGTGGATCACCTGAGGTCAGGAGTTCGAAACCAGCCTGGCCAATATGGCAAAACCCTATCTCCACTGAAAACACAAAAATTTGCTGGGCGTGGTGGCATACGCCTGTAATCCCAGCTACTTGGGAGGCTGAGGCAGGAGAATGGCTCGAACCCAGGAGGTTGCAGTGAGCTGAGATCGCGCCACTGCACTCCGGCCTAGACAGCAGGGCGAGACTCCATCTCAAATAAATAAATAAATAAATAAATAAAAGACTAGCTTAAAATAAACATGTATAAAAATGTATAAAAATGAATTTAGCCTTGGTAATAAAATAAAGAGGAAGCCATATGCTGCCTGAAATATCCCTACAATTCAGCATTTGTGCAACCTTTAGCATTTTATTCATGTGTCTAGGAATTGCATTATGACTTCTCTTTATTACACAACTCAGATGATTTATTCCAAAGAAGTATAGAAACCTAACTTTGGAGTGAACACTCAGCTGAGTTTCTTTCAGTGGAGAGCAGAGAGAGGTATATTTGGTACGACCAGCATTCAGAGCAACTGAATCGAACCTCCACGGTGAAGCGGGATACTCTTGCCAGCTAACGTGTGCGGCTTCATCAGAGGATGAGTGTGTCTTTAGTGTCAGCTGAAACAGGGAAGATCACGTTGTTAAAGTTATCAAGTATTCACGAAAAATGCTTTCCAGTGATGGTAAAAGGTATCTTTGTTGTCCTGAAAAGTCTCTAAGATGCTCTTTATATAAAGTAATAAACCTATGGACAAATAGATGAGTAGAGGCACCCTTTAAGAACAGTTCCGGGGTGGATGCAGTGGCTCACGCCTGTGATCCTAGCACTTTGGGAGGCCAAGGCGGGTGGATCACCAGAGGTCAGGAGTTCGAGACCAGTCTGGCCTCGTCAGGCTTGGCAAAACATGGTGAAATCTCGTCTCTACTAAAAATACAAAAAATTAGCTGGGCGTGGTGGCAGGCACCTGTAATCCCAGCTACTTGGGAGGCTGAGGCAGGAGAATTGCTTGAACACGGGAGATAGAGGTTACAGTGAGCCGAGATTGCACCACTACACTCTAGACTGGGTGACAGAGTGAGACTCCATCTAAAAAAAAAAAAAAAAGAACAGTTCTAATAGGTGCAAGATTGGAAAGCTTGAGAAATTATTACAAGTATTATTTAATATGATACAACTATTTTAAAGAAATAATTGTAATTATAATACTAATAAATGATAATACTAATAAATGTTAGGGTTGGCTGGAACTTGAATTGATTTTTAACTACTGACAAGGTCACATAATGTGATATGTTTTACGGACAATACGTATGCTTCATTGAATATGTATTTCTTCCCTTATCCACAATAAAAGCTATTTCATAGCATGTCACACCATTTGTTAGCTTATCTCCAGAAAAAACTGTGATGTCATACAAGAGTCCCTTTAAAACCTATTTGGATAATAATGAGTATTATAGTCATTCAAAACTTAATTAAAATGAAAAACTCAAATATATGAAGAGATTTTCTCAATGTCAGCTCACTTCTTTTTTTTTTTTTTTTTTTTTTTTTTTTTTTTTTTTTTTTTTTTGAGACAGAGTCTCACCCTGTCACCCAGGCTGGAGTGCAGTGGTGTGATCTCAGCTCACCGCAAGCTCCGCCTCCCAGGTTCATGCCATTTTCCTGCCTCAACCTCCCGAGTAGCTTGGACTACAGGTGCCCACCACCACGCCTGGCTAATTTTTTGTATTTTTAGTGGAGACGGGTTGTTACCTTGTTAGCCAAGATGATCTTCATCTCCTGACCTCGTGATTCTCCCACCTTGGCCTCCCAAAGTGCTGGGCTGCCAGCTCACTTCTAGAGCATTTTATAGATTTGTTTAGGAATTGTGAATTTTCAGTATGAGAGATGTTTGAGTGTGTTTAAATCATATATAGCCAGAAATATACAATTGTCTAAAGTACATCACAGGCTGGCAGTGTGGAAGACATGCCAAGTTGACATTGTGACAACGTGAAATGCTGCTGTGAACTAATTCTGGTCATAGCACAAGAGCAGTGCATACAAGCACAACCATAGGAGACTGTGTGGGTAAATGATACTTTTGCTGAGTTCACAGAAAATAGAGGAAACATCTAGGTGTTCTGGGTTATCTAATGGTTGAAAGCAGAAGCAGGGGGCTTTGTAACACCAGATCTTAACATATCTGGGCCTGAGATTCCTCACAACTGAATGAGGTTGAACTAAATGACTGGTTGATTCTCACCTAGCTACACTGCCCTTCTCTCTTGTCCTCATGAGGCTATTGTAAAAATTTGATGAGATCAAGGACTTTGCATGGTAGTTGTCATCTACTTAGTGCTGAACAGGTAACAGGAATCACTACTATAATTATTAACCCTGTTTATAAAACCAAATTACTCTACCTTAGGTGTCAGTCAGGTCCCTACACTAGGGCTGTTTAGGAACAGGCTGGATGATCCTTTGCTGACAAGGATTTAGTAACTGGTTAGAACTAGGACTAGGATCCAGGGAGCAGGGGAGAAGAGTCTAGATACCTCTGTTAGTTCTATTTATGTGAAACCCTCTTCCTTCTTTCTGCTCCTACTGCCCTTCATTCCCCGCCACCGTCTATCCCTGCCCCAACACGGCTGGGGACACTCACCCGCATAGTGCATGCTCCTGCGGCGTCTCTTGCCTGCTTCCTCCCTCCTAATCTCCTCTCCTTGCCCTCTCCTCCTGCCTGTCAAGGTGAGGAATAACCATGGTAGTCTAGGTGGGAAAATATGGACAGGTTTGACATTTTAAAGGAAGAATTATATTAACATCAGACTTCAGTCATAAATTATGTGTCATTTATCCATGTTCATATAAATATTTGCCATGTGTATGTACACATAATACTAATATAATGGTTAAGATGCATAATTTTGCATTCAAGGACCCAAATCGTATCGCAATCCTATTTTTATCTTACTTTTAAAAATTGAGTCACATGGCAAAATTCTGAGTTCTTAAATGAATTGTGGGCTAAAGGGTTCTTTTTAGAATTTTTTTTATTTTTATTTTTGTGGGTACACAGTAGGTACATATTCATGAAGTACATGAGATGTTTTGATTCAGGCATGCAATGCATAATAATCACATCAGAGTAAACGGGGTATCCATCCCCTCAAGCATTTATACTTTATTTACATTACAAACAACCCAATTATACTTTTTTAGTTATTTTTAAATGTACCATAAGTCATTGTTGACTGTAGTCACCCTGTTGTGCTATCAAATACTAGATATTATTCTTTCTACCTAACTAAATTTTTGTACCCATTAATCATCCCTACTTTCCCTCACCCTCCACTACCCCCAGCCTCTGGTCACCATGCTTCTTTCTATCTCCATGAATTCAATTGTTTTGATTTTTAGCTCCCACAAATAAGTGAGAACATGGGAAATTTGTTTTTCTGTGCCTGGCTTATTTAACTTAACACTATGACCTCCAGTTCCCCATCCATGTTGCAAATGACAGGATCCCATTCTGTTTCTACAGCTGAATAGTACTCCATCAGGTATATGCACCACATTTTCTTGATGCATTTCTCTGTTGATGGACACTTGGGTTGCTTCCAAATTTTGGCTATTGTGAATGGTGCTGCAATGAACATGGGAGTGCAGATATCCCTTCGATATACTGATTTTCTTTCTTTTTGGTATATATCCAGCAGTGAGGTTGCTGGATCATTTGCTAGTTCTATTTTTCATTTTCTGAAAAAACCCCCCAAACTGTTCTCTATAGTGGTTGAAATAATTTACATTCCCACCAACAGTGAACATGGGTTCTCTTTTCTCCATATTGTTGTCAGCGTTTGTTATTGCTTGTCTTTCGGATAAAAGCCATTTTAACTAAGGTGGGATGATATCTCATTGTAGTTTTGATTTGCATTTTTCTGATGACTGATGATGTTGAGCACCTTTTTTTATGCCTATTTGCCATTTATATGTCTTCTTTGGAGAAATGTCTACTCAGAATTTTTACCCATTTTTAAATCACATTATTTGATTTTTTTCCTATAGAGTTGTTTGAGCTCCTTATATATTCTTGTTATTAATCCATTGTCAGATGAGTAGTTTGCAAATATCTTCTCCCATTCTGTGGGTTATCTCTTTACTTTGTTGATTGTTTCCTTTGCTGTGTATAAGCTTTTTAACAAGTGACCCATTTGTTCATTTTTGCTTTGGCTGCCCATGCTTGTGCAGTATTACTCAAAAAATCTTTATCCAGGCCAATGTCCTAGAGGGTTTCCCCAAAGTTTCTGTAGAGTAGTTTCATAGTCTGAGGACTTGGATTTAAGTCTTTAACCCATTTTTTTTTTTTTTTTTTTTTTTTTTTGAGACAGAGTCTCGCTCTGTCGCCCAGGCTGGAGTGCAGTGGCTGGATCTCAGCTCACTGCAAGCTCCGCCTCCTGGGTTTACGCCATTCTCCTGCCTCAGCCTCCCGAGTAGCTGGGACTACAGGCGCTCGCCATCTCGCCCGGCTAGTTTTTTTTTTTGTATTTTTTAGTAGAGACGGGGTTTCACTGTGTTAGCCAGGATGGTCTCGATCTCCTGACTTCGTGATCCGCCTGTCTCGGCCTCCCAAAGTGTTGGGATTACAGGCTTGAGCCACCGTGCCCGGCCATTAACCCATTTTGATTTGATTTTTGTATATGGCAAGAGACAGGGGTCTAGTTTCGTTCTTCTGCCTTTGCATGCCCAGTTTTCCCAGCACCATTTATTGAAGAGCCCATCCTTTCCCCAATGTCTGTTCCCAGCACTTTGTTAAAACTGAGTTCACTGCAGGTGTATGGGTTTGTTTCTGGGTCCTCTGTCCTGTTCCTTTGGTCTATGTGTCTGGGTTTAGGCCAGTACAATGCTGTTTTGATTACTATAGCTCTGTAGTATAATTTGAAGTCAGGTAATGTGATTCTTCCAGTTTTGTTCTTTTTGTTTAGAATAGTTTTGGCTATTCTGGGTCTTTTGTGGTTCCATGTAAATTTTAGGATTTTTTTTCTAATTCTGTGAAGAACGTCTTTGGTATTTTGATAGGGATTGCATTGAACCTGTAGATTGCTTTGAGTAGTATGGATATTTTAACAATATTGATTCTTCCAATCCATGAACATGGAATATCTTTCCATTTTTATTCTTCCAATCTATGAACATGGAATATCTTTCCATTTTTTTGTGTCCTCTTCAATTCTTTCATCAGTGTTTCACAGTTTTCATTGTAGAGATCATTCACTTCTTTGGTTAAGTTTATTTCTAGGTATTTTATTTTATTGCTATTATAAATGGGATTACTTCCTTGATTTCTTTTTCAGATTGTTTACTGTTGGCATATAGAAATGCTACTGATTTTTGTATGTTGATTTTGTATTCTGCAACTTTACTTACTTTATCAGTTCTAATAGTTTTTTGGTGGAGTCTTTAGATTTTTCCAAATTTAAGATCATGTCAAATATAAGAATAATTTGACTTCTTCTTTTCCAATTTGGATGCCCTTTTATTTCTTTCTCTTGTCTGATTGCTCTGGCTAGCTAGGACTTCCTAAAGGGTTCTTGATAGAGTTTTTTCCTGGTTTGAGTTTTCTGATGAATTCCTGCAGATGGTTTTGCTACTCTGACTTTAGGCTTAGTATTGCCCTGCTGTGAGAACTGTAATACTTACTGAGGAATGAATGATCACTGGGCCCTGTCCCTCATTGGTTACACTGAAATTATTCTATACCATGTGAATCCTTGTATGTCCTACAAGAGTTGCTGTGTGAATAAAGGATTTCTTATGTTTATTTCACTTCCTTCTCCAGTAAAAATTATCTGATATTCCCCTATTCCATTTTAACCACACTAGGGGTGTATGGATATCCAATTCTGACACTAAGTACCCTTTTTTCTTCTCCTAATTCTAGCGCCCGAGTGAGGGCTATTAGTTCTGCCAGCTGAGCACTAGTTCCTGGAGTGAGGGGATTACTTTCAAGTATTCCATTATCACTGACCACTGCATACCCTGCTTTTCGAAGTCCTTTTTCTACAAAGGAACTTCCATCAGTATACAAGTTGAGGTCGGGAACAGTCAAGAGAACCTCTAGAAGGTCCCCTTGAGCGGTGTAGGTTTGAGCAATTACTTGTTGACAGTTATGTTCTATTTTTTATTCATTATCTGCAAGAAATGTGGCTGGATTGAGTTGCACAAGTGCGCAGTTGCAGCACTGGTTCTTCAAATAATAGAGCCTGATATTTAAGCAAATGGTTGTCTGACAGCCACAAGTCTCCTTCAGCAGTGAGTATGCCGTTCACATCATGAGATGTTCACACAGTAAGATCTCTTCCCTGTGTCATTTTAACTGCTTCAGATACTAAGACTGCTACTGCCGCCACTACCCATAAACAATGAGGTGAACCCTTTGCCACTACATCAATTTCCTTACTCAGATATGCCACGGGTTGCAAGCTAGTCCCTCGGACCTGTGTAAGGACTCCTAGAGCTACTCCTGCTTTTTCCGTGACATATAAAGAAAAGTCTTGCACCACTGGCAAGCTTAACACTGGGGCTTGCGTTAGGGCCTTCTTTAGGGCCTGGAAAGCCTCTTCTGCTTCAGGTGTCCCTCTTACTAAATGGGTACTGGCTTTCTGATTTTCCTTAATTAGTGTATATAATGGCCTGGCTATTTCGTCATACCTGGGAATCCATATTCGGCAGAAGCCTGTTATGCCAAGGAACCCTCTTAGTTGCTTTAGGGTTTGTGGATGAGGATCAGCCACTATAGGCTGAATATGTTTCTCACTGAGGGCCCTGGTGCCTTTGGATAATTTTAGTCCTAAGTATTTAACCTGCCGTGAGCAGAGCTGAGCCTTTGGTTTGGAAATCTTGTAGCCACAGGTGGCAAGGACATTTAAGAGTGCTTGGGTGGCTTGATGGCAGAAGGTTTCTGAACCGGCAGCTAAAAGTAAATCTCCACGTACCGAAGGACAAGCGTGTCCAGGTATGACAATTGGCACAAGTCTTGGGCTAATGCCTGGCCAAATAGATGGGGTCTATCCCTGAACCCTTAGGGTAAAACAGTGCAGGTGAGTTGAGACGTTGGGTTCAAAGGATCTTCAAAGGCAAACAAGAATTGAGAGTCAGGATGTACAGAGATGCAGAAAAAGGCATCCTTAAGGTCCAGGACTGGAAACCACTCTGCTTCCTCTGGTATTTGGGAAAGCAGAGTATAAGGGCTAGGTACAGCTGGGTATAGAGGGACAATGGCCTCATTGATAATCCTGAGATCTTGCACTAACCTCCACTGTCCGTTGTGTTTCTGTACTCCTAAAATTGGAGTATTGCAGGGGCTATTGCATGGTTTTACTAGGTCTTGGGCTTTTAGGTCCTTAATCTTTTGGAGTCCTTGTTGGGTCTTGGGTCTAAGGGGGTACTGCCTTTGGTAGGGAAAGAAGGAGGAATCCTTTAGTTTAACTTGAACAAGATGAGCATTCTTTGCTCGTCCATATTGTCCTTCTGTTGCCCAGACTTCAGGATTAATTTCTTCCTCAAGCAGGGGACAACAAATGGGTGTTCCTTCTTCTATGTTCAGGTGTATAATGGCCCCTGCTTTTGCTAGACTGTCTCTCCCTAACAAGGGAGTGGGGCTTTCAGGCATAATTGGAAAAGCATGTGAAAAGAGTTCCCCAGTCACAGCTTAGTGGCTGGGAGAAGTATCTAGTGACTGGCTGTCCTAGGACCCCTCGGATAGTGACAGATCTGGAAGACAGTTGTCTAGGACAGAAGAGTAAGACTGAGAAGGCCACGCCAGTGTCCAGGAGACAGTTAACCTCCTGGCCCTCAATGATCAAGCATACCTGGGGCTCTGTGAGGGTGATGGTGTGAGCTGGCACTTGCCCTGGGCACCCTCAGTCCTGCTGCTGGATTGTCTGGTTAGTGGCTTCTGACTCAGAGGACCTTCGTCCCCTGGGGCAGTGAGCCTTCCAGTGATTCCCTTGACATAAGGGGCATGGATGAGGGGGCGGCTTACTCCTATTCTGACAATCTTTTTTAAAGTGTCCTTGTAGACCACACTGGAAGCAAGCTCTATTAGGCATTCCATTTTCCCAGCCTTTCCGTGTTCCAGAGCCTCCAAAATCTGCTTGCCTAAGGGCCGTGACTAAAGCGGTGGTCTTTTTCTTATCTCATTTGTCCCATTCCACCTGCTCCTCCTGATCTTTATTATAAAAAACCAAGGTTGCCAAGTTCAATAGGGTATCTAAGTTTTGCTCCGGGCCTAAGGCAGACTTTTGAAGTTTTTTTCTAATGTCTGCAGCTGACTGAGTGATAAACTTATCCTTTAAGATTAGTTGACCTTCAATAGAGTCAGGTGACAGAGAAGTATGCTTACTCAATGCCTCCCTTAGTCTCTCCAGAAAGGTGGTAGGATCTTCTTCCTTTCCCAGTGTTACAGTGGACATTATTGAATAATTTATAGGCTTCTTCCTAGTTTTCCTTAGTCCTTCTAGCACGCAAATTAGCAAATGTCTGCGGTGCCCATCTCCATGTTCTGATTCTGTGTCCCAGTGAGGGTCTACAGTGGGAACTGCCTGCTGGCCTGTGGGGAATTGTTCTCTTTCCTCTGTTGTCATCCTATCATTGACCTGACTGAGATACCAGAGATCGCCAAACTCTCGGGCTGCAGTTATGGCGGCACTTCTCTCATTTGGGGTTAGTGTCCGATCTCGCAGTAACAGTATATTTCTCCAGGTCATATCAAAGGATTGTCCTAACCCTTGTAAAACACCAATATAGCCATCAGGGTTACCTGAGAATTTACCTAGGTCTATCTTCTACAAGAGTTTCCCTCAATTATTGAATATCCATTGTGTTTTTCTTTTTTTTTGTCAATCACCTGGGAGGAACCATCTATCGTCCTGTCCTGGAGGGAGTTCCTCCTATGTCTGGTCGGACCTTCGTATGGTAATTAAGATTTAAATCCCCTGTTAGGAAACCTGCTGGGTTAAGGGAATTTTCAGTGATTAATGTTAAATTATCTTTTTCTAACAGAATAGCCCCATACTTTAAAATTTTTGAGTTAGTAAGCTACCTTTTTTGCTTTTTTTGACTTAGGATAGTTCTAAACTGGAGAGGTGTGCTCACAATGAGGTTTCCTCTAAAGTCTACTTTCTTTTGTTAGCAAAGCAAATGCTATGGATTGAATGCATTTGGGCCATCCATGGGTTCCTGGGTTAAGGATTTTTTTATAGGAGGGCTACTGGTTGCCAGTGGCCTCAGTGTTTTCGGGCTACACCCTTGTTTACATTGACAACAAAGGGGTATTGTAGTGTTACAGGGTCATGGAGAAAAGCTTCAATTATCAATTATAGGTTTTAAATTTACCCTGGCTTTTAACGAAATAGGGTACACTTTTTTCTTTACTACTTCTATCTTTCTCTTTCTCTTTTTCTTTCTCCTTTCTGTCTTTGTAGATGGATTTTGGAAACACAGTGGAAGGACATTCACTCGTTGCCCTCATTTGCCTCTACAGGAATATGTGCCTCCCTTTTATTTACTCAATTTGCTTTCATCCTGATATATTATGTAGTTGTAGACTCAGTTCCAGTTGTTAAAGTACTGGGTTATCAGTTCTAAGGCCCTGGCAAGGGTGGTGGGAAATGGGTCCCACATAACTGCCCATGTCGAGAGCTGTATCCCTAAATTGGGAGGGACACCAGGGACAAAACTCCTTGGTTTCATAGCCTAGGGGCCTAAGGATGCAGCATAGAGCTTCCTTAGATCCCTTTGGAGATACAACCTGCTCTAATACTTGGGAGAGGAAGTGAAAGTCTGAAGCATTAGTATCTAGGAGGCAGGGATTGGAGGAAGTAGATTCAGAGGTACAGAGAATTTTGGGGCTACACTTTCAAGAAAGTCATGGTCAGGACCCAGGAGGTATGGGTCAGAAGGAAAGGTAGGGGCGCACACATGGGCGACTGTTGAGTAGACTTCTGGCTGCACCATGATCTCAACCAGCTAAGGCCGGGAGTTTGGGACGACAGCTTTCTGCCTGTAGTCAGCCCTTGGCTTCCCCAGGAAAATTGAAAGTGGAAGCTGGTTCCAGGCAGACCAATGCTCCCAACCCAGAAGGGTTGGGGGTTGTTAGACAGCCCTTTCCCAGACAGCCTCACACCTGAGTCTTAAGTCCGGTGGCCACACGAATCGTTTTTAACCGGCCGACAGGTGCCCAGTATTTTCCTCCAATTCTAGGGGAGAACAGAATAGCCAGTGAAAGTGGTCCAATATTGCTCACCACTTTGGAGGTCCCTTCATGGTCGCCAAAATGTTACCAGAGGGGTCCTTGTTCTTAAGAGTTCCCAAGATGGTAGTAAGCCTCTTGTTCTCTGACCTGAGGTTCTTGGCCTCACGGATTCCAAGGAATGGAATCTTGGGCCATGCGGTGAGTGTTAGAGCTCTATTAGAAGCTGTGAGTCATGGAAGAGAACCGTGGAACCCAGCAACTAGTGTTCAGCTCGATCAGGATGAACTTGGGCACTTAGCCATGCAGGAACAATGGTGAGCCTTTAGCCTGATTGGGAGAGACAATGGGCACCTCACTGAATCAGGAGTGCAATGGACACCCTGCCAGATCCAGAGGGTTGGAAGCCAGCGGTGGGTCTGTGATGTCAGCAAACAGCAGTGGTGGACGGTGAGTGAAAGTTCAGCTCGAGCCATAACAAACACGGATCAGAAGAGTGTGCAGTTGCAACATTTAATAGAGTGAAAACAGAGCTCCCGTAAAATGGGAGGGGACCCAACCAATGTCTTGTTATAGGCTATTCCTCCTCCAGGTTTTCTTGTGCACACTGGATCTGGACCCCTGCCGAATGCTTGATAAAGGTGATTACAGATCAAGGGCTTATCTACAGTACAGTTCAGTCCTGCTGTTTAAAGGATC
This sequence comes from Macaca thibetana thibetana, assembly GCF_024542745.1. Classification (NCBI taxonomy): domain Eukaryota; kingdom Metazoa; phylum Chordata; class Mammalia; order Primates; family Cercopithecidae; genus Macaca; species Macaca thibetana. The sequence goes on along the minus strand of NC_065590.1, from coordinate 9,962,879 downwards.
AGTTAGATGTGAAGGCATTGCCATATTGATGACAGACATAAAGTTTCTTCTCCATGTAAGTTCTCTGGTGTTTATAAAGTTTAGAGCTACTGCTGAAGGCTATTATGCATTCAGTACATTATAATGTAGGTTCTCCCAGGTTGTCTATAATCAGAGAATTGACTAAAGGCTTTCCCACGTATCTGACATTCACATGATTTTTCTCCCCTATAATTCCTTTTTTTGGTGTTTGTGTAAATCAAGTGAGAGCTCTTGATACAGGAGATAGAAAGAAATTATTTAGGCAGATAGTGAGGGCAAAAGAGTCCTCAACAGAATTTCCCTTCTAACAAAAAGCAGCCCAAGAAAGCATTTCTTTTCTAACAAAGAGAAGCCTGAAAGATTGAGCTGCAAGCATCGATAAGGAAGCTGGAAGCTTGAATGCGGGGAGGCCTACAGCTAAACCCATAGAAAAGGGCTACCTGGGGCCAGGCATGTCCACCACGAGGCTCCACTTTCCCTTTTTTTGTTACCATGTATACAGTAAGAAAGAAATAAGCAACATGGAGTAGCTACCCACCTGCATAATCAAAGATTGGGGTGGGGGCTGCCAGAGATTCATGTCCTATGCAAATGGCACAACTGGTCCTAACCGGATTTTCATGCCCTGTATAGATCAGACACCATCTCCCCACTAGCTCATCTATAAAAACACCCTGCATTTCACCACAGATTGGCAACCCATTTTCCTGGGACCCCTCTCTGTAGCAGACAGCTATTCTCTTTCTTTCACCTATTACAGTTCTGCTCTAGACCTCACCCTTGTCTGTGTCCAGGTCCTTAATCTCCGTGGCCATGAGACCAAACCTCCCGGCAGTCAACGAGGCCACTTCACTCTGATCTAAAATCCTGGTCACAGTCATTTTATTTCTTTAGTGCAAATTCCCTCATGCTTACTAACCAGAAATTTGGCCACATTCTTCAACATAAATGAACATTCATATCATTCCTCTCCAGTGTGAATTTGCTTGTGTCAGCTGAGGGATCAAGGATAACTGATGGCTCTTCCACCATCATTACATGTACAGGATTTCTCTGCAGTGTGAATTATGTGGTGTGAATAAAGCTGAATGCTTAGGTAGAATTCTTTCCCACATTTACTATATTTACAGAGTTTCTCCATCATGCAAGTTCTTTGGTGTGAATAAAGGTTACACTTTGAGATGTTTCCCAAACTTATTGCATTTATAAGACTTCTCTCCTGTGCGAGTTCCATGGTGTGAATAAATTTGGTGTTCTGACCAAAATGTTTCTCACAGTAATTCCACTTAGAAGGTTTATCTCCAGTGTGGATCTTCTTGTGTTGTCTAAGGCCAGAGTATGTACTAAAGGCTTTTCCACATAGATGACATTCATATACTTTCTCTCCAGCATGAGTGGGCTCCTGTTGTCTAATGTGAGATCAATGATTAAAGATTTTCCTGCATAGATGACATTTATAAGGCTTAACTGCAACGCGAGTTGATTTATGTCAATGAAAGGACTAGCAGTCACTGAGAATCTTTTCACGGTGATTGCAGGCGTGGGGTTTTTCCATGTGGGTTATCACGTGCTGAGTAAATGTGGAGCTGGGATGGAGATTTCCCCACACTCACTGTATTCAAGAACTTCTCCCCAGTGTGAGTTCTCTGTTGTTGGGAAGGCTGCTGAAGGACTGATTACCCTTACACTTTCATTAATTTATCTATAGATAGATTCTGGAGTGATCGTTTAGTGATAGTCTCCAGTCAAATTCCCTTCCATGTCACTATACGCAAATCTATGTTAGTTACAAACAGACTCTCTTGCATGCACAGAGATTTTCTCTTTTGTAGCATCTCAATGGTATAACTATCTGATGTATGTTCAAGGCTTCATTATGTTTCAGAGATGAGGTATGAGCCATGTCTATGCAATTGTCCTGAATTCCTAAAGAATTCAGGTTATAATTTTGAGCTCAGGTTAATATCTTTCCTAAATTCAAATATCCAAAACCCTCTGAAGGGACACACTCCCAGCTCCAGTTAAAGCCATGTGACTGTGCTGTGTTCCTAACTCAGCCCATCCCCAGGTCTCTAATCTGGAGAAACAGGGTTCACCCCCATGAAGCTTATCATTGACAAGCAGGTAGAGGGACTCCTTCCTCCAGAGAAAGTGTATGGACACTATTTCTTGTTTTTAAAGGCCACCCTGTCTGCCTAAAATAATTGAAAAAATTAGATTGCTAGACTGGCATTAGGAGGATGAACACAGGGAAAAGGATACAAGGCTCACGTGGGTAGGTTTCAAATACTGGCTCTCACACAGGGGAGACATGTGAAATGGAGGAATATACCAGTGACTAGGAAGACATTTCGGGAAATTAAAAATTTTAAAGTATTTTCGAGAACGAAGAGAAAAAATAAAGATGTGACATTGGGGAGGTCATGAAAAGGAAAATCATCAAAGGCAAGGGACCAGGGCAAAGGTCACAATGTGAAGCTTTAATTCTAATGAAGACGTGAATAGACATGAAAGAAACCGGTATATATATGAGAAATAATAATATTATGTATGGAATTTTTCTCCCAATGGCTTCTCATAGTTTTCTAAAAACATTATTCACTCAAGGTCATCTGCATTCGCAATTATCAAAGTTCTGTCCCTCACCGTCCAGGCACCTCCTGTACTGAGCCTATCTGTCTGCTTACCTGGATTTGGGCTCTGGGGAAATCCTTCCTTCCCTCCACAGCACTGCTCCTTGCTTCAGCTGGGAAATCATGAATGATTTGCAGAGCTGATGCTCTGTGGGGAAAGTTGCATGGATTTTGAATTCTGTGTGAGAACTGTGTATGATCTTCAGATCTAGGGCAGGCTCCCAACAAGACAAGGCGAACATGGAAGGGCACCCGGGGAAGAGCACCTTGAACACCAAGGACATTGAGGGCCCTTCCCTGGAGTAGGAAGGAGAACCCCTGACACCAAGCCCCAGACAGTCTCAGAAGCAGTGAAGATTTAAATGTTTCCACAGTGGGTTGTGGAATTTATTATCATAATTAATCCAATAAAATTAAGATCCATTGAAACAATCTAGGTTCTATTTGGAAAAGAAAAATGGCTATTATTTTTATTACTGTGGTCTCAAACCCTAGCTTAGTGCTTAAAACAGTATTGTCACTTAGTAAAAATTTAATCCATTTATTTATTCAAAAAAATAGTCATTGAGTTCCCAGCACTGTTCTCAATGTTGGAGATGGAGTAGTAATAAAGACAAAAAGCTGTGGTCAGGAAGACATGTTCTAGGGGTTGATAAACTAGATTTAAGTAAACAAACAATGTTGAGGCAGTTGTAAGTGCTGTGAAAGAAAACAGATGAGGATAGAGACAAAGTAGCGTATGTGGAAGCCGCCTGGCCTGACGGACTCAGCACCTGATGAATCACCTGCCTCCATACCTGACCTTCAGCACCTGCCGTCACACATCCCTGTCACCTGTGGTCACCACACACCTAAGACCCCTGCAGCCTCTGACATGGTTGATTGAGTGAGTCATTTCCCCAACACGGCATTGGATGGATGAGAAAAGGACAGCCCTTCAGTTATGTTCCCTGAAAGGATATCCTCAATGGAGAGTGAAAAAATTGGTGCACATGTTGGGAAGGACATGATGTCATGATCAGTTCCTGACCTGCCATGAGCATTCCAGGGTTCTGGAGAAACAGAACTTCCATGAATACTTCTCGGACATACTTACTAATAGAAGATCCGGGCCGAGAGGAGACATGTGCTCATCTGCTGGCAAAAGATAATCAACTCAGGAGAAAGAACAATTCCCCACGCACCCGTGTGTTCCTTGTCAGGAACTCGGCCACCACCTGTCTTCCTTCACATTCTCCCTCAGGATAGTCTGAAAACTAAGCAGACAAAGCTGAAGAAGGATGAAGAAGCCATGAGACCTTGGTCTTATTCACCCCGTTATGGATCTCCAAGCCTTCATCTGGGAGTGAGTGCCACCAGGTCTAACTCACATACGCCTGCAGGGTGATCTGGGTTACCTTTTTTCCCAGGTAAAAAGGAAGAAAGTTTTGGCTGGAGCAGCTCATAAGGAACATACGAAAATCCTCACTTTATAGAAAAATAAGAGGACAATTATAGTGTTTTATGCTTTGCTTAGACCTGGTATTCAGGGATATCATGTAATTCCCTCCCTGATGGCAAATCCTAGGAGGACCTGACTCATGCCACATGGTGATTCTTGTTTGCACAACCAAGAACAAAACTTTGTGACTTAATACTTCTTGGTTAGGTGCATTAGCATCTTTCCGTAACACTCACCCAGCCCTGCAGAGCGACAATCTCCCTGCTGTGCCCGGCCCTGACCCTCCCTGTCCTGTCCCGCCCTACCCCCTTCCTCTCCATCCTGCCCCACGCTGTCCCCTGCCCCCACCCTCTTGCACTTGCCCTCAATCATCTTGACTCCGCAACGTGTGGGTTCAGGCAGCACCAGAGCCTCAATCCTAGCTCCATGCCGCAGGGCCTGAATGTGCAGCCAAGCACCTTTGGAATCTGTTAAACAGTGGACATAATAGTTCAAAGCCTCATCCCCTGTTGCAGGGATCAGTGGCTCACTATGTTAGTTTAGCAACAAAACCCCTTTTACCAAAAAGAAGCGGGAGTGAGCCCTTTCTAATGCTACTGCTGTGTCTCACAATCACCCTACGGCAGTGGAGCTCCTAGAATACAGGAGGAAGGAGCTTAGTTTTGAGGGACATTTGACTCCTTTAGAAATCTTAGTGAAATGGTAGTTGGAGTTCTGCCTTAGTAATTGGCATTGGCAGGAACATCTCAGCATTTCATAATTTATGTACTTGAAAGCATTTGTCAATAGTAGACTACTTTCTAGAACAATGTGAATAATTGGATGTATTGCATGGACAGATAGTGATAATGAGTCATGAACAGGGTAGGAAGACAACTCCTTGAGTGAGGTCCCCAAAACAGAAAAGAATTCCCATAGCATCAGCTGAGACTCTGTGAATCACTTCCTTGCATTTGCTTATTTAATCCTCACAATATTTGTGCTACGTATGGGTAAGCTGTCCATATAACAAGTGATGTGAAGTTAAGTTCTAAAAGCTTTATGAATGTGACCAAGTCACATGCTACAAAATGACAGAGCTAGAATTTAAACCAAGCTCTGCCCATCTCTGTCTCAAATTTCTACATATGTTTGTCTTGAGAGAGGTTTTACCGGGATATGTCTCCTGTCTGACCAGCCAGGAGAGGCTTTTCCTTGTTATCACAGCCTTGTCTTTTCAGTCTGTACACACAGTCCCTACCATACCCCATGCCCAGGTTCTACTCCATACCCCAAACATCAGCTCCCACGTCTCTCCATTTTTACTGTAAACCAAAAAGTGCCTGAGACAGATCTTCATTGATTAGAGGTTTATTTTGCCCAGACTGAGGATGTACCCAGGAAAAAGAAATGCAAGTTACAACAGGATCTGTGACCTGTCCTTTTCCCAAATTGAAACGTCATGCCCATTAAACAACAGCTCTCTATTTCCCCCTCTCCCCACCCCCTGACAGCCACCATTCTACTTTCTGTTGCTCTGAATTTGACAACTCCAGGTACCTCATATAAGTAGACTCACACAATATTTGCCCTTTGGTGACTGGCTTATTTCACTTAGTATAATGTCTTCACGGCTCATCCAATTGTACTATGTGCCATAAGTTTAAGGCCAAATAATATTTCATTGTATGTTTATACTACATTTTGTTTATCCATTCAACTATTGAAGGACACTTGAGTAATGTTACTTTATTTTATTTAGAAATTCACCGAGGGATATCTCTTTTGAAATTTTTTTTTTTTTTTCCCAGAGCAAATTTCCCTCTAGCAAATTCAGCATTGGGGACTAGCTTCTTCTGGCTTGTGAAGGGAAAAAGGCCTTTGGCTTTTTGACCTGCTATTTTATCAGTGTTTCTTGTCTCCTTGAACTTGTATGTTAAACTAGGCTTATCTGACTTTAAAATGAACAAATTGACATCCACTTAAACTGCATCTTCTGTCCTTTCTCCCTCCCCACTGTATGTTCTTTTCTGCTAAAATGCTTTAGTTTTGTCCTATTAACATATAAAAATTTTCCCATCTCAGCCTTGACACCTACACATTACCTTATGATGGAAATCTGCTACCATCACAAGAGCTCTGCTTTTCCCTTATATTGTTAATTTAAAAGCAATTATAAGGCTGCATATGAAGTATGATAGTAAAGGAACTGACTTTTGCACATATGTCTACATGAATGTTGTCCTTCAGAATGATCCCCTTCTTTTAATGTCAGTGGAATTGTCTTCACATCTATTTTACGAGTTTTATTACTTTACAGTCTCAGGGTGCTTTCATGGTTGATTACCTCCTCTGCTTTTTGACTCAATTTGGGCACATTCCACCTTCCCTGATACTGTCCTTGACTGTAGGACCAGACAGTGAAGTGGAGGTGGAGGACATGAAGAAGAGGACTATTTCATGTCAGTTTTTCTCATGTACCGGCTGCTTGTTAGAATTTTAAGTTAGCATTGGTTAAGTTAGAATTGGTTGTGCACCAGAAACCCTAAATCTAACTGCTGTAACTCCATAGCCCCAGATGCATATACGGAAGCCATTTCTATCTTTTCTCCTACCTTCTCATTGCATCACTACATCCTACCTTCATTGCTGACTACATATGCCATGTATAGTTGTGCAGGTTGTGCACTGACCGAAGGCACAATATCACAGAAATATATATATACACACACACATATATATAAAATATATGCACACACATATATACATGTGTATATATACAGATCTATATCATAACAATTTCCAGAAAGAAGTAAAGAAGGTGCATTGAGGAAAGGGAGCCTTTTCCTGCTCCCTATCAAAATATCATGGCCTAGCAGCAGCTCTGCCTTTCAAGATCCCATGGTTGCATACCTTAAGACATCATAAGGTCTGAAAAGTATGACTTAGTAGTGGCTGATACCTAATTCACAATTAGCTGATTAATTCACTATTGCCTTATCATATAGTGGTTTGAGCAAAACCCTAGGTCAGTTTTTAGGAACTCATTGTTACGGGGCTCTCACCCAGCTCATTGGTTATTTTAGTCTAGAATACAAGACCAGCTTTAGACTAGACAAGGAAGGAATTGCCTACAATGATATAATATGGAGGCTTTTGTTCAAAACTACCTCCTCCATTGGCAGTTTTAGTACATAAGATTCATGATGAAATTATTGAACTGGAGGGAACTTGCTGATATAACCATGAAAACCATGAGTCATAGGTTCCCTCCAGTGTCTGTCCCACCTATCTCAACCACACAGGCATTACCAATATCACAGCACTTTGCTTTTGTGTCTGGATGTCCTTCCTAATCCAGAGCTTCAGGCAACCCACATTTCTACTGGAGTGGGCATGCATATAAAACCTATTTGTCAACTTTGAATTCTAGTCCAGGAGAATCATTAAAATACAAACACCTGGGAGGAAAAAAAATACCTTCAGTCTTCACTAATACCGCAGGAGGACCTGTCACCCAGCATATGACATGAGAGTCTCATTTGATTACTCTTTCTCCCTGTTGATCTATACAATCAACCAGAATATCTGTCATTCAACTTCCAAAATAACTCTCAAAGTTATTTCTATGCCCTTTCCACCACGACTACTAGCTTTTCTTGCTCCTGACCACCTGAATTTTTGCAGCAGTCTTCTATGCACGAGCTTCTCCTGAGACCGCTCCCACTCCAGCCTATGCTGCTGGAAAACCCACCTGGATGATGGGAGCTACTGCTTGAGACAGACAGTCACACCCCACTGTCTGTAGACAAAAGGCCAGACTCTTGTCCTGGTCAGGTTTAAGAAGATATTTTAAGGGTCTTTGGTACATCTTAGGGAGGGAACTGGATTTTCTTAGAAAACACTTCTGTTAACAGGTATAGATGAGGAAGGTAAGTCCTTCATGGGTATGGACAAAACGAGGGAAGACAAACTGCACAGCACAGGAATGAACAGGAGTTCCAGAGTTGGGGTGGGATGCAAGGTTGTAGGGAGAGCAGAGGAGAGGAAAGGGGTGTGTGTGTGTGTGTGTGTGTGTGTATGTGTGCGCGCACGTGCGTGTGTATGAAGGGAAAGGATAGAAATCTGCACAGATGCCATCCCAGTGGTAAAGTGGTCAAAGAAACAAGTGACACTGCTATACATGTGTACTGGAATCGAATAATTTAGTAAATGGATGGCAGATGGTGGGAGCCAGGTTTAGGTAGATGATCCTAAAACGATCCATGTGGCAATGTATTAGAGTTGGAGACCTCAGTAGGAACTCCTCTTTATAGATACAGAGTGTTACCTGTAGAAACATTTATTGCTATGTGTATATACAAAGGTTAGTGCACATACACACATTTCTTTGCTCTATGAGCTAAGAACACCTAGAAGCAACAACACTCCAGTAGCACTAGCACTCCTAGTACCCAAATCTTGGTTTCCAATACTGTTCTCCAATGAAAGAAAACAGGGATTCTTGGAGAAATGGCTGATTCTAGGACTGGGGCAGGAAATATACAAGATGAGTCTGGAGTTTCTTGGGAGTGCCAGGAAGTAAGAAAATGCTAAGACAAAAACAAAAACCTAGACACTCCACAATGATGGGAGTATGTCAAGGGGGCACAGAAGCCAACAAAAAGAGCTCCCTATAACAGACACTGGCAGAATTTGAATGATAAAATTAATAAAGTAGTACTGTATTATAACTCCAAGCATAAAATAAATATCCATGAGTCTATACAGATACAAATAAATGATTGAATAAATTAACAAAAGGAGAGAAGAGACAAACTCCTGTGCAGTAGAATTCCAAAGAATTTATGCAGATTCTCTACCCTCAAGGAAGGAAAGCATGATGCCCCACTCCCTGAGTGTGGGCTGCATAGAGTGACTTCCTTCCAAAGAGTATGGAAAGGGGTTAAAAAATAAAAGAGTAACTTTCCAGTGGAGAAACTTGATAAATACTACCTCTGTTGACCTTGACCTGATCAAGGTCCACATCAGCAGTCACAAATCATGGTGATAGTGTGAACCCTTGTGATAAAAATCCCAATACAGATGCAAGATATTAATAATAGGGGAAAAAAGGTGTGGGGTATGTGGGAACTCTCTGCACCATCTTCTCAATTTTTCCATAATCTAAAGCTGTTCTAAAAAATAAAGTATATTTTAAAAAAAGACTCAAAAATTGAAATGTTAGATAAGCAATTTCAAGTTATTTATGATGCTGTGATATTAAACCCATCTGTCTGCCTAAACCAGTAAGATCTAGTGTGCTCATGCATCCTGGGATGATGGTATGGTGGCAAATAAAGCAACAGGGCAACAAGGCTTGCATCTATCCTTCTCCTGAGACCCTAGGAAAGGGAGACATATGCTCCAGAAAGGGACTCCAATACAGGCAGGGTGGTCATTACCAACAGGAAAACTTATGTGGCCATGGCACAGCTGGCATGGCGGGGAGGAGCAGCTTCATGGCAGGCACCTCAGGAGGAGGTCTGAGACCAAGCCGTGTTTCTCACCTTCATCAGAGGAGGATCAATTGAGATCTAGTCAGGAAAACTACTGTAAGTATTTCAAACAGAAGAAATTTAATACAGGGGTTTGATTCCAAAGATGTTGGCAGGGTTAAGAAGCACCAAAGGCAGAAGAGAGATTCTGAAGAAGGAAAAATGAAAGAAGCGATGCCCAGAGATCAGAAGCTGTCAGCTCCAGATCAGCTGAGAAGAGGGGGCTTGATGACAGGGGTCAACTTCTGAAAAGATGTAGCCTCCCTGGGGCTGCTGAGTCCAGAATCACCCCGCCCTCACTGCAGCAAGTGCCAGCAGCCACTAGCCATGGCCACGCTAGAAGAGCTGACACAGAAACATCTCTCCTCTGCCCATTCATCTTCCTCCAGGGCCCTCTCTTGGCAGGGCATAATGGGAAGCCTGGAAGATGCAGTGAGCACACACTAGGCCCAGCAGTGTTCAGAGCAGAGTGCAAAGATGAAGATGGAGGCTGACACTGCTACTGAGTAGCCAGGAAAGAAAATAACCCTTGATGAGGGTGTGATTGATGCCTTGTTTCTACTAATCCTCATGGCCTTTCTTTCGAACATTACTTATACCTTCACTTCCTCTTCTTCTTTTTTTTTTTGTTTTTTGTTTTTTGTTTTTTGAGACGGAGTCTCGGTCTGTCGCCCAGGCTGGAGTGCAGTGGCGCGATCTCGGCTCACTGCAAGCTCCGCCTCCTGGGTTTACGCCATTCTCCTGCCTCAGCCTCCTGAGTAGCTGGGACTACAGGCGCCCACCACCGCGCCCGGCTAATTTTTTGTATTTTTAGTAGAGACGGGGTTTCACCGTGGTCTCGATCTCCTGACCTTGTGATCCGCCCACCTCGGCCTCCCAAAGTGCTGGGATTACAGGCGTGAGCCACCGCGCCCAGCCCACTTCCTCTTCTTTTTTTTTTTTCTTCTTTTCACAATGGAGTCTCACTCTATCAACGACGCTGGAGTGCAGTGGTGCGATCTCAGCTCACTGCAACCTCTGCCTCCTGGATTCAAGTGATTCTCCTACCTCAGTCTCCTGAGTAGCTGGGATTACAGGTGCCCTCCACCATGCCCAGCTAATTTTTGAATTTTCAGTAGAGATGGGGTTTCACCATGTTGGTCAGGCTGGTCTCAAACTCCTGACCTCAGATGATCCACCTGCCTCAGCCTCCCAAAGTGCTGCGATTACTGCGCCTGGCCAATATACCATCGCTTCCTGTTCTCTGCTCCTCCCACCAGAGATCCCCACTATTTCCTATGGAAACCTTTCCCTCCTCAGCATCTTTGCCTTTGCTATTTCCTGAGGGATGCCCCTCCCCAAGATGTATGAGTCCAAATCCTATATTACATCTTTTCAAATTCAGCCCACATAGGTCCTGCTCTGCAAAGCTTTCTCTCTCTCACTGTTCTCATCTGCAAGCAGAAGTATGCTAGTTAAAAAAAAAAAAAAAAAAAAAAGAATCCTTGGTATGTAGCAACTGCATATTTCCAGGGTGCAAATAATCCCAGAGGAACAGTTGCTAACTGTCAGCTCTTGTGAGCCCGTCAGCTGGTCCTGGCATGGCAAACCACAGTCCATGACCTGGAAGCATACCTCCCTGTTGTGAAATTCCTTAGCCATTCATGCGACCCCGCGACCCAGTGAGCTCTCACCACATTTTGCCATGCGTGATAGTCATTTCTTTGCAAGTCTGCACTCAACTTCAGAAAAGCATCCTCACATAGGGAAATTCATGGCTTAAAATTCCAGCCCTATACTCCCAGCTCTGTGACTGACAACCCTGTTGCTTGCCAAGCCAAGCAGCTGGTAACCCTGCCACTTACCAAGTGTTGGGACACTCATCAAATATTCAGAGCCTCGGTTGCCTCATCTATTAATGACAGCAGCAATGTAAATCAGTAGAGCCATTAAGGAAGACAGTATAGAGGTTCCTGAAAAAATTAAACATGCAACTACCTTATAATCCAGCAATGCCACTTCTGGGTATGTACCCAAAAGAATCTATGGTGGGGTCTTAAAGAGATATTTGTACACCTGTGTTCAGAGCAGCATTATTCACAATACCGAAAAGGTGGAAGCAAATTAGTTTTAGCTCTTCCACCATCTATACATTTATTAAAAACATCATACCACACATCATAAATCTATACAATTTTTGTTGATTTAAAAATTAATTTTAAAAAGTTGTTTTTTCAAAGAGCAGCAACAATGGCAACCCTGCCCCACAGGGGTGTTACAAGAATTAAACGAGTGTATTAGTAGTTTTCACACTGCTATAAAGCACTGATGGAGCCTAGCTAACTAATAAACGAAAGAGGTTTAATGAACTCACAGTTCCGCATGGCTGCAGAGGACTTAGGAAACTTACAATCATGGCAGAAGGTGAAGAGGAAACAAGGACCTTCTTCACTTGGCGGAGGGGAGAGGAGAGAAATGCCGTGAAGGGGAAACTTCCAAATACTTTTAAAACCGGCAGGGTGTGGTGGCTCACGCCTGTAATCCCAGCACTTTGGGAGGCCGAGGTGGGTGGATCACCTGAGGTCAGGAGTTCAAGACCAGCCTGACCAACATGGTGAAACTCCATCTCTACTAAAAATACAAAAATTAGCTGGGCATGGTGGCGGGTGCCTGTAATCCCAGTTACTCGGGAGACTGAGGCAGGAGAATCACTTGAACCCAGGAGGCGGAGGTTGCAGTGAGCTGAGACTGTGATATTGCCCTCCAGCCTGGGCAACAGAGTGAGATTCCGTCTCAAAAAAAAAAAAAAAAAAGCCATCAGCTCTCATGAGAACTCCCTATCACAAGAACAGCATAGGGAAAATCACCTCCATGATCCAATCACCTCTCACTAGGTCCTTCCCTTGACATGTGGGGATTACAATTTGAGATGAGATTTGGGTGGGGACATAGAGCCAAACCATATCAATGAGATAACAATGCAAGTGCATTGCATAACAGTCCCTGGCACATTGCAGAGGTTTAATAAATGTTAATTTTCTCCACTCCTCAGGCTTTGTACACTCTAGAAGCCATATTACAATTCATTTTTTAATTACCCTAAGTATCAAAAACACTACCTTGTAACTTGTAATTGTTCAGAACTATGCAATCGCTCAGAAATATTGTTGTTAATCTATCCACTGGAAATATGAGAGGGTTGACAGCGAGGGGAGGGGGCAGGGAGGGATGAGCCCAGAACCCACTGGGGAAGTGGGGATGGGTTGGGAAGAGACAAGGGAGGCAAGCAGCACAGGGAAATGGTGCTACTTACGCCCAAGATCCCCAGAGCTTACAGGGCCTCTCCAGCATCCCCCTCCCTCAGGCCGTCTTACCTCCACTGGGTGCACACTTACTATTGCTTACTCTTTAATTCTGGCTGCGGCTGAGCTGGACACCAGTGTCCTGGAATACCAACCGCCTTCTGGGTGGCAATAATGACAGCAGCAGCTATTTCAACTGCAGCTGCTAATGGTATTTCAATATACTTAATCCCACGGGGCAGAAGTTGGCACTAGCGTCCAGCAGCAGAAAAAAATGCTAACAGGGAATGCTGGGCTTAAGGAGTTTAGTACAGAAATGGCAAATACCCCATAATTTCTTACCTTTTTCATCTAATAGGATACCTATCAACTAAACCTTACCTAAAACCTAAAATGCTTGAAATATGCCTAGAAGCTTCAGTCTGATTTTGCCCATAGGTCAAGTGCTAATGAACTGTTCTTTTCTTCCATTTCTGCTCATCTTTAATCTAAAAACCACGGAGTCATGGAATGGGAAAGGCCTAGAGCTCCACTTGCTCTAATTACTTCTCTTTTCAAAAACCATAGATCTAAGGCAAACCCAAAAAGTCAGCCACGAGGAAATGCAGACTTACAGACAAAATCGATTTGTTCCAAACCGGTGTGCTCTGGGGGCCTGGCCCCTCTGGAAACCCAGGGCTCAGTCTCCCATGCCAGGTGTTTTGTCACTTGGCAGCCTCCTCGGACAGTCTGAGTCAGGGAGCTGGGCTTCTCAAAAGAAGTCCATTCCATCTATGGACAGCATGCACAGCAGGGGCGATCAGCCTCAGCAAACCGCTCAGCCTGTTTCCTCCTAGTCAGGGATTCTCAATACGTTTAGGGGCACGGTAGGATGGAGATTTTATCAGAATCATGGCATTTGCACTATATAGTTTGAAAGATGTAACATAAAGCTGCTGCTTTAGTACCAGCTGCCATATTTCTTTTTCTTGGAGGTTTCTAATAAATCTAAAGGAGGGTGTTCTATTGAGTTGAGCAAAATGGCCTGAGGTTCCAAGAACTAGAGCTGCTGCTGACTCCAGTTGCTCCGTATAGCTGAAGATGAGCTCTTGAAGCCTGCAGATCCCAAATCTGGGATCTCTCTTGATGTAGCATCACACACATCTGTGTGTACTTGTCTTTTTTTCCTCCATGGGACCAGCTCTCAGCAGATCCAAAGACAAGATTCTGATTGTGGATCTTCTGATACATCTCCTTGCTTGTAATCATTCAATAAATGCTTTCTAAACACAGGTACCTCCTATGCAATCAGTACAGCACTTATAAAACAGATCAACAAAAAGACTGAATGAAACACATATGACAACGTGTTCATGGTTTTTCTCTAGGCAGAGACAGTGCAATTTCATCTTTTCCTCGTCTATCCTAAATTAATATACTTAGCACTGCCTTTAAAAATAATAATAAAAAAACTCTTTATTTTTAAAAGAAAAGCACCCCAGCTGATCATAGCCAAGGAAAAAAAAGACGCAGCCAGTTTTTACTTCGGCAAGGTTTGGGGGATTTATCATTTTCGCTGCCGATATTCTAACTAAAAAAAACCCAACTAAACAGCCCAGAGAACGAGGCAACTTTCTGAGGCAGGCATTCAACAACTTCAAAAGCTCGGCCAAGTTTAGCAAATAAGTTTCGTTTCACCGCAACACCGGGACGCCCACCGCGTGCCCCCAGCCGGGCGGGGCTCGGAAACTGGCCACCGCGGTCGTGCCCTTGGGTTGGGGACGCACCTCAGCGAAACAAACGTAGCAGCACTTCCCGGCTGGCGCCCGCGCGCTACAGCTCGGAGAAAACAGACCGGAACGCGCATGCGCCGCGCTGCGCCGCGCCGCGCCGCACCGCCCACCAGCCCTCCAGGCCACATTCTTCGAAAACCAGGACAAGAAAGGCGGCAACTGCGCCTGCGGGGAGAGAAGCCGGAGGGGCGGGGGCGGAGCCGGAGGAAGGGGGTGGAGGCGCGCGTGCGCGCTAATCCCGCCGGCAGGAAGCCCAGCGCGCGGGGGCGGGGTCTCGCGGCGGCAGGGGGCGGGGCTCTCGGGGCCGCTGCCGCCGCCGCCGCCGCCGCCGCCGCGCATTGTGCAGCAGGCGGGCCCCAGCGCGGCAGGGCCCTGGACCCGCGCGGCTCCCGGGGATGGTGAGCAAGGCGCTGCTGCGCCTCGTGTCTGCCGTCAACCGCAGGAGGATGAAGCTGCTGCTGGGCATCGCCTTGCTGGCCTACGTCGCCTGTGAGTGCGCGCCCGCGGCTAGGTGGGGAGCCCCATTCATTCCCCGGCTCCGCGGTGGGCCGGGCGGCGGTGGTGCGGAGCCCCGAGGCGGCCCTGCAGCCCCGCGTTGCTGCCCGCCCCGGGCGGGACCGGCGCTTTCTGCTCCCACCCCTTTCCACTCTTGCAGCAAAGCGGGCCAACTTGGGCGCACACCCCCGACAGCTTAGGCCCGGGCGCGGACCCCGGACGGAGGGGCCCTTAGCCGTCCTCGGGCGGCCCCGGGTCCCTGCCTCCTGTCCGGGGAACTCGGCGGCGGCGCTGTCGTCCACGTCGCGCTGGGAGCCGGCGAGAATCCCGGCCGGCGACTCCGGAGCGTGCCGCGTGGGGATACCCTTGGGGACACCCGCGGTCGCGCCGCGGTGTTGGTTAAGTCGGATAAAAATACTGTGGCCGTTGGCAGAGCCCCCGCTCCGACTGTTTGCTCCTCAGGAAAATTACTCAGAGTTTAACTCTTGGGGGGCCAAGTGTGGGCGGCCCCCCGGGCCGCTGCCGTGGCCAGGTGTCGGGGCGCACGGGCACCCCCATTCTAGGTTTTCCCCCGGGGCTGGGCGGCCGGGCCCAGCGGGCAGGCAGTTCGGTGGCCGGGCGGGGCGTGCCTGCAGCTTCGCCGTGCGCGGGTCTAGTTTCTGTCATCACTCACAGCGTGCTGCCTGGAGACGGGGCAGGAGGGGCACTTCGCAGGCAGCTGGTGGGCCCTCTGCTTATTAGGGAAGTCAGAAACCGTCCTTTTTAAGATCTATTCGTTGGGCATATGTTTTAATTGCTGTTGTTAATACGTCACCAAGTACTGAAATTGGACTGGAAATAGCTCCCAGTGTGAGCTGCGTTTGAATGCTAGCCACCAAGACACACTGAAATGAAATCACCTGCTAACCTGTTGAGTTATCAAGATCTAATTCCCGAGGTTAGTGGGGAATCACTTGTCTGAAGTGACTTCAGTTGGCTCTAAGAAGGCAAGTATGAGTAGATACAGCCTGCCTGCTAGAGCCCAGCTGTTCAGGAGGTGGAGCTGGAAAACCCCAGCAGGACTCCGGGTTGCTAGGGCAGGTTTCAGGCCTCGGATGGGTGTTAGATGTGAATAGTTTTGCAAGGGAGGAAGAACTAGTCTGAAGTGTGTGTGGCAATCTTGAGTAAGAAAGCTGAGACCCAAGAGGAAAGACCATTTAAAGTTGAATAACTATTTATTATGGCAATAATACTACCTTCATTTGTTGAGTGCTTAACTGTGTATGTGAGTCTTGATTCTTAGTGCCATTGTCTGAATCATTCAGCAACCCTGGGAAATCGGTGCTATAATGATTCCTATTTTAGAGGTGAGGAAGTTAAGGCCAAGACAGATTAGGAAATTTACGGATGATCACACAGATAGCAAGAGAAGGAAGGCCAACATTTGAACCCAGAAAGGTCTAGGAGCAGGAGCTAGAACCCAGGTCTTCCGACAGCAGTTTCCATTTTATTTTGGGGGTATTCTAAAGTTGCCGCAAGGGTTTAGAATTAATAAACTAGGGGAGTTATGGAGTCATGGATTTTTTTTTTTTTTTTTGAGACGGAGTCTCGCTCTGTTGCCCAGGCTGGAGTGCAGTAGGGTGATCCTGGCTCACTGCAAGCTCCACCTCCCGGGTTCACACAGTTCTCCTGCCTCAGCCTCCCGAGTAGCTGGGACTACAGGCGCCTGCCACCACACTCGGCTAATGTTTTGTATTTTTAGTAGAGACGGGATTTCACCATGTTAGCCAGGATGGTCTCGATCTCCTGACCTCGTGATCTGCCCGCCTCGGCCTCCCAAAGTGGTGGGATTACAGGCGTGAGCCGCCGTGCCTGGCCGGAAAGTTTTTTTTAACCTGTTGTTCATCTAACCAGGAAATCTTACCAAGTCCTTACTGTTGTTGCTGAACTTGGCACCAGGAGACACCATGGGGTGCTAAAGCGCCTGGTCTGTGCTGTGATGGTACAGACCGTATACCACAGTCAGGCACATTGGTTCTCAGACTTAAGCATGCATCAGAATCACTAGGGGGTTTTTTAAAAACACAGACTGCTTGTCTCCCTCCTCAAGATTCTGATTCAGTTGGTCTGGGATGTGGCCTGAGAATCTGCATCACTAATAGGTTGTTCTGTATGCTGTTGCTGCGGCCTGACCCCACTTTGAGACCCACTGGCCGAGATGGTGAGGTGGGCATGAATTGGAAATGAAGGTTAAATTACAAACTGGTGTGAGGGAAAGGAATGAATGAGAACTGTGGCAGGAACTCCTGAGTGAAAGCAATCAGGTATGTTTGTTTTCTTGAGGAATCAAAAAGTGAGCTGAGAATGGAAGGCTTATGTAGGAGTTAACAGGGAGGTCACAGGAGAGAGCGAGTTCTAGGAGGAGCAGTGTGTGCAGAGGTCCTGCGGCAGCCAAGAGCAGGCAGTATTCTAGGAATGCAAAGAAGGATGGTATTGTTGGAGTGTGAAAACAAAATTACAGCCATGAGGCTGCCCAGGCAGACAGAGGCGAGAGCAGGCAGGCAGGCCTGGGGTGCAGCCCACGACATGGGTGATTTTAGCTATGAGGGGTTTAAAACAGGGTGGAGGCAGTGTTAATAAGGAGCAGGTATGCTAAGTCTGAGCCACTCTGCAGGGAAATATGTTACAGGGCTTGTGATTGATAACACCCAAGGACGCTGAAAATGTAGTCCCTCAACTGTAATGTCTGTGTTTTCTAATCTCTGCTTTACCTAATTAATAATCTTGTCCTCCCTGTTACAAGTAAACTCTCACCACTGTTTGAAAAAACTGTCCATACTTCCCAATTATATACACCCTCACTGTTAGCCAGTCTCCGTTGCAGAAATGCCCTCCCGGTTTCGGGAACAGAGCTCAAGTTCTGTTAGCCTTTCTCCTTCTGCTCCTTACATCTTTCCCAAAGCCTTTGCTACTTACTCTGGCCCTAAGTCTCCTCCTTGATACCACATAACTCTTCTTCATGTCTTGGGGTTGACCACCTGCTGACTTGCGTTGTACTTGAGTTCTTTCCCGTTCATATTTTGGCTTCTTCCTCAATGAAATCCCGATTCTGAGGACAGGGATTGTGTCTTATGCGTTTCAGCCCTTGTAGCATTTATAGCAGTGCTCATGGCTCATTGAAAGAACTCAGTTTCTACCCTTTGTACTGAATCAAAAATCAGGCCAACCTACTAGGTATCTCCTGGGCAGACTCAGCTTGAATAACCTTTAATGTATTATTTTTTTGACATGCATATAGTATAAAAAGTTAAGTAGCCTCTGCGGGGCCAAACAGTATCCCCTGCCACCATTTCCCTCTCCCCAGAAATAGGCACTTTACTCCTTTTTTTTTTTGATACAGAGTTTTGCTTTTGCTGCCCAGGCTGGGTTGCAATGGTGTGATTTCGGCTCACTGCAACCTTGGCCTCCCGGGTTCAAGTGATTCTCCGGCCTCAGCCTCCTGAGTATCTGGAATTACAGGCATGCGCCACCATGCCTGGTTAATTTTGTATTTTTAGTAGAGACGGTTTCTCCAGGTTGGTCAGGATGGTCTCAAACTCCTGACCTCAGGTGATCCGCTGGCCTTGGCCTCTCGCAGGCTTGAGCCACCGCACCCAGCCCCTAGGCACTTCATTTCTTTTAGCTGATTATTTTGGTATTTATCTTTGTGCCATTGAATCACCTGGCTTCCTGATTTTTCAGTTGTAGATATTACCTAGTGACTTTGTTCTTTGGGAGATGATTTTTTTCTTCTCTTTGCCCCCGTGCATGCTCTCTACCCTCCTGTATAGATGTGGTATAATCTCACGGAGATCAACATGCAGTGTTTACAAGCGTGACTATGTAAATGCTGTTCTAGTGAGTCATGTCGTACCTTTTTGTTTTCTCCAGTGAATAATTGGCCGGTGTTCTAATTTGCTTGCTTTCTATGTAGTATGACAGATCCCACTGCAAACTCTTTGCCAGTTGTCGCGTCTTCCCCCACGATGTTCACGGGCATCAGGATGCCCCTCTGTCAGCACCCCTTCCTGAAGAAGGGCCCCGGAGCCTTCTACTGAAACTTGTGTGTGCATCTGGGGATCAGCTGCCAGCCTCACCACCTGCACCCACATCAGCCTGGACCTGCCCGCCGCAGGGCTTCTGTCTCCTGACTTCCTCTTCCTGACTCCCCTTTGTTTCACTCCCTGGTTTGGATGTGATGGGAGGTGAATTTTGAGACTGTACCCATTAGTATGTTTTCTGCCTTCATGTCTGATAGATTGATAATATAGAATTATACAAAAAAATTTCTTTTCGAATTTTTGAAGCATCAATCCAATCCTTTTTGGCCTCCAGTATTGTTGAAGAGTTTCAAGCCAGTCCTTCTCTTTCTGAAGATTGTAGCGTCTTCCTTTCATCCCTGGTCATCAGTGTTCACCACACATGTCCAGCCCCCTGCCCCCCAGGCTCTTGGTAGGATTGCCCTCCCTTCCTTACTCCCTGAGCTTGATGGCCTCACATGGTTGCTGTGCCAGTGGCCTGGCCGGGAGCTGAGCGGAAGTGCTACTTCCACTTCTGGGCCTGCACTTAGCTGCGAGTGTAAGTTGCTGCCAGAGTTTTCCCTCCCTTTAGTTTGGTTCTGAACTCAGCTTGACAGTGATGATACTCAGCTTGCAGAACCCCCTCCTACCCATGCTGTGACCCTGTTCGATTGAAATAAACTTGAAGAATAAATCTTTGTTGTTTCAGGCCTCTGAGGGCTTTCGGGCTGCTCATTGCTGCAGCTTAACAATGCCTGCCCTGACTGATACATCCGTGGTGTTCTGAGATACACAGTGCCTTGGTATATTTTATCCAGCATGTTGGGCATTTTTGTGCCCTGGCAATCCGGAAACACTTATTCTTTAGTTCTGGGAATTTTCTTGAATTATTCTGTGGTGATTTTCTCCCCTCCCATTTTCTGTTTTCTCTCTTTCTGGAACTACTACTATTCTGATAAATGATTGCCAGACCAATCCTCTTATTTTCTATTTTCTACCATTTTAAGGTTGTTGCATTTTTGGGAAGCCTCCTTATTTTCGTATTTGGACTCTTCTAGTGATTTTTTTACATTTTATTTTTGCCATACTTTTTTCACGTATAAGAGTTCTTTTTTGTTCTGTCAACTTTTTTTAAAAAACTAAAACATGGTCTTCAGTTCACGGTATATTCTCTTGATTTTTAAAAATTTTGTTTTCTTTTCTCGTTGCTGAAGGATCTCTTTCCTCTAGGCTGCCTTCCCGTTTCTGTGTGAGGCTCTCCTCGGATGGCCTGCCCATGTTTAATAGTGGGGGACTCGGCGGGGATGGGCAGTGCCTGCTGTGAGCTGAACCTTTCCTTGTTGGGGCCTTCTGATCTCAGTGCTGTGGGTCGGTCCTCCCGAGCTGTTGTCACAAGACTCTCCCTGGTCCCTGCAGGAAGGGGAGGCTTGGCTGCCTGCCTCCTGGAGCCCAGTGAGCGAGGGCTGCAGCCTAATCAGTAACCTGATTGTCCCTGGGGGATCTGGCCTCTCCTGTCAGAGACCCTGATTCCACCCTCTTCAGAGATGGAGCCACCTGTCTTCTCCCAGGGCGGGACAGGAGCTGGAAGTTGTCCTGCTTCTTAGATATCTTTGAAAATCAGACTTCCTGTCTCTGCTGCCTCCACACCCATTGCAGATGCGCCAGGCCTGGCCAGTTCTTGACCCTGTCTAGGTATAAATGGGCCGTTCCACTGTCCACCCGTGTCCGTGTTCTCTCCATGTCCCCACATTCACCCATCTTCTTTTTCCCATCCAGCAGAATTTTGGTGCCTGTTCTCCCCTCCCCGTCTCCCTGTCCACGTGGATTGATTCCTCAAACAACAAGAACAAAAAAGAAATCAGGGAGGAGGGATATGGAGAGAGGGGCCGGCAGGAAAATAGATTGCCTATATTCAAGAAAAGAAAATAAAGACAAAAGACATTTTCTGATATTTTAGTGGGGTTTAGGAGCCATTCTCTTTTCACCTTTAGCCTTTGAAAATGAGTTGAGGCCGGGCGCGGTGGCTCATGCCTGTAATCCCAGCATTTTGGGAGGCCAAGGCAGGTGGATCACCTGAGGTCAGGAGTTTGAGACCAGCCTGGCCAACATGGTGAAACCTGTCTCTACTAAAAATACAAAAAATTAGCTGGGCGTGGTGGCGGCCGCCTTAATCCCAGCTACTCAGGAGGCTGAGGCAGGAAAATCTGGTGAACCTGGAGGCGGAAGTTGCAGTGGGCCAAGATGGTGTCGTTGCACTCCAGCCTGGGCAACAAAAGCAAAACTCCATCTCAAAAGAAAAAGAAAAAAAGGAAATTAGAGTTGTGACATCTACGTTTATGTAATTTTTGGTGTATCATGGATTTTGTTGTAGTGACGTTTTAGTTGTGGTACCTTTCTTTCCTGCCGGTGTTGCTTAACAAGAAAAGAGATAAAACCTGAAAACCATATGAAAGAGTGTTTTATGTGTCTTAGTTTCGTGTTTATGGTAACAGGCTTCAAACTTCTCTGAGGTTGGGACTTTGGTTACAGTACAGTTTTGCCCTTAATATAATCAGCTCCTGCATGATTGGCAATTGCCCTCATAATTCACTCGGGACACAATTGCTGGCCTCTGCCTTGGAGGATGTGCAGCAAGTTAGATATCACTGTGATGCCAGAGGACCCTGGGGGAGAGCAGATGGCTAAAATCCAACAACCTAGTACCAGTGGCATTCCCAGGCTGACCTGAGCAGGAGATCAGCTTGGGCTTGTCAAATGCAGGCTCCTAGGATCCTCCTAGGCCTGTAGGAGCCTGGGGGTTGGAGGCACAACCTGGAAATTGTGAATTTTCAACATTTTCAAAATTTCCATGCAGATTTTCTATCTTTTCTACTAAAGGAATATTTTAGTGAACACCCAAATACTCTCTGCCCAGATTTACCAGATGCCTACATTTTTTCCACATTTGTCTTTCTCTTACTCTTTTGTATATATTTTATGTATACTTTTTTTGTTGAAATATTTGAAAGGTGCAGACATAACAGTACTTCACCTTCAAGTACCTTCATATATCTCATAAGAATAAAGGTATTCATCTATATAATCTCATTACCATTATCACACCTTAAAAATTAACAAAATAATATCATCTAAGATATAGTCTATATTTAAATTTCTTCCCATTGTACCATAAATGACTGTGATAGCCTTTCTGAGAATTTTTTTTTTTTTTGCTTCTGTTTTTTTGAGGCAGGGTTTCAATCTGTTGCCCAGGCTGGAATGCAGCGGCACAATCTTAGCTCACTGCAGCCTCGAAATCCTGGGCTCAAGTGATCCTTCTGCCTCAGGCTCCTGAGTAGCTGGGACTGCAGGTGTGTGCCACCACACCCAGCTAATTAAAAAAATTTTT
This sequence comes from Macaca thibetana thibetana, assembly GCF_024542745.1. Classification (NCBI taxonomy): domain Eukaryota; kingdom Metazoa; phylum Chordata; class Mammalia; order Primates; family Cercopithecidae; genus Macaca; species Macaca thibetana. Next base: position 9,940,295 of record NC_065590.1, on the reverse strand, counting down.
TTTGTTTGGTTTAAAATCTAGGACCCAGTCAAGATTTACATGTTGCATTTGGTTTTATGTCTCCAAATTTAACCATAATAGCCTGATATTTTTGTTTTTTTGTTTGTTTCTCATGACATTTACTTATATATATGTATGTGTGTGCATGTACATATTTATGTATATACGTGTGTGTGTGTGTGTGTCTGTGTGTATGTGTATAAGCCCAGAGCCGTTTTCCTATAAATGTCCCACATTCTGGATTTATCTGATTGTTTCCTTATGATTAAGTTCAGTTAAACATTTTTATAACAATGCTTGCTAATTGGTGGTGTTGGGAACATGTAGTGTCTGGGCTAGTCCCACTTGACAGTGTTCAGTGTGACCCCTGGAGGGAATGGCCTCTACGCTGCTTCATTTTGAAGGTACATTTTTGCAGTTTGCAATCTGTGGAGTGATTCTTGCAGCCTGTGCGAATATCTTGTTCTCCAGCCAGTGCATTTCACGTCCATTGACGATCCTCGCCTGGACCAGTTTTTATGTTGGGGATTGCAATTAGTGGTTTTCTAGTTGTGTAAATCTTTTAATGTTTGTTAACTGGTGTTGTTTTGAAAATAACTTTCCCTGCCTCTTTATTCTCTCACTGTATTAGTTTCCCATGGCTGCTGTAACAAATACCCCAAATTAGGTGCCTTTGAAACAAGAGGTATTTATTATTTCTCAGTCTGGCAGCCAGAAGTCTGAAATCAAGGTGTTGGCAGGGCTGAGCTCCCTCGAAAGGGATGCCCATAAGACCCAGGGCATTGAGTTGGCATTTCACAGAGGGATACAATTTGGGCAGTGGAGTTGAAGGTGAAAGTGATGGAATGAGCAGAGGCTGGAGTGGCACAGTGCCAGGAGCAGGAGTCTTTGTGGCCCATAAAGGCAGAATGTGTAAGTCTGACTAATTACATCCACAAAGACCTTTTTTCCAAGTGAGATAACAATCACAAATTCTAGGAATTGGGATGCAGACGTAGTTTAGGGGGCACCGTTAAACTCATAGTGATCATCTTTAATCACTGTGGATCGGTAGCTTCTTTTAGTCTTTGAGCACTTCCTTGATGTCTAGATGTTTCAGGCTCATCTTGTTCTTTTTCTGCCCCAAACCTGGAATCAGCCGTCTCTCCAAGGAGCCAGAATTGAGTGGAATCATTGGCCACTTGCTTGGTGTCTAGAGAGTGGGCGAATTGGTTGGTAGTATGGGAAAAGCACACATGTGGTATCAGAAGTGTTCTGTAGGTAGAAACAGGGTTTAGGACTTGGGTGTCTTTATTTTCAACAATTTTCCCTTTTTCCACCATAGTTGCTAAGAAAACGGACAAGATAATGTGGTCAAGGTAAAGTGCTGAGTACCATGAGAGAAATGAGACCTGGGACTTGGAGAGAACGGGATGCCCATAAGACCCGGGGCATTGAGTTGGCATTTCGCAGAGGGATACAATTTGGGCAGTGGAGTTGAAGGTGAAAGTGATGGAATGAGCAGAGGCTGGAGTGGCACAGTGCCAGGAGCAGGAGTCTTTGTGACCCATAAAGGCAGAAGGTGGAAGACTGAGCTGACATAAACTTGATCTAATGAGATGAGTAAGCCTTCCATAAGAATTTGTGCAGCATGAGAGAGATTTTGATGAACATGCCTGAAGTGTTCAGACATTAGGGCAGGGCAAAGTATAATCAGTTTTGCATTTTGGGGTTGGCCAGTGTGGCCTGAAATGTGCTTTGTGGTGTGCCTCTCTCCTGTGCTGCCTACCTTTTGTAGATCTGTGACTGGATTCTAGTCCTGGTATATGATATGTTTGGTACTTCTGTACAGGCCAGTGCTGTGACCTGAATGTTTGTATCTCCTGGAATTCATATGTTGGAACCTAATACCTGAAGTGATGGCATGAAGAAGTAGGGTATCTGGGAGGTGATTAGGTCAGGGGGCAGAGCCCTCATGCAGGGGACTAGTGTCTTTGTAAAAGAGGCCCAAAGGAGTTCATTCTTCCCTTCCACCATGTGAGGATACAGCAAGAAGGCACCGTCTGTGAATCAGGAAGTGAGCCGTCACTGCCAGTGCCTTGATCTTGGACTTCCCAGCCTTCAGAACTGTGAGAAGCAAATTCCTGTTTATTAGCCACCCACTGTGTAGTTTATTTGTGATAGTAGCCTGAACACGGACTAGCTGAGAAGTCAAGAACATGTCTAATGTGAGGTTGGAGAGCTTTCACAAATAGATGTTGAACAGGTGAGGCCAGTTACCAGATTCTTCATGTGTACTGAACCCACATTAATGTCTACTGCAAATTTCTTTTCTTGCTTTTTGTCTTACAAATATGACAGGTCCTAGGAATCACCTGAAGGGCAAATGTGGGGAGGAGTAATTCAGGGTCAGCCCTTTTCTTTTTCTTTTTATACATTTATTTTTTTCTGAGGTGGAGTCTTGCTTTGTTGCCCAGGTTGGAGTGCAGTGGTATGATTTTGGCTCACTGCAACCTCTCCTCCTGGGTTCCAGCGTTTCTCCTGCCTCAGCCCCCGGAGTAGCTGGGATTACAAGTGTGGTCCACCACGGCCAGCTAATTTGTGTATTTCTAGTAGAGATGAGGTTTCACCATGTTGGCCAGGCTGGTCTTGAACTCTCGACCTCAGGTGATCCACCCACCTCGGCCTCCCAAAGTGCTGGGATTACAGGCATGAGCCGCTGTGCCTGGCAGGATCATCCCTTTTCTGAATAAAGTTGTCTCACCCTGATTCAGCTCACCCTGTCACGTGGTGCAAGCTTTCTAACCTTCTGTTTCAATTTTTTTTTTTTTTTTTTGCACTTGTAAAATGAAAATACTCTGGTCTCTTTTGCCTTGCAGGTGAAAATAATTTGTTTTAAATACTGTGAGGAATTGAGGGAATTTCTCTAAAGAGATGGTAGCTTCAGCTGATGAGCCTCAAGGGAGAAAAGGTGTTGTAAAGTAACCTGCAACATACAGGGACTCTTTCCAGGCAGGAAGGGCAGTGACCGCCAGCAAGTGGGAACTTCTCCACTGAGGGCGGCCGAGGGTTTCCTCATCGCCCTGCTTTTAGAAGGGCCAAGAGTGAATTTGGAGTTAATCCATCAGTTTCTTTTTGGTTAAGCTTTTTAGAGTTGCTGTAACCAAAATAAGTAAGTGAAATAAAGCAACAGCAGAAAACATTTGAACTTCAAAGCAGCCTTTTTAGAGGGAGTCTGGATGTGCTAGAAAAGGAAAACAATTTTGTTAGGGTGGTGAGATCTTGGAATGTTATTCTTAGTATCTTTGAATTTTTTATAGTATTTTTAGAAATTGAAAGCAAAGCATGCTGGTTCTAAGTTAGAATTTGGTTGACGTATATACTGGGGTGACCTTGCTATTTTTTTTTTTTTTTTTGAAAAAAGACGTGAGCAGGCAGCTGGGTTTTATCAGCAACAGAACATTGGTGGTGTAGGATGGCTTGGTTGTAACCAAGGGAAAGAACCAAGTTGTTCTGACACTCATCAAGGGGCCTCGTGATGGCTCTGGTGGAAATGGCCATTAGCTGTGAATAACGGGTCCTCATAAACAGGGCTTCTCAGCAAAACTCATATACTGCCAAATCAGGATCTTTTTCTTTTTTTCCTTTAGGTTTCTTTTGCTGTTCTGTGCAATTTAATTCTGATTCCCTGCTTCCTTACCCCAATGCATCCTAGTTATTTAAAAAACAGAATTTCTATGCTAGGTTCCTAATACAATGAGAGGACCCCACTACCCCAATGGAGACACTCTCTGCCCTCCTTAGGCTTCACCTTACCTGCATTCCCACCCCACCGCCACCCACCAGTGCAGATGCTGAAATGCAGCCCTCACTTTGGGCAGGAGAAGCGGCACCCAACTATCCTGCAGTGAGGCGTGAAGAAGGGAGATGTCTCTCCATTTCATAGGGGGGAAACTGAGGCACAGAGAATGAGCCCAGAGCACTGACAACCCTCTGGGTTGGGGCGTAGCTGCGGTAGCTGAGGGTCATGCCCGTGGGTGCTGTGGTTTCCTCCTAGATTCCCTCCCTCACCTTTCTCTCTCTGCCCCTTTTGAACACAAAATGAAAAGGCTCACTTAAAACCATTATTAAAATTTTTAAAATTCCCATTTGAAAATGACAAAATACAGGAGAAATAAGAAAACAAGGTGCTCAATGTGGAAAAGCTAGAGAATGAAGTGCAAAGAAGAGAAAAATCCCAAACCTCATAATTTCTGCATATTAAGTTGCCTTCCCATCCAGAAATAGCGCCTAGCTTTTCTTTGCCAAGCTTGTTCAAGCGGCGGCCCGCGGGCTGCATGTGGCCCAGGACAAATTCATAAACATTCTTAAAACATTATGAGTTTTTTTTTTTTTTTTTTTTTTTGCTTTTTTTGCTCATCAGCTATTATTATTGTTACGTGGGGCCCAAGACAATTATTTTTCCAGTGTGGCCTGAGGAATCCAAAAGATTGGACATCCCTGCTTTAGACAGACCTTTCTTTTGGCCCTCAGGAAAGTTTTGTAATTTCTTTCTTTTGTGAAGTGTATTTCCATCAAGTTTCTCTTTAGCATTCATTCTACATCAAGATCAAGTATCAAATATATTACTAACAAAACTTTTTAACAGTAAGCAATAAAGAGCCCTGAAGTCATAATCCATCTTTAAAAAAATTTATCCTTTGCCTTTTGTATGAATGCTTAAGTTGTCTACATTTTTCCCATCTTGTTCTTAACGTTTAGAAAGTGCCCTACTTTCTGAAAGAAATAATACAGCTTTACATGTTATGTCGGATCCTAGCACTAGCAGTCCTGGGTTTCTTAGATCATAGTAGTTCCGCCTAAAAGTGGTGGTGAGAAGTCTGAATTTACTTTTACTTTTTCTTTCTAACTAGTATGATTGTTTTTTTTGTTGTTGTTGTTGTTGTTTTTTTTGGAGACGGAGTCTTACTCTGTAGCCCGAGCTGGAGTGCAGTGGCACCGTATCGGCTCACTGCAACCTGCCCTCCTGGGCTCAAGTGTTTCTGGTGCGTCAGTCTCCCGAGTAGCTGGGACTACAGGCGCACGCCACCATGCCCGGCTAGTTTTTTGTATTTGAGTGGAGACAGGGTTTCACCATGTTGCCCAGGGTGGTCTCGAACTCCTCTGCTCAGGCGATGCTCCCGCCTGGACCTCCTAAAGTGCTGGAACTACAGGTTGTGCTACCATGCCCCACTTGCCCCAGCTTTCTTTGCCTTAGGCGTTCTAAAAATAGTTTTATCCACAGTTATTCTCAAACCTAATCTGTGGTGCTGGCTGGAGCCTGCTGAGAAGGGAGCATGTGCTGGGAGCTGGGGCCAGTCAGCAGTTTTCAGAGAGGCGTTGGCATTCAATGGTGAGGTTCCAGAGCCCTGCCCAGAGCCAGGGATGTGATTGGCGGGAGGAAGAAGAGTACAGGGCTGCTGCGGGATGTGCCTGTAAGGATGAGGGCCCTGATGCTTAGCCTCATTGGTGACGGGCATGGGAGGGGCGAAACTCCAGTGACCTCTCTGCAGCACCCTGTGGGATGCCCCCATGAGCTAGGAGGGTTTCCCTCCCCTTGGTTTTCCTCTTTTTCTTTAATGAATCTGTTCATTCCATCAGAAAACTAAGGAGATTCATTCATTTGGTAACCTTAGGGTAAGTATATTTCATTTTCCATTGTTATTGTTTGAGGTAAAATATTGTCACAGTTCTGTAGGTGGAGCCTACATCTCTTTAAGTAGAAAAAGTCCAAAGAAATAGCATGGCAACATTTTCTACCATGCCACACCAGGCGTCATTGATATTTGCGAAGTTGGGAGGAGAGAAAGAAGGAGAACCCACTTCTTATCATTTGATATTTGTCTGTAGTAATTTGCAGGATCAAAGTCCATTTTTGCTTTCTGGAGATCAGAAGTGGTCTGGAAATTTTCTTTCTATTTCTGCCTCCCTATTCTGCTCCCCAAATTTGATGCTATCCTCTGGCATTTCGGATGAAGAGGTGTTTTGTGCTTGTTAAATGGTGACACTGGACTAGAACCTTGAGTGAAATGTGTGAGTGCCACATGTTTCCAAGTTGATTGGTGTCCTCCTTCCAGTGACAGAAGGTACTTGATTTTCTCAGGTGGAGATGTGCAGATAGTGTATCTTATTTCCAGTTCCAAGAATTAGTCACATAGTTGTTACTGAAGTATCTATTGCAGAGCTTTCTCTCTGTAGTATTTTTGCAGCCAAAATCTAAGGTGAGGTGGAGAACCTGGGAAGGTACTTGGTGGTTAAGGGTGGTTTCTAATTTGGATAGTGAGATGCAAGGGTCATTGATATTTTACATATATTTCTGGGGCTTAGTTTTAATTCATAATTTTAACCATCAGTCTGGAAGTATATGGAATGCATTGCTCCCTTCCAGCTAATCCTGTTCACCTTCCCGTGGGTTAGAATGTCTTAAGTGCTTTTAAAATGTAAATGGTTTTATGCTCTTGATTTTTCTGTGCTTTGCTTTTTTACTTTATATGTGGAGGAAATCTTTCTTTTCTGAGACGGAGTCTCGCTCTGTTGCCTAGGCTGGAGTGCAGTGGTGTGATCTCGGTTCACTGCAACCTCTGCCTCCTGGGTTCAAGTGATTCTCCTGCCTCAGCCTCCGGAGTAGCTGGGATTATAGGTGCACGCCATCATGCTTGGCTAATTTTGGTATTCTTTTAGTAGAGATGGGGTTTACCATGTTGGCCAAGCTGGTCTGGAACTCCTGACCTTGTGATCTGCCCGCCTCAGCCTCCCAAAGTGCTGGGATTACAGGCATGAGCCACCGCGCCCAGCGATGGAGGAAATCTTTCAATGTAGAGATCTACCTCATGAATCCATGGTTGCACAGAACTCATTGGTAGATTTATGTCATAGTGCCTGTGCCTGATGCATGACGAAGCCACAGAGGGAGACTGGGCACCCTTGGGATGAGGAGAGAGCCAGACACCAGTGACCATGCAGGGCTTTGCTGCACAGAGTAAAGGTAACATGAAGCCCTGCTCCCAAGCTGTGCCCAGTCCAGCCCACAGGGACCTGGTCCTGAGCGAGCTTTATCAGCACAGCCCTGCCATCCGTTAGAAAAAAGGCCCATTAATGATCAGACACTGATTATTTCTTAGGAAGTACGAGTGTGATAAAAGAAGCTGGAAGGCATTCTGTGGTTCAGGAAGGCTGGGGGGCACTGGGTGTGCTCAGAACTACACTGCCCAGCTTGCCACAGGTGATGGAGGAGTGGACATAGGGCAGGGGCAAGGGGGCTGGGTGTGGGGGCCAGTGCCAGGCATCCACTAGGGGGTATTCCACTCCACGTGGAATATTGTAAAAGAGATTGTGGAGCTGCTATATATATATATACACACACACACACAGACACATAGGCACACATGTACATATACACACATACATATATACACACATATATACATACACATACACCCACTTGTATATATTTATACTCACACACACTTGTATATGTATACATACACATATTTGTATATATACACACACGTATGTATACACACACACATACTTGTATAGACACATATACTTTTTGCCTCGTCCTTGTACATTGTTTATTTCTGTTATAATTAACTTAATATAGATAGTGGTACATATACGTATATGTGGGGTGCATGCTCAAGACTGATAATTGGAAGCAGGTGACCAGATTGTTCTGGAGAACTCAGAAATCTTGAACAGGAAAAGGACAAAGACTTTTTGGACAAACCGTGTAAAGAAGGGAGAAGTGCCACCTGGGGATGGCATAGACAGAAGGGCCCGGAAGGAGGCAGCCTGGTGATGCAGTGGCCAGGGCCCCCATGTGGCGGGCACAGAGATGGGGGACACGTGGAAGAACACATTGTCAGCATCTGCCAACCACGATGGAAGAGCAGTGAAGAGGGAGAAGGGGCATCTAGAATTGAGTAGCGCCTGAGACGGAGGAGGTGCGTGCAGAGGAGTTCTTCTGACATTTGACTCTGTTGTTTGTCTTACTAAAATGTGGAATGTCTTAAGACGAACTGAGCAAGTGAGAACACAGGTGAGTGACCAGAGCAGAGGGTCTCAGATTTGGGCCGTATCAGCATCACCTGGAGCCTTGCTAAGGCCAGATGGCCGGGCCACACCCCAGAGTGTCTGCTTTGACAGCTGTCCTACCCCAGGCTGCAATAACAAAATGCCACAGACTGGGTGGCTTATAAACAACAGAAATTTATTTCCCACGGTTCTGGAGGCTGGGAAGTCCAAGATGAAAGCCCCAGCAGATTCAGTATCTGGTGAGGGCCCACTCCCTGGTTCATAGATGGCGCCTTCTCACAGTGTCCTCACATGGCATAGGGGTGAGGGCACTCTCCGGGGTCCCTCTTAAGAGGGCACTGACCCCACTCATGAGAGCTCTGCTTTCCCAACTCAGTCACCACCCACAATCCTCACCTCGGAATGCCAATATATTGGGGGTTAGAATTTCAACATGTGAATTTGAAGGAGACACAAATATTCAGATAGGAGCCCTGCCTGGGACCTGAGAATCCATATCTCCAGCAAGTTCTCAGATGAGGCTGCTGGTGCAGTTCAGGAACACACCTTGCATAGCTCTGGTCTGAACAGGCGTTTGTGCTGTTCTCCCTTAGAGGATTCCCTGTGGAAGTGAGTTTCTTTTATCCAGGTATTTTATTCTAAAATAAACAAATATATACATGTATAGCTTTAAAAATGCATGTAGCTAGACCAGGCTTGGTGGCTTACGTCTATAATCCCATCACTTTGGGAGGCCAAAGCAGGTGGATCACCTGAGGTCTGGAGTTCAAGACCAGCCTGACCAACATGGTGAAATCCGTCTCTACTAAAAATACAAAAATTAGCCAGGTGTGGTAGTGCGCACCTGTAATCCCAGCTACTCAGGAGGCTGAGACAGGAGAATCGCTTAAACCCGGGCAGTGGAGGTTACAGTGAGCCGGATCGTGCCACTTCGTTCCAGCCTGGGTGACAGAGTGAGACTCCATCTCAAAAAAAAAAAAAAAAAAAGGATTTAGCTTTAAAAAGCAAAAACATTGACTCTGCTGTATGTGTTATCCTCTAAGTTGTCCTTTTTACTTAACGTTGACATTTTATGTGCAAAGACTTTCAAAAGGTGCAGATATCATCTGCAAAACCCATACTTTTAACCACCTTTTTAAAAAAGTGATATCTTGGGGCAGATTTTTTCCCCTGGGCATATTGGTAGGGTTTTATTAGGTAAGCCTATTGGAAGGTGTGCGTCACAAACAAGGGTTTTATAGCCGGATTTCAGAGCCTACCATCTGGGGTTGCAGAGGGCTGCTCTTTTGCCTGCTTCTGGAGGCAGCTAATTGGAGTTCTGGCTTCCTGGAGGGCTGAGAGCAGGGCGAGGACCACAGGGAGGACTGATAAGCAAGTGCCCTCTGCTTTAGGCTTGGAGCATGCCAGTTGCTAGAGCCTGCTCAGGTACCCCACATTGCCTTTTTATTTGGGCCACTTTTCATCCTGTGTAACCACTTAGGATGAGCGCAGGCCTGGAAGGCTGAGGGCGGTGGCGGCAAAGGCTACTCTAGTCTGGACATGCTTCAGGAAGTTTAGGGTGAAGGCTCCTTCAGGTTCAGGAGTAGGCATGGTTTCCCGTTTGGCAGCTGCGGCTCTTTGGTCTGTCATGATGCCTGACCTTTGAGCACCTCATTCTTTTGGTAGGAACTAGCAACTGCGAAGCCCCTTCACCCCAGGGACACATCCCCCTTTCTTACTCGAAGAGTTAAACACAGAGCAGTATCTTCTCATTTGAACCTTCTGGTCAGCTTAAGCCAAACTTTGAATGCTTTTCTTCATAGAAGAATGATGCATATTCTTACCTGCTTTAAGGAAACATTTCAGTTGTGCCACCTCAGGGTTTATCCAAGGCAAGTCAAAGGTTTGTCCTTTTCCAGAGAGCTGGGATGATTGGGGTTCTTCGGAGGTGAGTGAGGATGCATCTTTCCTATGTGCACTTGTTTTGTTCAGATGGGAGGTGGGAGGACTGCAGTCAGGTGGGGAGCAGCCTGGGTTGGGGGGATCGGGATCAGAATTTTCCAAAGATTCAGACTTGGCCCTTGACTTCTACCCAGGTGGACCAGTCTCTATGCAAAGCTGCGCTTTTGACTGGAGGAGGGGGCAGATACGCTTGGTAGGGTATGCTGTGGGTGAGGAGGGGTTTAGCCCTATATTTGGCTTGATTTGAGGGCTGTGATCTGGGCATATGAGCATCAATAGATTAAAGGTGGTGACAGGTCCGGCTCTGTTTTGGTTGTGGTTATGTTTCATTGCTTAACCAACCACTTTAAAACATAGTGGCAGAAAACAGTTAACATTGTATTTATACCCATGGGTTTGGTGGGTCAGAAATTTGAGATGGATATGGCTCTTCCTCGTTTCGTGATGCCTGGGACTACACCCAGGTTAGAACATCCATTTGCAGGCGACTTCTTCACTGGCAGGTCTGGACCTTGAGGACAGACTCAGGCTTGACTGTTAGGGTGCCCACAGGCAACCTGTCCGGCCTCGGGTGGTCAGACTTCATGCATGGTGGTTCAGGGCTCTGAGACCGAGTGTCTCAGCAAATGTGGCGGAAGCACTGGCCACTGTGACCATCTAAAGACATCATATAGTGTATCTTCTGCTCTTCCCTGTGGTCCAAGCAGCCCAAGACCCCCAGACTTAAAAGAAGGAATAGAGACACTCCTCCTGTCCCCCCATGCAAGGTGTGCCAGATAATTTTTGGACAGGTTTTAAAAGTGTCACTTTGGAGTCTCCCTTTGGGTATAAAGATTCCATGTCGCTTTGCTGCAAGCACTTGGCAGACAAACTGTTTTACAACTCAGATGAAGCTTTTTGGTACAGCTCACATGTTCAGAAAAACTTGAGAGGAACAGCAAACAGTCCAGCATCGGAATGCATGCAGCAGCAGCATTCTGGAACTTTCTCTGCCAATAATACTTTCAGTGTGCTCAAGGTGCCCTCTGTTTGTACAAGATTTCCATTTTGAACGCCTCTCTAAATTAAAGTGTTCCTGCGCTGAGCACTGGAAGGTTGGAAATCGCTATTTGTTCTCCTGAAATGGGGGGCATCTTTCACATTCCAGGAGGCTTCACTGTCCCGCTGAGGATTTCATGGAGGTTGATGTCACTCAGTTTTTGTTTGAGCATGTGCCACGTGGCATCGAGGATGGGGGGATTAGCTTAGGGGATGTGTCTGGAAATGAACAAGGCACCTTTATTCCGTGCAGATGGGAAGGAATCTGGAGCCCTTGACAGGTCATGCAGGCCTTGGACCGAGGCCTCACTTTTGGAAGGGTGGCCCGGGGTGGGTGGGTGCTAGCTGTGTGGCCTCGAGCAAGTCACAGGCTACCTCTTGGGGCCTGTCTTCCGCTGTGGGATGGTGGCGATACCATGACTTTGTGATTAGAACCAACATAAAAGGCCCACATGGAGTAGGTGCTCAGTAAGCAGTAGTGATGCCAGCATTGCCACTCTTACTGGGCACGTGCCTTGGTTCTGTTACAAGGCCCTCCCCAGGGCTGTGGCCTCTCACCATGTGCACCCCACACAGGCCCTGGGTTGCACCTCTGGCTGGTGTGGGCCTTCAAGCCCCGGGCCTCAGGTTCTGTTTGCCTATGAGACATCTTCATGTGGGTTGCTACAGGATGCTCTGAGCTAAGCATGTGCTTATCTCAGACCATCCTCCCCTGCCCCAGCTGTCTGCCTCAGGTGCTCTTATCTTGTGACATTACTGTCCTCACCCTCAGGACCTGTGGGCTCTGCCCTCTGCATTATTTACTTACTCTGTGTTCAACCCTTCCCTCACCCATTTGTCTCTCACACCTCTGCTTCCAGATTTGCTCAGGCTATAGCACCTCACTGTCTCTCATGCTCCGAACAGCTGTTCATTGCCTGCTGTCCGGAGCCCAGCTTTCTTGGAATAATATAAAAGGAAACACAACGGTGCCCATATTTGGTTCATAAACAGAGTCTCCTGGGGCTTGTTAGGAAAACAACTGTCCTGCCTCTCTTGACCTTGTTGCTGCATCTTCCCTTCCCCAGAGGCCTCTGCTGGCATTGCTGTCCCGGCCCCTCCCTCTTCCTCCACAAGTATCTCCTTCTCGGTCCGGGAATCTTCCCATTTATGAGTATGTGGCCCACAGGCATCTTCACGCTACTCCCCAGGGCTTGGGTGACTGCAGCCTTTACTTCTCCACCGTGCGTTATATATTTGTGGCTGCTGGTCATTTTCCTTCAAGGACAAGAACTCCCTGGACTGGAATCACCCTAGTCCTTCTGGTATCCCTTAGAGCAAAGGTCAGCAAACTGTGGCCCGTGGGCCATATCCAGCCCACTGCTAGTTTTTGTAAGACCCAAGAGCTGGAAAGTTTCCACAGGTTTCAAATGGTTGAAAAAAGTCAAAAAGAATACTAGTTCACAGCGCCTGAAAATTACATCAAATGCAAACTTCTGTGTCCTTCAGTACAGTTGTGTGGGAGCACAGCCATGCTTTTACAAATTATCCTTGGCTGTGCTCACGCTCCAGTGGTAGAGTTGAGTAGCTGGGCTGGAGATGTCCCACAAAACTGCAATATTTGCTATTCTGGCTCTTTTAATAGCGTTTTGTGGGTTTTTAATTTTTTTTTTTTTTTTTTTTTTTTGAGACAGGGTCTCACTTTGTTGCCTAGGCTGGGGTGCAGTGGTGTGATTATGGCTCACTGCAGCCTCAGTTTCCTGGGCAGTTCTCCCACCTCAGCTTCCTGAGTCACTGGGACCACAGGTGTGTGCCACCATGCCCAACTAATTTCTGTATTTTTTTTTGGAGAGACAGGATTTCACCATGTTGCTCATACTGACCTCAAACTCCTGGGCTAAAGCAGTCCACACTCCCAAAGTGCTGGGATTACAGGCATCAGCCACCACACCCAGCCTACAGTTTTCTGACTGCTGCCCTAGAGTAGCAATTCCCAGTCATTTGGGGGAGCTTTTTAGTCATTCTTTCAGCAAATATTGAGTGAGTACATATTATGTTCATCTGTCTCAGTACCCTGGATAACAACACTGAACAAACCAAAATTGGTGCTCCTGTGGAGCTTACGTTTTTTTGTTGGGCACAAACAGGCAATAAACATAGACATAGATAAATAGGTGTATTGGCTGGTGATAAATGCTGTGAAGAAAAAGAAAGGCTAAGTGGGCTGTTGGTGGGGGTGCTCTTACAGATAGATTGGTCAGAAGACCTCTTTGATAAGGTAACTTTTGAGCTGAGCCCTTGGGTGAACTGAGAGAGGAAGGGAGGAAGGGGGAAAGGTGAAGAGGCAGTTGGGAGAAGTGTAAGTGCAAAGGCCCTGAGGCAGGCAGGTGGGGCAAGTCTGAGGAATGATGAGGTGGATGGCCTGAGCCTGGACTCTGAACATTCAGAGCGGTGGGCAATAGGTGGTGGCAGCAGGTCCCCAGATCCCTTAGGGTAGAGGTCCTCTTCCCTCGCCAGGGGTCACAGTCACCTGGGGTTCTTAAAAAATACAGCTACTGGGCCGGGCGCGGTGGCTCAAGCCTGTAATCCCAGCACTTTGGGAGGCCGAGACGGGCGGATCACGAGGTCAGGAGATCGAGACCATCCTGGCGAACACGGTGAAACCCCGTCTCTACTAAAAAATACAAAAAACTAGCCGGGCGAGGCGGTGGGCGCCTGTAGTCCCAGCTACTCGGGAGGCTGAGGCAGGAGAATGGCGTGAACCCGGGGGGCGGAGCTTGCAGTGAGCTGAGATCCGGCCACTGCACTCCAGCCCGGGCGACAGAGCCAGACTCCGTCTCAAAAAAAAAAAAAAAAAAAAAAATACAGCTACTGGAGGCCTCTGCAGAGATTCTGATTCAGCAGGTCTGAAGTACAGACCTGTGGCCTGGAAGGTCCTGGATTTCATCGGTTGAGACTGGAGAATCAGATCCACATTGCCCCACCCCTGGCCCCATCTTCGTCATCGTTGGGGCCTGCAGAGCCCTCGCAATGCTAAAAGGCGTGTGGATTAGGAACCTTGGCTACTGGGCCTCACACATTGCTTGGCTCCTAGAAGATACTGAAATAAATGTTGAAATTTTAAAAAAGAGACCTGCATTTGCCCTGTGACTGATGGCCTCTGTTACTATTATTTTGGAGCATGCCTTTTCTTTCTCTGTGCATGCTTCAGTCTAAAGGCCTAGGTCTCAATAAAGGGGTAAGTTCTCCAGCATCTAGCCAGTGGTGGCTGATCCACCTTTTATTGCAGGAAGTGGGGGCACGCTGTTTCCTGTAGTCTGAGGTGGACCCCCCCCCCACTGCTTGTCACCCAGCCAGACCTTTGGGAAGACTTCTCCATGCCCTCTCTGGGGATCCTCCCCATACTTGCTACATTTCCATCACAGACCCCACATCACCTACTGGACAGTAAAGCAATGTGTGCAGGGTCTTAACTTGTGCATCTGCAAGTACTGAGTCTTACATACAGTGTTACATAGATAACGTAGGGTAGGAGAGCAGTCTCCCTAAATCACACTTCCTTCCTGTGACTTAGTGTAAAGGTACATATGCTTTCCAGTTTAAAATAGTGATTGGAATGACTGAGAAAAACATGCTAAAGCATACTGTAGCCATTTAAAATGGACAGGTATAAAATGGAAATGGTGATTTTGCTTGATCCAGCCTTGTAACATTACTTGAAATAGGACCATTGAAATTGCTACCCAGATCTGGATTCCTGGTGAAGAATCTGTACTTTGTGTGTGGCCTGGCATTCAGGGACTCAGGCTGTATCTCTATTCTAAAACAAATGTGCCTCTTAAAATCCTGGGCTTTGATGGATTCTGAATTGGTGGTTTTTCATTCGTTTGGGGTCTTGAATTCATTGACGGACCTTGACCTGTGAACACACAATTTCACGTGTGCTTTCACATGAGACTCCCCTCTAGTCTCCCTGAAACCCATTCAGGGATCCGTGGAGACCCACAAACTTCAGATTGGGAGACTGTGTTCTAAAAGGATTGATCTCATGATAGCTGATGACTGTTTAAGAAATCAAGTTAGACTCAGAGAGATTATGAAAGTGTTGGGTTAGCATTTTAAGTTTTTCTTTGTTGGAAAAGGACACTCATTTTAATCATACCCTTTAAAACACTCAATATTTCACTCTAAATGAAAATTTTTATGAGTTAGATTTTCTTGAACTGGGTTTCCCTGCATAGCTTGAAGTCTGGATACCAACATAATGAGAACTATGAAGCTGATGTGCCTCAGTTTACATACAAAGTATTTTTAAAATTTATATTAAAAATTAAAATATCTTGAAAGCTGTGTAAGGGAATTCAGTTATAAGCCCTTTGTCAATAACTGAATAAGTATCTTTCTTAAAATACTTACTTTTCTTAATATCGATTCCTGGTACTATATAAATGGGTTTAATTCAGTTCAAATATTTGTAGAGTGCATCTGTTAGTAATGCCCAGCGATCTGTTTGAAGCACTGTAAGGTGGGTCAAAATAACTCAAGCAGGTTGCAAAAACTTAAAAGCAACATTACTTTAAAGTAATGTGTAACTTTTAAGGTCTATGCCCTGCAACCTTTCAGGCTACTCTACACAAAACTACACAAAACTACTGCTCCATAATTGTTGGAAATTGCTTGTGTCTTTCCATTCGGAATCTGTGCAGCAGTGTGGGGGTTTGTCCTGCTTTGCCGTGTGTGTGTGTGTGTGTGTGTGTGTGTGTGTGTGTGTCTGTTCTTTGGTCTGGGCTGGGTATTGGATTCTGTCTGAAGTAAAGCAGGTAGAGCTTTTGATAATTTGAAAGGAGGCCAGAACACTTGACATAAAAACATTGTAAAGATTAATTGGTTATATCGCATCTGAAGATAAAAATAAGCAAGGGATAAGTGTTATAAGAAAAGGGAAAAATTACTTGGCATGCATTCAACTAATTTTAGTGCTTGGACCACGAATGCCTGGTGTAGCAAATGTAAATATGAAAACACCTCATCTTGCAGAGAGACCCACCTGTAAGGTACCAATTAGAACAAAACATGTGGCAGGCCTTGGCCACACAGCAGGGCCCCCAGTGTCTCCTGGAGCAGGACGGATGATTGAAGATGCTTTCTGGAGAATAAAATCTCAGATGAGTCTTGGAGGTGCAAGTGCCCAGGACACCACCTGTGGACGAGCTGAAGGGTTGGGGACAGTAGGTGGTTTAGGGAGGGTGGAGAGTCCCATGCAGGGGGCTGCTTGCAGGGGGCTGCTCTGGAGGTCTGAGTGGGGAAGTGTGGAGGTCTGAGTGGGGAAGTGTGGAGGTCTGAGTGGGGAAGTGTGGAGGTCTGAGTGGGGAAGTGTGGAGGTCTGAGTGGGGAAGTGTGGAGGTCTGAGTGGGGGAAGGAAGGGATTCATGAAGCCTCCTTTGCAGCGTGAATCAGGAGGTGCAGCTGGGGAGGAGAGGGCATGTCTCCAGGTGCGTCTCCAGCCTCCAGGGTCAGTAGAAGAAGTCTGAGACCCAGAAGTGAATCTGGTCCTTATCTGCTTACATCCATTCTTACCCATTTATGAACGGTGGTAAAGCTTTGGCTGTGGCTTGGGCATCATTCGCCAGGGCTGATCCTGGGAAGAGATAATTAAGGAGAACCAGTGGGCAGGGGGAAGGGGCTCAGGACATCATGGTCAAGGAAACTGAAGGTGTCTGGGATGGGTGGCAGCCTTCACTGCTCTGAAATGAACTGAGGATAGAAGGATTGAGATATTTCTGTGAAATCAACTTTTTTTTTTCCCCCCAAGACAGGGTCTCACTTTTGTCACCCAGGCTGGAGTGCAGTGGTGCTGTCTCAGCTCATTGCAAACTCGACCTCCTGGGCTCAAGTGATCTTTCTGCTTCTGCGCCGCATCCCCCCCGCCCCCGAGCCCCCGGCCCCACCGCTGCCTCCCCGCCGCAACCATGTAGCTGGGATTACAGGCACGGGCCACTGCCCTGGCTAATTTTTTGAGATGGGGTTTTCACCAGTTTGCACAGGCCGGCCTCAAACTCCAGAGCTCAAGCGATCTGCCTGCCTTGGCCTCCCAAAGTACTAGGATTATAGGCATGAGCCACCGCACCAGCCTGAAGTCAACGTTTTAAACTGACTCGAAAAAAGGTTTGAAAGAAAAAACTGAAAAAGCAGATAACCATGGAGTGATTTGAAAGGTCTGCCAAAAGGTGCTACCCACCCAGAAGGCAATAAGAGAATGAATGGATGCTTCCATAGCATGGAATACTGTTTTCAGTAAGAAAGGGACTACTTTGTCTGCTTTGATAAGCAGCTTAATCCTACAGCCAAAATGAGCCAGTACACTTATTTGGGATATATAGCACAGTAAAGAAAAGTGCACATGGGTTGGGCAACTGGTGGCTCACAGGTGAGCTTTGTGGACTCTGGTGGCAGCAGTGCCTGGAGTCCGAGCTGAGGACTGACCCAGGTGTTCACCAGGTGTCTAGAAAGAGGCAAGAACAGGACAACAAGGACATGGAGTTTAGTAAGGGTTAAATTCTCTTCCCTCCTTTTTTAAAAGTAAGTAAACACTTAACCACAAGGAAAATTAAACAGTTACTCATGTCACCATTTAAACTCAGTATTTTGGAAATTTCACAGTCTTTTTTTTTTTCCCCAATGCATTTTATGGAAGTGAGAGTCACACTGTATATCTATTTTTTCGTCTGGTACTGTCATAACTGCATCATGTTACAGTGTAGTTCCATAGTCATATTTAATGGCTTTCTGATTTCATCAAATGGCTGTATGACAATTTATACAGCAGTTCTCTAATTGTGGGACATTTTGGCTTATTCCTTTTTTTGTGTGTGTGATTATAAGTAAGGCCATGACATTGGTGAGGGCACTTTTGCTGTATGTGTAGTGATTTCCTGAGAATAAGAAAAAGACAAAATCACGTGGTCCAAAGGTGTAAGTGTTACAGGAAAGGGGTCCCGATCCGGACCCCAAGAGAGGGTTCTTGGATCTTGCACAAGAAAGAATTCAGGGTGAGTCCTTAAAGTGAAAGCAAGTTTATTAAGAAAATGAAGGATTAAAAGAATGGCTCCTCTATAGAGAGGGCAGTTCTGAGGGCTGCTGGTTGCCTGTTTTTATGATTATTTCTTGATAAAACGCTAAGCAAGGGGTGGATTATTCACACCTCATCTTTTTATCCCATATAGGTAACTTCCTGATGTTGCCTTGGCATTTGTAAACTGTCATGGCGCTGGTGAGAGTGTAGCAGTGAGAATAGCCAGAGGTCACTCTTGTGGCCATCTTGGTTTTGCTGGGTTTTAGTCAGCTTCTTTACTGCAACCTATTTTATCAGCAAGGTCTTTATGACTTGACTTTGCTGCAACCTTTTTTATCATCAAGGTCTTTATGACCTGTATCTTTTTTTTTTCTTGAGATGGAGTTTCTTTCTTGTTGCCCAGGCTGGAGTGCAATGGCATGGTCTCGGCCCACTGTAACCTCCATTTCCAGGGCTCAAATGATTCTCCTGCCTCAGCCTCCCAAGTAGCTGGGATTACAGGCACGTGCCACCACACCCAGCTAATTTTGTATTTTTAGTAGAGATGGGGTTTCACCATGTTGGTCAGGCTGGTCTTGAACTCTTGACCTCAGGTGATCTGCCTTCCTCTGCCTCCCAAAGTGCTGGGATTACAGGTGTGAGCCACCATGCCTGGCGCATGACCTGTATCTTAATGCTGACTTCCTCTCATCCTGTGACTTATAATGCCTTAACAGTCTGGGAATGCAGCCCAGTAGGTCTCAGCCTCACTTTACCCAGCTTCTGTTCAAGATGGAATTACTCTGGTTCCAATGCCCCTGACATAAGCAGTTTTTATTTTTTTAATGAATAATGACTCTAGTTAATAGCTTTATTTTAATTTCTCCCTTTTCCCTGCTTTCTTGCCACTTTTATTTATTTGGTCATATATTGCTGTCTTTTTTTTTTTTTTAAATCAAGTTTCCTCCTCTGTTTGAAGAGAGATGTGCTTTTATGGAATTAGCGACATTTCCATTTTTGAGAGTGGGAATTTCTTGTGGGGGTGTAGTTTGTATACTGCATCCTATTTGATGAGTAGCTATTAAACTCCTACTACACACAAGAGGATGGCAATGGGAAGATGCCTGGGGTGATGATATCCTAACCTTAGGGCTTTCCCAAACTCACAAAATTAACAACCCCAGACTGTGAGGACGTTTGTGTTTATTCTCTCTGTTCCTCCTCGGCGCCTGGAAGCACCTAAATGCACCTGGCACTTAGAAGGCCTTCAGTATCTGCTGAGTGGCCAAATGAGGGCCAAATAGGAGTGTGTACAAAATATTAGGACTGCTTATCTTCAGAAAAGACCTCCATAGAAAGAATCGCCTGCTCAGTAACTTAAAGTGAGTGCTCATGGTCCAGTATTCCGTTTTAAAGTCATCTGCCGTTGATTCAGGGCTGACTTACACACATTTACCGAAGGCCAGCTGTATACGGGCACAGGAGAGCCTGCCCACCAGGCGCCTAGAGTATAGAAGGGAGACGTGGTAAGTGCTGAGAAAGGATGCACTCCCGTTGGAGTTAAGCCGCACTGCAGGCCACTGTTGAACTTCTCTGGGTTTGCTTTCATCATCATTACAAGGGAGAGGTTAGACTGAACCTTAGAACTTCTTTCAGACATGTGATTATTTGATTTTTGTGACTAGTTCTTCCTCAAACGAAGGTTGAGAACATACTGTTTATCAAAACACATGCATCCTTAGCTAGGTGTGGTGGCGCATGCCTGCATTCCCACTTACTCAGGAGGCTGAGGCGGGAGGATTGCTAGAGACCAGACTGGGTAATATAGGCAGATCTGTCACTTGGGGGGAAAAAAAAAAAGCTTCACATGCACTCTCCAACTCCAGACCCCAAAAGAGGTATTCCAAAACCACGGGGATAGATAGAAAAGAAAAACAGCTCAGAGCAGTATGAGCCATGTGAGGTATGCAGAATTTATCAGGCCACAGCGACGTAAGCATGGAACTAAAGTCATGCCCTGCCACGCCCAGGGCCAGTTCTTCAAACGCATTTTGTTTCTGCCCAGCTGCCTCACCCAATTATCTTTTTCCTGGAAATTTTGATACAAAAAACAATGTATAGCCAATCAGTAGCTTATGTTATTTTAATGTAAATTCTTGGTAGCTTAGAAACTGCCTCTTCCTTTAAAAGCCCACTTGTGACTGCTGCTGATGGGAGCATGTATTCAGGGCAACTTGAATCAATGTTCTTGGGTTGCAGTTCTCAAACTTGGCCTGAATAAAACCTACCGGTCCTGTTTTTGCTTATTTTGTAGTAAGATTTAATTGTTTTGAAAACAAAGTATGCATTTGGTTGTCTTCGTGACATAAGTTAATTTTCTTTGTAAAATTTAAAATATTGGTTAAAATTTAGGATTCCATCCATTGGAATCCCTGAAAGTTGTGGACTTAAACATTGACTTCTCTTTTTTCTTTCTCTTACAGCTGTTTGGGGCAACTTCGTTAATATGAGGTAATTGTTTTTAATTACTTGGGTACTGTGGTTGGATTTTATAGACACATTTCAGTTGGGACATATATACCATGAATGTCATGGTTTAATTAAAGGTATATTTTAAAAACAAAACTGGGTTCTTACTATTCACATATCTGAGGTGTTTCTTTTCTCCTGTCGGTATTCTCAAGGAATGCAGCCGATTTTAACAATTACCAAGTAAAGCCCACAAGTAAAGCAATGGTCACCCACCCCTCCCTTCCCTCCTGATGTAGATAATAAAGGGTTGACCCTAGCTTATGTAAATTGTATTTCTGGGTGGCTTGAGCAAGAACACTGAGGGGCTTTTGCAAAGCCTTTTGAGAAGGGAGCTGTCTTCGGGAAGCCATGGCTGGCCCGGGACCCCAGGGGGCCAGTTAGTGGATATCGATGCAGAGACCACCTATTTAGTCCAGCGTTAGGCCTGTATGCATCGTGTGTGCTTCACAGGGCAGGAGGCACTCTTGTAAAAATAAAACCCTTGTGTTATCTCTTTACCAAATTGAAAAAATAGCCTTTAAAAAAAATCAGCAGAAAGAAAAGCATTTATTGTAAAAAAAACAAATTTGGTACTGTTAATAGTTTTCCATGTAAAGGAAAATTTGCTCCCCTTGGTTATGTTGTGAGAATCACTGTTG
The DNA here is from genome assembly GCF_024542745.1 of Macaca thibetana thibetana. Classification (NCBI taxonomy): domain Eukaryota; kingdom Metazoa; phylum Chordata; class Mammalia; order Primates; family Cercopithecidae; genus Macaca; species Macaca thibetana. The sequence goes on along the minus strand of NC_065590.1, from coordinate 9,919,061 downwards.
TGATGATTAGGTTGGTATTGTAATGTAATGCGGCTGCACATGTCTACCAGAGTAAAAGGTTACTATGCCCTGAGGAGACTTTTCATGTGGAGTTGGGTTTTGCAAGATGAGTGGGACAGTGTCGATTTGATTCCTACCACCAGGGCATGTGTGTGTCTCCTGACAAAGGCTGCTGTGTATGACTAGGTGGGGTGCTCAGATCCCATTTAAAGGAGCTCTGTGGTTTTACTTAAAAGACTCCATTTTTGCGTGAAATCCCCAGGAAAGCCCAGCAGGCACAAACATACACTCCTACAGACACACTTCCTGCTTCTAATTTAAAATCCTGTGTTGGATGTAGCATAGCAGTGAGATTAGTTTAGTTTAGTGGAAATAATCCATTAGGTAATACTGAGCATGTTCGTAGATGGATTTAAGGGGATTCCCTCCCTTTGGTTGTCTTCTTTTCCTCTGGTGCATCCCTTCTGGAGGGAATTGTACACGTGACTGATAGTTGAGCAGGAGGCAGAGGTGGTCTGCATCCTTTGGGTTATGTTAGGGTAATTTATTCAGAAACAGTCTTGAAGTCACAAAGCCTTTCCGTTGATCTCAGTTTTATAGCTTTCTACTCAACAGGTCTATCCAGGAAAACGGGGAACTAAAAATTGAAAGCAAGATTGAAGAGGTTAGTCTCTTTTCTATTTTTGTATCTATTTTGTCTGTGCGCTTGTCAATTTTGCTTCCTTTGCTCGTGCTGTCATTCTTATTGTGACAGCTTGATGCTGTTCTGTGATTCTGAAACCATGCCTCAAAAAATTACTCCCTTATTTAAGAGGACATGCAATCTGTTACTGTTGGTCCATTTTTGACTTATTAAAACAAGTTCTACCTCAAAGGCAAAATGGATTTAGACTTTTACATGACTTTTCAGGTAAGCGTCTTTTAGAGAAAGGGAAGTGATTGCCTTTGGGAGATAGAGATGAGTACCAACATCCTCTCACTGGCACGGATGCTGAAAAGAAAAATGGCCACCAATTGGATGCTAGGCCAACAAATGTAAAGAACGTCCACATGCACAGATGGAGATGTTGCACACCCACCCAGCTGAAGGCTAGCACCTATGCTTGGTTATGCACTTCCTATTTAAATACATATAGATACAGCCAGACCACTGTAACATGGACTGTGGGGGTGAGGATGGGGGGGTTACTTACTTTGTATCTGAAGCCAAATAAGAGCTGGGAAGCTCTTGGGTTGCTCTTTTTCCTGAGTCCACAGTGTCTACAGACGTGGATGTGGGTTGACTCACAGCCTGCAACTATGAGCTGCAGCTGGTAACACGAATATACACAGTAATTGCAGAAACAAGATGTTAAGCTTTTGGGGGCCATGCTTAGGGGATTCTTCCTAAAAAGAGATGGATAGTGTTGATCTGTTTTTATGAACCTGAAACACCTTTTACATTCTTCCTAGTAAGATGGGTGAGCAAATACATTAATTGTCTCAGAAACTGAGGCGTTTATGGAGTAAGAGTTCAAATCGACAGTTTACCTGTTCAATTCTAGCATTGTGAGGCAAGTGGTGTATCGTAATTTCAAACCGGAAGTTAATTTGTAGAAGAAATTAAAACCTGTTTTGCCTTATCTGAAACATCAGAATGGGGTGAAAGGAGTTAAGAACTGTGTTTTTGCTTTAAAACTGATTTTTGTTATTGTTCTAGATGGTTGAACCACTAAGAGAGAAAATCAGAGATTTAGAAAAAAGGTATGTGTACTTTTTGTCTTAAGGTCAATAGTTAAAATAAGTTTGTCTCAATTGAGTAATTAATTCTCAGTTTGTTTTCTCCAAACTCTACCAACCTAAATAAATGTCTACATATGCATTTCCCCCGCTTTGAGTGTAATACCCAGATAGAACATTGGGAGAAGAGTCAACCTAGATGTGTTAAGATCTTCCTTGTTGAAACTCTGAATGTCTGAATTTCTGCAAATTTATTACATAGAAGTTGAGGCCAGGCCTCACATTTTCCTTTAACTTCTGCACATATTGATCAGTTGGCTAGAATTCCGAAACAGGACGACAGTCCTCTGGGCCTAAAACATAGTACCATATGCAACACCACAAAATAAGAGTGTGGAGCCTGTGGTGTGTCATGTGTAGTCATTTAGCTGCTTTTGTCACCAAAGTTTATGAGGTTTCCAGAATTTAGTCCAGGTGAAGTGGGAGGAAGAATGAATGGAATACGATACAAACATTTATTTGAGTCAGATTCCAGAGAGAACCTCTCTTCACCCTTTGGGACACTATCGCCCTCAGGTTCTCTCTCAGGCACTCCCAAGGCCGCTGAGCCTCAGGCTCTGGGACTTTCCTCTTGCACGTACTGTATTCGAAAAACAATGTCTGGAGTAGCAGTTGAGTCTTTAGAAATTTTAAAAAGAAAAATGACAGCATGTATTAAAGTTGATGTGATTTTTTTCCCCTTTCTTGGGATGAGTTTGGATGATGTGTGTCAGCATTAGATGAGCCTTTTATCAAGTCCAGAACGAAAATGAAGAAATGAAGAGCAGTTTTTCTTTGATTTTCATTAAATGATCAAAGGGAAATACGATTGGAAAAGCATCATTAAACAAAAAAAAGCATCATTAAACTTTCTTCTTATACTCAACTGAGCAGTCAAGCAAATTGTTAATTTCAGCACTTACCAGAACAAAAGTTGTCAGTAATTTTTAACAGATTCCCTTAGTAATATAAGGTTGCTACTTGTGCTTTAAATTTTTTTTTGCTGTGATTTTGTGCTTCAGTTATACAGCTTGTAATATTTCCTTGGATGGGAGCCAGAAAATCTGCCTTTGATAAGACAGCAGAATTGAGAGATTTTAATTGGAAGCTTTTTTTTTTTTTAGAAAAATTGGAACGATAAGAAATAACCCAACACACGTTTTATATATTGGTCAAAAAAAACAAACTTGTCGACCAGTGATTATTTTCTTTAGATGATAGTATTCATTTATGAAAAGAAAAATGTCTCAATTCGATAACTTCCCTAAGGCAATAGCTTATGAACAAGAGCTCTCAACATGTGAGGATTACACAATCTCTTTGATACTTTTGTGATGTTTTTTTGAGTGTGTGCTTTTAAACTGGACAGAGAAGCACAAATAAGAATTTGATCCTAAGAATTTACTAACACTTTATTCTTGTCAACCTGTGAGACCACCTTGAAAATAGGGGCAGAGGGCAAACATTTGCCTCTGGGGCTGCTTGCAGGTGATTCATTCTGGAATGGTTCTGTCCTTCAGGTTGGTCAGCAAGTCAGGTGATCCACATGCCTGCATTACTGTGTCAGAAGGTCAAGTGCAGGCCTGGCTAAAAAAGTGTGACAATAGAAATTGATGGAACTCCGTCTAGCTTTACTTTTCCTAAGTGTGTGATAAAGATGATCAAACTACCATCTCGACACTGACAAGATAAGAATGTGACTGGAAGTAGGTTTACTTGATGTGCTTGTCACTTTGAGCAAAGTGGCCCCCAAGAACGAAAGATATTTTTGGAAGTTACAGGTTATATATATACAGGGAAAGAAAGAAGACAGTGTCATTCTAGAATCCTGAGTAAATGGATTGTATGTGGGCTTTTTCTCTTTTATCACACTCCCATTGCTTAGTACTTTGATTATATGCCACTTGTTTAATTTTAACTCTGTATCTTTAAATGTTCTTTGAATAGATGGCAAATGATGATCATTTAAATTCTAAGTAAGAATACTACTTACTGGCTAAACAGTAAGTTTTATCTCGAATGGCATAAAACATTAATAATTAGTAAAGTGTTCATTTGGGACTGTAAGAAAAGATTTGTTACCTAGTTCATCCCTCATTCTGCCTCTGCTTGCTGGTTTCTCTCTCGCTTAGGAATGCAGGCCTCAGGCCTCTGCTGCGTTTCGCTGCTTAACCCCTAGTGCCTAGTGTAGAACGGTGCTTAATGGAAAGTTCCCAAATAAGAGGATGAGCCAGTACACTGGGTAGGATTTTCACCTGCTACAGGTCTTTAAGAAGCCTTGTGGGCCAGGCACGGTGTAATACCAGCACTTTGGAAGCCTCGGCAGGCCGGTGGCTGGAGCCCAGGCGTTCGAGCCCAGCCTGGACAACATAATGAAACCTCATCTCTACAAAAAATACAAGGCTGCAGTGGGCTGTGATGATGCCGCTATACTCCATCTGGGGCGACGGAGTGTGAGACCTTGTCTCAAAAAAAGAAAAAAAAGGCCTTGTGCCCCTGCCCAGCCCTGGGTCAGTCCAGCAGGTGCTTGGGAGCACCAGGCAGCTGGCTCAGCATGTGGCCCAGCCAACAGCATCCACATGGTCACTGCACTCTGTCGGTCACTGTGCTCCGTCACCCATTACTGCAAGGAGGAAAACAGGATGACATGCATACTGAGGAGGACCCCACAGGCACCCTCCCCTTCCTGTTACTTTCAGCTTTGTATGTGTGGCTTCTCACAGGAAGAAGTGAGGAGTATAAGATAGTTTTTTAAAAGTTTAATTACTTGAGCGTATACATATGAAATCTGAAACTCGGCTGCTACGTATTGAAGAGAAACAAAGCAAGAAACTCAACTATTTTTCGTCTTTTAAATTAAAGGTGTCAGCACACTGCATTTGAAGTATTTTTTAGTCCATCTTACGCCTGTCACTGCGTGTGTCAGGCAACCATGCCTTTGCTTCAGTTCAATTTCTTTGAAGTACATTTCCTGTAATAAAACGGTTTGGCCGTTTCCTCTTGGTATAAGTAGCACACCACATTTCATTTTAAGCTTTCAGATAGGGACTATTCTAAGCTGACAGCTTGGATTAACATTTGTTTCCGTGGCCCCGGATGCACACTCTACAGTCCTGCGCCTCCGCTCCTCACTGAATTGGTTTCTCTCCTGCACCTCGTTTTCCTGTATGTAGCTATACTCCCATTCCCGCGCGGTCCTGACTCTAAAATCGTATACACAATAGAGAAGGAGCCCTGAAGGTGAGTGAGGGGAAGTTACCAGTCAGAGACGGCACCAGCATTTTCACAACACAGTCCGGAGTAGCCCCGGTGCTTGTGAGCAGTCGTGGGAAGGAAAGAGGGTCTCACCTGTGCCACGGCACTGGGTGTGCCACTCAGGGATTGAGGCTGAAGACCTGGATGTCGTGAGCTCAGAGAAATGAGGACAATTGGAGCGGTGTGAGAGGCGCGCACAGATAACTCTGAGATTTACAGTGCCGTCCCCCAGCTGAGTTGGTGAGGGAAGAGACGGAATGACAAGAAGTGTTACTTGGCAAACAAGACATGTGTGCTGCTCCCGCCAGTCTAACAGCATCGCTCCTGACTGAAGGCAGAACTTGCACCTGCTCCCCAGCTGCGTGGATAACATTCCCGAGGCCCTTCCTGTGGGCGGCAAGTACTAAAGACACTCGGCGAGCTCACAAGGGGAACCCTGGAGTTCCCACCTATGCCCTCAGACTCTCCCATCTGCTTTTGTAGTCTGCAAGGGGAACTTGAGCTTTTGAGACTCTGGAAGTTCTTAATGGGGGAATTTGCCTGCATTGTAATAGCCCTTTGACTCCCATTTAAGCATGCTCCTGGCTTTCTGGAGATGAGAAACCCCTGCTTCAGGGACTTCTGTCTAATGACCCTTCATATTCCCTTCAGTTCAGCGACCATTAAGGAAGTGCATTCTGTATCCTATATTGCTGTGTCTGTGCTGGGGACAGGGCAGGGATGGACCTGGCCCAACCTCTCCAATTAGTGTAATGACCATAAAGCTGATGTCTCAGATTTTATTTAAAGCACTTTTGTTCCTAACTGAATCACTTTAAAAATGACTATTTCGGCTCTGTGTTTATTACCTCTCACTGGATGTTTTCTATTCTCATCACACTGCCCTGCTCCTGGGACATGAGTGTGGGCTGGGGACCCATGGCACCTTAGGGCAGCAAGAGGGCATCAAAAGATAAGTGAGATTTAAGACGGAGTCAGAGCAGACCCACAGAGACAGAAGATGCTGATGCTCCATTGTTTTACCAGGGACGCTGGTCAGAAAGAGGATGCCGTGACTGTGAAAATTCCTGGAGCAGGAGACAAAGTTTCATTAATACCTTTTCTCACTCTTGCGGGGCAGTCCTCGTGCGTTGGGCCTGTGACTTCACGAAGCTGCTTTCTTCCACCTGGGCCCTGGTGGTGCAGTACCTAGAGAATGCCATGGTTATAGCCTGGTGGGTTCTTCTTGCCCACTGCCCTGAGAAAACCAAGGCACTGAGAACAACAGGTGTTACAGCCAAGAAAGAGTTCAATCGCAGGGCCAGCCACCTGTGAGAATGGGAGCGGTTTCTCAGATCTGCCTCCGTGAGAACTCGGAGGCTTGGGTTTTTAGGGTAGTTTGGTGGGCGGGGTCTGGGGAGCTGAAACAATTGATTGGCTGGATGTGAAATCATGAGGGTGTCGAAACTGTCTTCACGCAGCTGAATCAGTTCGTGGAAGCAGAGTCTGAGGACCAGGTGACATCTCTTCATCTGTATGCCAAAATGCTAAATCTGAAAGATACCTCAAATACCGTTTATTTAGGATTCACAGAAGTGATATTATCTGTAGAGGTTATTGGAGAAGTTACAAATCTTGCAACCTCTGTTTGAGTGACTCTGGGGCAGTAAGCAATATACAGATAAACAAGCTAAGCTAAGCAATGGCAGGTCAATGTTTATGCTTATTCTTTAGCAAAGTTCAGACCCTACCATAACTCTAACCTCAGCTTAGGAATGTGGCTTCAATCTCGAAACGAGGAGGGTCAGTTTTCCTTGCCTCAACATTTTACTATAAATTCCTCTCCTAGTTATCTTGGCCTCTGTACTAAAATAAGCAAAAACAACAAAAACAAAAATTTAGCCTGTGAGATTAAAAGCAAGATGGAGCCAGTCATTAGATTTCTCTCATTACAATTTTGCAAAGGCAGTTTCATGTCCATCTTCCTTATGGTGTGGTTTTGTCTGGACTAGTAGAGGTAGTGCCTGCCCTGCTTTAGCAGCTGCTGGAAGCCTGTAGTTCCTTAAGCTTTTGCTTCTCAGAGGTAGAATCTCAAGTCATGTCCTTAGCTTGATCCTAAACAAGGAGCAGGTTAGATAGCTCTTGACCTCAAGTTAACTAGTGACTCCTTGGTTTCTCCAGCACTCATTCAAGAGTAGAGAGAAGGAGCAAACAATAACAGTCCCAAAACCTGACACATGCTTTGATGATAGAGAAAATATTCAGATAGGATGTTTGACTTTTTCCTTTTGAATCTCTTTATATTATGCAGCTTTACCCAGAAATACCCACCAGTAAAGTTTTTATCGGAAAAGGATCGGAAAAGAATTTTGGTAAGTTTGCACACCTGCTTAGTATTTGTAATATTAAGAAACTTTCTTTTTTCATTGAGAGATAATTCACATATCATAGAATTCATGCTTCTCAAAGATACAATTCAGTGGCTTATAGTATGTCCACAGAGTTAGCACCGCATTCTGATTCCACAATATTTTCATCACCCCAAAAAGAAGTCCTGTACCCATTAGCAGTCACTTCCATTTCCCAGCCCCCTCCCGCCAGCTCTGGGAAACCACTAAAACTACTCTCTATCTCTATGAATCTGCCTTTTTTGAACATTTCATCCAAATGAAATAATGTGATATTTGGTCTGTCTTCAAGGCTCAGCTCTAGCATGAATCGTACTCTTCATTCCTTTTCATGGCTGAACAATACTCCATTGTATGGATGTACCACATACTGTTTCCCTGTTTCTCAACTGATGGGTATTTGGAGTTGTTTCCACTTGGAGGCTATTGTGAATAATGCTGCTATGAATGCATGTGTGTAAGTTTTTGTGTGGACGTAGGATTTTCAGTTCTTTTAGATATACTTAGGAGTGGGATTACTGGATTGTGTGGAAACCCTGTGTTTATCTTTTTGAGGAAGTATGAAACTTGGGAGCTGTGGTTTTTCACCTTTTCTGGTTCACAGACCACTTTGATGAATACCCTGGGGGCTTCCTTGGCTAATAGTGCTCTTTTTGAACATCAGTATAAACTCACCAGTGAAAGAAACCCTTTTAACTATTAGGTAACAAATTATGTCCAAAAATATTGCATGTTGCATTTTTTTAAAGTAACAGATTTGTTGAGATATGATTCACATACCATACAATTCCCCCTTAAAATGTATAATTCAATAGTTTGTAATGTATTCACAGAGTTGTACAACCATTACCACATCCAATTTTAGAACCCCCTAAGGAAAGCCTATACCCGTTAGCAGTCACTCTCCATTTTCCCCTAAGGCCTTCCACACCCCAATGCCTAGGCAACCATTAATCTGTTTTCTGTCCATGTAGATTTGCCAATTCTGAGTATTTTATATAGATGGGATAATGCAATGTTTGCCTTTTGTGACTAGCTTTTCTCACTTAGCGTGTTTTCAGGTTTCATTCATGTGGTAGCTTGTATCAGTAGTTAATATATTTTTGTTACCAAATAATCCATTATGTGAATATACCACATTTTATTTATACAGTGGGTTCCATACCTATAGATTCAGCTAACCATGAATTGAAAATGTAGTTAGGCCCACAGTGGTTATGTCTGTACTGAATATGTGCAGACTTTTGTTATTATTCCTTAAACAATACAGTATAACATTTTTACGTAACATTTACATTGTATTAGGTATTATAATTATCTAGAGATGATTTAAAGTATACAGGAGGATGTGTGTGGGTTACATGCAAATACTACACTATTTCATATGTGGAACCTGAGCATCTTTGCATTTAGGTATGGGGGGTGGGGTGTGGTCCTGGAACCAATTCCCTGTGGATACTGAGGGACGACTGTACATTTGTTATATGTGTCATAGGGTGACTCTGTTTAACCTTTCGAGGAACTGCTGTTTACCAGAGCAGCTGCACCATTGTACATTTCCACCAGCAGTATATGAGGGTTCCAGTTGCTCCACATCCTCAACACCACTTCTTACTGTCTTTTTGATTGTAGCCTTTCTACTGGGTGTGAAGTGATATCTTTTTGTGGTTTGAATTTGCATTTCTCTGATAGCTCGTGGTGTTGAGCATCTTTTTGTGTGCTTATTGGTCATTTCTATGTCTTCTTTGGAGAAATTTCTATTAAATACTTACCCTATTCTTTAATTGGGTTATTTTTCTTTTCATTATTGAGTTGAGTTCTTTATATATTCTTGATTCAAGTTTCTTATCAGGTATATTATTTGCAAATATTTTTTCTCATTCTGTGGGTTGTCTTTTTACTTTCTTGATGGTGTTCTTTGAAGCATAAATGTTTTAAAGATGAAGTCTGTTTTTTTCTCTTTTGCTGCTTGCACTTGGGTGTGTCTTATTTAAGAAATCATTGCCTAAACTAAGGACACAAAGATTTACTGTGTTTTTTTTCCTAAGAGTTTTATAGATTTTGTTCTTAAGTTTAGGTCTGTGATCTATTTTGAGGTAGTTTTTGAATAGGATATTACATCATCATTCTTCTGCATATGGCTGTCCAGTTGTCCAGCACAATTTATTGAAAAGACTATTTATTGCCCAGTGAATTTTCCTGGCACCCTTGTTGAAAATCATTTTACCATAAATGTACAGTCAAGCATCACTTAACAATGGGGATACGTTCTGAGAAATGCATTGGTAAGTGTTTTTGTTGTTGTTCTGTGAGCATCACAGAGTGGACTTACACAAACCCAGATGGTACAGCCTGCTACACACTTAGGCTGCGTGGTATGACCTATTGCTCCCAGGCTGCAAATCTGTATAGCATGTTGCTATACTGAATACTGTAGGTAGTTTTAACAAAGATAAGTATTTGTGTTCGTCTGTATAGGTCACTTACCACAAACGGAGCTTGCAGGACTAAAAGTTGTTCTAGGTGAGTCACTGAGTGAATCCCTTATAATTAACTAATTTCCTATTTGGTACCTTTCCCTTCTCTTTCCCTGTAGAATCCAGTTACTATCTGGGGTCACTTGCTTTCAGCCTGAAGAACATCCTTTAGTATTTCTTGTGTGGTAGGTCTGCTAGCAATGAGCTCTCTCATTTTTTGTTTATCTAGGGATGTCTTATTTTTGAAAGTTATTTTTGGTTGTGTATAAGATTGTTGACTGCCAGTTTATTTTTACACTTTAAATATGTTGATAGAGTTTGGATATTTGTTTCAGCCTCCCAATCCCATGTTGAAATTTGATCTCCAGTGTTGGAGGTGGGGCCTAGTGGGAATTATTTGGGTCATGGGGACAGATTCTTCATGAATGGCTTGGTGCACACCCCACTGTAATGAGTTCACACGAGATCTGATTGTTAAAAAAGAGTATGGGACCCCCTTCTCCTCCCTCTCTTGCCATGTGACATGCCTGCTTCCCCTTAGCCTTCTACTAGGATTGAAAGCTCTCCAAAGCCATCACCAGAAGCAGATGCTGGAGCCATGCTTCATGTACAGCCTGCAGGACCGTGTGCCAAATAAACCTCTTTGCTTTGTAAATCACCCACCTTCAGGCATTCCTTTATGGCAGCACAAAATGAAGTAATACGTATGCCATCCGCTGCTTTCTCCATTGTTTGTTGTAATGAACCAGCTGTTAATCATATTGGGGTTCCCTTATATGTGACAAGTCATTTTTCTTTTTCTGCTGTATGAATTTCCTAGGATTTGTGTAACAGTTACCACCATCTGAGTGGTTTAAAACAACAGAAATTTAATCCCTCGCAGTTCTAAAAGATAAAAGTCTGAAATCAAGATGTCAGCAGGGCCATGCCTATGTCCCTCTGAAGGCTCTGAGGGGAATTTTCCCCAGGCTTTTCTCCCAGCTTGTCTTATTGCCAGAAATCCTTGGTGTTCTTTGGCTGGTAGAGACATCACTGTAGTCTCTGCCTCCAGCAGCACGTGGGTCCTTGTTTGCTTCTAGTAGTGGATTAAGGTCCCACCCTAATCCGGTAAAATCTTTTCTTAACTAAATACATCTACAGGGGCTTTATTTTCAAATAAAGTCACATTCTGAAGCTGTGGGACAGACATAAACTTTGTAGGACAGTATCCAACCTAGTACAGCTATTTTCAAAATATTATCTTGTCTGTCTTTGGTTTGTGGGATTTCTAGAACGATGTATCTGTGTGCATCTATTTTTGTTTGTGCTCATCCTAATTGCAGTTCATTGAACTTCTTGAATATGTACATTCATATGATCATCAATTCTGGGGAGTTTTCAGCCATTATTTCTTTGAATACGTTTTGTATTCCTTTCTCTTTTCTGATACTCCCAGTGCAGCATGCATGTCGACGCACTTACTGGTGTCCTGTATTTGTCTGGGGCTCTGTGTAGTTTCCTGTATTTCCTCTGATCTTGGGGTTGCATAAGCCCTTTCAATCCAAGTTTGCTGATTCTTTAGCCTAGTTCTAATTGACTGTTGAATCCCTCTGTTGAATTTTTAGTTTCAATTGTGGTATTTTTCAACTCCAGAATTCAATTTGTTTCTATTTTGTAATCTCTCTTTATTATCTATGTACTACTTTAAGTATGGTTTCCTTTCGGTCTTTGAACACTTGCCATTACTTTTAATGGCAAAAACTGCAGTTACTTTTGCACCTACCTAATATTTATGGTGGTTGCTTTGGTGTCTTTGTTATATCCAACTCTGGGGACTTCATACAGACAGTTTTTATTGATTTTTTTTTTTTTTTCTGTTTGTGGGTCACCCATTTCTGTTTCTTCACATGTCTTGTAATTTGATGTAGAAAACTGGGCATTTTAGGTAGTATATTGTAATGTAGCACTTCTAGATACTGTGCCCTCATCCCAACCCCCACCTTCCCCAACTTGTTTTATTTTATTTACTTGTTTTTTTGTTTAGTGACTTGTCAGGTCTACTTTAGTGAAGTGTTCCCTATTCCCTCCCCGCCACTCCAGTGTGAAGCTTTAACTGTTGATCCTTGGAGGATGTAGCCTTGGCCACACCCCCTGGGATGATGGTGGCTCTAACAGGCTCATGTTGACAGTCTCTTTCCCTGATTTCTCTATTAAGCCTGTGCAGTATCTCACCCAGCTGTTAGGCTGCCGGGGTTGCTAGCTAATTGCTTTATTTTTCAACAAGGCTGTGTGTTTTAAATTGCTCTTCAGCCTGATTCAGTTAAATTCTGTCCCCTTGGCAGGGGTGGATTTTGAGACCAGTCTTTGAGGTTTCTTAAGTGTCCTCTGCCTGGTTCTTTCTGTTAAACAAGCTGGCCTTGGATTTAGCTTTTTATTCTCATGGATCTACTGCCTTCTATGTATTGCTTACCATCTGCATCTCCGTTGTTCTTGAGAGCACCCTTATGCTTGAACTTCTCCACTTTTGAAATAAAGTCAACTCCCTTTAGGGAGAGCTTTTGAGTGCACTGTTTTCAGTACCTCTGTCCCCCAGGAAAACCTCTGAACCACTGCCCTGAAGCTGGGGTGGGAGCAACATCTCTGTTTTATAATCAGGGTGCTGTAGCCACTGATTTTTTATCCTTGCCCCTCTTGGCATGGAACTTCTCCCTTCTAAGTAAGTTGGGGCAACCGTGACTGGAATCCTATTATTCTCAGCCTTCCCTGTCTGGGAAGTACTGCCAAGTGGCCCTTCCTAGTGAGATACCATATCTTTTGAGTGGGAGTCTCATTTTCTTGGCCACACCCAGCACATTCCCCACTCTAAACTGTGGGGTTGGACTCAAGTGTTGCGTACTCTTGCTGTTCTTACTTAATTTTATATTTTCTTTCTTTCTTTGTTCTTTTTTCTTTTTTCTTTTTCTTTTTTTTTTTTTTTTTTTTTTTGAGGTGGAATCTCGCTTCATCACCCAGGCTGGAGTGCAGTGGCACAATCTCGGGTCACTGCAACCTCCGCCTCCTGATTTCAAGTGATTCTCCTGTCTCAACCTCCCAAGTAACTGGGATTACAGGTGTGCTCCACCATGCCCAGCTCATTTTTGTATTTTTAGTAGAGATGAGGTTTCACCATGTTGTCCAGGCTGATCTTGAACTCCTGACCTCAGGCTATCTGCCCACCTCAGCCTCCCAAAGTGAATTTTATATTTTCTTGAATACATGTTACTTCATTTGCTGTACATGCTTAGCACAATTTCCAGAGACTTTTACTGGTTATTTAAAAAAATAATTTGGACCATTTATGGTTGTTTCCTTGGGGAACAGGTCTGTGGAGCACTTTACACTGCAATTCTACAAGAAATGATTTATATATGACCTTGATGTTGAAATGACTAGTACACAGGTTGGTTTGTTCTTTTACCCATCACCTAGGCTGTAGGACTTTGCATCCCTAAAATATTATTGTCACTCCTGAATTGATATTAGACTATTGCCCCATATAATCTCTCTATTCTTCTGGAAGTTACATAAAGTCTCTTACCTTTTTGAGATGGCTTACATAACTCGCTGTGAGCAGACTCTGAAGTCTGTTAATACTTGTATGTCCCTCTTTTGAGATTATTTCTATTGCCTCAAAAAGGCATATGCATTTGAGCATGAATTTGGAAATACATTAGTGTCTCAAGTAGCATAGACAAATTAATTTTTCTAATGTTTTGTTGCCGTGTTGTCAGACCGATCACAAATCTGGTAGTCTACTCTTCTTAGTTTGTTTTGTGCCGCTGTAACAGGTTACCACAGACTGGGTAATTTGTAAGTAGAAATGTGTTGGCTTATGGTTTGGAGGCTGGCAAGTCCAATATCAAGGGGTGTTCTTGCTGCATCATCCCGTGGCAGAAGGGCAGAGACTGGGTGAGAGAGACAAAGGGGACCCAACTCATCCTTTTACACATAACCCACTGCCACGATAGTGACATAAATTCGTTCATGAGGGTGGGGCCCTCATAACCTAATAACTTCTCATCAGGCCTCACCTCCCAATACTGTTGCATTGGGAATTAAGTTTCCAGTGCATGCTTTTGGGGGTACACATTCAAACCCATAGCATTCTGGCTGTGGTCTCTAGAATTGATGTCCTTTTCACATGCAAAACGTATTTATTTCATCCCAGTAGCCCAGCATTTTAACTTGTTCCAGCACCAATTCGAAAGTCCAAAGTCTCATCTAAACATCATTTGGGTAAAATTCAAGGCATGATTCATCTGAAGGCAAATTCCCCTTCAACTGTGAGCCTGTGAAATCAAAACAAGTTATCTACTTGTAAAAGACAATGGTGGAACAGGCATGGGGTAAACATGCCCATTCCAAAAGAGAGAAATAGGAAAGAACAGGGTAACTGGTCCCAAGTAAGTCCAAAACCCAACAGGGCAAACAAGATTCAATCGTAATGCTCCGGATCATCTTTCTTGACTCCATGGCCTGAGTCCTGGGTACACTGGGGTAGGGGTTGGACCTCCAAGGCCTCTGGGAGCCCCAGCCCTGTGGCTTTGTTGGTCTCAGTCCACCTGGCAGCTCTCATGAGTTGGAGTTTTGTGCCTGTAACTTCCTCAGGCTGGTGTTACATGCTGGTGGCTTTACAGTTCTGGAGTCTTAGTGGCAGCTGTATTACTGCAGTGAGTCTCTGCCTACCCCCGCCCCGGCCCCCCACCACCTCCCACCCCGCCCCAGGCTATTTGTGACATCCTTTGAAATCTAGATGGAAGAAGCCATGTTCTCATGGCTCTTGCATTCTGCACACTTGCAGAATTAGAGCACCACATGGACACCGCCACCGTTCACAGCCTGTATCTTCCAAAGTGGTAGCTTGAGCTGTGCCTGGACTAGCAGGAGCCACAGCTGTGCTGGTTGAGGAGTGTTAAGGGGAGCAGAGACTTGTGGCAGCACAGAGCAATGAATGCTGACCTTGAGCACCTCTCTGGAAACGTTGGCCTCAAGGTCCCAACCTACCTGGAGGATTTCTGAAATGCCTTCAGGGTCGTTCTCCCGTTGTGTTAACGGACAGAACCTGGCTTCCTTCTAGCCATGCTAATCTGTGTATCAAAGAGTCAGTTGTCTGCACTCTCCCACACTTTTTCATTCTTTATATGGCAAAGCTGGGGATTAAAAAAAATTTTTTTTGTTCTCTTTCCCTTTTAGTTATACAATCTGTCTTTAAACCATTTTTTATTTTACTCTGTGTAGTTAAAAGAAGTCATGCAATTCTTTTAATATTTTGCCAGAAATTTCTTCCACCAGATATCCTAGCTCATGGCTTGTAAATTTTGCCTTCATAAAGCCAGAGGACACAGACACATTTCAGCCAAGTTCTTTGCCACTTTGTAACAAGGATAGCCTTTACTCCAGTTTCCAGTGATACGTTCATCATTTGCATCTGAGACCTCATCAGAATGACTTTCACTGTCCATATTTCCAGCTGTTCTGATCACAACCATATTACAAGTAATCTCTAAGAAGTTCCAGACTTCCCCCATGGCTCTTCTCTTCTGAGCCCTCACCACTGTCTCTTTAACCCTCCATTCACAGAAGTCTAGGCTTTTTCTACCATGCACCTCCGGATTCTTCCAGCCTCTACTCATTACCTAGTTCCCAAGCTTTTGCCACATTTTCAGGTGTTTGCATAAGCAACCATCCCACTTCCCTGGTACCCATTTTCTGTCCTAATCCTTTTTGTGCTGCTATGACAGAGTACCTAAGACTGGGTAATTTATAACAGAAATTTATTGACTCATGGTTCTGGAGGCTGGGGAGTCCAAGAACAAGGGGTTGTGATCTGGTGAGGGTCTTCTTGCTATGTCATCACATAGTGGATGGGTAAAGAGAGGGCAAGAGAGAGACCAAAGGGACTTAACTCATGCTTCTATGCGGAACACGCTTCCACGATAACAAACTCACTCCTCTGATAATGGCATTAATCCATTTACTTCACCTCATGGCCTAAACACTGTTACACTGGGGATTAAATTACCAAAACCTGCTTTTGGTGGACACATTAAAAGCACAGCGGCACTGATACATGAATGCTTGCCATGAATTTTATTATGTACACGTGCAATGATCTTCCTGTCGATGCTGAGTATTGTAGAATTTATTTTGCTTTACACATCACCACAGCAAACAGACTTAGTTTATTCCCCCTCACCTGCCATTTCATAGGTTAGTCGCATTTCCGAGGCATTTGGCCTATGAGTCTGGTATATTGTTGCTATAACTTGAAGCCTTTTCAGCAAATTGGTAAGCCTTAGAACAGCTTCAACAGAAAGAGAAGGCTTGCTTTGAAATGCATTTTTTGATTTTTTGCTAATTTGCTAAGCATCACGAGTTTGAATGCTGACCTTGAGCTACACCATTTTAGCTGCCTGTTGGCACCCACAAGAGCGAGCCAGAAAGCACACTGAGACAAACCCCTATACTAGAAAGCCATGCAAAGCTGTGTAAGTTCTAATCCATCTAATTGTAAGAGGTCTTACTTCTTTTCTCATATTCTCTTTTGGGTATTAGCTCCTTGTTACTCAAAGAGTATCCTTGGGTTTGGTGATTAGTGTTCCTGATAGAGCTTTGTAAGTGCTAAGCTTTCACCAAATTTGTTTCTATTTGAAACACTTGCCTAGTGGGCTAACATTGATTAGGATAAAAAATTGCATAACCATCCAGCTATGTTATATAAATCTTAAGTATTTTAGGTAGAAGGAAATTACTTCAGAAAAAAAAAAAATTCCCATGCGTTTTAGTCAAGCCAAGGTGCTTCCAACAATTTTATGTCAGTACTAAGACTAGTGAGATGTTGGAGATGATCACATATAGTTTAATATGCTGCATCTCTGATATCTCAGAACTGTCTGCCAGGTATTTTGGGCACAGAAATGATGTTAGAATGCCACTGAACATTTTGTTTTCAGAAATATTTGCATATAGAGAAACAGTTACATTAAAAGGGGCTAAATTTCTTTTTAAAAGTTGCAAATTTTTAACTGTAAAAATCATGGAAAACTTGGAAAAATGCAGTAACATGAAGATAAAATGAAATCTCATCCTGTGAGTTAAGCTGTAGTGGTGAGTCAACTTTGAATTTCAATTATTTTTCTGGAAAATCCTTTTTCATAGTCATTGTTCAGGTATAGCAGTAGAATGTGGGAGCTCTTAAGATGAAACACAAACCAGACAAATTGACAGGCAATAGAGAGCATGTAATTAGAAAGAGTATAGCTTTCGTCTATCCCAGCTAGTGATCTCTGAGGATTTTAGTCAAAGACATAACTTCTCTGGGTGTCAGTTTCTTATCTTGAAGGCAAAGAGGATTTGGAAAATGTTGCTATTGGTAAAGCCAAGTGAAAGCTATCAAGCATGAGGATGCCTGGTCTCACCCATCCTATCTTAACCATTTGATTCACATTTCATCAGAGCATATGTAATATCTATGTGGTGGTTAAGGGATGGTTATTCTTGATGTTGGCCTTGTTAACTGAAAAACCAAACTCTAAAATATTTTAGAGGTTTATTATGAGCCAGTATGAGTAACTGCAGCCCCAGGAAACACAAAACCAAGAAGTCTTGAGTAAGTGTGCCCGAGGCAGGCGGATTACAGTATATACATTTTAGGGAGGCAGAAGTTACAAGGAGGTATAAATCAATATATAGGGGCTTTACATTGGTCTGGCCCAAAAAGACAGGCTATTTTGAAGTGGGAGCTCATAGGTATAGGTGGGTTAGGAGATTATGTAATTTATTTTATTTTATTTTATTTTATTTTATGTATTTATTTTGAGACAGGGTCTCTCTCTGTCACCCTGGCTGGAGTGCAATGGCACAATTGCCGCTCACTGCAGCCTTGACCTCGCTGGCTCAGAGATTTTTTACTTTGTAATTGGTTAAAGGCGTAAATCTTTGTGTAAAACTTTGGAGTCAGCAGAAAGGAATCTAAGTTGTGACAAGGAAGTCTGTTCACCAATACACTGGGTCAGAGTGACCTGGAGGGATGTGACTTAGCTCCTGTCTGGCACGACCCTAGGTCCTGTTTATGATCTCTGTTTTAACATTAACGTTGGTCAGTTATGTCTAAACTCCAAAAGATAAAGTATAGTGAGGCATGTCCAATCTCCTTTCACATCATGGCTGGGAACTCAGCTTTTCGGATTTCTCTGGGATTCCCTTTGGCCAAGAGGGAGTCCACTCAGTTGGGGGGACTTAGGATATTTATTTATTTATGAGACAGAGTCTTGCTCTGTCACCCAGGCTGGAGTGCAGTGGTGTGATCTCAACTCACTATAACCTCCACCTCCTAGGTTCAAGTGATTCTTCTGCTTCAGCCACCATAGTAGCTGGGATTATAGACGTGTGGCTAATTTTTGTATTTTTAGTAGAAACGGGGTTTCACCATGCTGCCCAGGCTAGTCTCAAACAGCTGGCCTCAAATGATCCACCCACCTTGGCTTCCCAAAGTGTTGGGATTACAGGCATGAGCCACTGCACCCAACTCAGATGTCATTTTTAGTTTATACCCTCCCCTTACTTCTCCTCTGCCATTTTTGATCTTTTTCATCCAGGTGACTTATTTATTTATTTATTTATTTTGAGATGGAGCCTCGTTCTGTCACCCAGGCTGGAGTGCAGTGGTGCGATCCACTGCAACTTCCGCCTCCTGGGTTCAAGTGAGTCTCCTGCCTTAGCCTCCCAAGTAGCTGGGATTACAGGAGTGTGTCACCACGCCCAGCTAATTTTTTGTATTTTTAGTGGAGATGGGGTTTCACCATGTTGGCCCGACTGGTCTCAAACTCGTGATCTCAAGTGATCTGCCTGTCTCAGCCTCCCAAAGTGTGGGATTACAGGTGTGAGCTACCACTCTGGCCAAATCCAGGTGGCTTTACTCTCTCACCCGTGGTGAATATTTCATTGTGTGTGAGATTTCATTTATTTTAAACAGGAGTTTCATGGAGAATTACATGTTTTAAAACCATAGACCTAGGAGTTTGTGTACTTTTATTTTAGGTAGAAAGGATTGCCGTCTTCCTATTAATTCTTTCAGTTTGAAACAGAAGGGTGAAATGAATGAGAATTTTGGTGAAGAGAAGGCAGAGTAGAGAACAGGATACAGCAGGCTAGAGAATCGAGTTGCGCGTGTCAAGTCTGTTTTCTGAGCCTATTCTTTTCACTCCCACTGCCTATAACCTTCCCCCAGATGAAATTCCCTTTATCCTCCTCCAGTTACACCATTTAATTGGAATAAAATACCTGTGTTCAACTTAAAAGTATTTTTCAAGCGCGGTTGACTTTTCACCTTTGCAGGGGTCTAGGTTTTGTTATTACCGAGTTTCTGTCAAGACCCCTCACAGCTGCCTCATCGTGCTCTGTGGCTGGGAGTGGATACCACACTGTGTTCAAATCACCACTCAGAAATTAAACACACAGTGGACTTAGGCGTTTAGGACTTTAGTCTACAAACAGCATGTATTGCTTATTAATTTGTTCTCGTAAACAATTTAAAAGATACTCGTTTTTCATGCGGTTTTTGAATCTCACTTAAATATTAAGTTTTTTTTGTGGGTAGTTCACCAAATCTCTGCATTTTGCAGATTGCTTTTTCTATAAAGTAATTTTTAAAGTTCTCAGCAGTAATATTAAAGCCATGTGAGCTATGCCCAGCATCCCGTTTGTTATAAAACAAGAACCTTTGACTAATGGGAAATTCTCTGTCAGCGAAGACATTTTGAAATTTGTAACTACGATTTTTCTGTATTCTTCCCAGAGCAGGATTTTGAAATTTTAGGCTGCTTAGGAGTTTAGAGATAGTATGACCTCTTTGTTCTGCAGTGAGAGTCAAGGTGCTACCTTAAAACCTTTGCTGTCTCCCTTCTCCGCCTTGCTCCTGCGTTTTAAGTCGTGGCTACACCAGACATGTCTCTCCGTGGAGCTGGTCCTCACTGTGTTCTCATGTGCTTTTTCTGGGAATGTTCCGCACACGCTGTCCGGATGCAGGTAACCGGAGGCGCAGGGTTCGTGGGCTCCCATCTAACTGACAAACTCATGATGGACGGCCACGAGGTGACCGTGGTGGACAATTTCTTCACGGGCAGGAAGAGAAACGTGGAGCACTGGATCGGACATGAGAACTTCGAGCTGATTAACCACGACGTGGTAGAGCCCCTCTACATCGAGGGTGAGTGAAAACTGCACCTTGTTATTATTCAGAGCTACGCAGGTGGCCTCGCCCGAGCTGCGGGATCCCTGAGGGTAAGCTGTCTGGCTCAGCACGTTGAAAGCTATGTTGGGTTTTATTTTTGAAACGTCTCAATGTGTGTGAGGTGCTGTCCTAGTCTCTGTGGTAACGAGTGGTTATAACAGTGTGAATAGCTGTCTTCTCTCCTACATGACACCCCTGGTCCTGAACTTCGTGGACTTGTCGAAGTAACTTTCCTGTAGTGCACATCTGCTATGATCTGAATGTTGGTGTCCCCCCAAATTCATATGTTGGCATCCCAAGCCCCACAGTGGTGGTGTTAGGAGGTGAGGCCTTTGGAGGTGACCAGTTCATGGAGACAGAGCCCTCACAAATGGGATTAGTGGTTTTATAAAAGAGGCCTCAGAAAGTCCCCTTGGCCTTTCCACCGTGTGAGGACATGGCGAGAATATGCATATATGAACCAGGAAGCAGGTCCTCACCAGCACGCACTCTGCCAGTCCCTTGATCTTGCTAATTTGATAGAAAACCAGTGGTTCAATGTACATTTCTCCGGTTACTAAATATGGTTAGACTTTAACATGTTAATTCATCAGGGAAATACAAATGGTTTTGTTAGTCCATTTAAAAAATATTCTTTTAGTATGAGTTCTTTGTAATAGGAATGTTAACTGTTGGGCTTAATTTAGCATTTTTCCCACAAAGGCAAAGTTTTTGCCTTTTCGTTTGATTGAAATTTTCTAACACAGTGTCATCTGTTCATATCCCTTTTGCTGTTTCTTCTGTTCTCTTTCTGCTCTAACCATTCCAAGGTTAGATGACTATTTAATATTTAGAAAGCAGCCGTGGTGTTATTTTGTTGGTAGGTTTTTTGCTTCGTTTTTAAACATTTAATTATGTAAGCTGTTTGGGGTTCATTTTGGAGCGAAGCTGTAGTTTTTGTAAAGTGTAAGAGGCCATGTAGATTATAGCTCAGTGGGCTCACTTTCCTCTTGGACTTCCTCCTGGGATTGCTGTGGGGTTAACTGAGGTCATGCGTGTGACAGGGCCTGGCAGGCAGATTCTCACAGGTCCCTGCTAAGATGCCCCTTCCCATGGTTCAACCCAAGATGCTAGGTGGTGCTGTCACAGGACTTTGCTGATGGAATCATGGTTATGAGCCAGCTGGCTTTAAAATGAGGATGATCCTGGATTATCTGGGTGTGCCCCCACATAGTCACATGAAGCATCAAAGGCAGCAACAGAGAATGGAAGAGTCAGGTAGAAAGATTGGATAGGAGAGACACCACGGGGAGACCAGGCAGAAGGGAAGCTGGAGAGGTTTGCAGTGTGCGAGGGACCTGACCTACCCTGGCTGGCTTTGAAGGAGCCGTGAGCGGGAGAGTGTTGCAGCCTCTGGAAGCTGAGACCAGCTGCCTGCTGAGAGCTTGTAAGGGGACCTCAGTCCTGCAGCCTCAGGGAACTGAATTTTGCCATCATCCTGAATCATCCTCTGAAGAAAAGGAACACAGCCCTGCTGACACCTTGATTGCTGCCTGCGGGGAGGCAGAGCCAAGAACCAGCTGAGCCACACTGTGCCCGGTCCTGTAGACCTGTCAGATCAGATCATGAGTGGATATTTTTTGAGCCTCTGAATTTGATTAGGCAGCACAGCACTGGGCCCTCATTTCACTAAGTGCTGCCCAAATTACACCTTTTTTTTTTTTTGAGACAGAGTCTCGCTCTGTCACCCAGGCTGGAGTGCAGTCATTGAGGCGCCATCTCAGCTCACTGCAAGCTCTGCCTCCCGGGTTCACGCCATTCTCCTGCGTCAGCCTCCTGAGTAGCTGGGACTATAGGCGCCCGCCACCACGCCCGGCTAATTTTTTTGTATTTCTTAGTAGAGATGGGGTTTAACCGTGTTAGCCAGGATGGTCTCAATCTCCTGACCTTGTGATCCAACAGCCTGGGCCTCCCCTAAATGATACCTATTAATATTACTACTCTCTTCTCTTTTTTAGCACATGGCAAAAAATATTTATTTTATGACACTGTTGTTCATATAATTTCAGTACTACCGAGAAGCCAGAACCTAATAAAAATGGTGTTTTAATAAGTAAATTATCTTCTTTAACTGCGAGCTTTGATACCATAGCTGCTCTAGGCCATTTCCACCAATTCTGTGACTGTGTGTAAGACACGCATACAAACATACACATACATGCAAACACACACACACACGCCCACACACTGAATGAAGTCATACAGTAAATAATTGCTGTTTTGTCCTTTGTTCGGAGTCTTGCATTCCCTCAGTTGGCATGTATGTTGGGAGAGCATAAGATAAGCTTCTCTGCCTCTGTAGTTTGAATCCTGTTTTCTACTTTCTCCTTCAGCGGGTCCTCAGCCTTAGCATCAGGTCTTCTGTGCCCTTGATAATTTCCTGCCTGCTGCCCCCTCCATCTCTTCACTCTTTCTGCCCTCACAATGCCCACTTCATCCAACAATGCCAAAGTGTACCTTCCTTTGAAGCCCACATGAAACATTCTCCAAGATTGATCATATTCTGAGCCATAAAGGACACCTCAGCCAACCCGAAAGTATAGAGTCCTATAAAGTGTCCTCTCAGACCAGAGTGGAATTACACTGGAAATTAGTAATAGAAAGATACCTGGAAAATTACAAAAATATTTAGTGATGAAACAACAAACTTCTACATAACATATGGGACAAAGGAGAAATCTCAAGAGAGATTAAACATACTTTCAACTAAATGAAAGAATTAGGTTTCTTGTTTATATATTTGATAAAGAATGAGATGGAAAAGAGTCTGAAATATTTTTCTCTTTTCAAAAGAATCTTTTTTCCTCATGATGAAAATAATACATACGTGTTAAAGAAAATGTAGAAAGGTATTTTACAAAGCAAATAGAAAATTATTTTTAATCTTTCTACAAACTGTTGAGGAAGTGGGCTGGGCGCGGTGGCTCACACCTATCATCCCAGCACTTTGGGAGACCAAGGAGGGTGGATCACTTGAGCTCAGGAATTTGAGTCCAGCCTGGGCAACATGGTGAAACCCAGTCTGTACCAAAAATACAAAAAGTTAGCCGGGCGTGCTTGTGCATGCCTGTGGTCGCAGCTATTCAGGAGACTGAGGCATGAGAATCACTAGAACCCAGAATGCGGAGGTTGCAGTGAGCCAAGATAGTGCCGTTGCACTCCAGCCTGGGTGACAGAATAAGACCTCATCTCAAAAAAACAAAAACAAAAAACCCATTGAGGCTAACATCCAGTTGTTTTCCTAAATGTGATTTTTTTTTTCAAATTAAAAGCGTGCTTAATAGGTAATACGGTTATATGGTTCAATTAT
The DNA here is from genome assembly GCF_024542745.1 of Macaca thibetana thibetana. Lineage (NCBI taxonomy): Eukaryota > Metazoa > Chordata > Mammalia > Primates > Cercopithecidae > Macaca > Macaca thibetana. Next base: position 9,895,586 of record NC_065590.1, on the reverse strand, counting down.
TTTAAAAAATAAATGGAAAAGATGGTTAGGCACAGTGGATCATGTCTGTAATCCCAGTACTTTGGGAGGCTGAGGCAGGCAGATCGCTTGAGTCTAGGAGTTCCAGACCAGCCTGGGCAGCATGGCAAAATCCTGTCTCTACAAAAACTAGCCAGGCGTGGTGGCATGTACCTGTGGTCCCAGCTACCCAGGGGGCTGAGGTGGGAGGATTACTTGAGCCCGGGAAGTCGAGGCTGCAGTGAGCCATGACTGCACCACACTCCAGCCTGGGTGACAGAGGAAGACCCTGTCTCAAAAATAAATAAATAAATAATAAACATAAAAATGGAAAAGATAAAACTATAAAGTCTTCCTCTTGCCAGTTCTCAGCTCTCCTCAGGAAACAGCTGTTGATCCTTTCTTTGTATTCATCTGCAGTGTTTGTATGTGACCCAACTAACACAAATAGGTATTTATAGTTCTCCCTTTTTATATAACCTATTGTGTATTATCCTGAATCTTATTGTCTTCCACTTACTGTGTCCTGGTGATCTTTCATATATATCATATATAGAGACCTTTTTTGGCAGCTGCTTAGTGTTCTGTTTTGTGACTATACTAGCTAGATCTCTTTACCAAGACACGGGTTTTTTTCCCCTCAACATTACTTGTTAGCAAGTTGCCTTCTTATGAATATATTGTAATTTCCTTAGTCCTGTGTTGTTGGATCTTTAGGTTGATTGCAGTTTGGGGCCATCATAAACCATGCTTCAGAAAGCCACGCATCTGTGTCTCTGTCATCATTTTCATAGTACACTGGCTTTCCCAGGGTCCTGCTACAGAGCACCTGTGCTTCCCCGAAATACTGTCCCAATTTACTTTTCCACCATCTGCATAAACAGTGATCTTGAGACCAGCGTTTCCATGGGAAACAGGAAAAGGCAGAAATGCGCATTGTGTCATGGGAAGACCAGTACTGGGAACTTGTAGTATCTCTGTTGAAGAGGTCCAGGAAAATAAAAGAAGGAAGTGTCCATAGCTAACCCTTAACTATATTCCAAGTGCTATTCTAATTGCTGTTTATGGTTGGCAGGTTTAATTATGTCAATACTTGTGCGAAGTAGGCAGCTATTTTCCTCATTTTTTAGGTGAGGAAACCAAGACGTGGAGTCCTTTCCATTACCTGCCTTTTGCCTGGATGCTCGGTTCCTATGGAGGGCTAGGGGTGGGGGCACCAGGAGAGGGAAGACAGGAGAGCCAAGCCATTAACCCTGGGTGCCCCCCGCTAAAGAGGAGGAGTGGGAACAGTGTTTGCCAAGGGGATTGAGTCCATGTTTATGTAGACATTTAAAGCATGCAGCTCCGATTAGAATATTTTTGTTGAAGTATCATTTAGAAAATTTTTTCTCAGCTTTCAGTTTATATTGCAAATGTAAATAAAATTGCAGTGGCGGCTCTTAGAGATCTCCCTCTGTTTAATTTGGAGCTGTGGAGGCTTCCTGTGGAGCAGCCTAGGACACTGGAAATTCTTTCCCCTGCGGTGGCTTCACAGGGAAGGTGACCCCCTCGCTCAGAACAGCCGACAGCACTGGCGGGCAACCCCAGCTCCCGGCGGCCGAGCCGGTTTCTAGTGTGCGCAGCCTTTGCCCTAAGTAAATACATTTGACATGAAATGAAGGGAAAATCTTGCTGTTTTGCTTCTTTGTGCCGAGAGAAATTTGGTCTTTATACTTTGAGAAGTTCTGTATCTTCTTCATTCCCGTTTTCCATCCTAAATACTGTTTCTGGAGACGGAGACGAGGGCCATGCTGTGAGGCTTCACGTTGCAGAGAGGAACATCTCGTTGGGGAGTATTTCTGTAAAACCTCTGACTCGAGTGTAGGAAAAGAGAATTCGACTGTAAGTGTCTTTTATGATGGGAATTGAGTATATGCTAAATAATCACGTGAGTTCACAGAAAGAACTAACCCATTGTTTTGCATTTTAGTGTTTCCTTAGTCTTCAGTCTCATGGTACAAATCCTTAACTGGCCCTTGGCACCAAGTTTCGTAGAGCGTGGGAGTGGCCCAGAATGAGGCTTGACACAGACTATGTCACTAACTTAAGACAAAATTAAAAAGAAAATCAACCAAGGAGTGGAAGCTATAGTCAGTTTTTCTGTGGAAGAGGTTTTTTTGGTAGAAGAAAATGCTTGATTTCTCCGATGTGTTCTGAACAGTGGTTTCAGGTTATTCCGAGCTGTTCTCTTCCTGCGGTGATTTTTTTTCTTCCCTATTTATGTGTCATTTATGTGGGTTTTGGGCACAGTGAAATTCAACCTAAGACCCTATAGGGAGTTCATTCGTGGTTTGACTGGTTGGATTTTCCTGGTCAGAATTCACAGAAGGGCCGAGCAAGTTGCAGCCGTGCCCTTACTCAGCCTCTTCCCAACATAAAATTACCCTGCTTTCTGGTAGGAATGCCGCTGATCATTAATTGGAGCTCTTTTAGGCTCATTTCTTGAGACTTCTGTTTTTCTAGCTGAACTCCCAGCACATGGCTTTGTAAATGTGAAAGGTCGCGGCAGGGTCTCTGAGTGGTCTCTGAAATGGCTGTGTGGGCACCTGTGAATGGGCTGCCTTTCTGTCCCCCTTTGACTTCCTCTCCCCACCTCAGCTTGGAGTTTGGAACATCAAGCTCATGCGTGGTGTACTCTGAACTGTGCAGCTGACATGTTCCAAGGGCCTCTGTCCTGGGTTGTGAGGGTTAGAGGGTTAGCCTCGCTGCTTCATTTACATTCTGAAGCCGGTTGTTACTAATGTTACTTCGTGTTTACCTGGCACCCCTCATTGCTGGTTATTGCCCCTGTTCTGAATTTCCCCTCTTTTCTCCCCTTCAGAATTGCTCAGCAGACTACTTAACCAACAGACTCTGCTGCAGTGCTCTTTTTAGGATAGGAACTGGAGTTACTGTTAACGTTACAGGAAGAACACATTCTCAGAGGAGAGCGGGTGGTGGGAAACTTTGATTTTCATAGAGTGTTCAGTTTCCTCTCAAATGGGAGGATGCAGCAGCGCCGCTACTTAACTGAACGTCTCGACAGTTTGACGGGGCAGCCCTCAGCCTTCCGGAGCAGCAGTGGGACTGACCTGTCCAATGAGGAAGAAACACTGAACCAGATGGACTGGCCTTTGGGGATGGAAAAACCCCAGTTTACGCTTAGTTCTTCTCTCAGCTAACTTTTGTGGAGCCCTGTTCCCAAATTGGCTTGGGCCAGAGCACCGTGGAAGGGTATTTGTTGTAAATGGAAGGTTTCCAGGCCCTCCTGGAAATCCTGAAGCGTGAGACCTGCGGTGAGCTCAGGAGTCTGCGTTTGTGGGTGACCAAGGGGGCCTCCCCTCCCTGCAGAGTCCACACTGTGGAGAGCATCAGGAGGGGAAAGGCCTGCGTCTTGTGCTTGGCGAGCTCATCATCTAGTGAGGAAGGCATGTGTGAATCTCGGGACAAGGCAGCGCTGAGCCGTTGTGGACTAGCGGTGCAGGCAAGGGGTTATTTCTGACCAAGGGCAGTGAGAAGGTTTCCCACAGAGACTGACGTCTGGATTGAGCTTTGAAGAAGAAAGCCAGGACTGGAGCAGATGAGGAGGGAGGCGTGCGAGGCTAATGACAGTGGCTTTCTGTTTGATGTCGGGGCGGTTTCCTGTTCTCTCAAGGCACACTTCTTCCCTCTTAGCCTTTCATGCAGTTTCCTGTCTTTCCTTGCCTACCTTGTCACCTCGAGTAAAGATAGTGATGCATAATTTGTTGCGTTAGATCACAGCTCATGCAGAGTTGTTTAGACTCTCTTTGAGGAACGTAGGGTGACCCTGTCTGTGTAAGCAGAAATGCCCGTGAGTGTGAGTCAGGTGGCAGCAGGTTCCAGGTCTCGCCCACCTGAGCGGAGTCTGTGGTGTCGTACTCGGCTCCGAAGGTCTGGCGAGGTTCTTTTTTTTTTTTAATTTTGATTTTAATTTTTAAATTTTGTTTATTTCTTTTTTTGAGACGGAGTTTTGCTCTTGTTGCCCAGGCTGCAGTGCAATGGCGCCATGTTGGCTCACCGCAATCTCCACCTCCCAGGTTCAAGTGATTCTCCTGCCTCACCTTCCTGAGTAGTTGGGATTACAGGTGCCCACCATCACACCTAGCTATTTTTTAAAAATTTTTAGTAAAGACGGATTTTACCATGTTGACCAGGCTGGTTTCGAACTCCTGACCTCAAGTGATCCACCCACCTCGGCCTCCCAAAGTGCTAGGATTACAAGCATGAGCCATCGTGCCCAGCCCTCATTTGGTTTTGAACTTGGCACAGTCACGCTCCAAAGTGGCAGTGGGTATGAGGAGTCATCTTCAGAGGAGGCAGCACAGTGCCTGTTTCTGGGGCTAATGGTCTGCTGCTTCTACCTGCAGCCCTGGAGCTTGGAAGCAGGTGTGCAGGAACTGACCCGATCTGTGCTGGACCTAGCTGGAAACTGCAAAAGATAGCTTGGCCTTAGAATTATGGGACTTTGTGAAAACTGATTTTTAAAAGGTATCTTGTTAAATTACAATTTGTATAATAGAATGTTAGTTCGTATTTTTAGCGGTTTTTCAGCTCAGAATAACTTGTGGGGGTGGGAACAGCAGTCACGGGATTTCCTTTTACTTGGACAGATCCTTTCAGCGAACTTGCATCTTGACAGACCATCAATAATTTTAAAGATTTTGGGTTTTGTCAGTTCTCTTTACAAAAAGATTATTCTTCCCATAAGTGTTGGTTCTATTTCTAAATGAACTCACTGGTTTTCAGGCTTGACTTTCAAATGTTAAAATATATATATACACACACACACACACGTGTATATGTGTATGTATATATGTACATATATGTATATATGCATGTATGTGTGTGTGTGTGTGTGTGTGTGTGTGTGTGTGTGTGTGTGTGTGTGTGTATATATGAAGGTCTAGAGTCTCCCAGCTTGCTTCAGGGTGTTAGGGACCCAGGCATTACCTCACTGGGTGACTAGTGCACAGTCAGGATTGATTGAGAACCTCTAGACTGACCTGCTGCGACTCAAAGGCTTGATCTTCAGCTCTTCCATTCCTAGCATTGGGAAAGGGAAGACAGCAGCAGTTACCTGGTCAGGAGGAGCCCGGAAGGCCCGGGCAGAGGGGCCCCTGCAGATATTCTGACACATCCATGTGCAAGGGAGGACTCATTTTGGCAGCAGAGCTTTCAGATCCCTGTTCCTCACTCTCCTGTGGATGGTGGATATGTCTCCTCACCAGTGGCTGAAAGTACAATGGCACGACATGGACTTTGTCTGAAAGGATGGCATTGCTCCTGTGTGTGTGTCTGTTGCTGCCACTCCACAGTGAGAGGCTGGTCCCCAAAGGCGTCTCTGCTGTGTGCCGGTGTTGCCTGACGTGGATCGGTGCTGGAGGGCTGCAGGTAGTGATGCTAAAGTGAATGCCTGTGCAGGAGGAGCAGGGGTCGTGTGGAATCTGAATTGCTTTGCCATTCATGGCTTTAAAACCCCGTCTCCCTCCCTCTCCATGGTCTCAGGGTCTGGTTTTATGTATGCAGGATGCATAAAAACAAAGGAAAGGCTACTTTCTCCCATAGTTCTGTGTCTTTGGTTTTAAGTCATATTTGCCTCACAAACTAAGAAAAAAATTCATGCTTAATTCTGTGTCTGAAAAATATCAGTCTTCCTTCTGATTTGAGTGCTTTATGTGGGACAAATATTTCAGAAAACAATCAACTCAGTAATCGAATTGACTCTGGTTACACAAGAACAGACTCAAATAACTGACCCAGCACATGTTTTTGTTTCCAGATAATTAGACTTTCTATTTTTGTTTAACCTTTTTCTAATTACAAATGTAAATTAGTTTATATAAAGAATAAAATAACATGATTTCGGTGAAAGATATACTAATACATTTATTATACAGTGTATATCCTAGGAGGTCAGTATTTTTTTAGCGGTTTTTGTTTTGTTTTGTTTTGTTTTTAAGTAATAGGCTTCTGTTTTGTCTCCTTTAGTTGACCAGATATACCATCTGGCATCTCCAGCCTCCCCTCCAAACTACATGTATAATCCTATCAAGACATTAAAGACCAATACGATTGGGACATTAAACATGTTGGGTAAGTTGTCATTTTCTTGTTTTTTGGCTCTTGCTGGGAATATTTTAGACGATTATAAACATAGGACATTGAATCTTCTACTAGAGTTTGATCTGGGTCCCTTATCATCCCTTATCGCCCTGCCTGTGGTATTTGGCAGTTTTGCAGTGTTATTTCAGTGTGACTTTATTTATCATCAGAATATGTCATGGAGGAGATATTCTAACTTTTCATGCATCATAGTAATCAGGCTGCAGCACCCTGGTGTAGGATCCCCTGGGAGTGACCACAGGCGCTTCATGTGACTGACCACCCAGCCTTCCCCTCCTCCTCTCCTCTGAAACCAGTTGATGAATGCCAAGGATAAGTGGCATGCCTCATGCTGGAAAGAGGCAGTGGTGGCTCTCATCCCGAGGTTGGCTTGGCATGGCCTTACACACGGTTGTTTCAGTAGCACTCTTTGAAGGAATGGATGGAGACGTCTGTATGGGATGTTATCAAGATGGAGTACCTGCCCTAGATTGGACTTCAGGGTTCGCATTCATGAAAGATGGAAGAGAGAGCATTGTTAAGGGTGGCCATATGTGTATATTCACAAGTGACATGCCTTAGATTTATAGCTCTGGGTAGTATGCACATATTAATGTTTAAAATTGGAGGCATGCTTAAATTTGGCACAGTTTTTTTCAAAAAACTCTCGGGGTTTTGATTATTTGCAAAGTGAAAGAAAGGAACCGCTTTTTAAAATGGCAAGTAAATGATGGATTTAAGTGTAGGAACATTTAATACAGGTTCTGCAAATAGACTTGGGAAATACAGCACTAAATTTTGATTTGAACAAAACGTGGAGTCAAGGTAATGAAAGGACAGCCAGAGATTGGTTTCTCTCTTAGACACAATATTTTAGGGGGTGGTATTAGTCAAGGTTCTACAGAAGAACAGACCAATAGGATGTGTAGAGATTTAGAGAAAGAGATTAATTACGAGGGATTGGCTCACGTGATTATGGAGGTCGAGAAGTCCCACCGTCTGCCTTCTGCAAGCTGGAGAACCAAGAAAGCCAGGGGTGTAGTTCCAAGGCCTGAGAACTGGAGAGCCGAGGGCAGATCAATGTTCTGTGTAAGCAGTCGACCTGCCTCCATCTCTGTGTTCCAGTCAATCCTGTAAGGGACTGGATGATGCATCCACAGTGGGGAGGGCCATCTGTTCTACGCAGTCTACAGCTTCAAATGCTCCTGTCTTCTGGAAACACCCTCACAGACACCCCCGGACATAATGTTCAACCAGATCCCTGGGCATCCCGTGGCCTAAGTTGACACATAAAATGAACCATCACAAGGGTCAAGTTGTTTGGAGTAAGATGATTCATTCTTCCTGTCTGGAAAGAGCTTTATCTTCTTTGTTACCATCCCCTGCTCTGGTCCCAGACAGAACAGGGTGCTGCTGCTTCTGCTTAGAGGTGTACGTGGTGCCCTCTTCTTGCCATCACAAGCGCCTACCCCTGCATTATACCAGAACTAGACCGTAGAGGAAAAGCCCATCATGCACTTGGTGTTTAGAGAGATTCCATTTGTTCTTCCTACTTAGGGGATGCAGTCACTGTGCCCATGGGTCCTGTCACTGTGGGGCAGATTCAGATGGGGTTACCCTCAGGCTCTTCTGCACTCGGCGCCCCATGGGGGGTGGGGGCTGCTGAATGGGCACAAGTGTCGGTGATACCTAGTAGGATGGGAAAGGCTCCCAAAGAGAGGCCTCAGCAAAATGCTATTAGAGTTAAATGCAAAAGTGACTCGAGCTAGGGCTTGAGCTATGACTGAGATTGAATGTGGAGGCCTTGCAGGAATGGTAAAGAGTGCTCCAGGAGAGATGTTGACAAAAGGCGAAGGGAGACCATTGGTAGGCTGGAAAGAAACCCACGTTGGACTTTGTATTCTGAACGGAGAGGAGCCGTCATTAGCCATCTTGCACTTGGGATAAGATGCCATGAACTTTGCCTGGCTTCTTCCTGGTGAGACCCTTTCCTCTATGTAACTTGCCCGCCTCCCAGACCCTGTGCTAGACTTCTTCCTCTGATGAAAGCTTTTCGTAACCCCCAGACACTGTAGCAGCAGGATAGCTCCCTTGGCTTCACTCCCTGACAGTTGCCTCTGTAGATCCTGCGTAAGTCATTCCATGAAAGTGATACAGAAGTAGTCCTAGTTTCAACATCTTTAAACTCGGTTGTTTTTGAAATACAACACATTGCATTTGTGATGTGTGTTTGTGACCAAAGTTCAGAGAAAACTATAAACTGGAAATAACTCAGAATATAAAATGTATAGTCACTTTGGAAAACAGTTTGACGCTTTCTTAAAAAACTAAATACGCACCTACCATATTACTCAGTAATTGTATTCTTGGGCATTTCTCCCAGAGAAATGAAAATTTATGTTGACATAAAAATCTGTATGAATGTTCATAGCAGCTTTTTTTGTGTAGAGGTCGAAAACGAGAAGCAACTAGAATGTCCTGTCATAGGTGAATGGTTAACGGCAGCACATCCATATATCCCCTGGAATTGTACACGGCAATAGATTAGGAAGGATCTGTTGATACACACTGCAGCTTGGATAGATTTTGAGGGAAATATGCTCCGTGAAAAAATTCAGTCCCAAGAGGTCATGTTCCATTTGTGTATCTTCCTTGAGATGACACAATTATAGACATGGAGAATTGGTTCGTGGTTGCCAGGGGTCAGCAGGTGGGAGGGAGAGAGGAGAGGCTGCAGAAGGGCGGTGTGAGGAATCCTGGTGGAGATGGAAATGCTCTATCACTTTTATCAATGCAATGTCCATTTCAGTGGAAATAGTCACCGATCATATCAATGTCAATGTCCTGATAGTGACACAATCTAGTTTGCAAGTTTTAGCATTGGAGGAATCTGGGTAAAAGATACATAAGGTCCCTATATTGCTTTGTACAATTGAATTTGAATGTACAAATATCTCAAAATAAAAAATTTAATCAGGAAGAAAAAGATCTCAGGGTCCTTCATTTTGAAGCTACTACATTGTTGGACACGCTAATACCTCTGGTTCCCGCACGCTAGAATCCTTCCACCCCCACCAGCCTCGCCCAGAAGCGCACATAGGCTGCATGTGCCTAGCTTGTCTCACCCTCCTAGCAGTGCTTTGTGGGCATGTGTTGGCCCCTGCTCTGTGTGGGGGACAGAGCTGAGGGGTGTCCACACAGCCCCCGTCTAGTGTAGTGGCGATTGGGGATGGGGTATGTCCCCTGTCTTAAGTACAGGGTTAATGAAGGTCAGGGGGGTTCTTGGAGCCTGTAATGAACCTCTGTACACTGGGACTCTGTGAATGAGTTTGGAAGACTTTCCATACTTACTTGACTACCGTAGATAATGATGTTCTAGTCAGTTACATGTGAGTGGTCAGTCCAGGGAAGGGGTTCAAAGCAGGACTGAGGAATGTGACAGTTGCTTTGGAGAAGGTGCTGTGTAAGCTGAACCACAAAGGAGGAAGAAGAATGTGTGGACAGTTATCCAGACAGGGTGGCATGGGCAGTTGGAAGAGCCCAGGACATGTTCAGGAAGTGGCAGGTGGACCATTGTGGAAGTTAAGGAGAGAAGGGCCTTGCCTTCTGCCAACCAAGGGAAAGTTACCCAGTACAATATGGGGTAATATTTGGGGGCAGAGGAGTGCCTCAGGAAACTCCTGAAATCACACTTTATCAAACTAACGGATTCTGCATTTGGCCCTGCTTATGACAATATTCAACAAAATACTGGCCTTCTGAGAATCCATTTATGTTTTTCTTACTGCATTTGTTTTGTTTATTTTGGTGCCAAAGCAGATGCAGTAAGAGTAGATAATTGAATAGATAATTAAATGTCTTTAATACTAAAACATTGCTTAAATTGGCCAGCAAAAAATGTGCCTGCACATGTAAATCGAGTCTCTTTTATCATGTCTTTGCTTTCTATAGGGCTGGCAAAACGAGTCGGCGCCCGTCTGCTCCTGGCCTCCACATCGGAGGTGTATGGAGGTGAGTAGGGGGCTCTCTCAGGGTACGCTCACTCCAGCCCTTGGTCTATTTTCATCCTGTCTTGGAAGAGTCCAGGGTTCTTTTCTGAGGAGACTCAGCCCGCCCATGCTCCTCCCGTGCACAAGAGGCTACCTGTCAGCCTCCCCGGTTGCCAAGCTCCTCTGCCCGGTGGGACAACCTCTCATTTGATCACACATCATTGGAGCACTGCACCCTGTCACCTGGCCAATAAAGACCCACCATTTATGATTCCACGGAAGTGTTTCTGCCATTCTGCTCTGAAAACACCCCAGAAATCACACTATCTTTTTACCTGTTTGGCTGCACATGTCGTTCTTCTATGTGAGTCATGCGTGCTGCATGCCTGACCTCCCAAGAGCTCACGGGCTGGCCTTTAAGGCTTCCTGGGAGAAGAGACATGCGCTTACTGCCTCCCGTGTTGTATAACGAGTTCTGGAAGAACCTTAAGCAGGTAGTGTCAGAACACCCATGAGTTTGTTTTACCAAGCTACAGCCTCCCTCTCCTTCACTGCCTGGGAAGGAGTTGAGGAGTGGGGACCAGGGGCTATATTTCCAATTCGTATTGATTTCTCTTCAGCCCCAAACCAGCTGAGTGTGCAGGGTTTAGGAGAACTGCTTCGCTGATGCAGCGGAAGCCAGGTCCTGGTATGATGCAATTTTTCTATTTTACATTCTTACTGTGGACGAGAGAAGGAAGTAAGAGGGCAAAATCAGAAGAAACTTTTTTTTTTTAAGTAAGGAAACTGAATGAAAAAACATAGCAACAGAGAAATTCTTCTCAATGCAGTGGTATTCTTTGTAATCTCTATGAAAAGGTAGTTCATAGTCTACGTTTTTGAAGTCCTCAGCAGTTACTAATAAAAGAGCAGAGCGTGCCCCTCCCTACCTGTGGGATGTGGTGTCTGTCCAGAGGAGCACAGTGACATGTTTCCCACAGCCACCCTGCTTCCCCCACTTGTCTCATTTATTATCCGTGTGTCTGACAGGAGCCTGTGTTCCTTAGGCTTCCTAAATAACTGAGAGTGTAATTTGTGGAAGTCACCAAGTGCTCTCCTCTGACCTTGAACAACCAAAGTAAACTTTTGTGGAGTGTTTGCTTAGTGCCTTAGCCTCACAGAATGCTGGAAAGGGGAGATGATTGGAAATTATTTTTGGCTCTGGATCTTTACTTTCGTGTTAACAATGTAAGTTTTCCCTGTTTTTTTCCACGGTGATTTTGTGAGGAGACTTATTTAGAAGCTTGCCGTCCTGAGCATTTCAGTCCAGACGGTGCCTGTCCAGGGACAGATGGGCGTACCCAGCCTTTTCTTTCTTGTCCTTTGTCCAATTTATGACCATCTCTTTTGGAGTGTAGCTTGCCCAGCTCTTGTCAAAGAGCCCCGGAAAAAGGTCTGAAATCAATCATCTGGTCCATTCTGTGAATTTAAGTCAATGATTCCCTTCTCTCAGGAAGTCGTTTCCTTAGAACTTTTCTCTCACTGAGCAGTGAGAAGTTTGCCCTTCGAAAGGGAGTTTTAAACCACAGCAGCAGATACGTAGACCTTTCTTTGCAGCACACTTCTGCATTGCCGTGGAGGCTGTGCTGACCCAGAGGGATCCGCTGAGCAGACATGTGGCAGGATACCTCTCTGTTTGCCTCCCTGCACCTGCTCAGGCCCACTGAGTCCCAAGTCAGACTTCAGGGGTGAGATAAACAAGATGGGAATTTATAACAGTGCATCTTTTTGTCCAGATTTCATGGCAAAGACTTACACGTTTTATATCATAGTTGTACTCAAGTATGTATAAAATTCTAGGTGTACTAAATAAATTAGATGTATATTCACATTCCAGAAATATACTTGTGTGAATAAGAGAATTTGTTACTTGTTTTCTTCCAATAATCTCTTCCCCTGGTATGTCTTAAAGCGTGGTTGATTTATACGCTAGAGAAACAGGAATTGGGAGTGTAAAATGAGGGCTAGAAGAACAGGCTCCCATTTGCCAGGGAACACCCCATCCCTCCACCTGCCCTACAGGAGCCTCCACGTTGTCTCGTCACAGGTCCCAGTGTGTTCTGCTGATGGCACATGTCAAAGTCATCATGTTCCACAGATGCTGCGTTTTTCATTTTTTTCAATAAATACATGTTTTGCTCCAGTTATCGATTTTATAAATATAAAACAAAACCATGTATCTCTTCACATAGATTCTATTTAATTGTAATTTGCATAGCACTCTAAAAGTGAAGAACAATTTACGGAAGAGAGGGAAAACTTAAAATTGGGAGACCTGATCTTTTTCTTTTTTTTTCCCCTGTAAGTAAAATGTTGTCATTGCTTAATATCGTGTCCTACTGGAACTTAGAGAATGGACCGGAAACCTGAGGTGGCCTCTTTAATACATCTCTCCATCTCTAAATGGGTCTTTCCGAAGTTCCCTTTTGCATCATAAATATGCATTATTGATATGAACTGGAAAAAGGAAAGATGAAAACAGTCTCACTTTTCTCCCATCATAGATCCTGAAGTCCACCCTCAAAGTGAGGATTACTGGGGCCACGTGAATCCAATAGGACCTCGGGCCTGCTATGATGAAGGCAAACGTGTCGCAGAGACCATGTGCTATGCCTACATGAAGCAGGTATTTCCCCAGGGTCTGGGCTTGCGGTTTAGGCGTGCTGAGCACCTTGATCTGAGATGTAAAGTGCTGTAAAGGAATGAATGCCATGACTGATTTTGTCTGGGGATAGGTGTTTGGGAAGCTCAGTTTCCCAGTATTATAAATTAATAGTATTGTCAACAGCTTTTTCCCTGTATCTCCTTATTTTAAAAATGATTTCCTAGAGATGAACTCTTGGGTTTGGAATACTGTTTTATGACTATGAACAGAATGCTTCTTCATTGCCATTTGCTCACCAGCAGCTAAGAAGTGCCTCTTTTCCTGAAGCCTCCAAATCAATGGATCTTCTTTTTTTACTTTTCTATCAATTAAGTATAAAAATGGATGCATTATTGCTGCAATTTGAACCTCTTTAGGAATTGTTATTGATATGTATTTACATTATTTCACGCTTTCTTCATTAGTCATTGTTGTGCTGAGGTGCTTTTGCCAAGGATATTTTATGTCACAGCTTTGGTCTCCCGCATGTTATAGGAGAAATTGCTCACAGACCAACATGCATGAGGTTGCCACACTGGCCGTACTGCCGTGTTGACTCTAAGATTTAAGCCTTCATTCTCTCAGTTCTTATCTCTGACACAGGGTGTGTGAAGCCTGCCTTGCCCACATCAGGGCAGCGCAGGAGCCAATCAACTGTGCAGAGGTGGAGGTCCAGGCACAGGATATTCCATTCATGTTCTCACTGAGTGTGTCCTTGGACTTGGGTCTGAACTTCCACATCCTCATGAAAATGCCCTCTGGTATGGTGGGACATGCAGGTAAATCAACGTGGCTGTGGAACGTTGGTCCAGGACAGGCTGCTGTTGGTAGATGCAGTGTCTGTTTCTGGGAGCAGTGCTGTCAGGCCCAGGGTGCAGTCTGCAGGTGAGCTCGGGGAACTGTTGGCTGTGTGCTCTCTAGGAGGGGAAAGTGTCATCAGCATGGCCAGCATCCAGGAGTTTTCCTGACCATCTGTCTCAGGTCCCGGCAGAGCCCCAGTCAAGCATGTGCCAAGGGCCAGGTCACCTGCTCCTGACCTCGGATGAGAGTTTAATCGCCTTCCCTCCCCATGGTACCACAGAGGACAGGGCAATGTAAAGCCAGCTAGGCTCTCTGACGGGTGGGAGAGAATGTCGAGGACTCTCTTTCTCATCATGTGTTTAATGAAATGCCAGCATTAAAGATCCATAAATTAACCTTATGCTATTGTTGATATTTAAACTTTACTGCTTTATTTCTTGGCCAGAAGCAGAACGAATTGCCTTTGAAGCTACTTTAGTCTGTTGGCTTACATTATCCACTTCCTCTACGAAATGCTGATCAGTTTTAGTAGGAACGTACATTCATAATTCTGGGGCCCAGAATATCTGGACTCAGAAGTTTCAGATGATCTCCCAGACACTCAGGGCCACTCTGTGTGCACGGGTACTTAGGAGTACTGACTAGAGTGTCAGGGGCACGCAATTGCATTTTATTTAGAGTATGTTCCAGGAGTGACGTGATTCGCAACTGTTTTCTTTTGCTTTCAGTCCTATGATTGTATTTCTTACCTAGTGAATTTTTACACAGGTAAAGCTGGTGGACAAATGGGACATTTTGATTGAGCTTTTAGTTTTAATTAAATGGTTATTTGGCTAATGTAGTTGATAACTTTATGGGTATACGTATTACCTGAAGTATATGCTTGAGATAATTATGGTATTTGGTAATAATAGAGGCAGCATTTCTTGACCACCGACTGTACGCGAGGTAACAGTTCTAGGGGCCTGGACTCCAGCCAGGGTCTGCATTTCACACACATACTAACATTGGATCCGTTCCTGTCATCTGTGCCTGGGGGTTCAGGAAGGTAGCACCTAGTAACTCTGGAACATCAGCATTTACATTCCTGCTTACATAGGTCTCGGGAGCTTAATGGCATGGGCAGCGTTGCCCTGAAATCTCTGAGTAGTGTACATGTTAGAAGCACCCCGTGTGGTCAGCTGGTTCCTCCTGCTCAAGGTAACATCCCTGACGTGAACCCTGTGGGGAGGGTGTCCCTGTCACTCCCTTGGCATGGTACGCCTTCTATGGAGTTACCAGGCGTGGGCCTCCCACCCTGGAGTCCCCAACAGACAGTTGCAGAATGGCTGCAAGAGTCACTTCTGTGGCCAGGTTCACAGTGTAGTTCACACGGGTGCCGTGGGTTCTTCATGTGGGAACCACACTTGCTGCTTTCCGTCACACCGGGAGGCTTGAGAATTGGCCCACGGAAGACAGGTGCAGCACTTTCTAGGAAGGAGAGTGTGGAACTTGGGGTCTTGGCCAACAGGTCAGTGATCTGTAGTTTCACTGGGGCTCACACTCTACTTAGCACATGTGCTGAGGGTTTGCATCTGCCCAGGTGAGAAATGGCACCAAGGAAGGCCCACCTCTGGTGGTACGTTGAGGGGGGCATGTAAGCAGGTGTGAAGCAGGTGTGATGTTGCCACCCTTCCCCACGGACCCTACCCATTCCCACTGTGCGGTCATTATGTCAGGGAGTGACCATGCCCTTGACCGTAGGGGTGCTGGGGCCCTGTCCAGTTCTGGTGGCTGCGAGGCAGTCAGGAGGAGCTTGTAGTTTCCTGATGAGGAAGGAGTGACGGGACCAAGAGCAGTGAGCCTGTGAGGGTCACTGTGGTCTTGCCTGAGTTCCAGGAGGCCTGTGAAGAAGGTGCCGTGTGTTCTTCCCACCTTCCGTCCCATTGTTCATGTTGTAAATGTTGTGCTCCCTTGTAGGAAGAGCCATGGGTCCAAGACCACAAGCCCCTCTGGGCCCTAAGATTGGTACCCAAATACTCCCACTTTTGTCTGAATGGGTGCTGAGGAGGGAGGAAAATGGTCCTCTCTGTGCATTCGAGCAGACACCTCACAGCTGAGACAGGTTTCAGCTCCTGCTATGGCAGGATATTTTGCCAGGTATAGAAAAATAAGAAAATACTGATTAAGCAAGAAAAAAGAGAAATTGCTATGAGTAATCCCAGCTAGAGACAAACATAAGGGGGAAAATTAAAAACAACAACCACCACTATGTGAAGATTGTGAGAGATATAAAATGTTCGGATGAAGACGTTGAGATGGTTCTTTAACTCAGGATTTTGTGACAGCTGGCAGCAAGGGTGGGTCCAAGCACCTCTTGCCACATTGGGTCTGAACGCTGTCTGTGGCCTGGTCGGGGGCAAATCACTGGACCTCTTTGGGGGCAGCAACTCCAAAGTGATTGTTATTTTCTGGGAGTATGACTGTGTTCTGAGCACAGTGGCCTGCAGGGCATTGTGCCTTTCGGATGTGCCCCTGTCTGGAGGTGACATTGTTTGAGGATGCTCTGCACACGTGCTGTTGGTGTTGCGAGAGAGCAGGAACTGGGGCCTGGAGTGCCTGCTGCATGCTCAGCCTCTGTTACAGCTCAGTCCGTTTAATCTCAGTTAATTCCCCACAGCCCCCTCTGAGGTGGGAGGGGTCAGCCCCTCTCACAGATGGGAGGATGGGCTCCAAAACTGGTCTCCAGGTCCCTAGCCCATCAGTGGGGCCGGGACCCTCAGCTGGCTACCTGTGGGGCCTGCTCCTCCCAACACTCCCTGGCTATCCCTGCAGGCTGAAGCAGGTAAGGAAGCATGAGTGAGCAAGAGGAGACCATGCAGCTCCAAGTCCAAAGGTGCCAGGGCTCCTTTGCAGCTCACACAGTCGTGGGACGGTGCCCAGAACGAGTGGTTCACGTGCCTGCGCTAGCGTCACCCCTGCACCTCTCAGCTGGGAGATTCAGCAACGGGAGCTGCACTGTGACCTTGTCGGTTTATAGTTCTAAACATGACCTTTTCAGAGAGTTTGGTGGGAAAATTTAAAACTTCGTGTTAGGATTTATGCTGTCTGGAGACAAATGAAAAAATCAAGCAGGATGAACCAGGTGGAATAGTACGTCTGGCATATTTTTAATTCATTATTTTAACAACTTTAATTTCTTATACATAATAACATATCCCCTCTTAAGTATAAATTGTCATTTTATTGTCAAGATGCTATATAGTATGTGGATATGTCTTACTCTGAATAATATGTAAAGATTGAAAATATAAACAAGATAGAGGTAGGAAAAATTTTTTTATAGAAAAATTTCTCTTTTCCTAAGGATTCTCTTCTGAGTTTCTTCTAATGAATGAAATTTCCTAATGTATTCAAAATAGAATTTTACTTTCCAGAAAAATCTACCACACATCCCTTAGAAAAAGGGAAACTCCCTGGAATATTTTTTCGTGGGATGGAGTGAGATGGAGGTTGGGATCAAAGGGCAGAGCTTCTCCCGAATAGTTTGAACTTGCCAGGGAGGAATTAAATTGCCGCCTCTGCATGCATTTGGATGCAGTGGCTTGATAAATGTGGGGGCCTCCCCCGTAGGCTGCGGTCAGTGCTTAGTGTGCATTTGAGTTCATCGCCCCCTCATGAGTCTGACTCTGAGGTCTGTGGCCCACCCACTGGGCTGGATCTGCAAAACAGGCCACGATTCATAAAACCAGCAAATGGCAGCGTGGAAAGAAAGCAAACTCAGAAATCACCTAGTCTAATGTCCCTGAAGGTGTGGTTTTGTGTTAGTTCCTGGCATCAAAGTACTTTTGAAAAAGTCAAAGAGTTGGTATATATATTCTACCTGAGTTGAAAAAAAAAAAAATAAGCAGCCAAACCAGGTGCAGTGTTCCATGGGTAGGACTGGCACCCCAGGGGGCCTGTCCTGTCCTCCAGATCTGCCCAATAGCAGTTTGGCTTCCTGGCCCTGTGACTCACTCATTGGGTTCCTGCTGGCCGCATCCCACCTGTCCCACCTGGACACTGGCAGAGTGATATCCACGCCTCCTGGCCTGCTGCAGAGCAAACCCCAGGAAGGTCAGCTGATTGTTGATGCTGAAGCAGGAGTGCTGAGGAAGACGGCCAAGCAGTTGCAGACACACCCCTCCCAGACCCCCTTCCTCAGCCACCCCCTTGAGTCAACTTGAACCTTTTAGCACCTTTGAGAATCGTGCTTCAGCACAGTGAGCTCTGCAGTTCTGCAGTGGCCTTAGTCTTATCCACAGGTAGGGAGCAGAACCCGAGATATATGCATGATAGGCCCTAGGGGAGTTAGGGGGTTCAGCCCTCACAGCCTGACCCTGTTGCTTTAGGGATGTGCACGTAATTCTCCAAGGGAAGCGTCAAAGAGAGTCTGGGCTGCTGTACCTGGGTGCACTTCCTGGCGTTTCTCTATCCTGTTCCCTACAGGTGAATATGCTCAGGCACCTCCTTCAGGACCTGCTCCCACTATGCAGTGCTCTCTTCCACCTTCTATCACTAGTACCTTACTAGTACCTTCCGTCAGCGAATATAGTGATCATGTCACAGTGTTCAGTGGCTTGATATAGCACAGAAAGTCATCACTTAACAGCATCAGTGGGTTCTTGGAAACTGCTACTTTCAGCAGAAGGACATAGAACAAAATCAGCAGTAGCACAGGCTAGTTGCTATAAACAAGAGTTAAGTTCCCAGGCGTATTTCTGGTCACAAAACATCACCAAAATTCTAAATAAAGACTAAAACACTTCTGATATTAAGGATTTGAAATAAATGTGAGCCATCCACCTAAGAAAGACAAATAAAAACAAGATAATTATTTGCAGGGTCTCAGGTGGCCAGAGACTGTCGCAGCAGCCCCAGGTTCCAGGCAGGAGCCTGCCCTGGACAGGATGCCACCCTCTCACAGGGCATACTCACTCACACTGGGACCACTGGAACAGCCCACTTGTCTGCCATAAACAGCTTCGGAATGTGAGAGGAAACCAGAGTACCCGGAGAAAACCCACGCAGACGTGGGGAGAGGAGAACGTGCCAGCTGCATGCAGACAGTAGCCCCAGCCAGGAGGTGATTTTGTTTCTCATCAGTGTTATCATGAAATGATATTATTTGGGGACCTGTTGTACTCTCCACTGAATGACTGCATTTTAAAAGAAATTTTGAGGGAGAACCCGTGTGTCGTGAGCAGGGCAAACAAGATCAGACATAACCAGGTCCATGAACATTTGTGTCTTTCCACAAGGTCAGGCTTTTATTCATACTGTTTCCATCATAAAATCCATGTGCTCTATGCAGTTTCCAAGGAGGGACTTCTTAATACTTTCCATGCACTTGGTAATCAGAGCTGTGGTCACACAGGCTCAAGCCACTCCACAGGTCAGTCAGTACTGCAAACCATACCTAGTAGTATACTTAATATATAAATGTTTAGATTAAACATTCCACATCAAACAGAGTAACATTTAACATTGAGAGATAAGGGGAGAGGAAAAGGGGTTAATGAACCAGTCCAAGGACAGTGACTTGGACAAGGAGAGGGTCCTGGGCTTATCTGGACGCACAGCATCATCTTGCATGGAAGAGCCCTTGATTTGGCGGCAGATGCTGGGTGCTGATCATGAGTGACAGCAAGATGGAGCCTGTCAAGATGGCCATCTCGAGTTGTAGAAGTCCTGTTCATTATGGCCCTTGAGCCCTTTGGTGAGGACGACAGTAAAGGGTTATGCCCTTAATCTGGTTGGGAGTTGTCTCTGTTGATTACGCAAACATCTAGACCGTGTTGGTTGGATGCCTTTTGAAATGTGAAATGGAGTCATTTTCTAAGATAAAATCACTTATGTCAGAGGTGCTCTGTACACCGTGTAATCCCTGCTGGTAACATTTCTGTCCTTAGGAGATATCTGGGGAGGGAGGAACCCTGTACCTTCATTATTCCTCTTGGATCACCTCTTGCTTCTCGGGCCTGCTGTTAGTTGGCTCCATGTCTTAGGACCTGCATACCCAAGCCCTCACTCCTCTCTCAGCTGCTATGAATGAGGCAAGGAGGCGTTTGGTGCCAGCTTACACTGTTCCAACCTAGCTGGTGTTTCCAAAGGGCCTTTGGGAGCCTCAGCCTGTCCCTTACAATCCTAGCGTCCTGGTGGCAATGTTTCTGAGCTATTCCACACATGGTCACCGTCACTTCAAGGTAAATTAGTGTCATCAGAAAATTGGGGACCGAGGTCAAGGGCAATTACTGGGTTGAGAACCATCCCTTGGAGGTAGATAGTAATGATGGCAGTTTTCAAAACGGTTTCAGTGTTTTAACTCCTGTGTTGTAGGTAGAATGGATATTATTGTCCTCATCTCAAAGATTAGGATCTTAAGTCTTAGAAGCTGAAGTGACTTCCTCGGGATAATGAATCCCAGGATGAGATGAGGCCATCCAGACATTCCAGCCTCCACCCTGTGCAGGGCCCTCAGCATCCATCCTCTCTGAGTTTCCGTTGGTTCTATGTTGGCGCAGCTTAGGCTTGTAGGAGTTGTCTTGACCTTCCTGATGCTTGGAGCTGTCCATGACTCATGGGTCATCACAGGGGACGGAACCACAGAGCATAAAGTGAAACCTAGCCGTGCCTAGGGATGAGTCAGCAGTTAGCTTTCTGACTGACAGCCTTGTCTATGCTCAAAGGCACCAGCTCAGTGTCAGCAGGGCCTGACCACTCGCAGGCAGAACATTGTGTGGGAGTCAGGGGTTCATGAATGTGTTTGCTTCTTGGTCCTTCAGAGGTAGGCTCTCCCTTAAATGAGACAGTGTTGCCTGCTGTGCCCTTCCTGGGTTTTCAGCCTGGCTCTTCCCTTCTTAGGAAGGTGGCTTTGGGTCAGACCCTGGACCTCTCCTCAGCTCTGAGATGAAGAATAACTATACCTTTCTCCAAGCCATGCATGTGGGTGACAACTGAACTGCCACCATGAACAGTGGTGTCGGCACCCACCAACTTTCCCCCCGCCTGCCCACATGGTCCCACCGTGAGGACCAGTGGGAATGAGGATTCAGCAGCAAGTGGACTATCCAGATTAATTGGGGGTCACCTTTGTATGAAGGCCAAGGGTTCCCTGAAGCTACCTAGAAAGGGATAGATGGGCATGCAAACTCCAGAAGACACCATCGTCCCAGAGGAGAGCAGGTCTTAACTGGAGTGAGCCTCGGGTTCCTGTCTATTTCATGTAAGGAGTTTCGGCTTCATGAGTAGCTCGTCTTACTGGTGTAGACCGGCCCTGAGAGCTCGCGTTCTTAGAAGTGTTGTTGCGCTCACAGCTATTGCACCTGTGTAGAAGGGCTGCCCTCTGTTGCTGAACCATTACAGACCCAAATAGAAAAGCCACAGCAAGCAAGCCTGTTTATGGGTTGGCCAGTTAATGTCTGCTCATCCTAATGAGGCCACGTTCTGGAATGTTGTTTTGTGGAAAGGGAAGGTCAAGAAGATAAAAGCATTTGATTTGCTGCAAATTTTGCCTAAACCATTGAGCTTTTCCCCTGCTAGGCACATTGGGTTACTGTAAATGTGCTGAGGTTTTCCCAGTCTCTTCCTAGAATAAAGCCACACCCATTCACTTTGGTTCTTTCCTTATCTTATCAATGAAATGCAAGTGGGTACTTCTGAGTTATTTTCTGTTGAGAACAGCATCTCTGCTCCCCCACTCTTTTTAATACACTCATTAGTTCGGTGGAGAAAAGGGTTTATTCTTGGACTTAGCTCATATCTTTGTAACTGAGTGCCTCCTGTGAAGTATTACAGTGTATTGCTGGGAAGAATTAGCACTAATAAAGCACTCTGGCTTCTAAAAGTTAACTGTGTGCTTCTATGCCTCCCACCCTTTTTCATATCACAGCACACGTAAAAACCTACCCGGGTTTGTGGAACACCCTAGGGAAATTGACAAGGCTGCTGTGGGCTGAAGTGGCAGCCGTGTCACTCCAGCCACTGAGAGGGCTGATGGGGGCCGCTGGGACTCACGCCTCATGCCCTTTAACTCACTATACTGGTGGGAGACATTCTGTGCTAAGTAAGCCTTGTTAGCTAAGGGTTTGTTGGATTCCCACTCCCAGCCCATGCCGGCCTAAGGTGTTGGTATAAATTGAAAAAAGAACTGTTTCAGCTGGTAGTGATAACTGGCACCCAATACAGCCACTGGGCCTGTGCTTCCGTGTCAGAACACTGAGGTGATCAGGTGACTCCTTTCCCAGTCTCGCTGTGACCGAGTCGGTGGCCTGCCTGGGCAGTGAGCAGTGGAGCGGGAACGGCAGACATATGGGCGCGGTGAAAAGCAGGAGCCCCAGGTCCTCATGCCCAAGGCCCCCTGCTCTCAGATGTCCAGAAAGTGCACGGTTGTTCGGCAGGGAATCAAATGTTAGATACATATATACTGTAAAAGCCCACTAATTCAGAGTTTGTGATAAAAATATTTAATTTTTCCATCCATGGCAAAGCGGTCTGTGAAGTAATTAAACATGATCATTTAGAACAGGCTTTTGTTATTCAGATATGCACTTCCCCGATTGCATATTTGAAAACAGGCTTTTCTGGATTACAAAAGTAATACATGTTTATTGTAGTAAAAATAGAAGCATTAAAAAATACGTAGAAGGAAATGAACATAGAGATGAAAATGAACAGGAGGGATGACTGTTTTAAACAGTGTCAGTATGTTTCTCTTTCCAGGCCACTAGCTAATAACCTATACTGGGCACTAAGTTGTATTTAGTTTTTCACTAAAACGGATGTTTTTCAGTCAAACAGATTGGGAGTGTAGTTGCAAGGTCACTCAGTAAGAATATTTCTGTGTCCCCTTTTCCTGAGATAGAGAGCCTTCTTTTATTTCTCCCTAGCTATTAAATATTCATTGACATCCAAATCTCTATTGAGTGATAAATTTGCACAGTATATTATGTGAAAAAGATTAGAAAAGCATATTCATAACGTGATCCCATTTGGGAAAATATATATTTAACTGGGAAAAAAATTTATATAAACAAAAGTTTTTTGATCCTTGTACTGTTTATCTAGCTGGTTTTCTACCAAAATACTAATGCTGATGGCCTTTCAGTGATGAGATCTGGGACGGCTTTGCCTCTCTTTGATATAGCCCTGTGTGGTCTCCTGATTGGTTTATAATGAGCACATTGTGGAATCAGAACAAAAAAGCCATTTCCATTTTGAAATGGAAAGCAGAACGTTTCCTGAAATGCTTTGCGTGCAACACACTGGAAATGCAAAGTGATCGCATGGACCACGCAGGGGAGCATGCCTGACCTCCTCTTCTCTCTGTTCCAGGAAGGCGTGGAAGTACGAGTGGCCAGAATCTTCAACACCTTTGGACCACGCATGCACATGAATGATGGGCGGGTGGTCAGCAACTTCATCCTGCAGGCGCTCCAAGGGGAGCCGCTCACGGTAGGTGCTGGCCTCGGCGCAGGGAACACGTTACAACCCAAATCAAAGTCAGCTCACAAAGGATGAGGGACGAGTGCATCTCGGTTCGGGGAGTGACACTTCTCAAGCTGCCATGTCGTGTTTGTGTTCATCCCCGCTGCCCTCCACTAGGGGGAAGGCAGGCACGGGGACAGAACCCAGATGCATGACTGCTCCACGTAACTCGAGTCGCCGTGCCCTCCATGGCCACTGAGGTCTCTGCCCATGCCTCCAGGTCTGCCTGCCTGTACCAGCCGGCCTGTGAAGACCTTCCCCGACATATTTTTGGCCTGCTGGCTGTAGCCAGAGGTGTGCCTGTACTGGGTGTCCTCGGATGACCAAGAAGCCTGGGCTGGTAGGGTGAGGAGGTGAGCCGCATCTGGTCAGGCTGGGCCGTCACCTTGACAGTGCCGGCAGGCCCTCAGTACCATCCTCTACTGGCCACCCTCAACCCAGGGAAACTTCTGGAGCCAGCAGAGGTCCCAGTGATCTGTGGTCGGTGGTCCGAGTGTGTGGCAAGGATGTCTGTGCCGACAGTGACTGCTTGGTACCCTCGGATACCATCTGGGGTCAGGGTGGGCTGCTCATTCCAGACCTGTCCCCACAGCCCTCTGGCCTCGCTGGGAAGGAGCGCCCCAGGCCTGCCTGGTGAGAGGCTCTGCCGGCGTGTTTGGTTTTGCTAATCCTCCCTCCCACCCCCACCTCCCCCGCCATTCCTCTTCATGGTTATCTGCCAGGCTGCTTTGCTCTGATCTGTAGCCTCCTAGAGCCCTTTGCAGCGTGGCATTTAGTGGGACTCAGGAGTTGATTTGCATCCTGTTACTCTGAAAATCCTGTAGGATGGTTTGTTATCAATGGAGTGTATTCCAGGGGGAAGAATTAAAGCTCTTTGTATTTCTGTGTAGTACATATGCGCCTACCCATTGACCAGTTGGTCACGTTAGCTCACTCTTCTGTCCCATGATCTGCAGGTGACATTACTCACCTCCTTTTTCAGGTGAGGATGCTGGAGCACAGAGGTTATATGAGTTGCCCAGGCTTAGGTGGCCACACAGTGATAGCCTGGGTTTGAAGCCAGAGCCCCTGCTCTTCATGAGCGTTCTCCGTGGTGCGCATATCTCCTTGTCTGTGTTAGCTGCTCCGCTGCCAATGTAGAACCAAAAGCCTAGCCTGTTACACAGTGGGATGGCTCCCTGCGGGCAGCTGCATCGTATAGCTGAGTTTCGCTGAATGCACTCCAGGGAAGAGGTGAGTCCAAACTCCAGCTTCAGGCTCCCAACAGCCCATGCCAGCTCTCCCACGTCCCCCGGTCACTAAGTGGTATCTTGGTACCCAGAATGGAGGCTCTGTGACCACACATGGCTCTTCTCCTTCCTTCACTGCACAGATCCACCTGCACATCCTAATAGCCGTGCCCTACCCAGGTAGATCCAGACTTCAGTCCCTGGTCTACACTGTTGCCGCCCCACCCCTATTTATTGCCATAGGCTTGGAGCCACTCTCATTCTCCCTGTCCTGTGTACTCTCAACCCCGCAGCTGGAGGGAGCCTTGTAAAGAGAGGTCAGAAGCTCGAGTGGCTTTGCAGCTCCAGCAGAGCATGGGACGCGGCCCTGTTGCCTCCGAGCCTTCCCTCAGGCCGGGCTTCCTTGCTCCCTTGCTCCCTTGCTCCTGCCTGTCCCAGGAGCGTCTTGCTTTTCTTCCAGGCATTCTTGTTCGTTCATCCTCTCCTTAAGGGAAACTTCTTGATGCTTCTCTGCATTATGGCAGCAGGCTGGTTACCATAACCATGTTAATTGTCTTCACTGCCCTTGTAACCAGCTGAAATACGAATTTTCCA
This sequence comes from Macaca thibetana thibetana, assembly GCF_024542745.1. Taxonomy (NCBI): domain Eukaryota; kingdom Metazoa; phylum Chordata; class Mammalia; order Primates; family Cercopithecidae; genus Macaca; species Macaca thibetana. Next base: position 9,870,648 of record NC_065590.1, on the reverse strand, counting down.
GCCCCAATCCCTGTTAGTATAGTGTATGCCCTTCAAAACCAGGAACTTTGTTTCATTCGTGGTTGCATCCCCGGCTCCCAGAAGACCACCAGGCACATGGGCGCAGGAGAGAAATGTTGGGTGGACTAGTTACTGGGTTGTAGTGGCCGCTTTCCTTTATGGTAAGTGAACGTGGTGAAACTTCCTGTCATCTCATATTCCCCTCTTGCTGCTGCTTGGGGTTCTGAGGAGCTCGTGCTGTGCCCTGCGGACCCCTTAGTCCACCTGATCAGTTGAGAATTCCACATCTGAGGACAGCCTGGTGCCTTTTTAGTGACTGTTTAGAAACTCCCTCATGCTGTGAGATGAGAGCTGCTTTGTTTGCAGAGTAAACTGTGAAAGCCTCCAAGAAGCAACTTGATTTAGTGCCTCCTTGGCAGCAGCCAGGGCTCCCGGTGTCCCCTAGCCACCCCAAGAATGCCTGCATTGTTGGCAGAGGTGATAATTCATGTGTTGTCTTCACACCAAGCAAGCTTTTGTGCCAGAGACAGAAGGGAGAAGATCTCTGGAGCTGTCCATGACCGCAGTTAATCCAGAACGTGGCGGGCCTCAGTCTCTGTGGGCACCTTCTGGTGGCAGGAGGCAGAAGTCCCGAGGGAGGCCTTTCAGAATGTGTTTTGTTTCCTTTGTCACACAGAATTCTGTTTCCCACCCAGCAAGAATTTGATGAAGTCACTGACTTCATTCTTTTCTGTCCAATTGAGATACCATGCCTTGCTCTTGTCAGACGGCTCTATGGAGCGGTCTGGGGAGAGACTCACAGGCCTGCCTCAGCCAGCCTGTCTTTAGAAACACTCGGTTTATTGAGGAAGGGAAATAAGGAGGCGCGTCCACCTATTTCCTTTTCTGCTACATTTCCAACAAGTCACTTCCGAGATGAAGACCTCTTTGGGGTGGTCGGAGACGGCTCAGTGTCTCGTCCTCCCTTTCCAAGCGGGATGGGCGTGATTGCTTACCTTGCAGCTGTGTTTTTGAGCAGATTCCTCATGCCTGTCTTAGCATCTCACTTGCTGCTGTACCAGATGCCTGTGAGGAGGACTCAGGGAGTATGTCACTAGGTTAAGTGCATCATACATCAAAGCTATATTTTAAGTGGAGTCATGTAGAAGTTCAGCCAATTTTGCATCTCAGCTTAGAAAATAGATGAGTATAGTTCAGGTAGAGCTATTGTCCTACGTTTATTTTCGAAGAGACTTTGGCCCACAGTTCAGCAGCACATTCACAGGAGGGGTTCACTCTGCTTTCCACCTTACGTGATTTTTCCCAGGTTTGGATTTGCCCAGGACAGGTCAGACGTGGCAGAATTGGGGTTTGAATCCAGTTCTATATCATTTTAAAAGCCTTGCTATTCTTCCAAAGGGAAATTTTGGAAAAATCATACTTCTAAGACCAAGTCAAAGCTGGTATGATGTTTAGCCTTTTTACTGATACTGTGGTATGTTAAGTGATTCTTACATTGGGCCTTTGTTTGTGACAGAGGGCCATAGGATTTGTTAAACAGTTACTAAATGGTACTGAAGTATAGTGAGGAAGACTTTATTCAGGACCATCATGACAGGAATACGGATCATTGCAGTGGGATTTTTCAGGGGGAGAAAGACTGGGATCAACTCCAAATACAGTACAGGCAAGCAGAATTTTCAGCCAAGGAGCAGGGAGGAGATGAGTGGATAGAAAATGATTAAGAGGAAGCCTCAGAAGTAAAGAGGATTCTTTCTAAACCAATCTAACAGGATTCTTGCTGATGACAGGCCAGGGTGATCGGACACACTCTGGGGGATATGAGGAGTGAGGAATGTGAGATATCGAGGGTAAGGGTTTCTCTAAACTGACTTAGCAGGGTTCTTGTTAAAACTAGATTTTACAAGGAAGTGCACAAATGGGCCTAGGAGAAGGTACTAGAGCCTGAATGAAGTTTGGCCAAGCAAAGAATCTTTGTCACATCTTAAACACATAAAGCACAGCAGCTGGGGACATTGCCAAGTGATCATGAGAGCTCCTTGCTGCTCCTCACCCCCGGCTGGTCCTCTCCCCTGTTGGTGACTCCTTGATCATCACGCTGCTTTGACCCGCACACAGCCCTTCGTTCCCCGGCCCCCTGTAGCAGCCTTGACTCTTGCATGAATCTCCTTGCATCTGTCCTGTTGTGTGAAATGAAGCCAGAGGGACCGAATCTCACACCCTGTCTTCTGTTAGAAGAACAATGAGGAGGCTGAGGGAGCTCTGCTGACGTCAACTGTCCACACCAGATCCCTGTGATAATCATGGCCAGATTTTGCTGCACACCCAATTTGTGCCAAGTCCCTGTGGGCCTTATCTTGAAGTGGGGGAGATAGAAGGCCTCAGACCACGCTGGGAGGGCTGTACACGGGCTGCAGTTGAGTTCTAGAGCCCGGGGAAGACAGATAGTTTGGATGGGGCATAATTGCATCGCATCTTCTCTCTTGCACACACACCCTTTCTTTTACTTTACATTTTCACATTAGCACACTGAATATTTCATACATGAATTACAAATCCTCATGTTGCAAAGTACTGTGTTAGTGAAATAGGGAGGGTAATTTAATCCCAAGTATAGATGATGGATGTGATATGCTATAGAAACTGAAATCCAGCAGGACTCTTAAGGATACAAGGAAGGAAGTGTTCCAGGCTACCACTGACATTGCATCTTAGCCTAATGCACACACGGGAGCATACAAACCTTCAAGACTCTGTCAGCAAAGCCTGTCGGGGTTTGCAGTGGGCGTCCCACGGGATCCACGCCTTTCCACTGCAGCCCGGCAGAACAGCCACCTCTTGTACTAGGGACTATTTCGTTGAGGCCCAGTTGCTTTGTGGACATCAGGTGGGACCTCAGAGGGGGTGCCGCTGAGCGGCTTGTGTCACCGAATCTGAAGGGAGCAGAGCTTACCCGGTGACCGTGGTGCCTGCAGATGAACCTTGTGTCGGTGCTGGCTGGGCGGGGAGCTGCCCCTGGCGAGTCATGCAGGGAAATGCGCCCACAGTTGTAAATCTCCTTCCAGTGCGCTTTGAATGAGGCAACAGTGGGAAACACCCAGCAGCCTGCAGGTTATTTCGGGAGCCTTTTGGACTCCCCAGACTGCAGCCCTTTGGGATGAAGTGACATTCAAGCTGCTGAGTGTCTCCGCCACAAGCCCCTTGTTTGGTTGAGCAGGTACCTGGTGTGGTTCTTCACATCCTGAGCCTGGCAGCCTGGGTTAACCCATCCCGGTCTGTTGGTTATCCAGCATGTGGTTCCCTGGATTGTGTTCCCCCCAGGGCATGTTTGGGTGGAATAGAAAGCCGCCACTGTGCTCTTCCATGGCTCCTCTCTGAGAGGCGGCGTGTGCGTGGATACCGCAGCTCTGACGGGCGAGCCTGGGCTTTCGATCAGGCTGAAGACTGGCCTCGACTGGCTTGTTGAAGGCCACTGCCACTCTGCACAAAGGTGGGCTTTCTGTGAATGTGGCTGGAATGCACCGGCAGACTGGTGAGCCCACCGTCGCAGTGACCCTGACTGAATGCGGTGGGAAGGTGCAAAACAAGTAGCAGAAGTGCATCTGTGCGCTCAGCTTTGAGAGCAGAGCCCCGGACGCAGGCAGAGGCAACAGGCAGGACAGCAGCACAGCCCCAAACCCACCTGTGGAGGAGCCTGTGACGCGGGAGTTGCCTAAATCCAATACTCACTACAGTGAGGTCATAGAATGGCCTGGTGCCAGCCTGAGAGCCACAGTTTGAAAAAAAAAAAAAAAAATTGTACAGGCAGTTCCGAAGTTATGAACACAATAGGGCAGGAAGAAGAATCCTGGACTTGGAGTCAAGATAAATTTGACTCTGCTGGGTGCAGGTCACTGCAGCACTTTGACCTTCCATCAGCTCATCTCCAAAATAAGGTTGTGAAAAACAAGAAGAGTTACACCTACAGCACTGGTGTAGAGGCGAGTTTCCAGGCTGAGGGAGCTGGCAGTAGGTGGACCTCCTCTCCTACCAAATCAGGCCCCCCGCTTCCTGCCTTCCTCACGTGTATCAGAAGGATCAGCCAGGCCAGAGAATCAGGTTCAGACAGAACTCAAGGAATTCCCCTCTGCTTCCAAGAGGCCCATGCCCATCTTTCCTCAATGTTCCTTTACTGAGATTTGTTGCAGCTGTAGTTTCTGTGTTGACAGGAATCTCCATTCCTCAGTATCTCCAGCCTTTTCTCAGTGGAAGGCCTTACCCCCAAGAACAGAACCTACATAGATAGAACTGATACACCTGTGAAACTGGCATATGTAAATGCTTATTAAGAAAACACAGAGATAGCCTTTGAACCTGCTAAATAAATAAGACATTCAGGAGGTTTGAGGCATGTGCTTTTTTTTTTTTTTCTTTTGAGACAGAGTTTCGCTCTTCTTGCCCAGGCTGGAATGCAGTGGCGCGATCTCGGCTCACTGCAACCTCCGCCTCCCAGGTTCAGGCGATTCTCCTGCCCCAGCCTCCCGAGTAGCTGGAATTATAGGCATGCACCACCACACCCTGCTAGTTTTGTATTTTTAGTAGAGACTGGGTTTCTCCATGTTGGTCAGGCTGGTCTCGAACTCCCGACCTCAGGTGATCCGCCCACCTTGGCCTCCCAAAGTGCTGGGATTACAGGCATGAGCCACCGTGCCCGGCCATGCATGTGCTTTTCTTCCCCACCTGCTCCTTCCCCTTTTCCTTCTCAGAGCTGGAGGGAGGAGCTCCAGGGAAGCTGGACTGAGTATCTGGGGGTGAGGGGGCTGGTGCTGTTCTCAGAGCTGCTGGCAGGGGCTCTTTTTTGCTGTCAGGCGGGAGGAGGCCCCAGGGTTGTTTAATAATCAAGCTTTTCCCAAAGGCAGTCTATTCCTCCCAGCTGCCTGCTTTCCACTACAGGAAGGCACACAAGCAAACAAAACCTCCGAGGGCACTCTCGTTCCTGTGATGCTGCACTTAGGAGATCTCCCCAAGCACCTCTGTTGCCATCTCCGCCTGAGTGGCGTGATCCGTGATGCTCCGCAGGTCGTTCAGCAGATGCTTATCCCATGCTAGTATCGCACCATGCATCGTGCTGGGCTCCAGCAGGGCGAAGAGTATTTGGACACCAGTCCTTCTGGGGAGTTCACAGTTGGGGGCAGTTGGCAAAGGGCTTTCCCTGGGGAATGAGCCAGAGGAAGCTTCTCCAGGAGATGGCATCAGAGCCTGTCCCTAAAGGATAAGTAGCACTCTGCCAGGTGGAAAGTAGACAAGAGGGTCTTGGCCGGCAGAGCAAAGAACACAAGCCAAGCTATGGAAATGTGGAGCAAATGTGCAGTGGAAACAAAGGAGAATGTGACCCTCCCTCCTGCCTCCTCCGCGTCACTTTCAGAGTCTCCTGCATGGCTCCACCTTGGCCTTACATTAGAATCTCCTGGGGAACTAGCTGTAACAATACCAGGAGATGCCGGCCTCATCCCAAACAGTCTGTGGACCAGCCTGGGTGGCGTCCCCGGCTCTGCTGTTGGGCAGTCGGAGTGAGGAACCCCAGTTAAATGCACGTGTTACTGTTTGTGTGTAGATCTGTCACCTAGCTGGACTCTGAGGTCACAGCCCTCAGAGCCTCACATGATGCCTGACACATCATAAGACTCCAGCAGAAGCAAATTCCTTCAGGCACTGTCTTTTGAGGGAAGACTTTACGCATCTATACCAGCTGCACGCTTTAGGTGTTGCTGCCCCCGTCTCACTGTCGGGGCATGGTCTCGAAGTAGAGTGCGGGATGTGGCGCTAGATGCTTGGAGTCAGCATCACTGCCCCCTGGGATCAGTTTCGAGGTCAGTCTATGTCCCCTGAAGTTCCAAGGACACCTACCCAGTACTGGTGTGGTTTTCTCAGGAGGCCTAACTGTTGGTTTCCTTCCAGGTATACGGATCCGGGTCTCAGACAAGGGCGTTCCAGTACGTCAGGTAAGACCGTCCTGCCCCGCCCCAGCCTTAGCAGTGCCTTGGAGCAGGCCTACTTGACAGTTCAGTGTCTTGTATATATTAACCATTTCCATTTCCACAACACTAACTATATATTGATTAAAAATGTTTAATTTTATGATGGGAAAACTTGCTGTTCTCTGTTTAAAAGTTAAAATTTGCATTCATCTCCATGACTATTGTGACTCATGTGCTAATCTTTTACTGCCACCTAGCGGTGTAGCGCTGAAGTTGCCCAGCTCTGAGGGTGACTTGGGTGATTTCAGCGGAAGTTAAGAGATGGCCTTATGCATCCAGCAAACCTGTGAATGCCAGAATCTGACCCATTGCAAACGTGGCTCGCGGGGTGGAAGAGGTAGTCCTTGTGGAGGGCACAAGGTAGATAGTGTTCTCATGTTGAATTTCATGCTGACACTAAATGCAGATAAAAATATGTTTTTTGAATAGATTCACGTGGTGATTTTTATTGTTTTCTTGGCAATCCTTATAAATCCACTGTTTTGTTGTTCCATTCCACTGGTGATTAATTTTAGAAGGCAGTATGGATTCTCAGAGTGGTTAGGATAGAAGCAGTTGCGTATGCCAGAGTGCATCCACCAATATGTGGCTACTGTAAATTCTGTGAAAGTTTCTGGTATCCTGAATTGTTATAAAACCCAGTTCTATATTTTGAACCCATATATTTTCATTCTTCATTGCAAATGCCCCAGTATGCCTGTCAATCAGGAAGTGTTATTCCTGCTGTCTTGGCGCCATCCCAGGGGCACTAGGGTGAGATGGTGGCTGTTGTGGTGCAGGTTGGGGTGGTGCAGGTCAGGGCAGCCCCCGAGTCCCACGTGAGCCAAAGCAACCACATAAAATTCTATCTACCCAGGACCCTTAGGTAAGGGTCCTGGGTAGGAGTCCCTAGGAGAAATGAAACTGGTAGTCAACTAAAATTTTAAAAACAATTCAAAATAACCACTGTAGATTTTTGCTGAAAGTATTTGTGAATTTCCATTTACTCCAAAAGAAAGCTGTGAGTAAACATTTACACAGTCAGTGGTTTTTTTCCTCCGCATCCATCAGTATCTTGCCTCAAGGGGCAAAAAGCCCGAAAGTGTACTATAACCAACTATGTTGCCTAAATAGGCATGCATATTCTAAAAAGCGATTTAATGGGGAAATGGCAGCTGCCCCCACTTTGGGACTGTGTTCATTTCAAAGCATTTAGCATAGGCACTGTGTCCCTGGAGGAACTATCATGGCACACTTCTGTATGGGAACCAAATTGTGGGCCTCCCGTGGATTGAGTACCGTCTTCGCATAGTGACAGGTTCTCATCCCATCCTCCTCCACTCACCCAGCTGTGCCCTTTCCTGAGGGAGTTTGGCTGTCCTCGGTTATGTGTGCCTGCCTTAGGCTTCCTCACCAGTGGCCCCCAGGCTTCTCCAGCCCCCACACCACATGGAATATCAATGAGATGTTGTGCGGTAAAAGGAAATCAGTCAGAACCCATTCTTCTTTCTGCTCTCATTATCTCAAGGGCATTGCCTGCAAAATTCATTTAAAATAGCCTCAGAGACTTTTCTTTTTCTAGGGACTAAAATACTTTGAGCATTCGATGATGCCTGCGCTATGTGCTGTCCCAGCTCAGGACAAAATGCACCCAGGGTGCCTGGCCCGCTCTGATGGGCGAGACTCCCCTGCCCCGTCACTCTCTCTGTGCCCTAGTCACTGTCCTGTGCCTGCTTTGATGGTTGTGGCTCATGCTCCTAGCTGCCATCACATGCATCGTCCTCTCGCACACCACTTGACTATTTGAAAAGAGGGCATGAGCAGTTTCCCTAGACATATGGTTGTTAACCCTTTTAGAAAACCCCTTTTCATAACACTTCAGTAGTATTTATTTACTCCCCACTCTGGTGATCCTCTCTGGTTTCACGGTAGCGGAGCTTGAGATGACGAGGCTTCAGGGACTTTGCCATACTTGGGCAAGGGTTTCCCGACTTAACTTTTTAGTCATTGAGGACTCAACTGAGTTTATTAACTGACCAAAGTTTTGATGTTTTTCACAAGCAGTTTTTTAGGAACCGAGCATCTTTTAGTAATGCACAATGTCTGGGTCCATAGTTACTGTATTAAATTAACCATTCTCCAAACCCATGATTGCCTCAAAACAACAGTGCAGGGAGTCTGAGGTCTAGGTGGCCATCCGCATCGACATTTTGGCATGACCGTGTTTAATATTCTCATGGCCGGTTTTGTCCTCATTTACATAACAAAGGCATGCTATTTTTTTTTAAAAAGTCACTTTGTCAAAATGACACTTGTAAAGAGCTTCAGGTTAAATGAGTGTGATCTATGCAATTGTGACCTTAAAAGTTGCCAGTTTGTCAGGTAGAAGGCCCATGGCCCTCCCGTCTGCCCCCCTGAGGATGACTACCTGAGAGTCAGCCTTCTTCCAACTCAAAGAGACCCACCCCCCAGTTTCAATATGAAAACCTATTGTGGATGCAGTGGAATGGCAGCTTTTAATGTCTTTTTACAAACGTGCACAGGTGTACGTCATGAGTGCGCTGTTGTAATGTAACAGTACTGCCATAGTGATGAAGTGACTTTTTGCCAGTTTCTATAAAAGAGAAATCATCCAGGGTCAGCAGGGATTTGCATTAGTGCTTGATCCTTGAGAATACAACATTTTAACCATGTTCGTATGAAATACGCATTTGTCATAAAGGAACACGCAGAAATATCTTATTTACTAAATACCCCAATAGTTTTTTTCAATTGAAAGCAAAACCTATCTGGGGTTTTCTTTTGGAAGTTTATCCAGACCCAGCGTGACCTGCTCCTCACTGGTAATGATGGAGGAGGAGAAGGAGAAGGGTCAGAGCTTTAAAAGTCTTCTAAGAATTGTAGCTCATGGAAAATTGGCATAGAAAAAGTGCTTGTGCCTATTAGCAGTGAGGTGTCATTTTTACGAAGTAACTTTTTTTTAACAGAGCCACACTTTAAAGCTTCTGAAACTAAGAGCCAAACCTTGGTAAGCGAAAGTTTGCTTACTTATCTTCACCTTCATGGCCCAGCTGATCATAATCCATTTGAAACATCCGAATATCCCTGACCGTTTTCATACGAGCTGTTTTGCGGGATGGCGACTTCACCGTCGGGAGCATAGGGAGTGACGTTTCTGTTTATTTAACCCTCAGTATTGTCTGGCTTTATCTGTGATTTGCCGGTATGGGGATCACATACTGGAGTTCCTTCATTTCCGTGGATCTTGTTTTTAAAAGTAATCACGTGCTTTCGTACAGGTCAACTACTGGGTTCACATTAAACATGAATTTTCTTTGGAAACTTACGTAAACTCCATCTTTTTTGAGTGTATGCCTGTTTTAACTTATGCTTAGTTTTTCATTGTTAAAGGACTTCAGAAATGCAGTGGCAAACTCAGCCCCATCTCTCAGCTTCCATCCTATTTAACCATCTCCACCACACCCAGAAAAAGCAAATCCCAGACGTCAAATATATCATTTCATCCATAAATACTTTCGCATTATAAACACCATCTTAGTTTGCAGGATTTTATTTTGACATTCAATTTTCCATTTGGGTTTTTATTTTCTTCTGGGGGTGGTAATTTTTCTTCTGGGAGGGTTTCTACGTGGCGCGTGGCACTAGCGCGGCGTGTGGCACTAGCGCGTTCCAGCAGGCAGAGCCTCACCTGCCTCCCCTTTTTTTACAGTGATCTGGTGAATGGCCTCGTGGCTCTCATGAACAGCAACGTCAGCAGCCCAGTCAACCTGGTGAGTGCTCCTCTCCCTCCACTCTGCAGGACAGCTCAGACTTTCATTCATTTGTGAAACCATGAGCAGCACCAGGCTTTGCTTCATTTGCTATCAGCACACTTAAGGCATTCGTGTTTGTTGCTTGCTAAATACTAGAGGAAAAACAAACAGAAAGTAAGAGTATACAAAGAAGTAAAATATCTGCAAGGCATGGATGAGTGATCTAATTAGTCCCTCCACCTTCTGAAGGGCCCAGGTCTAAAATTGTGTGAAGCCCTTTGGTGGTAGTAGGTGGACATGTGTATGCATCTCATTCTCTTTTTACTAGGTGGGTCGTCATTATAAGACCTGATTGCGTTTTTAGAAGATGGAGGTTGTTCAGAGAGAAAGTTTTCCAGTTTTTGATGATGTCTGTCATTTAGCCGGACAGACCACCTTCATGGCTTCTTGCCTTCCCCGCATGCCTGCCCGCAGCCCAGAACCTCCTTGTTGGAGGGATCATCCAGTCTTGAGCAGTTTCAGTGCTGGTGAACTTGCTTCTGCTCAGAGAAATTCACCCTGTCTTTGGACAGTTCTGGCTGGCAGAAAACTCTTCCTTATATTGAACCAGAAATCTCACTTTCTGCACTGACCTCACTTCTCCACCTGGGGGCCATTCATGGCAGTGTGATGCCTCTACATTGTGGTAACTCTCCAAAGATTTGAAGGCCATGGTCCTACGCGCCAAGCCTCCTCCTCCTCCTTGGCTGCGTCAGCCAAGGTCATGGTAGGACCTCTTACCCTTTCTATCACTGAGTGATTTTCTGAGCAGTTTTGTTCCATCTCATTTAAAATGCAAGGTTTCCAACGTGGACTGGCCAGCATTCAAGATGTTCTGCGTCTGTTGATGGCAGTGGACACAGGAACCCCTTAGCTCGCTAGAGACCTCCCCCTTAATCCTACCTCGATGAAGCCTTGGGGTCATTTCAGGTGCTTCTCCCAAACTACCTCTCCCGGTTCCTACACGACATTCTAAGGTTCGGGGAACTCTAAAATGTTGGCCATGTGACCTGTTTCTTGCAAACCATGTCACCTTTGCTTATGCATGTCTTTGTAACCAGCCATCTCAAATACATTGCAGACCGTGCATTTTCCCCCGAGGGGAAAGGGAATTCTCATCACGTAGGGAAGAATGTGCCCTGGAGTGCTGACTCCATCCTGGGACTGTTGCAGATTCATGGGTACAGTGTGCCGCGTTTGAAAAAAACATTCACTTAAAACAGACCAGAACGTGCCTTGCACTGTGAGCCTCATCTTGCTTGCAGCATTTGCCTGTGTACACCGGAGAGGCCTGAGCCGCCCCTGCTCTGCGTTTTTGCTGCAGGTTCTTTGGCAGGGGTGTTGTCAGTGACTTCCCTGGGCAGCCAGGCTCTTCTCTGTAGATACCACGTTCCTCCTCCCCTCTTTGTGGAGGGCCTTTGCACAGGGACAGTTCATGAACTTGGAATCATGTGTGTGCCAGGAGCCCCGATAAAGGCAGAATCACTTTCTTCCAAATTCCCGTCGCTCCACTTTGCTAGTCAGTCCCCTCTGTGCTCAAGTGAGGCCCAGGGTCCTTCCCTCCACATTTACCCTCTAGCTTCAGGCTAACCAAAGACCTGGGCATGAAGAGGCTAAAGGATATAGAATTATCAGACCTTATGGTGGTCTCTTATGATAGGCGGCAGTGGCGGCAGAGTGGAGTAACAGGTGTTCTGATGTGTGATGGAAGGGAGAAAAAGAGCAAGTGGTTTTCCTTAAAGCCCCCACAAGTGTTCTCTCTTCATGAAGCGCATCGAGTTTGACCTCTGGCTTGCTGGGGATGCTCGCCTGTGAGCATACTCATTTCTGCCTTAGCTTTCGGGTGTGAGATTGCACGTCCTTCATCATTGACGTGGTTAACACAGCTCACCCAGAGGGAAATAGATGGTGTTAGGAGAGCTAATTTTGTAAACCCAAGCTTTTATAAAAGTGACATTGAAGTTATGTCGGATATGAAATTGTCTGATACTCAGCGAGTGAATGTGTGCCTTCATCAGAGACTCTGGACCTATCCAAAGCCCAGCCTTGTACACAGCAGCCGAGAGGCTGCAGGTATAGATGGTGCAGTGTAGCACTGCCAGGTGAGTCACTGTCATCTTGGAAGCGGAGTACGCTCTGGCACACGGAGCTCTGCTGAAGCACCGCAGAGAGGTCAGACTTGGCCAGCAGACGTCTCTGCAGACACGCATGTGGTCTGGGTGGCGGTTGCTGCTGTTGTCATGACGCTTATAACTGGAAACCCTTTCTTCCTTAGGGGAACCCAGAAGAACACACAATCCTAGAATTTGCTCAGTTAATTAAAAACCTTGTTGGTAAGTAGGATAAATCACTTCCTGAGTAAAATCGGCTGTGCCTGCCCTATCTGTGGATAACACCTTGACTAGACAGCGGGTAATTAATACAAGCTAATTGAATTGGATCAAAGCAGAACTTTTTATCAGGAACACTTAAGTGTTTTCTAAGGAATAGAAAGATAAAGGAGGGCAGGATGGCTTTGTTCTCAGTTTTCATTGCAGGTTTGCATGGAGTGGGAGGGAGGAGGAGATTTGCTCCCAGTGTTTGAGGCACGATTGTGTTAGGTCATCCTACATGGGTGACAACTATTGGATTTCCGAACTGGTCATGTCAAGCATAGCATTTCAGACAGCAAGAGACAGCAGCCACCAGCTGTGTGCTTCAGGCAAGTTTAAAATTTTGTTTGCAGTTCTGGTCATCCTGGCCGCCAGCCACTGGGGGCAGTGTAGCATTGGGAGAACCCCATCAAGGTGGGCTCTTACGCCATGAGAAGGTCAGGTCTTCCAGAGCAGCCCTGGATTGCAGACGTAGAGTGCATGAGCCCTTGGCCTCATCCTCAGACTTCCTGGAGCTCTGAGGAGTCAGACTCTTGGAGGATGTCTGTTGTCTGGGGTTAATCTTGAAATTTGAGTGAAGTCACAACCAGACTGGACTGGCAGGTAGGCCAGGGAGGAGCATGCCACAGTGTGTCCTGAGGTGACCATTCAGACCCCACTTGGCTGGGTTAATTCCTCCAGCGTGCCCTTCCTGCATCAGGCTGCCATTTACCGGTGTTGGTCTAATCACCGCGGACAGTTGGAATCCTTTCGTTGCTCATGGCAGTAGAGGCAGTGGTCTTCCTCAGACGTAGCCTGCATCATCTGCGGCTCCCACAGCCGCTTCGATGCACTTCTCAGCTTTTCCATCCTGAATCTGTGTTCCTCCCTCGTGAGGAAGGGGCAGGCTCAGATCACAGCTCTCTGCCATCCACTCCTTCATACCCTCACTGCCCAGAGTGAGGCCCGTGGGCCAGCGCAGCAGTAGCATTGGGTGCCTGTTAGAAATTTGGACTCTCACACCCTAGCCCAGGCCCCCAGATCAGGATCTGCATGTTGACAGGCTCTTCAGGTGATCCGTGCATGCTGACGCTTGAGAAACTCTATTTGAAACCTAAGGTTTGGGGGAGGGGTGCGCAGCTTCCCTGCTGTACTTCTGTGTGTAGCTTTGTGGCACACCGTCCTGAACCCCCCGTGGTGGTGATTTGCTGCAGAGTCTCCGATGTGGCCTCCATGACGGGGAGGCAGGGAAAGCCTCCACAAGCTTTCTTCTGCAGGTCTGGCCCACAGTCACTGGTGGGGCTGTATTCTGCTGGCCAGTGGGGCCTGGGCCCAGCAAGGGTGCAGAACAGGCCAGGCTTTGCCGTCCTCTGAGAGGTCCCTCCAGCTGGGTGGCTGCACATCTTGAGTCTCAGGGCTGTCCAGGCTCCAAGCACCAAGTGTGGCCCACTTGGGGCATCCACCTCAGGGATGGCCCCACACCACGTTTGTGGTCTCACACTGGGGTCATGCTCAGTGGGCACGTCTCACTTGTTACCTGGTGTGGGTGGTCTGCCTTGGAGCAGCCCTCTTGTACTGGGCGGAAACTCAGGCCTGTTGAGACAGAGTAACGTGCCTCCCACCAGGCTCTTGCCGGGCGCCTGCACAGTCAGCTTGGCCGCAGCGGTTGCAGGAGCGTTCCCTGGACTTCCATGCAGGACAGTCCCTCGGGAGCTCTGGGGCTTCTCGAGAACTGCATCTCCACCGCGTGCACCCTATTCACACTGCATATGGGGTTTGACTTTGATGTGGATGGTAAGGCCGCGCTTCCCCGTGCTTTGTGATTCTCGCCTACCTTTTTTTCTTTAAACATCTCAGGTAGCGGAAGTGAAATTCAGTTTCTCTCCGAAGCCCAGGATGACCCACAGAAAAGAAAACCAGACATCAAAAAAGCGAAGCTGATGCTGGGGTGGGAGCCCGTGGTAAGTGCAGGGAGTTAATGCTGCCTTGTGGGGAGGGGCCTCCCGTGTCCTGTCTCTGCTGTCCTGTAGGCACTGACCCTTGTCAGGCAGCCCCCAGGGGAGCAAGGTGGGCTCGGCATCCAGGCAGATAGAGGGTTTTCTCCAAGCAGTAAACAGCCTCTCCTGTATCAGGAGTCTCAGAGAATGTTACCTGGGAAGCGGCTGGAGGCCCCTGCTCTGGGCCTCTGTTTTCGTAAAATTACACACACACACACACACACACACACACACACACACTCTCATACTCTCATACACACACACTGTCATACAAACACTTGTACACACATATTCTCACACTGTCTGCCACACTGGCATATATGCACTGTTACACGAACACACTTAATACATGTATACTCACACTGATTTTCACACATACACATTCACACTATCATACACATTCTCACATTCATACACTCACACGCACACTCACACACACACATTCACACACTCCGCTTCCATATACGTACACTCCCCACACACACACACACACACACACACACACGGCTGACTGTGAACGACGTGCCGAGAGCACTGGCAGCGCACACTCAGAGCCCTGCGTGGCCCCGGTTGCCTGCCTCTCGAGTGTGCGGGGCCAGGTCAGGAGCAGGTGGTCTGCATCAGCCCCACAGTGGAGCCCCTGGTTGGAAGCATGTGAGACTGAAGGGTGTGGAAGAAGGGGAACTGCATGCCACCTTGTCGTCTGAAGGGGGCAGGGTGGGAGCAGCTGCCGCCCCCCTGGTGCTGAGCCTGAACCCAGCCTGCCTCTGCTCTGCTTCCTGCTGTGCCCTTCCTGCCTTGGGTGACTGCAGACTCCTCCCCGCCGGAGAACGCTCGCCCTCAGGGCTGCCTGTGTCCTTCAGAGACCACCTGTGTAGGGAGGTTGGCTGGGCCGGCCGCATCTACAAAAGCAAGCCTACCTCATTTACTGTCAGCTCTGCCTGGCTGTTCCCTCTTTGCCCACCCTCATGTGCCCCACTGAAACTCAGGCTCCCCTTGGGCAGAGGCGTGTGGCCCTGTGTCCAGCAGGAGCCCAGCACCTGTCAGACCTGACACACACTGGGTGCTCGGCCAATGTAGGAGCGTCTTGGCGTGGCCCATGGGTTGTGGCGCAGTCAGAGAGTCAGGGACTCAGTTGAGAGCTCCGTTTACCTTTTTAAAATGTGCATAGTGAGAGCTGAGTAGAATCCTAGAATATTGAACTTTAAAGGGACACGAGAGTTCCAGCCTGATGATCCTTATTTCATTCTGTGATGTCCAAGTCTAAGTGATCTGCTAAAAGCCACAGATATTTGTTGAATGAAATAAAAATACAATTATACCCAGACTTCACAAAATCTAATAATCCCAAGCTGTGCAAAACGAGTTATAGCAGCTTAGGTAGTTTCTTGTGTTTTGAAGCTTTGTAAGGGGCCATTGGTCCCTTTGTAAGGAGAACCTATATTTTTAAACAAAATATTTTTTGAAGAGTTAAATGTGCATTCGCTAGGTATTAACTCTTGCTTTTGATGTGAGGTGTGTGTATGCTCAGTATCTTTATTTTTCTGGAATTTAGACCTACAGTATTCTAACATTCTTGGAATGTGAGCCATCTACCACTGGTTTCTCTCCTAGTAGTAGTTTTAATTTGTAATAAATTTTTGAGGGATATGATCCAAAGAAACTTACAGGCGTTATCCATCTTAATTGTCCCAAGTGTGTGTGTTTAACAGCTTGTTGAGCTATAATTCGCATACTGCAAACTGCCCATATTTAGAAGATACAGTTTGATAAGTTTTCATCTATTTTGACACCTGTGAAACCATCCCCACAGTCAAGCTGACAGACAGACCTTCTCCGCCAGTGGTGCCCCAGCACCCCTTGGCAGTGCCTCCCTTCACCTTTTCTCTTTCTGCTCTTACTCAGCAGTTGATCTCGCTGGTTTCCTGTTGGCTGCAAAGCAGCTGCAGATGAAGGTTGCTTTCTGTGGTGTGGGCTGCCGTGGGTCCCCTCTCAGACTCAGCCTCTTAGTATGGCGGGGCTGCAGGTGGGCCACGATCCGCTGGGCAGTGTAAAGGGCTGATGTCACGTGGGAGAATCAGTTGTGTTGATCAGATGCCGATCACCTTCCCAAAGCATCTTCCCGCCACTTCAAGGTGGATTTCTTCTGAAAGAATGGGACACATGGGCATTATCTGAAAAACAGTCTTGCCAGCTGATTGAAACCGGAGCAGACATTATACTGGCAAGAGGTGGTTGGGGTCTTTTGTGGGCGGAGCTCACTTTGCTTCAGTAAGAGTGACACTTGTTAGCTCCACATTACATTCTGAAAGTGGCCCTGAAGGACCTCTGGCTTCTCTCGGTTGGCCGTGATGCTGGATGCTGGATGCTGTCACAACCAAAGCGTGGTTCTGTGTGCGTTCCTCTGAAGGAGGCCCGACTGGCTGCAAGGTGGCACTTCCTTCCTGCGATGCCCTTCTGTCAATGTGACCTTGTCTCCCTTTCTCGCTTTCCCTTTAAACAGGTCCCGCTAGAGGAAGGTTTAAACAAAGCAATTCACTACTTCCGTAAAGAACTCGAGTACCAGGCAAATAATCAGTACATCCCCAAACCAAAGCCTGCCAGAATAAAGAAAGGACGGACTCGCCACAACTGAACTCCTCACTTTTAGGACACAAGACTACCATTGTACACTTGATGGGATGTATTTTTGGCTTTTTTTGTTGTTGTTTAAAGAAAGAGTTTAACAGGTGTCATGAAGAACAAACTGGAATTTCATTCTGAAGCTTGCTTTAATGAAATGGATGTGCCTAAAAGCTCCCCTCAAAAAACTGCAGATTTTGCCTTGCACTTTTTGAATCTCTCTTTTTATGTAAAATAGCGTAGATGCATCTCTGCATATTTTCAAGTTTTTTATCTTGCTGTGAGAGCATATGTTGTGACTGTCGTTGACAGTTTTATTTACTGGTTTCTTTGTGAAGCTGAAAAGGAACATTAAACGGGACGAAAAATGCCGATTTTATTTATAAAAGTGGGTACTTAATAAATGAGTCGTTACACTATGCATAAAGAAAAATCCTAGCAGTACTGTCAGGTGGGTGGTGCACCGGCATTGACTTTAGGGCAGATAAAAGAATTCTGTGTGAGAGCTTTATGTTTCTCTTTTCATTCAGAGTTTTTCCAAGGTCTACTTTTGAGTTGCAAACTTAAGACTTTGAAATATTCCTGTTGGTCATGATCAAGGATATTTGAAATCACTACTGTGTTTTGCTGCGTATCTGGGGCGGGGGCGGGTTGAGGGGGACAAAGTTAACATATTCTTGGTTAACCATGGTTAAATATGCTATTTTAATAAAATATGGAAACTTACCAGTCATGGACTTCCAGTTTTAAAGGTTGTCTTTCTGCTTCGGCATGGCACTTGTTGGACTGCTAAGGAAAATACTGGAAAATGTAGTTTAAAAGAAAATCTGAAAACATTCAGGTTTGTGCACTGTGTAATCTGATATGTAGCGATTGAAAACATTTATATGCTACTCGGGCTGAGTGTATGCATATAGTGTTCACTGTCATGTGACGTTTTCAGATCTTAGCCAGGGTTAGAATCAGTTTTGTGACCTTCCTTGGCAACACAGACCAGATGGAGAAAAAAAGGTGCAAGTTGTCTCCTCTGGAGAGATTTGTGAACTAGGCTTATTGAGTGAAAACTCTGAGAGCTTATGTTTTCAATAAGAACCCTTTCAAGGTTCAGTGTTAGCATTTCGTTTTTCGTCTTAATAAATGGAAGAACAATGCGATACGTTAAAGCTCCACATTTTCCAAGCAGATTGGCTCCGCGTGACAGCAACACAAACCTGAGCAGGCGCTGCGAGGATAAAGGTTTCTATGTATCACAAGCATTTAAAAATGAGAGATCCTAAGATACCTAACCAGTGTAAGCTAGACTTGCCTGTCCTTTACAACCACCTTGGGATTCTTCTTAATTGGACATATTTTTGGAATCCCAATCTTGGGCAGGGCAGAGGACGATGTGGTTTTGTGTCTTTTTCATGCTAAATTCTCCAGAAGATTCTGGAACTAGGGTCAGTGCTAGATTGGATGTGGTGTGAGAGAGAAAGAGGAATCAAAGATGGTTTCTTATTTATAATTTTAATTATTTTAGCCAGAAGTAAGTGACATACCGTTTACCGAGATGGGATTAACAGAGCTGGGAAGCTTATTTGGGAATTACTAATGGTGACCAAGACATTGAAGAAGGAGTATAGACAGGGACCGCTGAGAATTTGCAGGGGTTAAGTTCTACAGTGCAATCTGGGAGAACCTAAAGGCCCCAGGGTCCAGAATTCTCTTACCTTGTTACTTGCTAGTTAATATCTGGAATTCTTCCATGAGGTTCATTCTTTGGTTTTCTTGCCTGTGATTTTCATGCAATATTTTCAGGGGAGGGAGGGGGAAGGGGAAGAGGAGTTATATCTAATTTACCCTAAAGAAACAAGTAATGCGTCAAGGTTGTAGTGTAAGGTTCATTCCCATGAATGTCCTGGGAAGAGAGGGAAGTGGAGTTGAGGGGCCTGGAAAGGGATGAATGGGTAGACAGAGCCATGGTTACTGTGGTCTGAATGTTTGTGTCCCCTGTAATTCATGAGTTAAAACCTAATCCCCAGTGCAATAGCATTAAGAGGTAGGATGCTTAAGAGGATTAGGCCATGAGGGCAGAGCCCTTTAGTGCCTACAAAAAAGGAACTTTTGTAGTTCCTTTTATAGGCACTAAAGGGCTCTAGGGAGCTTTTTTGCGTCTTCTGCCATGTTTTAAGGACACAGCAAGAAGGTGCTATCTATGAGGAACAGCCCCTCACTAGACACTAAATCTGCCAGCACCTAGATCCTGGGCTTCCCAGCTTCCAAAACTACCAGCAGTAAATTTATATTGTTTATAAAGTACCCAATCTGAAGTATTTTGTTCTAGCAGCCCGAACAACTAACACAGTGGTGCTCCGGCATCTCAGGATTGGCTCCCGGTTGAGGCATCACTGCTATTGCTTGCAGGGATGAGACTGGTACAGCTGCTCTTACTAACTTCGGTGACCGTCATAATGGGCTTAAGCAAGGTGCAGATTAGAGACTGAACACACTGGATTTCCACTACACCCTCTTAGGTACTGAGCCCAGCCCACTGGCCCAGCTGGACTCTTGTGACTCTTGTGGCACTCTGCTCCAGCCCTGACAGCATCTCTTATCACAGCTCTGGTGCTTCATAGGCCACCGTTCTGGTTCATGGTTCTTAGTTATGTGTGAGCTTGACTTTGTTCTCAGTCTAAAAGGTGTATTGAGTGAAATGCTGGTCTGGTGATGACTGTGAGCTACAGTTTGGTCTCTTAAGACTGGGAAATCTAGAAAATCCTCAGCAGTTTCCTAGGGCAAAAGAGTTGTGAGTTTTAATGCTTCAGTTCATCTGTTTAAAGTGGTTTGTTGACTTTATCCAGATATTCTCAGTGGTTGGTTGTTACCTTTGTAAGGGAGTTGAAAGATTATATTACCCTGAGAACTGATGCCATAGTATCTGGGGTGTGATGCACTGAGCTTCAGAGACAGCAGCAAGACTTGGTTCTAATCACCGTGATTAATCCACGTTTTCTCTGTATTAAAAAGCCCTGAGTGTGTCCTGCTTGGACCTTGGCCACTTTGGAGAACAAGAGTCATTTTTATCTACAATTGTGTTGTGGGAAAGAAAAAAGTAAAGATATTATTATCAAGAACAATGTTTTTAAAATGTCTTGCTATTTTGGTGCTGCTGAATTTTAAGTTTCTGTATTTTATACACATTTTACTTGAAGTAAAACTAATGTGATGTGGTGTAGAATTCCAGGATGTAAGAGTCAATACAGGTGGCTCTACCATGTACTAATGAGGGGAGGTCAGTTTTTAAAGAAATGAAGATAAAGGAAAATGCAAGGAAGAGACTCTACCATTTTTAGAAAATAGACATACTTTCCCTCATCTTCCTACTAAGTACAATTTAAAATTCTGACATTATATGTAAAACAAGCATAAGATGCTGAAAGTAGATAGAAAAAGGTAGACCAGCCAGGCACCTCAGGACCTGAGGAAGAATGCAGTGGTGATATGGGCTGAACCGTGTTGCCTTAAAATGTATGTTGAAGTCTTAACCCAGAGGACCTCAGAATGTAACTATATAAATTAGGCCTCTGAAGGTGATTATGTTAAAATAAGTTCTTTAGGGTGAGTCCTAATTCAGTCTGACTGGTGTCCTTGTAAGAAGAGAAAATTTAGACACCAGAGATATGCATGCACAGAGAGAAGGCCATGTGAGAACACAGCAAGAAAGCAGCCATCTCAGCCCACAAGAGAGGCCTTGGAGAAACCAAACTTGTCAACACCTATTGATCTTGGACTTCTAGCTTCCAGAACTGTGAGAAAAAGGAATTTCTGTTGCTTAAGCCCCCCAGTCTCTGGTATTTTGTCACGGCACTCCTAGCAAACTAATACAAGTAGTGAGTTCCCTGGGTTTTCTTTTTGCCTTCTATATTGCTAGCCTTGGAGCTGGATAAGTTATTAACCAAAGAGTGCCAACAGACACAGTCAAAAACCCCAACAGAAACCTATTCACTGCTGCCAGCATACCAGGGAAAGGGCAACCTAGTAAAAAGGAAAACTTTTAAACAGAAATGGCTCTACTGTAGCCAAACACCACATGAAAAACACTACAGTCCTACCCCATCCCTTCCAGCAAAGACCACGTGGGGCCTGGAGCTCCACCCTCACCTAACTTTAACAAGATGCCTCAACCTGCCCCCACCCCCACTCTTTGCTCTGATGCTGTCAGCAAAGGCCTATAGAGGCTTGGGACTAGAAGGCCTGAGCTGAGATTTGCATCTCCACTGGGTAGTATTGACCCCAACCCCATGGCATCAGCTGCCTAGTGGAGAGTCAGGGCTTTCAGCACTTTCAGTAATCAGCAATAATAAGGCAACCTCAGTAAAGGCCACATGGGGAACAGTAACAAGCTCCCTACCCCTGACAGCCTGAATATTACCAGTGGAGGCCTGGAGGGAAACCTGGGCTTCCACCTGCTACCTGGCAGTAAAGAGGCAGGTTCCCCACTTCACCCCCTGGAGCAGTCAGAGTAGGCCTGCTAAAATTCAAGATTTAAATCAGACCCAGAGTCTTACAGCACTCAGAACTGATGAGGTTTAAATCAAAAATTATTCACACCAGAAACCAAGAAGATCTCAAGGTAAATGAGAAAAGATAATCAACAGATGCCAGCACCAAGATCACACAGACATTAGAATTATCAGACAAATTAAGTTTTAAAGCAGCCATTGTAAAAATACTTCAATCAGCAATTATAAATATGGTTGAAACATGAATAGAAAATTTCAGCAAAGACAAGATACGAAGAACTAAATGGAAATTTTAGAACTGAAAAAATAACAGATAAAAAGCCCTGTGGATAAGTTCAACAGCAGAGTAGAGAGAACAGAAGATATAACAATCAAAATTACCCAGTCTAAATAACAAATAGAAAATAGACTGACAAAATGAACAGAGCCTTGGAGATACATGGAACAAAGCATCTGTTGTGTCATTGGGATCCTAGAAAGAAGAAAAAGGATGGAGAAGAAAATTTAAGGAAGAAGAGCTGACAATTTCCCAAATTTGACCAAAAAAAAAAAAAAAAAAAAAATCAAAATGCTGAGTAACCACCAAAGAAGATAAACCCAAAGAAATACATGCCAAGATATATCATGTTTAAACTGAAAATTAAAGG
Source organism: Macaca thibetana thibetana (assembly GCF_024542745.1). Lineage (NCBI taxonomy): Eukaryota > Metazoa > Chordata > Mammalia > Primates > Cercopithecidae > Macaca > Macaca thibetana. The sequence continues at coordinate 9,848,721 of NC_065590.1, read as the reverse complement.
CAAAGACATGGTCCCTAAGGCTGCCAGAGCAGAATGACACCTTACCCCCAGGGGCAAAGCAATTAGAGTGGTAGCAGGTTTTTCAGTGGAAACCACTGAGGCCAGAAATAAGTGACACAAGTGCTGAAAGAAAACTGTCAATTCAGAATTCTATATCCAGCAAAAATGTCCTTCAAGAATGAAGAGGAAATCAAGACATTCTCAGATGAAGGAAAATTATGAGAAATGTAAATGAGCAGACCTCTAAAATAACAACAGTTATCTAAACAGGAAACAAGGAATCTTGTGGCATCAAGCAAGAAGAAAGAACATAGAATGAAAATATCAACAAATGCAACAGGCTTTCCTTTTCCTTGTAAGTTTTCTAAATTATGTTTAACGTTTGAAGCAAAAATTGTAACATTCTCATGTGGCTGTCTATGTACAGGAAATAGTCAACTATATTTTACATATCATAAGGTAAAGGGAGGTAGCATTTCTACACTTCACCCAAATAGGCAAAAGTTGACACTAGTAGATTTCTGGTGAGTTATATGTAATGTAATGCCTACAGCAACCAGCAAAAAAAGCTATACAAAGAAATGTACTCAAATGCACAAATAGAATGCTTTAAAAAAAAAAAAAGTACAACGGCAGGGAAGAGAACATGAAAACTATAAAACAAAGTAAAATGGCAGATTTAAACTTTAACACAACAATAATTAAGTGTAAATGGTCTCAGCACCAATTAAGAGTATATTTTTAAATGGCCCAACTATGTGCTGTCTATGAGAAACTTCAGTTAAAACAGTATATGTAGGTTGAAAGTAAAAGGATAGAAAAAAATATACTATGCAAAAATCAGAGGAAAGCAGGAGTGACTACATTAATATTAAACAAGATAAATTTCTGAAGAAGAAGAAAAAAAATTGCAAAGGTCAGAGGAGCATGACATTATAATAAAAGGATAAGTCCACCCAAAAGATCCAGTAGTCATAAAGGTGTATGCAGCAAGTAACACAGCTGCAAAATATGTGAGGCAAAAACTGGTAGACCGTAGAAGAGAAATAGATAACCCAAAATTATAGTTGGAGACTTAAGTACCATTCTCAACAGTTTGTAGGGTAACTAGACAGGAAATCAGCAAGGATATTGAAGTCAACATCCACCAACAGGATCTAATTTGCATTTATAGGACACCACAGAACAGTAGCAGCATACACATTTTCAAGTTGCCCACTGAACATATACCAAGGTAGAACATGTCCTGGTCATAAAACAACTTCAACACATTTAAAAGAACTGGAATAAGACTGAGGGACCACAATGGGGTCAAACTAGAAATCAGTGACAGAAAGATAACAGGAAAATATCCTAACACTTGGAAACAGTGCAGCATACTTCTGAATAAGCCATGAGCCAAAGAGAGAGTCTCAATAATAATAATTGTTGAAAATATATTGAACTGAATAAAAATGTCAAAATTTGTGAGATGCAGCTAAAGTTGTGCTGAAAAGAAAATTTGTAGCACTAAAATTCCAGTATCAGTAGAGGAAAAAAAATCTCAATAATTTGAGCTTCTACTTCAAGAAATTTAAATGAAGAGCCAAGTAAGCCCAAAGCAAGCAGAAAGAAGGAAATAATAAGTGCAGAAATCAGTATTGAAAACAAAAAGCAACAGAGAATATCAATGAAACAAATTACTGCTCTTTAAATAATAAAAGCCACAAACCTCTAATAAGACTGACAAAACAGAAGACACCATTAATGGGAATGAGACAAGGGATGTCACTTAATAGACATTGAAAAGATAACTAGGGAATACTAGCTACAACTCTGTGTACATAAATTTGAAAACTCAGATGAAATGGGCAAATTCGTAGGAAACGTATCCTAGGAAATTCCCAGTATGAAATTTGTAATTTGAATAGCTTATTTAATGATTTAATTCATAGTTTAAAATCTGAAGAAAAAAAAAAGCTCCAGGCCCTGAAAGATTGGAGAATTCTGCCAAACATTTAAAGAATTCACACCAATTCTATACAATCTCCCCCAGAAACTAGAAGAGAAAGGAACATTACCGAACTCTTTTTATAAAGCCAATAATATACCCTGATACTAAAACCAAAGAGTACAAGAGAATACAGACCAGTATTCCAAATTCATTCAGATGCAAAAAGTTTTAATAAAATGTTAGCAAATTGAATACAGGAGTATATAAAAAGAATTATTACCAAGTGGGGACTATTCATGGAATGCAAAGACTAGCTCAATATTTGAAAATCTTTATAAAAAAATCTCATGATCATAGCACATAATGCTGAATCACATTAAATATTTCACCTGTATCATTTATGCCTGTTGTCTATCTGACAAAGCTTGAATTTGAAAGATTATATTTAAATAAAGGGAGGAAAACTTAAAAGGCATTGAAAAGGACTAAGGAATCAGTAATAATTACTAAAAATGGAATTTTGTTCATTCAGTGTTAAAAGCTTGTCATTGAGAATATATATGGGTGAAGGTGATAACACCTGATTTTCCCGCTTTGAAAGGTGATAGGTTGCAGTGATGTAATATGCAAATGTGAGGCAGAAATGGTGATACAGTGTTTCTTCACTGCTTCCTAGAACAACTGTGCCTGAGCATGCTGGGCAGCTGGAGAGGTCACTGTGGACAGTTAACCATGCTCTTTATTCCCAACTTCAAGATCAAATGGCAGGAGGCAAAATCCATCTGTTAGTGCAGGAAGGACCCATTCAATGGGGTTCCTCTCTGCATTTGGGCTTCTTCAGTAATAGATGCTTACTATGCCCCAGTTTACCCAGTTTATTTTCACAAAATTTGTTTCTCAGCAAGAAGAGAAAGGGATCTCGAAATCAAAAAAGAGTAAGATGAGAGAACTCAATTTAAAAACAGAAGCAGCAGTAAAGCATGAAATCACATCAAAGGCACAACACATCATTTGCAGTGGAGTCTGACTCACTTGCTTCATAGATGCTACAATTGCTGCTTGCGTGGGCTTCTCCTTGGTGCCATTTTAACCCTGTGGAGGTGCAATGACATAGTAGTGTGCTTTTCTTTCTCCAGGTCATCTTATGTTAGGTGTATTAGGCAAGGGCAGAAAAAAAAGGTACCTCATTGGAAAGACACAACTCTTTTTTTTTTTTTTGAGACGGAGTCTCGCTCTGTCGCCCAGGCTGGAGTGCAGTGGCCGGATCTCAGCTCACTGCAAGCTCCGCCTCCCGGGTTTACGCCATTCTTCTGCCTCAGCCTCCCGAGTAGCTGGGACTACAGGTGCCCGCCACCTCGCCCGCCTAGTTTTTGTATTTTTTAGTAGAGACGGGGTTTCATCGTGTTAGCCAGGATGGTCTTGATCTCTTGACCTCGTGATCCGCCCGTCTTGGCCTCCCAGAGTGCTGGGATTACAGGCTTGAGCCACCGCGCCCGGCCAACACAACTCTTTATAAGTCCCAGTTCCGGACTGTACTTACCTGTTTCCCTGTTTGCTGCAGTAACCTGACAGGAGAAGCAGGGTAGATCAGGAAACTGCTAGAAAAGCATCAGCCTGGTTTATAGGCAAGTCAGCTGCCTTCCCAGAGCCTTAGCCTGAGGGGGGCAGTGGATTTCCGGTATCTAGCCTTGCTACCACTCCTTATATTTGTACACTACTAGTTTTATTTTAGTGGAAGTTTCAGAGGAATCAGGGACTAGATCTCTTCCTAAAGGCTCAGCAGGGATAGAGCAGTGAGTGGCTGTTGTACTTGAAAATCACCATTGGGTATCCCATTGGCTTCAGACTTTAGGAAACTTTCATCTTCAAACGCAGGAATTTCTATAAACAGTTTTTACAACTGTTCACTCGCCCTGCTGGAAGCACTTAGCTTTGTGAAGCGCCCATTCCATTATCAGAATTCTGAGCAAAAACTGGCTTCACTGAGCAGCCACTCATGGGGCCTGGTTGTGCCCTTGGGGCTCTCCAAGAACAAGACAAAGACTTTCCTCTTGACAGCCCTTCAGATGTTTGAAGATGAGCAGTCAGGCCAGTCCTTGGACTCTGCTCTTCTAGGCTTGACGTCCCCAGCGTGGGTTCTCTGGGACTCAGTCTTCTCTTTAAAAAGATGGGGGTAGGGATAGCAACGCCTGTTCACACACCATCTTTCTGTCTTTAATCTGTAGCTCTTGGTCTGTATATTACAGTAGGGGTTCTTGTCCTCTGTGGAAGAATCAGCTTTATATAAAATGTCTCTGGTTTATGAAATCCTGGCGAGTAATTCTGATCCACAGAAGAAGACAGTGCTGCTTGTTAAAAACGGGCCCTTAGGGGAGCAGGGGATATGATTTGCAAAGCTCATGGCCAAGGGTCTCTGGCCAACTTAAACTGCTGGGCACTGTGGCTCACACCTGTGATCCCAGTACTTTGGAGGTTGAGGCATGAGGATTGCTTGAGACCAGGAGTTCAAGACCAGCCTGGTCAACATAGCGAGATCCTGTCTTTTCAAAAAAATTAATTATCTGGGCATGGTGGCATACCCCTGCTCAGGAGACTGAGGTGGAAGGATAGCTTGAGCCCAGGAGTTCGAGCCTGCAGTGAACCATGATCACACCACTGCACGTCAGCCTGTGTGACAGAGTGAGACCCTGTCTCAAAAATAAAATAAAAATAAAAATAATAATAATAATAATAATAATAAACAAGCTTCACACCTGACAGGATTGAAATCTCACCTGTAGTCACAGCACACTGCTGTTCACAGGTAGCTAGCTGCAAGGGCAGTGGTTGAGTGGGAGAAAATGTTAGTTTGCTGTTGCCAAGCCAGGTATAGGTTCAAGAAACTCCAGGCCCAAGAGGCATACTTGGGAGGGAGTAGGTGAGACCCTGCTGTGGTGGGACATAAATAAGCTAATGGGTGGTGGGGACAAGGGAGAGGAATAATGTGGTATGGGAAAGACCTCCACATCTGAGTCATAACCCCTCCTCTGTTCCTAACTCACCTTGTATCCCAGGAGCTGTTCGTCATTCAACCTCTCTGGCCATCATCTTCTTCATATGTAAAAATGAGACTAGATCCATTTTTCCCTTCCTTGGTGTGGTCGGGATCCATTCGACACGTATTAAAGCTCACTTACTCTGATGGGCTCTGTACTAGGCTCTGAGGGTTTTATAGTGAGCAAAAACAGGTGTGAGCTTTTCCTGGGGTTCAGAGTCTAGCAGGGTTGGCTGAAGTGCAGAGCAAGGGGGATTGAAAACAGGAATATTAGCAGGTAGGGAGGGGGCCAGGTCTCATAAAACACATCAGGGGATTTCATCTCTATCCTAAGAATAACTGGAAACTTTCTCTCTGGATATATTACAGGAACTGGAGTGGATATCCCTTTAAATAAGGGGTCTCATGAACTTGAATGGGGAAAAAAATGAACCTATTTGTTTCTACTAACCCCTAACTCAAATTTAGCCTTTTCTTCAATTACAAATGTAGGCAATAAACTGTGATGGAAATAGCTCTTAGCCGGGATTCTGCCACGTATAGAAATCAGATATATCATCACATTATAGTTGTTACAATTGTTTCAAAATGTCATTTACTTCCACTACTTTGAAATTACAATAGCTGTACACCTACCAGTAAGTCTTGTTACTTACAGCATGAAGAAACACATTTATTACTGTCTCATAAATTTGTCTTTTAAAAGGTTGGAAACTTTTTCAATATAATTGATTTCCTTTGTAATCCTATGTACTTGGTTTTATGCATTTACAATTGTTATTCTTAAAGATTTCCAGAGACAAAAAAGGTAAAGAATGTTTGGTTTGAAATAAATGACCAAATAGGAGTTCCGTCTCCAGCAGTATGACAGGTTAATGTAAATAAACCCCTGAATGGGAGCAAGTGAAATGCTGGATATTATTTTATATACACTTTCCTTGGATGATAGATAAAGAATCTGCAGAGTCCCAAAAGGAAGGGAAAACGAGCTTTTGCTTGAAAATATCTGCAGAATCATGTAGAGCTTGAGAATCTTTGAAAGCTGCCAAGGGCTCAGGACAGAAGATAAAGTTTAGGCCAGATTACCCTGCATCAAACTGAGCTCCCAAAAGGCTCTACCTTTGTGCACGGGCCAATGAGAAATAAATCCATCACACAGAAGTGGGCAGTGAGGATGCTTTCTTTCAAATTTCAGTTTGGTGGGAGTGGACTGAGAACAGTAAGTACAAGGTGTCCCTGTTTGGTCTGTAAATCCACAGGCACAGAATTTAAGGTGGTCCCAGTTTGGTAGACTGCATTGCACCCCAAGCCACTAGCAAAAGAAAATGCCGGTGCTGTCTGGAGAAATTAAACTTAACTTAGCTTTCAAGTGTTTCTTAAAAACAACATTCCAAAAAGAATAAGCAGGTCATGGTTAGAAATTACATAAAATCGCCGGGCGTGGTGCCTCACGCCTGTAATCCCAGCACTTTGGGAGGCCGAGGAGGGCAGATCACAAGGTCAGGAGATCGAGACCACCCTGGCTAACACGGTGAAACCCTGTGTCTACTAAAAATACAAAAATTAGCTGGGCGCAGTGGCGGGCGCCTGTAGTCCCAGCTACTCGGGAGGCTGAGGCAGGAGAATGGCATAAACCCGGGAGGCGGAGCTTGCAGTGAGTGGAGATCACGCCACTGCACTCCAGCCTGGGCCACAGAGCAAGACTCCGTCTCAAAAACAAAAAGAAATTACATGAAATCAAGGAGACAGTCACTATGAGTGAGAAACCATAGATGGTAGGCAAAAAGATTCACAACGACCTCTGATACTGGAAATGACAAAAATATAAGAGTGTTTTATACATTTAAAGAAATGAGAAACTTGAAAGTCTGAACAGGGAACAAGAAATATAGCCCAAGCATATTTGAATAAGAAAGGAAAAATATAATTGAAATTTACATACGTGAATACAACATTCCAGAAAGATCTAATAGAATGAGGGAGAGATGCTATTCAAAGAAGAAAATGGAGGAGAATTTTCCAAATTGTTCGAAAGACACCAATCCTCAGATTAAGCCCAACAAACTTCAAACATTAATATTTATGGACATAGATGTGGATATAGATAACAAGACAAGTCGGTGTCAAAACAATGGAAGAGGACAGTATCTCCTACAGAGGAATGGCTATTAGATGAGTAATGAAATGCTTAACATCAGCAATGGAAACCAGAGACAGTAAAATAAATTCAAAGTATTGATTAAATAACCAAGAATTTTATGCCAAGTAAAACATGGGAAAGTGCCAAGCAAATTTGAGAGTTTACCACCAAATGACCCTCACTAAATGGATTCTGAAGGATATGATTCAAACCGAAGGAAAATGATCTCAGATGCATGGGCTGAGTTTTAAGGAGAGACAGTGAGCTAAGATAATTATGTGACAATCTAAACAAACCACTGATGATGAAACAAAGATAATTTGCAGGGAAAATAAAGCAGACTAGATTTAAAATGCCAAGTTGCAGTCACATGTAAGTTGGAAGGGGGAATGCAAGGCCCATGTATTGTCCAGGAGAACACTATGGCTATTGAGTCCCTTTAACTTATTAATATGTATGAAATAAGGCAAACACCAATAGACGAGATCAGTGTATACCTTCAGTGGAAATAGAGAAGAGTCCAAATGAAGGAAGAGAGGGGAAAGGAGCAAGTAAAATGGAGCAGATCAAATGTTCAAAATGTGATTTGTCAATAAAACCAAATCACTAATCACAGTAAGCATAAGTGGACTAAAGTCTCCAGTTAAGGTTTTGTTATAGTTTAGAAACAAAACAAAATTCAGCTATGTGCTTATTACAACAGAAACACCTAAAGCACAGAAAGATTAAAAGTCAAACAGTGGAAAAGATAGACCAGGAAAATACCCAAAGCAGGCAAGTATAGTCATATTAATATCAAAGGAGAATTCAAGCAACAAGTATTACTCAAAATAAGGAAATTTCCTACTAATGATAATTCCATTTACTGGGAAAAGGTACTGATTCTAAATTTATGTATATATGTATATGAATTATGCATAGCCTCATGATATACAAGGCCAGACTGACAGAATTAAAAGGAGAAATTTTAAATCTATCATCATAGTAGATTTTAACACATTTCTCAGTTATTAGTAGATGAAACAGACAAAATCAGAAAGTGGAAGATGCGAACAGTAAAACTACGGAGCTTGAATTAATGGGCGTTTATGGCATCTGACATTTGGAAAAGACACACTTCTTTCAAGCACACATGGAACAGTTGCTGGGATTGACACACCCCAAACATAAGGCTCAACCAATACACTTCAAAGGACTGAAATCCGCCCGACCACTTTTCTTACTGCAATGCAATTAAGTTGGAAAACAAAGCATGTAACATAATTAGAAAAGTTCACTCACTTGGAAATTTAATAACACAACAATATATGGGTCAAAGGAGAAATCATAATTGAAATTAAAAATTTCACCATCTAGTTTTTTACATCAAACACATGGGATACAATACTTGGAAGGAAACGTACAGCATTAAGTGCTTGCCTTAAAAACCAAAATGAGAAGGCTCAAAATGGAGCTAAGATCGAATTGAATCAAAGACCCACAGAAGTAGAAGGAAGGAAATTAAAAGGACAGAAATTAATGAAATAGAGAAACACACAAAAGAGATTAACAAGATAAAACACAAAAACTATGTATTGGAAAAAGCATGGTTCATTTTTTTTTAAAAACACACAAATGGAAAGAAAACAAGAACATAACTGCAGATGCTACAGAGAAATACAAGAGGGAATAAGAACTGCTGTCAACACACTTTAGAACTTTAATATAGTGGATGACTTCCTAGAAAGACAGAACTTAGCAAAACCAACTCAAAGAGAAACACAAAATCAGAATCATCCTTTACCTGTAAAAGAAATACAACCAACAGTCAAAATTTTTCTCATAAAGAAACCAAGTCAAAATGGCTCAATCTGAATGCTACTAAATATTCAAGAAACAACATTTTCATTCTCACCATTCCTACACAGAGAGAAGAAAACAAAACACTCTCAGTTCATTTTATGAGGCCAATATAACTTTGATACCCAAACTGCAAGAACACAAGCAGAAAGAGAACTACAGGCCAATTCAATCTCACTTTATGAACATGCATGTAAAAATTCCGAACAGATATTACCAAACCAGATCCAGCAATGAATAATAAAAGTGATACATCATGATCAAGTTGGGTTTATTCCAGCAAGTTGACTACTATTAGAATTGTTATTAATAAAATTCACTGTAGTAACAGATTTAAAAGTAACTTAATAAAGAAAAAAAATAGAATTAAACATCTATATAATGTATGACATTAAAAAGGCCTTAGCATATTTTTAGAAGGACATTTTTTTTTAACTTGAAAAAGGACATCTACAAAAAAAAAAAAAATCTAGCAAGTATAGTTAAGGAGGAACATAGAAAGCAGTCCCTTTAAGATAAGGAATGAAGCAAAGATGTCCTCCATCACCCCCTTTACTCCTCTTTAAGATTGCGTTGGGATTTGAGCCAGCTCGGCACCTCAGTATAGTCAAAGAAAAGAAACAAAATGTTAAGGGTGGGAATGTAAAATGCTCCACTGCTTTAGAAAACAGCATAGAGGGTTCCTCAATTTTTTTTTCTTTTTCTTTTTTTCTTTTTTTTTTTTGAGACGGAGTCTCGCTCTGTTGCCCAGGCTGGAGTGCAGTGGTGCAATCTCGGCTCACTGCAACCTCTGCCTCCTGGGTTCAAGCGATTCTCCTGCCTCAGCCTCCCTAGTAGCTGGGATTACAGGCGCCCGCCACCATGCCCAGCTAATTTTTGTATTTTAGTCCACTTCAGCCTCCCAAATTGCTGGGATTACAGGCGTGAGCTACTGTGCCTGGCCTGGTTCCTCAAAAAAGTAAACAGAATGAATATGTGATCCAGCAATTCCAAAGATAATTGAAAGCAGGGACACAAAAAGATACTTGCACACTCACGTTCATAGCAGCATTATTCACAACAGCCAAGAGACAGAAGCAGTCCAAGTATCTATTGATGGTTGAATGGATAAGCGAAAGTGGTCTATCCATACAATGGAATATTATTCTTCCTTAAAAAGGAAGGAAATTCTGACACATGCTGCAACATGGATGAAACTTGAGGTCATTACGCTAAGTGAAATAAGTCAGACACAAAAAGACAAATACGTATTACACTACTTATATGAAGTACCTAGAGTGGACATTCAGAGACAGAAAGTAGAATGGGGGTTGCCAGGGTGTTGGGGGTAGGAATGGGGAGTTAGTGTTTAAAGGATACAGTATCAGTTTGGAAAAATGAAAAAGTTCCAGAGATGAATGGATGGTGGTGATGGTTGCACAACGATGTGAATATACTTAACCACTGAATTGTACACCCGAAAATGCTTAAAAGGGTAACTTTTATGTGTATTTTACTACAGTTTTAATTTGTATGGCTCCCCAAGGAAGAAAAGAATGGGCTTTGTTTATGATTGTCCGTAAACACCACTGCTCTGAATCCAGTGCCTCCTACTGGGCCCAGGGTTATTTTCAGAGGCTATCTGCAAAATTGCATGTAATTTTTCTGAGGAAAAGAGTAAAAAGCTTTCATCAGACTGTCAGAGGAGTCTGTGCCACACAAAAGTCTAAGACTCATTCTGAGTTGCCCACCTCATGCTGTCAATCTCCTCCCCCACCTCACCGCCTGCAGTTCTGCATAGTCTGGAACCAGACCCCATCCTATCAGCAAAGGCTCCGATTCCACACTCACTTCCCCGTCTTCTTATCCTCCCTCTCCTCACGCAGATACTACCTTTTCTTTCATTCACTCAGGTTGTTTACAATGCAAAGAATATTCTTAAATATGTCTTAAATTCATGGAACAAAGTTTTATTTTTTAGATAACTGTGGCTCTGAAATCAACCAATTTTCAGGTTTTTTTCTATTGCCCTTCATTTCCTGGATGGTAATATTAAACAGGTCCAGCTCTAGCTCCGAACCAGAAAGGTTCTCTGTCAAATGGTTGGAATCCTCCACGTTCTGTAACCACAGATCATTTTTAACTAGCTTTTCTTGCTAATTGTATGTCTTGCATTTCATGTAAACTGTGTTTTAACAAACTGAAGACCTTTTGCTCAGTCCCGTGGTCTGCCTGGGTGGCGGTAAGGAATCTCAGGGTGATAACGGAGAGGTGCCTCTCAGATGCACCTTCAAAATATCAAGGGAACGAGAAATGTCACCAGCTTAATTTGCACCCAAATGACTTCTGAGACTTTTCTTTTTAACAAAATGCTTTATTTCTATTTTTAAATGAGATGCATTGTTAGGCATTCCCATGAAATATCAAAAGGCATTTACATGTGTTGTTTTAACTCTTCTTTTTTGATCACACAAAGTAGGTAGAAAAGATCTGCTGAAATAGAACAAATCAGAAACCAAGTAGTGTAAGGCATTAGGAGATACATGAAGAGAACCGCTATTTGCTTCTTGTACAGCGTGTGGCAACTCATGGTTAGTAGTCGTCGTAGTTGACGCTGGCTCCGTGCCTAAAGCTGTAGGGGCTCCGGGCACCAATTGCAGAGTCTTCATCATAGTGACGTTGGTAGTAATCGCCATAGTACTCATGTCCATTTCGATCTCTGTTAAGCCAGTAGGTGATGTCATCTTCAAATTTCTGGAGGAAAAGAGAGAGAATGATAGAGAACGGATTTAAGGGCACACAGTCCCCTAAGACCTAGTCTTACCTATGGGCTTTCTCCATGGTGGTTTTTCTTCAGTGATTAACAACCCTTAGTAACTCCCTGTTATCGTATTCTTGTGCTCAGAGGCCAATACAGTCAGGAGTATTCATTCTGATAAAAGCTATCTTTTCCCAAAGGAGTGCAGGCCCATACCTTTGCAAACTTTTGTAAAATATATGTTAAATATACTCCAGACTTAAATGTTTTTCTGTCTCTGTAAATCAAATGGACAGTTGCCCAGATGCAGTAACAACTTGGACTGACCCTTAGGCCACATCTTATTGCGGCAAACACTGTCTTACCTTCCTACCCCATTCCTGTGCCTGGCCCTTTATATTGCATGTAGTAGATGCTTAATGAATGTTGCCTGAGTTAGATCAACCACTGCACTGGCCTATTATAGTGCTAGGGCAGAGAACTGGGGGTACATTTGATGGTGACTCTTATACCTGTGTTGTTGGTTAGAGTGTACACAGATGCACTTATTTATTCTGCAAACGCTTTGAGATGGGCACTGTGTGTCATGGCCTGTGCTGGACACTGGAAGGCTGCCAGAAACAGTCTCTGCCTTCAAGAAGCCTACTGTTCCTGAGTGACAGATACGAGAAGAGACAGTTACAGATAATAAAAGGGATAGAGAAGCTAAAGCTGAGTAAGAAGTGTAGAATGATGCTCAGGTTTTTGGTTTGATGATGCTCAGGGCAACTGATCTTGGCTATTAATACATTTTTTTTTAAGAGGAAGATACTAATTTTTCTTTGGTGGTGGTGAAGGTGCAAGATTAATTTAGACTAGGACTCGTGTGTTGATGCTCAGGATGTGGCAAGAGATTTAGTGTGAGAGCAAAAAGGCAGGGAGATGACAGATGGGCGGGTGAACGGGTCATGCTATTGGGGTACAGGGCCAGTTTTTCTCCAAGCATGGCCCATGCACCCCTGCATCCAAATCACAAATGCAGGTTCTCAGGCACCAGCTACTCCATGCCTCCTGCATGGAACTTTCTGATGTTTGGGTCTCAGCAACTTGTTTTTATTTTAACAAGACTGCCAATGAACATTCATTAATATTTGAGAACTTTGTGAGGCTGGAATCCCCAATCTAGCCCATGACTGTGGTCTCTGGGTCTCAGTGGTCATCCACTCTCGGTGGGTAGTGGGCCAGCTAGTGTTAGGCTAAAGAGCATGATTCCAGTTTCTCACTGCCATTCTCTATACCTGGGGTCTGAACCATCTGAGCCCACCTCAGCCTCTGCCTTGGGAAGGAGGACACCGACTTCTTTGGCTCCATCTCTAATTTTGCTTCTCCCATAATACAACATTCTTGGCCACGGTGAAACAATCTTGCTTCTTGGATTTTCTCATTTTATTTTATTTATGTATTTATTTTTTTTAAGAGGGAGTTTCACTCTTTCACCTAGGCTGGAGTGAAGTGGCGCGATCTCAGTTCACTGCAACCTCTGCCCACCGCCATGTGTGAATGTGAAATAAGTTCATACCTCCCTGTGTGAGACGTAGAGGGAGGACTCATGGCCTGTGCAGCCCCACCCGGGAGCAGATGGGCTTTTCATGGGCAGGACCTCCAACTGGGCAGTTGGAAGTGTTTTTCACAATGCGCACGTGATTCATTTAGACGGTGTATACACAATACTGCAGTAGGTGAAGAAAAAACTAAACCCCTTAGATCATTTTTAATGGCTACATAAAATGAAATCATGTGGCTATACCATAATGTCCTTCACATTTCCAACCATTGGACATATTACTTGTTTCCCAAGTGTCTTTTTGCCTTTTTTTCTTTTTCTGTGCAAATAGCTAAACACGTATAGCCAAACTGAGCCGAGCATGATTCTAAGTACTTAGAGGTATGAACTTACTTCACATTCACAACAACCCAAAAGGCAGGTGCTGTTATTTACATCTCTGTGCAGTTTGCCCTTTACTTAGACCACATTCTTCCCAGTGAGGTTCCTGGGGCAAGGGTGGAATCGCGTTTAAGTATCTCTGAGTATTGTCAAATCGCGCATTCCTGTGAGTCACATGTAAGAGCAACAGTTTTCTGGAATCTTCAGCAGCATCTGGTGTTCTCATTGAAAACTAAAATTACATGTTTACTTGTTTGATAGACAAAAATGCTATCTCCTCTTTCAATAATTTGCATTTCTTTGATGACCATCATTAAAATGAGCATTGGGAGTTTAACATGAAGGTACGGGCGCGGTGGCTCACGCCTGTAATCCCAGCACTTTGGGAGACCGAGATGGGTGGATCACCTGAGGTCAGTCACCGTGGACGGACATCCATGTGGCCACATCTATGACTTCCATGGGCTGCCGTCTCACCGGCACGTGCACCCCAGCTGGGAGCCTAAGATTATAAACCTTTTGTCTTTCATTCAATGAATGTGTCCACCAGTGCCATCTAGGCGCATGAACTGTAAAACATCTTTTCCTATAAGTGCATTGACAAATTTTCCCCAAAACCTCTACAAAGACCCATCCTTTCTTTACAGGTCCTTTTTCATCTCTTGTCATTATCATCATAGATCCTGGCATCCCCGTTGTTTCTGACAGTCTTCAAGGTAAAAGTGAAAAGATTTTGGGGGATTGTGAGTTATTTTAAGGATACCCTGGCAAAACTGTTCAGCCAAGTTAAAAGGGTTGCCCAGAAAGTCAGATTCTCGATGAATCTAGGTCCCCGCTGTTTTGGTTCATGACTGCCCTGGGTTCTGCCTCCTGAATGTGCCCTGGTGGAAACTTCCAGCCATTGACCTTACACCATAGGTAACGTGATCCAGTGCCCGATAACTCTTGGCATATGATGGGGCCCTTACTTTAGGAACGAACAGCAAAGCTGAATTTTCTGCTTCCTATTTCCCCGAGCCACGCCTCCTCCCTGCCACCCTGCCCTGTGGAAGCCAGGCCTGCAGCCAGAGGCAACACCCACCGCTTCGTCAAAGCCCATGTAGAGAAACTGCTGGTACCACTGCTGCACCTCGGGCCGGGTCCGGTCCCACAGCTGCCGCTTCTGGCGCTTCAGGCTGCCGAGGAATTCTTTGGCTTTGTTCTCATCAACGGCCACTTTCGTCTTAGTTGGAACAGGTGCTGAAATCATCAATTCCCCATCCCCAAAGCACAAAGAATGATTTCTTTCCTCACTGGCGGTGAATCCCTGTTATACATTCCATCCCCACCACCATGCATAGGAAGATTTTAACTCTCAACTTCATTCTTACTTGCATGTGGCAATGTGACACAGCCTCACAGCATCCATCACCATGCTTCCTGTTGGTAAGTTCTATTTGGTACAGCCATATAAAGAGGCATGGACTAAACTTCAACCTCTGTGTCCTCAGGGTAGAAATGAAATTCAGCTCATCGTTCAAGAAACAGACTGGATGTCTAGTGCCACACAGGTATACGGGCATGTCCATTGCATTTGCAAACACAAGAGGGTTGTGCTTGGCTCAGGAGATTATGTAAGAGAAAGGAACTGGAATGACGAGCCCCGAGTGAGCAGGGACCAGACCCTGCCCAACAGGAGAGCTGATTCTCACACCAGGCTGCCGAGACACAGAATTCCCTTAAGCCAATGCGTCTCTGCGCCTCACAGTCTGACCAGTGATGCAGGATACTGACCCGCACCCTCACACTGTTGCTGCTCCTAACATCTTTCCATCACAGTCTCAATTGCTGAAACGGAACCACTTCTGCAGGTTGTGCTCGAGGAAGCCACTGTGCCATTAGGCATTCTGCCCCTGCTGTCACGTTCTCAGCCCCTGTCCCCTTATCTATAAAAGTGGATGGACAGTCCCTCTCAAAGACGTTAGGAAAAATGCACAGGATCATGCAAATGCAGGGTTGATGCGTTTGTTGGTCATATGGATAAATATCAGCAGGGATTTTTGTTTGTTTGCAGTCCCTTCAGGGACTGTTACACTGTTTTGTATACAGTAGGTGCTCAATGTGTGTTTCTTGGTTTGAACCGAGACAAGGCTGCGGGATGCACACCTAGGAGTTGTGACTGCCTCAGCAACTTGCTCACCTATAACAAGCTGGTTCTGTGAGGGCGTTGTTCATCCCTGAACATCGGTGAGGTGAGGCTCTCACCACCACACAGCACAGGGAGGGGACACTCTGAGCTGCCTCAGAGACTGGGGGTGGGCCAGGGCTTCATGGGTGGCTGGAAACCCAGGGAAAGATGCTGGGAACGCCCCCGAGGAACTCCTTGCCTGCAAGAGTGGCCGCCTGTTCTCCAGCCACCTGTGGGAGGGTCCCTGAGCAGCGACTAGGGGGTGTGGGAAGAACGACTGAGGACCCCACTTCAAGGAGGAAGTTCAGCCTGCTAGAATCCCCCGTAAACTAGGAGGGTAAGAATATGTGACTAAATGGTCACATCAGAAGTGTGGTGACACTTTTTCACTTCTAAGGGATTCTTAATTTTGCAGATAGAGATGAAAGTTGGGAGAGGGAAAATGACATTCACAAGACCCCACAATTGATCCACCTGATGTGATTACAGCAGGTCCAGAACCTGTGTGTTGTGACCCCCAGACTGTTCAATTTCTATGACATTTTGCCACCGTCACATTTATCTTAGATGCATTTTTCAAAACAGAGGCTAATAACAAGAAACGCTTTCTTGTTTGAAACCCTTCCCCATGAGCTCATGGGAGACATGGACTACTGCAACAGTGCTGTTCCACGCCTGCCCCACCAGCTGAGGATTATGTGCTCCAAAGATAATCTCTGAAGTGCTTCATGGTCCTAAAATAAATAGCATGCAATTAACTGTACCACTGTTTCTTTTAGAGTCCACACTGACAGGTTTCAGAAAAATAACCTTCAGACATTTACTGGCAATATTTATCTAATAAAATACCATAGCACATACCCACAGAATAAGCCCTTCATATATGCTAACCTTTTAAGGAGTAAACACTTTTGATTTTCCAAATACAAGACTCCAGTGAGCACATTCCATATTGCCACTTCATTTCCATCCAGTTAAGAATGCATCCCTTATCCATTTGGGGTATATTTACCTTCTCGTTTTTGAAGCATCAGCTTGAGTTTATTTCCACTTATGCCACCTAAAGGAATGAAAATTGAAATCCATATCAAAGTGACACTGCTCCCTTCAATTTATCAAAGGCAGAAATCAGAGTGGGAAAAAAGAACTGCGGGCCCCTGGCTTGATTTGACAAGTTGGTAACATCACAGTATTTAATGCTTGTTGTATTCCCTGTCCTGCAGGACAAACAATTCAGGCTGCCCATGGCTAATACTGGTGATAATGACCACAGCAGACCAAGGGCATTACGATTTGTGCTAGTCAGAGTGACGCGGTTCTTTTAGCCCTGTGTCTTACTATGAGGGGCAGCCATCTGTCATGCTTATCTTCCTGCAGACTTTAGCTTCATGGTGTAATACGTTGAATAGTGTCCTCCTGAAACTCCGATCCACCAGAAACCCCTGAATGTGAGCTTATTTGGAAATGGGGTCTTTTCAGATATAATCCGTTAAGGATCTCAAGATTTTTCATTTAAAACATTTTTTCTCTTTTCTTTTTTTTTTTTTTTTTTTTCCCAGCCTGACCCATCACTGAGAGGGTCTCAAGATGTTATCGTATGGGATTTAGAGGGATAGAGATCCAGTGACTGGTGTTTTTATAAGAAGAAGACAGAATCCAGAGAGGTCGCCCGTGTGAAGACAGAGGCAGGCAGAAATGGGAGTCAGGCTCCCACATGCTGGGGAACCTGCCTTCGCTCTCTAAAAGTGCAGCCGGGTTTCGTATCTTGCCCAGATCATCCTAAAATCAGGCATGATTTGTACCACTTGCTGATACTTGTATTCACTTTTAAAAGTGTTTCTGATCAGCTCAATAATTTTTAATAGAAAATATCTTGTCTGGCCTGATAGAACACACGCTTCCACCCAGCGCACTGGCTTGCGGACCTATAGAAGCCTCTGACCCTTAACTGTTGCATGCAGACATGCTGACATCGTAAGTAGTGAGTAGCGCATCTTCGGGTGTAAGGAACTGGAGTCAGGCCCCAGGATGGAGGTAATGGTGACCACTTTCTCAGCAGGGTTCTTAGCCTCTCCTTCCATGGACAGGCTCCAGGGGGTCTGGAAAGGCATGTAAAATTGTGTTTGCATCTGCAAAGGCAAATTTTCTGGGAATAGGAACCATAGCTTTTGCCAGACTCTCAAAAATGTCTGTGACTCAAATAAAATTAAGAAGCTCTGCTTTGTTTGTGAATCAATAAATAAATTGATCAAGAAAGCTGGGGGAAAAAATAAATGTTTTAAAAGAGAACCTCTGCATAAAGAATTTACTATGGAGTTGGGGAGCAAAATATATCCATAGTCAAGAGTTACAAGCTGGCTGCCCTACCTGAGGATGCATTTTATTAGCATACCCAGTGTTTACAAATTTTGAATTCGAATGCCTCTCAGCCCAAATCACTTAGCACACCCATGGTCCTTCAGCAGCCACCTAACCTACTAACCTCCTGCAGCATTTGAATTAAAGTGCTACCTAGCTGCCTTCAGAGTCATTGGGCCATCCAGGGATCCTGCTGGCCTGCCCTCTGGGATGGGACAGAGAACCCGCTAGAACTTATTAAGTCTATTTCCTGCTAAGTGCCTCCGTCGTAATTCACGGGTAGGGTGGCCACACTTTCTGGCTGTCCAGGGACAGCCCTGGTATATACCTCTTGTCCTTGTAAATTAATGATAGTGCCTCCTTTTGCTCTCAAAAGTGTTTCAGCTTGGATGATAAGTTACATGGCCACCCAATTTTTCGAGGTTTAATGGCATGGAAATGGCTTCGTGAGATCTCTAGGGACCACACTGAAGGGCCAGGGAAGAGAGGTGGTGATTGCCCTCGCACCTTCCCTATGAGAGCTGGGAGTCTGCTGGGTGACGAGCTAAGATATCAGCGTAGTGCACAGCAGCCTGTGGGAGAGCTGCAGTGGTTTTCGCTGTCTGTGCTCAGGTCGGTCTACAGTGATGTAGTTGTTTAAAAAGCCATTGCAATCTTAGGCTGTTCAATAAAGGATACTTAAAAAAAGAAAGTAGCTGTCCTGTCTCCGTTCCATCACAGCTCTGAGCAGACCTCCCCTCTACTATTTAGTTCAGTTCACATCATCTCACTTGAAGAAGGTCGCAGAAAAACTGGAGTTGTGGTCGAAGGAAAGTGTCCAGAGAGGACTAGGGCCCAAGCACATGTTATATGAGAAGAAATTAAAGGAATTTAGGTGTTTAACCTAGAGAAATAAAACTTGTGGGGCTGAGTGCGGTGGCTTGCACCTGTAACCCCAGCATTTTGGGAGACCATGGCAGGCACATCACCTGAGGTCAGGAGTTTGAGACCAGCCTGGTCAACTTGGTGAAACCCCGTCTCTACTAAAAATACCAAAAATTAGCCGAGTGTGGTGGTGCATGCCTGTAGTCCCAGCTACTCGGGAGGCTGAGGCAGGAGAATCGCTTGAATCTGGGAGACAGAAGTTGCAATGAACCAGGCATCACTTCGCTCCATCCTGGGTGACAGAGTAAGACTCCATCTCAGAGGAAAGAAAGAAAGAGAGAGAGAGAGAAAGAAAAGGAAGGAAGGAAGGGAGGGAGGGAGGGAAAGAGAGAGAAAGAGAAAGAAAAAAAGAAAAAGAAAAAGAAAGGAAGGAGGCAGGGAGGGAGGGGAGGGAGGGAGGGAGGAAGGAAGGAAGGAGGGAAGGAAGGAGGGAAGGAAGGAAGGAAGGAAACTTGTGGGAGTAGAGCAATGGCTTTGAGGGGCCACTGGGCCATAGGTTAGAGCATGAAGGTTTCTAACACCCTGACAGACAGCCACCCAAGATGGGACGAATGGCCCTGGGGGGTTTGAGATTAAGAGTTGCTGGAGGCATCTGAACATAAATAAACAAAGATGAGCACTTGACCAGGCTACTGTAGAGGGGATTTTCTAATTAGATGGGGGTGGGATACTGTTAAATGTTCTACTTCTCTTCCAAGCTTATATTCAATGAAGAAATCTATGAAAATATTTGCCAAGGGAGACAGATACGATCCTTGGCACTAATAATAGCATTCATTAATGTCTTAACATTTGTCAATCTCTAACAGCTCACAGGGTAGTGCATACAGAATTAAGTATGGCCCCTCCATCTGTTTGCCTTCTGTAAAAGTGCTTAACAATTAATGAATGAAATGTGGTCTGATGTTGAAATAGACATTGGGTTTAGGCATTTGCCATGAGGCTGCAATTTCTTGCAGCAAATGTATATCACTATTACTCCAGAAACGAGAGCCTTGCCAAACCTTAGCTATAGACTGAAAAGCACAAATAAGTCCCAAATTATGAATTATGAATGTTGCTACTGTGCTAGGTACTACACACCGAACTCCATATCAGTACATATAATTGGACAGTACACTAAAGTTGTTTGAGGAAAAGAATAAGGAACAATAGAACAGCTGTGATTTTCTTCTGTATTATGGATTTTTCACCCAATATCATCAGTTGTTCATTCTAGGCTGCAATAATAAGCACTCCTGAATTTATCCAATCCAGTTGCCTAGTATTAGCTCTCCCAGCAAATTCAGAGCTGCAAAATGCTCGTTTGAAGGTGCTTAGTATTAACAAATTGATCAAGAAAGGGCCACTGTCATTTTCTTTATTAAATGTTTGTGAGTGAGGAAGGGCGTGATGGTTCAAGCCTATAATCCTAGCACTTTGGGAAGCCGAGGCAGAAGCATCACTTGAGCCCAGGAGTTCGAGACCAACCTGGGCTACATAGTGAGACTCATCTCTACTAAAAATTAAAAGCAAAAAAAAAAAAAAAGGCAAAAAAAAAAAAAAAAAAAATGACCAGGCATGGTGTCACACACCTGTAGTCCCAGCTACTTGGGAGGCTGAGGTGGGAAGATTGCTTGAGCCTGGGAGATCAAGGCTGCAGTGAGCTATGATCACACCACTGCATTCCTGCCTGGGCAACAAAGTGAGACCCTGTCTCAAAAAAAAAAAAAAAAAAAAAGTTTGGAGGTGGTATAAAGAGTCACCTTTGGGATTACATAAAGATTTGCATTGTAGGCTGAGCATGGTGGTTCACGTTTGTAATCCCAGCACTTTGGGAGGCCAAGGTTGGCGGATCACCTGAGGTCGGGAGTTCGAGACCAGCCTGACCAACATGGAGAACCCTTGTCTCTACTAAAAATAGAAACAAAAAACCAAAAAACAACAACAACAAAAATTAGCTGGGCGTGGTGGCGCGTGCCTGTAATTCCAGCTACTCGGGAGGCTGAGGTAGGAGAATCGCTTGAACCCAGGAGGCAGAGGTTGCGGTGAGCTGAGATCATGCCATTGCACTCCAGCCTGGGCAACAAGAACAAAACTCCATCTCAAAAAAAAAAAAAAAAAAAAATTCATTATATAAAAACTTTTACATCCCATCCCAGCTCGGTAATATTTTAACTGACTTCTATCACTGAGTTACATATAAACTAAATAAAATACAAGTCCTGAAAATAAATGGCTTGTAGCCAATGCTCACTCGACTTATTCCGATGTGCTTTTTTCTTCTTATTTTTTTTTATTTTGCGACGGAGTTTCGCTCTTGTTACCCAGGCTGGAGTGCAATGGCGCGATCCTCAGCTCACCGCAATCTCCACCTCCCCGGTGCAAACGATTCTCCTGCCTCAGCCTCTCGAGTAGCTGGGATTACAGGTATGTGCCACCACGTCCGGCTAATTTTGTATTTTTAGTAGAGATGGGGTTTCCCCATGTTGTTCAGGCTGGTTTCGAACTCCCGACCTCAGGTGATCTGCCCCCCCTCAGCCTCCCAAAGTGCTGGGATTACAGGTATGAGCCACCAAGGCCGGCCCAGATGTGCTTCTTAAAATGGCAAGAACAAAGAGCGGGAGGCAGGTAAACCATACAGTTGGAAATGGCTGACTAGCTTCGCCTGTGATTCTAATGTGGAACAGTAATTCCCCCCACCTGGACAAACCCCACTACCTCTCCTGCTGTTCTAGCAACCCCGGGGCTCCTACTGAATGTCCCCTGCCTCTTCCAACCTGGAGTTTAGCTTCCATACCTGTTTTGAAAGAGCAAAATACAGAAACTGAGCAATCGAGTGAGCCTACCTTTTACATTAGGCAGTGCCCAGCTGCTTTGCAGTGGGACAGAGCCAGTCTCAGGCTCTTGGGCAAGTCAGTTCACACACCAGTAACTCTGAGGTCACAATGCCTTCCTCCCCAAGATGTAAGCTTCAAAGGCAGTCGTGTACCTGAGGCCACTTGTGAACCATAAAGGCTCCTCCTACCCACTGAAGGTGGTAACTCAGGACAAACCACAGTTTCAGATTATGGTTCCTAAAGTGGGGCCTGTGGAGCCCAGCGGTCAGATGTCGGAGTACCCATCATTTGGGTGTGCCTGTGAATGCACGTTTTACAGAGAGCGAGCGGGGAATTTTCAGAGTTTTCAACCGATTCGCTGGGAGCTCCGCGAAGCATAAAAAAGTAAGCATTACTCCTTTAAGAGCCTTTCCCCTCTCTGGGGTGTGAGGCCTGCGCCCAGCTTTGCAAATTGCAACTTGACCCAGCGGGGAAGCGCAGGTGAACTCTGTTGCCAAGCGACTGCCTGGAAGGGAATCGCCGTGATGGTGCTATTTGCCTCCTCTGGGTTACCAGCTGCGTAAAACCCCCACAACCCTTTTGCCCCTTACGTTAAGCCTCGAAACACAACTTGCCCACCCTTCGGATGCCTGGCCCTCCTTTCCCAAGGTTGCCCGGGAGATCTGAGACCCTCCCCTTGACCCAGGTACTCCCTCCACCCGCACAAGCGCACAACTTCGCACTCCTGCGAGTGCAAAACCCTGGACCCGGTCCCCTACCACCCCCTTGGCCCTGCCTAGGCTAAGGATGGGTCCCTACGCCGCCACCCCATCACTGATCGCTCTCTCCGGGCACCCTGGAAGCCCCACGCGGGGCTAACCGTTGGTGCCGCTATCAATCAGCCTGGCATTGCCCCGCTCACCTGGGCCCCAGCACAGGAGCAGGAGCAGCGCCAGCCCGGTCAGGGCCAGGACAGCGGGCCGCGCTGGGGAGGCGGCCATGGCAGCGGGGCGCGAGCAGGAGGGCGAGGGGCGCACTTCGAGCCGCTGCACGGGAGAACTGGGCGCGGGAGAGGGGTGCGAGCTCGCAGGCGCGGCCGCGGGTTATCCCTGCGTCGCTGCCGGGGCGGGACCTAGCGGGTGGGCGCCGCGCCAAACCGCTGAGGGCCAAGCGGCTGCGCCCAGCGCTCTCCCGCCCCTGCCCCAAATGGAACGCAGCGCCTGGGCTCCAAGGCCAGGGATGCTCGGCCACGGAGAACCACCAGCGGCTGGGCGCCGCGTGGCCAGCGCTGCCCGCAGCGAAAGCGGTGAGGACAAGCTGGGTTCCGGAGACCCAGGGAAGGGCAGAAGGCATCGGGAGAAGCGACGAGGCCCCCTGGCCACCCAGAGGGAGGACTTGCCGGATCCCAGCGCTGGGGTCTATCCTTGGCTCCCCCACTTTCTCCGTCCGCCCCAGCTGCGCCACTGTTCCCCTTACTCCTCGCCCCTTCCTTCCCCATCTCCCTCCCTCCCTGCTTGGGGGCCTTGCTTCTGCCTGGTTTGTAAAGTGAGCTTTGGAATTTCCTTAGTTCAGAGCTGCTCTTAAGGATGCCTTAGGCGGGGCTGTTTTTTGCGATATTTTGAAAGACTCCACAGTCTGGGTTCAGAGCTGCAATCCAGGAAATCGTCTCACCCAAACTTTTCCAATAGAAAAGCCTTTGAGAAACCAGGAACCTGGTGCCCTGCAGCTGTGAACAAAACCACTGCTTCCCGTTGCCCGCTCTGTAATCCCGGCACACTTCAGCGATGTTAAGGTGAGGCCCAAGGGAAAGGCAGAACTGCATCCCAGTAACGGGCCTGTTCAAACGTAGAGGACACGTAAAAGGCGGGGTAGTGAACAAAAACTAGAACAACTTTATCCCAACGGACTCTGAACGGGTCACCTAATTATTCTTTCCAGGCCTGGGCTACAAAAGGATGGTGATGTGAGATTACCTCTCCTGTCTTCCCAGATCCGCCCTGAACTGAGCTGATTACCTCTTTCCTTCACCAAGGTTCTCACTCCCTCCCCTTCCCCCCGCCTCCCCGCCCCGCCGAGATGGAGTTTCACTCTTGTTGCCCAGGCTGGAGTGCAGTGACCTGATCTCACTCAATACAACCTCCACCTCCTGGGTTCAAGCGATTCTCCTGCCTCAGCCTCCTGAGTAGCTGGGATTACAGGCATGCACGAGGAGACCCGCCTAATTTTGCATTTTTAGTAGAAAAGGAATTTCACCATGTTGGCCAGGCTGGTCTTGAACTCCTGACCTCAGGTGATTCACCGGCCTTGGCCTCCCAAAGTGTTGGGATTACTTACAGGTATGAGCCACCGCACCCAGTCGGTTTTTTTTTTTAATATACCTTCCAGTGGTAAGTGCTTACTGTCCCTCCACATAATTAGCTCTCCATGCAATGCAGCTGAATTTCTCCAGCAGGAAGGAGAAAGAAGTCTTCTAACATTGAGCTAGTAAAGGCAGATGGTGGCCGACCACAGAAAAAAGTGCTAAGTGGGTCTGAGAGTTAAATAGTGATACAGCCCAAGGTGTCAGAGAGAATCAGAAGGATAATGTTACACATCAAGTTATCTTGGAGAAGTGCTTCTAAACCCTTGAGGAAACTGTAGAATAGGGGATAGGAGTTTTAAAAGTAACTAGGCATGTATTTACTTTTGCCTGAGGACAAGAAATGTATCATTACAAAGAAAAATCAAAGCACATGAAAAGCCAATGTTCTGTTTGGATTGGTTTAGAACATACCTTAAACATAATGGCTATAATCTCTTATTTATCTTGTGGAGATCGTCCCCCCTTACCCCAAATTGCTACCAGTATCTGCTTCTAATATGACATTCAAATTCTCTTCACTTAAGGGGGGTCATGGTGGTTCACGCCTGTAATTCCCGAACTTTGGGAGGCTGAGGAGGGCAGATCACTTGAGGTCAGGAGTTCAAGACCAGCCTGGCCAACATGGTGAAACCCCCTCTCTACAAAAATACAAAAATTAGCGAGGCATGGTGGCACATGCCTGTAGTCCCAGCTACTTGGGAGGCTGAGGCAGGATAATCACTTGAACCCAGGAGGCGGAGGTTGCAGTGAGCTGAGATCGTGCCACTGCACTCCAGCCTGGGTGACAAAAAGAGACACTATCTCAAAAAAAAAAAAATCTTCACTTAATCGGGATATGATCAGAGAGGGTTCGGTAGCATGGAGCCTCTCACTCTGCCTTCAGAGGGGCCGCTGAACTCATGTGTTCAGCCTGGAGACACTACGTCAGTTCTTACGCTGATGTCTAAGATCCTTTTCATCTATTTGTTCAACGATATTTACTTATTATCTTAGTCCATTTGGGCCACCATAAACTGGGTAGCTTATAAACAACAGAAATGGATTTCACACAGTTCTGGAGGCTGGAAATCCAAGACTTAGGCCCCAGCAGATTTGGTGTCTGGTCAGGTCCTGCTTCCTGCTTCCTGCTTCCTGCTTCCTAGATGGCACCTTCTTGCTGTGTCCTCATATGGTAGAAGGGGTGAGGGAGCTCTCTGAGGCTCTTTTATGAGGTCACTAATCCCACTCATGGGGGATCCATCCTCTTTACCTGATCATCTCCCAAAGGCCCCACCTCCCAACACCTCACTTTAGGAATTAGGATTTAATGTATGAATTTAGGGGAGACACAAAAATTCGGTTTGTAGCACTTACAAAATGCTAACTACATTCGAGACACTATCAAAGGTCCTTTTCTTACCAGTCACTTAAATTTGTCATCCCTTTCGTGTGCAAAACCTTCCTTTCTCCCTCTGCTACGTCTGCTCTGATTTTTCATTCCAGTGTTTCTCCAACTTAGCCTGAAAATCCCAAGGGGCTTGTTAGTGCGGATTGCTGGATCACATCCCTGGAATTTGGTAGGTCTTGGGTGGGGCCCAGATGTCTCCATTTTGTTTTTATTGGCTCCTAGAGGATGCTGATATCAGTGGTCCTCAGACTGCACTTTGAATAACTCAGCTCATTCAGCTCTCCACCGAAACTCACCAGCTTCCCAAAGTCTCTCCCCGGCCTCACTCAGTTTAATAATACACATTTTCTCTCTCTTGATATACCATATACCAAATGAACCCCAGGGCCTTCGTTTCTGCCATGTGGCAGTAGCTAAGGGCACGGGCTTTGGGTTCCAGTTCTTTCTGCATTATGCACAAACTGTGTAATTAGATCACCTGTCCTCTCTAGGCCAGAGGTAATATGGGGGCAATATTATCTGTCACACTGGGGTAAGGGATCACACGCACAGAGCCTGGTACACAGTAAGCACTCAACAAATGTTAGAAATTATTTTCAGTACCAAACTCCCTCTGGCCTCTGAGCTCCCCACCCAGTGCTCTTATACCTCTCTGCTCCTCCTTCCCTTGGCCAGGAGCTCTCATTGTGGATGACCCCAATCCATTCCATATATCGTTGTCACACATTGTCAGACTGACCTTCTCAAACACAGTCCAGACACAGCATCCCCTTCCTTCACGTGCCTCAGGGGCCTCAGTGGTCCTCCCTCTGTGGCTTCCAGTTCACAGATACCTGGCCATAGCGGATAGAGGACTGTAGGAAGTGCCACCACCCTGTGAGTGTGCCATGAGCCGAATGCACACTGGGGAAAGTGGGGAACATCTAAGACGGAGCTGCCTTTGATTATGAGAGGCCTCAGAGGGACCAACCACAGCAGGGCCATGTCCAGCTTTACTCTGCTTCCGAGGAGCCAGCAGTAAGAGAGATTTGACAGCCGAGTGGGCTTCATTTTAACATTGCTAAATGTTTTAGGTGTGAAAATGGTATTGTATTTGCAATTTTAAAGCCCTGTCTGTTAGAACTATATACTGAAGTATTTATGGGTAAAATGATACAAGGGATGGGATTTCACTTAAAATCGTTCAGGAGAAAGATTGGCAAACAGAGATCATTCTTTTGCCAGGAAATCACTTACACAGTCCTTGACTCCCAATTATTATATGTTCGGGAGCTATGGTCTGAATGTTTCTGTCCTCCCAAAATTTATCTGTTGAAACTCGTGCCCCCAAGGTAATGGTATTAGAGGTGGGGTCTTTAGGAGGTGATAGGGTCATGAGGGCAGAGCCTTCATGAATGGGATTAGTACCCTTTAAAAAGGGTCCCCTAGTGAGCTCCCTCTTTCCTTCCAACATGTGAGAACACAGTGAGAAGGCGCCATCTACGAACCAGGAAGTGAGCCCCCACCAGACACCAAATCTGCTGGTGCCTCCATCTTGGACTTCCAGTCTCCACAATTGTGGGAAATCCATTTCTGTTGTTTATAAGGCACCTGGTCATGGTATTTTGTTATAGCAGCCCAAACAGACTGAGACAACAGGGGATTATTACGCTGTTCTCTGTTTGTACATCTTTATACATTTTTATAATAAAAACTTAAAATATAGACTCTTAGTGGCACTTCATTAACTATACATATGTAAGAATACATAACATATACAGAGACCTTCAGACTCTCTATTTAGCCCTTAAACATGTACAGCAGTGATTTTTTCTTATGCTTCCTATAGTTTTCCTAATCTCCCCAAAACTCAAAATACGTGTATCTATTATCTGCATCTTCATAGGTTCATAGCTTTACCTATAACATTCCCAGTCTCTGGGATGCCTTTGGGCCCTTATCTCTGTTACTCAAAACCCTACTGTTCCGGTTACCATCACTGCTTCAAAACTGACCCCAGATTTAGAGGCTTAGAGAACCACCATCATTTTATTATGCTCACAATCCTGGAGATTAGGAATTTAAGAAGGGCTCAAGTCAGCGGTTCTTCTGCTCCATGTGGTATTGATGGAGATCATCAATGATACTCAGCTGGCAGATGGGCTGGACTTGAGAGTCCCAGATAGCTCCGCTCACCTGTGTGGCACTTTGGGCAGGATGGCTGGAAGGCTTGACTCAGCTGAGATTGTCAACTAAAGTGCCTATATGTGGCCTCTCCAGCATGATGGCTTAGGATGCCAGAGAGAGTATTCCAAGATCAGATATTCCAAAAGACAGGAAGAGGAAGCTGCCAGTATCTTTAGGTCTTGGCCTGGTGATTGACACAAATCAATGCCATTGTGTTCTATTGGTCAAAGCAGTTCACAAAACCTACAGGCATTCAGGAGGAGGGGTATAGATTCTATTTCTTAAGAGGAGGATGTCAAAGGATTTGTGCACATCCTTCATCTGCCACATTTACCCACCTTTCAAGGCCAAGCTCTGATTCTACCTCCTTCAGGGGCTTTCCCTGCTTCTCTATTCTAGCCAGGACCACATTTTCTTTCTTTCTTTTTCAAAAGAAAGTGTGGTCCTGGCCCAAAAACCTTCTGCTCCCCTGAACGTTCTCCTATTCTACCTTAGATGTATTTGGGTGTCGTATTTCTCTTTTCTCCCTTGGATTTTAATGTTTTGGCTCCTCAATTTGTTTGTTCTCTTTTTGAATTACCTCATAGAACCAAACACCCTGTATTTAGCTGATGAGGGACTAAATGTCATCTAAAAGTGGATCTATGATTACACAGATCATATATAAATGAGGTTGTTTCATATGACCCTGCTTTTGTTTTCTTAAGTTTGATATTAGGAAAGTATGTGGTACATATAACAACAGCTCACAGCAGCAGCCAGGAACAGTGACAAGGAAGGTTCACTACAGAGAGAGAGCCCGCCCAAGGCCAGCCCGAAACCTGCCTAAACAACGGGCCAGCAACCACAGGGTTAGCATTCATGCTCAGTGGTGGGTCCTCAACACTCCTTTCCTGTTTATTAAGCAACTTTCCATGTTGGAATTTTAATAACTTGTGCCATTTGCCATTTGAAATAACTAACTGAAGCCAAAGTCAGGGAAAGGGGGAAAGTTTCCTTTCAGTCTAAAAAAAAAATATTGAGAAGCACAAAGTTCTTATTATGTAAGGCTGTAGTTCACAGAAGGGTTCTGTGAGAGGGATTGGCAAAGAGGTGCCCAGGACCCCACGGGTAGACATGGCCCCTGAGTGACTGTGCCCAGGACCTCATGGGGAGGGGTGGCCCATGAGTGAGTATGAACATAAATTACCAGCCAGGGGACCTGGACAGAGCCAAAGAAGTTGTGAGATAAATGGCCACCGCATCTGTAAGGGTCCTCTGGTCAAATGAGATGACACTATTCAAACAGATTAACACATTGAATGAGGCCAGTTTCTAGTCTCTTTCAAACTTTAAGTTTCAGCATTTTAACTAAAAAGGTACTGAAAATCTGATGAGACTAGGAAGACATTATCCAGCCAGGCATGATTGAAGAGTGGCACAGATTGCCTCATTAAGACACTTCCCACATACATTTCCTGATTTCCTTTGCCTTGTGGGGTAGAGGCCCAAGGTGGACTCCTTCATCTAAAACTCAGAGCAGCACTCAACCAACTGGACACAAATCATAGGTTCACGACAGGAGCTTATAGCTCCATGGGTGGTGGGCATCAGCCTTTGGACACCCAAGACCAAAAGCCAGATGCCTGCTGTCAAAGATGGGTCCCATGATTCACCAGCCTGCAGTCTGATTAGCCAGGAACCGGGCAAGATCAGCCTGCAACCTGGCACCAGGGCAGCAGGCAGAGAAAAAAAGATCCCACAGGGGTCAGCTAAGTAATTTCTTGCCTGTCAAATGACCAAACCAGTCCCTTCAGCTTTGACAGGTATCTTCAATCCCCCAAGTAGTGGGAAAGGGTTCTCGTAGACACACTGCTCCTGACGGTCTTGGAGAATCATTGCTGGGGCCCTTCTCAGCTCTGTGCAGGGCCAAGTCATTAGAGCCAGTTCTCCAACTAAGTGTAGACTACACCCACAACAAGCCACAGAGCTACCCCCTAGACAGCTTTTGTTTTTCATTCTTTTAAAAAATGTTCTTGGGCCGGGCGCGGTGGCTCAAGCCTGTAATCCCAGCAATTTGGGAGGCCGAGACGGGTGGATCACAAGGTCAGGAGATCGAGACCATCCTGGCTAACACAGTGAAACCCCGTCTCTACTAAAAAATACAAAAAACTAGCCGGGCGAGCTGGCGGGCGCCTGTGGTCCCAGCTACTCGGGAGGCTGAGGCAGGAGAATGGCGTGAACCCGGGAGGCGGAGCTTGCAGTGAGCTGAGATCAGGCCACTGCACTCCAGCCTGGGCGACAGAGCGAGACTCCGTCTCAAAAAAAAAAAATTAAATAAATAAATAAATAAATAAATAAATAAATGTTCTTTTTGTGTGTTGTTTTGTAACATATTTAGCTTTGTTTACGTTGCTTATTTACATATTTATGTCTATTGTGCACAGGATTTTAAGTCTGCCAATGTAAATGCAACTTTATATGCAAGCGTGAATGTGTAATGATCCTGTGGTTCCGGTGAACATGCAGTTGAACCCAGCTCCCGGCAAGTGCACATCAGCATTAGAGATTCGGTCCTTCTGTAAAGGCATTATATCACCAAGACACTTTGTTTAAATGAAAGTTTGATAAGGTAGTGACAGTAACACAGCCACCAGTCATTGCGGAAAGGAGAAAGCAGCAAAGGCAACCTTATCTATATTAAGCATTTTATCCAACAATTGTCTAGGCACCCATGAGGTACTATGGCTGCCCCTGCTTAGGTAAAGCCTCTGGTATAAATGGTACTTTATGATTTCCAGAATTGACCTCCCTGGGTCCTGCAGAGTGGGCAGGAATAGAGGCTCCGTTTACAGATGAGGAACCTGAGGGCCAGGGGATGCTATTACCAGTCAGTAGTCTGTACCAGCGCCTAGGTTTTCTGACTTTCAGTCCCGGGCTCTTACCCTCTGCTCCAGCCATCTTTGCCTCTTCCAGAGGACAAACTGTGCTGGGTGCTGTGCTTGGGAGGGTATGAGGGTGAATCTGAGCCCTCAGGAGGCTATCTGTCTAGTTGGGCAACAGCACACAAACTCTAATGTGACACGCAGCGGCAACTGTAGTTCGGTTTTGCAAGCTGTTTGAAAGCTGTCTCAGAACTGGTATTTTTTTTTTTTCTTATTGTACTTTAAGCTCTGGGATACATGTGCAGAATGTGCAGGTTTGCTGCATAGCTATACATGGGCCACAGTGGTTTGCTACCCCATCAACCCGTCATCTACGTTAGGTATTTCTCCTAATGCTATCCCTCCCCTCGCCCCCCACCCGCTGACAGGCCCCAGTGTGTGATGTTCCCCTCCCTGTGTCCATGTGTTCTCATTGCAGAACTGGTATTTTAAGGACCAAAATCAATCAAGGTTAGTATTATTAGAAACAAGAATGATAAAGATTCATAAAAGTGACTGGCAGGTTACAAAATACCTTACACAGAGTTCATTATCTCAAACTCATGATTCTGGGTGGGGTGAGGTCATTCCTCTACCAAAACGTGCCTCTTCGGCTTCAGATTCTGCTCCAGAATTTCTCTCCCGTTTGGTGGTCAGAATGCCATTTGTATCATATTAGCATAATAGTTTGAAATAATTGAGGTATTTCCTTTGTGAGATTTAGTCTTTGCTCTGTTTCCCCCTGAGTGTGCTGCGGGGCAGGTATTTTTAAGTCATTTGTCATACCGCATTAGTTAGAGCCTCTGGCTTTGGGTGTACAGTCCTGAGTCACTGTTTACCACCTGACTGGTGTGTTTCATCCTCGGAGAGTTGCCTGGTGGTGCAGGAAGGGGTGGAGTAGCCCTGGTTGCTGGAGAGGCGCCAGCTGCAGTGGTTGAGGGGTTTGTCACAGAGGTGTCCCTCACAGAGTCCTTCCATTTAGTCTTGTCTCACTTTAACGGTCTGAGGAGTGGGGAAGCTCCTGCCTCGAGGCAGGAATGACAGGTGCCAAGGCACAGCTGCAGGCCATCCCCCTGCAGCCATTGTGGGTGGGTGCCGTCATCCTTCTTCCTTTCATGTGATGGACCCCGGGCAACAGTCACCGGAAACACAGTCCAGGGACCCCAGCCCTAAGGAGAGACTTGATCGGGGCCCCACTTCCCAACATGCAGTCTGCTGAGCTACTTAAACATGACTTTTCCCAACTTTCTCAAGCTTGAAAACTGAGTCTAATCACATCCACGTTTCCTAGTGACTTTATGGAGGTATCATTGAAGTACAATAAATTGCTCATATTTAAATTCTTTCATTCAACAAGTTTTGACAAAAGTCTGCAGTTGCATAACTACCACACAAGCGTGGCACTCCGTCACCCCAAAATGTTCCTCCCTTCCCTCTGTAATGATTCCCTTCTCCATCCCCTCAGGCTCTGGCAACTGCTGTCTTACTTTCTCTACCAACTATAGTTTTGCCTTTTCCAGAATTTCATACAAATGGAATCATAAGAATGAAGTTTTTCATATCTGGCTTCTTTCACTTAGAACAATGTTTTCAAACATGCGTTGCTGTATCAGGAGGGTTTCCTTTATTGAGGAGTATTATTGATGATTCCATTGTATTGATACAGTAGGGCTGGGCTCCCGGCTAAACTCCACCCTTAAGCTTGGAACCGTGGCCCTAAGTGAAAACAGTGCCCAAATGTTGCCTTTTTGGCCTGCCCCACCCCATCCTTTGCCCATAAAAGACTTCAGCTGGCAGAGCAACACAAGCAGCTGAGCCTGCAGAGGACTGAGCGGCTGAGCCGCAAGCAGAGAAGCAAGTTAGGGTCCACACTACGGATAGACGCGGCTGACTTCAGACGATGCGGCTTCCCAGAGGAGCCCGATCGGTCATCAGGGAAAGACCTTCCCATCCCCTTTCCAGCCTCCCTTTCCGCTGACAGCCACCCATGGGTCAATAAAGTCTTCCGCATTTATCATCTTTCAAAGAGATCGTGTGACTTGATTCTTCCTGGATGCCAGACAAGAACCTGGGTGCCAAGAGGGCAGGGGCTGCCACACCAACCCTCCACTGAGCTGGCTGGCACTTGGCTGTCCCCGGATGGCAGAGCTGAAAGAGCATTGGTTGTCACATGCTTGGACCCTGCTGCGGAGCCTGCAGAGAGCCTGCTCCCCCTGGAGAGGAGGCGACCGGCCTGGCCTGTTGCAGAGTTCATTTGCTTGGGTTCCTGCACTCAGCGGGCTGAGTGAAATGAGACACTCCATTTCCCGCCGTGAAAGCAGTCAAGGGAACTATCCCATCCCGTCATAGGCCATTTATTGATGTATCTACTCACGAATTTATGTACATGTGTGCTGTGTCCGTTTTAGGGGGCCATTACAAATAAAGCTGCTATAAACAGTTGTATCCGTGTCTTTGTGTGGGCACGTTGTATTGTCTCTTTAGTAGGTCTGTGGGAGGATGACGGCTGAGCAACGTGGTAGTTTGTGTTTATCTACATTGTTTAATCTCCATCGAGATAATGAGGATGTGCAAGGCCACCAATTCGTTGCCCAAGTGCATATTGAGCAACTTGTACCAGGCAAGGCATGAGGAACTCGAAGCCAATTCAAGGGGCTGACAGTTGGCGGGGAGGCCATTTCACAGAAAAGAGTGCCAACTCCTGAAGGGACACAAAGTGAGTGGAATGGGTTCTTAGAACCCATGTCATTCAGGCTTCTCAGAGCAGCAGCCATCCCTCCCCAGCGTGTGCGCTCCTGACGTCAGGGACTCACCACGCCACAGGAAGGCATCCGCACTGTGGCACTGCTCTGTGACTGTAAGGAAGCTCTTCTCCAGGGTGGGCTGATGTCACTCTCAGCTGACAGTGCTGTCTGGAGTAAACCTAACCCTCTCCACCCAGCCTGTGATCCTCAGAACCCCTTCTTAGCTTTGACTGAATCCAGGAGTGACCAGCTGCACAGTCCTGCAGCTGAACTGCCCAACTCACAGAAATTGTGAGAAATAGAGTTGTTGTCAAGCCACTGGTTTGAGTGGTTCGTTATGCAGCTATAAGGAGCCCAACAGCAGTCTTTTCTAATCAGAGCGCCACCACAGGGCTAGGCAGTGCCTGGGCTCAGGGGCTCCCTCAGGGAGCCCATCTGTGAGGCAGACTCCTGAGAAGCAGACACAGAGAGGACAAGAGGGAGGAGAGGCAGGTGTGAGTTTGAGAAGACCCTAGAGAGAAAGGAGGGTACTAAGCAGAGGGGGAAGAAAACAGCAGGAGGGAAAAGTTTTTGCTGAATGAATTAAGGCCTCAGGCCTGTGTGGGCCATATAGATGGGAATGCACCAAGAACAGGGTGGCCACACTGGTGGAAGCCTCAGTTGCGACTTGCGGCAGAGTGCAGAAATCCGTGCTTCGGTACTGATGGTGGTATTTTTAAAATACGTGAAACTGGATGACACAGGTTAAGAGGCACTTTTAGCTTCCAGGATAGGGAAATTTTTGCCATGAGAGTAACATCTTACTTTTACAGTAATCTCAGCGTGTTTTAAAACTTTTTTGTGATGATGTTAGTTTAATGTAATGTCATGAGGACTTCAAACCAAAGGAACTCAATAAAACTCCAGGAGCCACACAGCAAGTCAAACCTCAAACACATTCCGGCCTCCTACAGGATGCCCAGTCCTCTGGGCACGCTGGCGGCTGCAGACTCCTGGGAAAGTCACAATGGTCAGCCCCTAAAAGAGATACCATCAGGCTCCCGCCTGCCTGAGGCACGCTGGTCCCTCCGCATGGTGAACTCCATGCTGTTACATTATGGTGGTGCTTTGTTGAGTCTGGCTTTATTCCAGCATTGAACTGCTTCTTTCTATTTCTACTAAGAACACTGCATCTGTAGCCATTGCTTTTGATTTCCTGCCTTGATATTGCTGGAGCATTTTTCCCCCCAAATTTAATTTAGTATGCATTTATAGCGTGTTTGTGTGTTCGAAGCACTGTTAGGGAATCCAAGATGAACAAGACATGCCCACTGCCCTCAACGAATGCATAGTCTATTTTAATGATGCATTTTGCTATGTCTTTGCTTTAGACTATGATGTACAACCATATAACCAAACCCACCAAATTCTGTCTCTCTTTCCATGGTTGTATAATGGAAAGCTACAGGTAGGTTAGGACATTGCTTGCTGTTTTTTGGTTTTAAACCATTAAATGACAACCATGTCAGAATGATATTGGTTAAAAGACCATAGAAAACCTGTGGTCAACCACAATTGGATTATCGGCCCAGAGTGAGTTAAGTGCCTATCTTGCCGTGTACATTGCAGGGTTTTTTCTGTCTTGCACATGCCCACTGGTGCTCTCCTTCCTATCTGCTTCCACCAGGGACTCCCTTCTCTTCCAATCTGTGCTTCCCCTCCTGGGTAACCTGCTCTTCAGCCTCCATGGAGCCAGCCAGGAGTGCACAGCTAATCCAAGTCCCTTCCTGGGGACACTCAGACCCATGCTAGTGACAGCGTTGCTCAATGTAGCTGAAGCTGTGCAAGGAAAGTCCAGGTCCTGTTGGTGGAAACTTGTGGAGAACACAGTCTGCAGGAAGAGAGAAGGATGATGTCATGGAGGAAGTGGAAAGTTGAGAATGGGCATCCTAGGGACCTGGTTGGGCCCTGCTCGTGACTTTCTTGATCCTGTGTGAGATATCCCATGATCTTCCCAATGAATTAAATTAGTTGCTTGCTTAAATCAGTTGCTCAAATTAGTTCAATTTTAGTCCTTAAATTAGGACTTTAACACTTAAGACACAAAGTGGCCTGATGCTCCAAAATTTCCACAGAGCCAGGCTACTCATCATTCAACACCTAGCTTGAAAGAGTATAAAGATAATAGGGGCCATCCCACAGAGCTTTCTCTGTTACAGTTCATATCTTTGTACTTGGGCCAAACCCACTTTGAATTTCCTGTCTTACACCCACAGAGACTGGCATCTGGGAGGGTTCAGATACTTCGAATAGCATATAGACAGCAATGCTGGAACCTGACTGGGAGAAGTAAGAGCATTCATTTCCATTAATAAGAAGCAACAAGCCTCCTCGTTAAATGGCCGGGGCCACTGGATAATCTCAACATTAAGGCATTTTGTCCACATCAAGGGGCTCTCTTTCCACCAACTGTCCTCCCACCCCTCACCACACCCAGACCTGCATTGTCCAACTCAAGATCAGACTTGGTTGCAAAGAGAAGTCCTGTCTCCTTTAAGAGTTTACATCGAAGCAGCTCCTGTTGATTATACCAAGCATTTTGATTCCTTATATTGTTGCTTTTTATATGGAGTAAGTTATATTTTACATAGCATGAAAAAGAGCCATAAAGCATTTAGATACTCTATGAGAATAGAAGAAAATTCCAGAGGATAAATGCTTCTTTACAAGCCCAAGTACCTCAATTAGTCAATCCTGCCCCACTATTGAGAGAAACTTAAAATAAATATCTTTGGGAGAATTTTAGAGAGGAAGACATTGGCTAGAATTTGCTCAGTTTAAAAGAATCGGCTTCAGTTTCATGAAAGCCTAACATCTGAATCAATTGAATGTTTAGTTGGCCCAAGATTAATTGTCAAACATCTCGATGAAAAGGACTGATTAAATACCACTGACTATGAATTTGAGTGAAATCAATCATTTATATAAAGCTTTGGCACAAATTGTTTTTCCAGATCAGCTTTCGTTTTTCATCAAAATTCCTGATGATGGCAAAAATGCAGAGCCCAGAGTAGACTTTAGTCATTCATATCGTGTTGCTGCATATCCAGTGATTATCAATGCTAACAAAACAAGGCCTTTCAATTTCCCCACAGACATCAGACATGCAAATAGTTGAGAGATTATTTAAACATCAATTATTAAAGTTATCCAGGCTACGCTGTACAGACAAGTCCCTCACTCCAGCTCCGTGTCTCTAGAAAAGGGTGAATTTAAAGCTTGTTCATCAATATAATCAACTTTCATATCAAACAAGAATGGCAAAATCTATAGAGTTTCCAAGACTATGATTTTGAGCCTTCAGATGTACTATTAGAGTTGCCACTTTCATTCATAGAGAGTGTCTTTTGGTAAACTCAGTGGGCTCAGTGGTTCTCTGAATTTGGTACTAGCTGAAAGGGGCAGAGATGGAGATGGGAACAGAGAAGCTTCCATGAAGGGCAGTCCCCAGAATGACTCCCTTAGCTTCTTCATTCCTGTGCCTGAAATGCCGACAGGAAGCCCTTTCATTGGGTTTCTCCTCCCCTGAGGAACTAGGTGTGCTGGGGGCCACTATCAGTCATTATCCTTAAGATCAGTCCGGTTTTCTGAGGGTGAGACTGCAGCTGGGAGTAACTGGCATAGAGAATGGCTCAGCTTTGCTGAGGAGGAGATGAGAAAGGTTGGAAAGAAAGGACATTGCCAGGCTCAGTTACAAGCTGTGTTGGGAAGTCTAACCCTCTGTGTGGAACTGGAGAGCTGGATTCTGATAACAGGGAAGTGAGGAACAAAGACGATTGTCAGAAGAAGAAAGCTGAGATGAGTGCGGGGCAAGGCGCCACCTGCTCTTCTCCTCTCCGGGACCAGCCCTGCTGAGATGCAGCTGGAGCACAAGAAGATGCGGATGAAGATCAATGAATAAATACACACCAGGACAGGTGTGGTGCCTCACACCTGCAATCCCAGCACCTTAGGAGGCCAAGGCAGGAGAATCACTTGAGGCCAGGACATGGAGACCAGCCTGAGCAACATAGCAAGACTCAGTCTCTACAAAAAAAAATTTTTAATTAGCTGGACATGGTTGTGCATGCCTGTAGCCCCATCTACTCAAGAGGCTGAGGCTACACTGAGCTATGATTACACCACTGCCCTCCAGCCTGAGCAACAGAGTGAGACCCTCCCTCTAAAATAAACTAATTAATTTGTTTTGAAAAACAAGTAAGAAAATACAGCCAACCCCGACCCTCATCAGCTTTAAACTAGAGAAATTGGAATGGAATGAGGTTGTACTGGGAGCCTAAAGGCAAAACCAAAAAATCCAACCAGCCAAACAAGCAAAAAAAAAACCCCAAACAAAAAACCAAAGCAGAAACCCAATGGAAGGAAAATGTGGGACAGAAATTTAAACAGTAAATAAGCATGAGGTGACAAGAGGCAGGTCATCCAAGCCTCAGTTATGAAATGAACCAGAACTGGATGGCAAACACGCTGACATCCCCTCCATGAGAACAGGTCCCAGCATGGTGAGGGCAGGGTGACCAACTTCAGCCAGAATCTTGTTATTGTGTGGATTTATTTCTTTTCTTTTCTTTTCTCTCTCTTTTTCTTTCTTTCTTTCTTTTCTTTCTTTCTTTCTTTTTCTTTCTTTCTTTCTTTCTCTCTCTCTCTCTTTCTTTCTTTCCTTTCTTTCTCTCTCTCTTTCTTTCTTTCTCTCTCTCTCTCCCCCCCACCCCCTCCCTCCCTCTCCCTCCCTCCCTCCCTCCTTCCTTCCTTCATTCCTTCCTTCCTTCCTTCCTTCCTTCCTCCCTTCCCTCCTTTTTTTTTCTTTCTTTCTTTGAGACATAGTCTTGCTCTGTCACCCAGGCTGTAGTGCAATGGTATGCTGCAACCTTCACCTCCTGGGTTCAGGCAATTTTCCTGCCTCCGCCTCCAGAGTAACTGAGACTACAGGTGTGTGCTGCCATACCTGGCTAATTTTTGTATTTTTAGTAGAGACGGGGTTTCGTCATGTTGGCCAGGCTGGTCTCAAACTCCTGACCTCAAGTGATCTGCCTGCCTCTGCCTCCCAAAGTGCTGGTATTATAGGCATGAGCCACCGCACCCAACCCATTATTGTGCAGATTTTGTGTAGAAAGTATACTGCACTGGTATACAATCAAAATTCCATTATAAGCACATACACACACACACACACACACACACACAAACACACAGAACAACAGCAACAAAACCTTAATGAGAAAACCTTATGTGATGGAAATTAAAACTATAGTGTTGGGAAGTAGCTCTAACTATATTGTAGAGATGCTCATCCCATAGTGTGTTAAAGATTTTAACAAAATTCTAACAAAGACATTATTTTGCACATTTATGTGTTTATACATCACAACTAATTAACAATATTTAATGCCCTATGGAGACTGGCATTGTGCTTTGCATGGGGTAGGATGTCAACCATTTCTCTGTCCTTAGGAATCAGACCATGGAGCTGTAGACACTGCTCAAGCTATGGCACTTATGTGAGATCAATCAATCTATCTATCTATCTATCTATCTATCTATCTATCTATCTATCTGGCACTTATGTGACAGAGATATATATATGGCACTTAGGTGAGATATATATATATATATATATGGCACTTAGGTGAGAGAGAGAGAGAGAGAGAGAGAGATATTTTTTTTGAGATGGAGTCTTGCTCTGTCGCCCAGGCTGGAGTTCAGTGGCATGATCTCGGCTCACTGCAACCTCCGCCTCCCGGGTTCAAGCCATTTTCCTGCCTCAGCCTCCTGAGTAGCTGGGATTACAGTCATGCACCACCACGCCTGGCTAATTTTTTTTTTTTTTTTTTTTTTTTAAGTAGAGGTTTCACCACATTGTTCAGGCTGGTCTTGAACTCCTGACTTCATAATCCACCCCACTTGGCCTCCCAAAGTGCTGGGATTACAGGCTTATGTGAGATTTTACAGGTACCTCTGCTTCCAGGCATGACGAAGTAACTGCTATCAGATAAGCTCTTCTGTCATAAAGAAGTAGAAAACTGGACATAACATGGGAGACAATTGTTTCCGGACATTGGACAACGACCAGTGTGGGACTGCTCCCTGACAGAAAGGAAATAAAGGAGGGAGCCCCACATCCCTCTCACTTGCTGCTTGGAGGCATTTGTCAGACTGTGGACCAGGGAGGGGAACCCAAAAAGAGGGCAGCAATCTCACTGACATGAGGAGACGGAGCTTGGAGTTGGGTGAGGATAAAGTAGTCAGGATTTTCAGAACCAAGGACTGGAGAAGAGGGAGCTACAGAATGAAAGAGCTCAGGAATGTTGCATAGGGGTTCCCTTGAGTCTGTTGCTGAATATTAAGAATGTGCATGGAAGGCGAGCCTCCACGGGGCTGTGTGATATAAAGGAGATATAAGCTGAAGAACACCCCAACCTTGCACAAGGCTTAGAGACATCTGCCCTGATCAGCCAAAATGGAGAGAGATCACTGAATATTTGGAACACGCAACAGTGACCCAGATTGGTCAGGGCAGTTGGTAGAACTCAACTAAACTGGCATAAAGGCCACTCTGGACCCACAATAACAATCCTTAAAAACAAGACTTTGTTTTGAAGATTCTTTTATCAAACCGATCTGCAAGTAACTTAACTGGTTGCCAAAGCAGAACTCAATGCTTCTCAAAGGAAGACGATACAACCCAGACACTCAACAACACACACAAACAAAAACTGACATAATTCTTTCCCAGCAAGTAAGAATACTACAAGAAATATTAAAAGAAGTTCTTCTGGCTTATTAAAAAAATGATTGTAGAGGGAAACTCAGATCATGAAAAAGGAATGGAAAGCATCAGAAATGGTAGATATGTGATTAAAGACTTTATTTTCTCTCTTTAAAACACTTTCTCACAAGAAAATGTTCGGTTTAACATGAAAATAACAATATCATGGGGCTTATATGTAGAAATAAAATGTCTGACAACCATAGTGCAGTGGGAGGGGAAATGAAAGCGTATTGTGGAAAGATTCTCATAGTCCTTATGAAGTGGTGAATAGAGTCAACACCATCCCAATCAAAACTCTATAAGGCTTTTATGTAAAGATAGACAGCATAATTCTAAACCTGATAATGTAATGCAACTAATCCAGAATAATCAAAAAAAAAAAAAAATTAAAAAGAAGGTGGGCCAGGTGTGGTGGCTAGTGCCTGTAATTCCAGCAATTTGGGAGGCCGAGGGGGATGGATCACCTGAAGTCAGGAGTTTGAGACCCGCCTGGCCAACATGGTGAAACCCTGTCTCTACTAAAAATATAAAAATTAGCCAGGTGTGGTGGCACGTGCCTGTAGTTCCAGCTACTCAGGAGGGTGAGGCCCAAGAATCACTAGATCCTGGGAGCTGGAGGTTGCAGTGAGATGAGACAGTGCCACTGAACTCCAGCCTGGGCAACAGAGTGAGACTCTGTCAAAAAAAAAAAAAAAAAAGAAGGAAGTTGAAACTCCTAGCTGAGTTCAGGATGCATTACAAAGCTGTGTAAGCAAGACAGCATGGTACTGCTGTAAGAACAGACATGTAGATCAATGGAACAGAATGAGTGTTCCAGAAATAAACCAACATATAGATGTAGATTTTCAACAAAGAAAAGATAATTTGCCAGAGGAAAGAATCATTTTTTCAACAAATGGCTTTACAAAAACTATTCAGATGGGAAAACAATCAGCACATAAGTTATCTCGAATTCGATAAGAGTCTTTAAAAAGAAAAAAATTAAATTTTTTAGAAAAAACAGTAGGAGAAAATCTTCAGGACTTTTGGGCAGGGAAAAGATTTCTTAGGTGACAAAAAACATTAACCATAAAGAAAAAATAATGACATACTGAATTCCATTTAAAAAAAACTGTCTATTCCTTAGAAGATATTAAGATACCAAAAAAAGCTCCAAGATTAGGAGCAAAGGATATTGGATTAATGGCAGCGTTGACTGCCACAGAAAAATACAAACATAGAAGGCGGAAGCCACACCAATGGTCTAGACGGGTAGAAGCCAGGAGGAGGCCCCAGGAGAATCTTTGGGGTTCGTAGCCAGAACTGCCAAGGTGGTCCACTCCAGCATCACACACCCTGACATGAGCTAGGTTTTGGCAAAGAGTGTTTGTTACCACATCCAGCAGTGCCTGGGTCAGAGAGACGGAGCCACACCCAGAGTCTGACAGAGACTGCAAGGAATGGGTCACCCTAGCCCAGTGACCTGGCCTGGCTTTCTTCTGCTCTTCCTGAAAACAGTGTGTACCATAAACCCCAGCAGATTCCTCTGCCTCCCCTCCCCACTGGGCACAGAGGGGGTGACCAATCTAGCAGGGACTTCCAAGGGTCAAGTTGAGCCTACAACCAAGAATCATAAACAACTTGAAAGGGACCATCACACCATGAGAGACAACAAACTTAACAGAAAATCTTACACCTAGGGAAACTGAGTTAATAGAACAAATAGAACAGTGCTTTAAAATAAATACAATTTATATCCTCAGAGTAATAAAGGAAGGGTTCAGACAAGAACTAATTAGATATATTGGAAATAAACTGCTGAGTAGTAAATTCATGTGTTAGAGGGTCAGGCTAAGGAATACTCCCAAAATGCAGTGCAAAGGGGTAAAGAGATAAAAGGTATGGGGGGAGGGGATCACTATGGTTATTATCATTATTACTACTATTATTATTACTTGAGACAGGGTCTCGCTCTGTCCCTGAGGCTGGAGTGCAGTGGTGCAATCATAGCTCTCACTACAGCCATGACACCCTGGGCTCAAGCAATGCTCCCACCTCAACCCCCAGTAACTGGGACTAGAGGTGTGCACCACTACACCTGGCTAATTTTTGTACTTTTTGTAGAGACTGGGTTTTACCATTTCGTTCAGGCTGGTCTCGAACTCCGGAGCTCAAGTGATCCACCAGCGTCAGCCTGCCAAAATGCTGAGATTATAGGAGTGAGCCACCATGCTCGGCTCCTACTATGTTTTTAATTGTCTGGACAGGAAGCAATGAGACTAACTGGGAGTCACTCCCAGACTAACTGGGAGTAGTGGTGGCAGGGATGGAGAGATGTGAACAGAGCTCAAAAGACAGGAGGTAGAATGGACAAGACTTGGTGACCGGTTGTAGAAAATAAGACAGAGAGCAGAGTGAGATGGTCTCTAGGTTTCCGGTTTAGCATCTGGGTGGATGGTGCCACATTCATACAGCAGGAGGTGACAGGAGTGGAGCTAGATGTGATGGCTCATTGAATTTGCATGGCTAGTGACCCCCAAGAGGAGCCGCCAATGGGCAGTTGGATATCTACTGGAGGGCCTGGAGCTCAGGGGAAAAAGTTGGCCAGAGGTGATCTGAGGAGATCTCTGACTCCAGATGTGGAGATGTTCACCCCGGGAGATGGTATGAAGATGTTCACCCTGGGAGATGGTGGCAAGTCTTCCGTCTAGAAGAGAACTTAGAAAAACACTGACATTTACAGAAACCTAGAAATGGGATGAAGATGAAGAGGGCTTGGTTCTAGTTCCGGTAAGGATGAATCATTAACTTACTAACTCTTCAATATGAAAGTGTCTATCCCTCTTTCTTTTCCTGAGAGGAAAAACCATGAACACCTTAATTACTAAAATGGACAGATCCATGAAGGAGTAGAGTGAGGACCCCAGAGACAGATTCCTACCACACTGTCCTCCGGCCAGAACCAGCAATTGTAATTCAACACTGTGCCAAGAAGACACTGCATTGCCAAATGGGCTGGCTCCCAGGTAAGCCACACTCCTCATTTATTGGCATATTTGGCATTCACGCCCGCTAAGTCGCATGGACAAGATGAGCTCGCAAGATTAGGGATGGCTTCATTACACATATCTGAGTTCCCAAGAGGGGGTGTGATGTGCGATGACACTAAGCTTTACCTTGTTTAGTGTAGGTGAAATACCCAATCGTAGATCATGTGTTTGAAGGCATATCCTAAAGTACATGGCAGGATATAAACATTAGTTATTGCTATTATGACACTTTATGTAAAGCAGAGACACCAACCATTTGTTTGATTAAATGAAGGGTCAACTTAATCTGGCTGCATAATTCATTGGATCATCAGTGAGACAGAGGGAGGGAGAAGGCACGAGAGAGGGGGAACGAAAAGAACTGAGGGTCTTCTAAGTGCCCACCCTGTCCCAGGCATGCAAAACCGTATTCTCTAGTTTACTTTCTACAGCCATTATGTGAAGCAGGCGCCATTATTTCTGTTTGACCCAAGAAGGGCCTGAGGCCCAGAGCCCCACAGTAGGGGACACATAAAAATGACCGCCAGGCCTTCCAACACTAAGCCTGCGTTTTTCCACTGTTGCATAAGGAATTTTGCTTTCAAATAGTTCCG
This sequence comes from Macaca thibetana thibetana, assembly GCF_024542745.1. NCBI lineage: Eukaryota > Metazoa > Chordata > Mammalia > Primates > Cercopithecidae > Macaca > Macaca thibetana. The sequence goes on along the minus strand of NC_065590.1, from coordinate 9,804,875 downwards.
TTTGAACTTTAAAATACTTTTGAACCTACTCTGAATTACACTAAACCTTTTTAATACCTTTCTGAAGCCTGGAAGGAAATTGTACCAGGGAAGTACAGTGGAGATGGCGGGAGACTAGTAAGTTATTATGAGGCAAACATCACTGTCCCCAATGATAATCAATCTATTGCAATCTCTGTGAAGTCCCAGGAGACTTCCCTCCCTCAGGCAAATGCAGCCTCCCAAAAGGTCACATTGCAATCGCGGGTGAGGAAAATGTCAGGCTGCTGCTAACACTGCGCTAAATCATTTTTGCAGTTTTTGTACGGAGAATGCCCAAGACTGCTGGAGAGCCAACGTGTGCCTCTCAGATAGTCATACACCTATCTTTAGTAGATTGTACAGAACACTGGCTGGAGCTGCATTTGTTCTTGAAGACTCATTTGACAGCAAATGATATGTGAGTCTACCCAGGGTTTCTAGGAGATCAGTTAAAATCAAGATAGAGCACAAATTGCAAAAAGTCATTAAATGGGTGCCCTTGGAATCTCCTCAGATGATAAATGGGAATAAGAGATTTCACAGTACAGGCTGGATTCTCTTTATATTCTCCCTTCCTATTTATTTGTGATTATTGTTACCACAATTGACTTTCATCTCCTCGTTTCCACCTCACTTGATTTTTGTACCATAGGGTTTATCCTGACAGCCCTATCTTTTCACTCTTCCTTTTCAATCTTGCATGACAACCTGTGATTTTGCATATTCATGCCTTTTTTTTTTTTTTTTTGAGACAGAGTCTTGCTCTGTCGCCCAGGCTGGAACGCAGTGGCGCGATCTCGGCTCACTGCAAGCTCCCCCTCCCGGGTTCACGCCATTCTCCTGCCTCAGCCTCCTGAGTAGCTGGGACTACAGGCGCCCGCCACCGCACCTGGCTAATTTTTTGTATTTTTAGTAGAGACGGGGTTTCACTGTGGTCTCGATCTCCTGACCTTGTGATCCCGCCCACCTCGGCCTCCCAAAGTGCTGAGATTACAGGCGTGAGCCACCGCGCCCGGCCATTCACGCTTTTTAAAGTGCCTGATATCCACAAATCTGCCCGCTATCTCTGTATCCAAGGGCCGGGCTGTTTTCAGGTCAGTATCTTGGATCAAGCTTAGATGGCTTGGCCTTAGCATAGGAGATTCAGTGGCTGCTACAATCTCAGCAATCATAAAAGTTAAACAACAACAACAACAACAACAACAAAAAGAATGCATAAAGTCACCGTTGCAGCACATCAGGGATGGAGGTTTTAGAAGGTAGAAAGGCAGTCTCTCAGCGGAAAGAAGGCAGGACTGAATGTCAAGTAACAGAGTGCTTCTATTTCAGCTGCCTCCAGATGGCTGTCTCTGTGTGGACGTGTGTCACAGGCCTTGTTCTCAATGGGCAGGGACAGCCTTTGTCCTCCGCCTCCCCAGCTCCCTCTCCCCTACTTCTAGGACAGTTCATGTTTCTCCTCTTACCAAACGTATCTTCTTTTTAAAGTGCTCTCATTTCCATATGAGAATAATTCCCTAACATCTGTCCCAAGGAGTCTATCAGTGGTCAAGGCTAATGTCAGAGGATGTGTCTTTGTGAGTTTATGCTCATTTAAAGTTTGCTAATTCAAAGATTAGATTAGTGGTTTTTTTTTTTTGAGATAAAGTCTCACACTGTTGCCTGGGCTGGTGTGCAGTGGCACAATCTCCACCCACCGCAAGCTCCACCTCCCGGGTTCAAATGATTCTCCTGCCTCAGCCTCCCAAGTAGCTGGGACTGCAGGTGCATGCCACCATGCCCTGCTAATTTTTGTATTTTTAGTAGAGACGGGGTTTCACTATATTGGCCAGGCTGGTCTCAAACTCCTGACCTCATGATCTGCCCGCCTCAGGCTCCCAAAATGCTGGGATTACAGGCATAAGCCACCACACCCGGCCACATTAGATTAGCTTTTTAAGCCTATAATTCAAGAAAAAAAAATCAGAATTTCAGAGAAACCATTAAGTAACATCCCTTTCCTTGTCTGGGTACGAGATGACACGAGAGACAGACACAGGAGACAGACATACGGAGATCAAAATATCATCCTCGTTACAGATAAATGTGAAGTCGGAGAAGAGGGGTTGGGGAAAACGAGTGGGCTGGTAATCCTGAAACCTGGGTGGGGTTCGCCCACCCGTTACGGGCTTCACTGGCAAAGTACAGGCCTGCCTCATGTGGGTCTGAAGAAGTCTTCCCCTTCCCAGGAGAGGCGAGGGTAAAGACAAGAGATCAGGCCGGGCGCGGTGGCTCAAGCCTGTAATCCCAGCACTTTGGGAGGCCGAGACGGGCGGATCACGAGGTCAGGAGATCGAGACCATCCTGGCTAACACAGTGAAACCCCGTCTCTACTAAAAATACAAAAACTTAGCCAGGCGAGGTGGCAGGCGCCTGTAGTCCCAGCTACTCGGGAGGCTGAGGCAGGAGAATGGCGTGAACCCGGGAGGCGGAGCTTGCAGTGAGCTGAGATCCGGCCACTGCACTCCAGCCTGGGTGACAGAGCGAGACTCCGTCTCAAAAAAAAAAAAAAAAAAAAAAAAAAGACAAGAGATCAGGGAGGGCAAAGGAGGAGGCCACAAGTGTATCCTTGCAGTAAACGGAGAGGGTGCTCACAAAAGCGCATGGAGGTATACCAAGAACTAACAAAATACAGAACCACATAGCTGAATCTGGTTAACATTACTGCAGGGGCTCTCAACTCTTCTCAGGCCAGGTTTATAAAAACATCAGCTATCTAAAAAATACCCTTAACCTTGGAAGAAATAAGAAAGAAAGGCGCTTGAAACAGTGAAAACCTGGAATGAGTACAAATATGGGCAAGTGGATGATGAAGGATTCACTAACCGAGTTAGAGGAGAGAGGCTGAAGCAGCTGGGCAGCTTTCTCTAAGAAAGCGGAGGCCAGATGGCTGCCTTCCAATAGGTGAAGATGTCTGGAAGACACCGTCATGCTCAACTTCTGTGGCTAGAAGTGGGACTACTAGGGGATGGTTACAAGGACACAGACTTCAGGTCAATGTATAAAATGGGATCACTGGAAAAAGAATAAACTTCCTATTCCAGAAAAAGATTGTGCTGAGACTAAGTGACCGCTCTCAGGAATGCTGCAGAAGGTTCTACTGAGCCATGGGGGTGGCTGGACTAGAGTAGTCATTCTCAAACTTTTTGGTTTTGGGACCTCTTTACGCTCTTAATTATCGAGAAGCCCAAAGAGCCTCTTACTTATCTATACTTACCATATTCAAAATTAAAACTGATTTTTTTTTTTTTTTTTTGAGACAGAGACTTACTCTGTCACCCAGGCTGGAGTGCAGTGTGATCTCAGTTCACTGCAACCTCTGCCTCCCGGGTTCAAGCAATTCTCATGCCTCAGTCTCCTGAGTAGCTGGGATTATAGCCATGCACCATCATGCCCGGCTAGTTTTTGTATTTTTAGTAGAGACAGAGTTTCACCATGTTGGCCAGGCTGGTCTTAAACTCCTGACCTTATGTGATCCGCCCACCTTGGCCTCCCAAAGTGCTGGCATTACAGGCGTGAGCCACCATGCCTGGCCCAAAACTGAGATATTTAATTAAAGTATTTGTGAATTCATTTAAAGCAATAAAATATCTTGAATATCTGGTTCAACAGAAGCCAAGTAGATTCTCATCTCTCCTTCCACATTCCATCTGTTGTTTTAGCTGAAGTGCATGAAAAAATCCATCCGTACTAGCTATGTAGTTGGTATAGGGAAGAGTATTTTAGATACTCCTTTCCAGACAATTGTGGATATTCTTTGATACGACACCAAAGCTTAAAGTGGTAATTTCTTAAATGTTACTTGGAATGAGAAATTTCAAACTGTATCAATAACTTTTCATATGTCACATTAAATCCATAAACCCACCTCACACTTTGAATAGATCTTTTACCCATTCATGATTTGGTAACATCATGCTTAGTATTATCATAAGAATAGCTCAGTTTTGCAGATCCCTAAGGGTCTGTGCATCTCTGTGGGGGGCTACAGATATTTCTTTGAGGGTCACTGTCAAAGAGCCCTCATGGGGCTCCAGGAGTTCACTCTGCAGAAGAGGCAGAGCTAATGTCAGGTTTATTGCAAGGAAGAGAGACGCACTCAGACTCAAACTAGCTCAAGAGATATGGGAGTTAGCTGAAGTTTACTCCAGAGAAGCTCTTAGAATTCAGGGACATGAAAAATAGGCCGCCCTAGGCTGGAACTGAACTCAGGATTGAAGCTACTCCCTTACCTTGAATGAAATCACGTGGCCTGTCTTCTCTGCCCACATCTGTTTCATTCTTCTGCATCTCTCCCGGCAAAGTGGTGGCTTCTCCACTCCACCGTAGCTCTGGTGTCAAGGTGGCTTTGATTTACCCAATTCTAGGAGACCTCGGGTCAAACAATCATCTTCTCTCAGTATTTCATGTTCTTGATTCCAAACTCCTGAGAGAGAGAATCTGATTAGCTCAACCTGATTCGTGACTGAGTCATGGGTCAACCCCTAGTCCCACTACACTGGGTTACCAGGTACAAACATGGCCCCCAACAGACAACTCAAGATGTGTCTCCTCTATGAGGCCTTCGAAATGTGTGTAAAATAAAGTAAAAGCTGAAAATGTAGGAAGACAGAGAAAGCAATAAAAAGTGACATGTTATAGCAGAAATAGAAGAGAGGAAAAACCCAGTAGTGTTCATCACGGCTATCTTGTGTTAATTAACATTTAGTGGTAGCAATAATAATAGGTGGTGTTTATGGAGAACCTATTTTGTGGCAGGCATTAAACTTGGAACACACTTTCCTCATTAAAAGTGAAAAATAACCCAAATCGTAGGCTCTATTTTTATCCCTAATTTAGCACAACAGTTAAGAGTCTGGGCTTTGGAGCCGAACCATTGGATTTTGTGTAGTTGGATGACTTTGGGTGAGTTCTTCAACTTTTCTTTGGCTCATTTCTTTCACTCTTTTTCTCAGGGTGAAATACCCTCTGATGAAAAGAAAGTGGAGTGTAAGTGGTGGGGCCGAGGGCAGACAGTCTAGATTTCCTACCTGACTCTCAAATGCAGACAGTAAAGATCAGAGGAGAGCGAGAGGGAAACCTGTGCTTGTTATGGACACGGTACGTTGGAGCAGATCGGAGCTCCGGCCAAGGCTATTGGGTTCAAATCCCAGCCGTGCCATTTTCTAGCAGCTGACCTTGGGCAAGTTTCTTAAAAACTGTTGGCCGGGTGCCGTGGCTTACGCCTGTAATCCCAACACTTTGGGAGGCCGAGGCAGGCGGATTGCCTGAGCTCAGGAGTTCGTGACCAGACTAGGCAACATGGTGAAACCTCGTCTCTACTAAAAAAAATACAAAAAAATTAGCCGGGCATGGCAGTGTGCGCCTGTAGTCCTAGCTACATGGGAGGCTGAGGCAGGAGACTTGCTTGAACCCAGGAGGTGGAGGTTGCAGTGAGCCGAGATCGTGCCACGGCACTCCAGCCTGGGTGACAGAGCGAGACTCTGTCTCAAACAAACAAACAAACAAAAAACTGTTTCCTCATCTACAAAATGAGGGAAATTGGCCTTCCTCATGGAGTTTCTGGGCGATGACATGAAGTGACAGAAGTGACATCAATTTCACATCTATGTCTGCTGCTAGTGAGGGTGACCTGTGATCAGAGCTTTCTGTGATCAAAGCAAGCCTGGTGCACACGCCACAGGTGTGCTCATCCAGTCTCAAAGTGCACTAGAATATGACACACATCCTTCTCTCTCATACTTTTCTTCCCCAGGTACAGGAGCCTTGACATTCTAAGACCTGTTTCAAATGTCAATTGAAGAGCATAAAGCCTATAAAATACTACATGTTATTAAACAGAAATGCTGCCTAAATATGAACTTTAACTGCAAGAACTTTTCTATTTCCCTTTTAATAGACAATTTCTAATGCTGTTCCCCTTGGTGCTCCTCAGAAAGAAGCCAGAGCTGGGCGCAGGGCCATCCACAAGCAAACATTCTCCAAGATGTGCCATGAAGCAGTCTTGCCCTTGCTCCCACCCCAAGACGCTGTTTTTGCCTTTCTTGCTCTTTTTTTTTTTTTTTTTTTGATGGAGTCTTGCTCTGTTGCCCAGGCTGGAGTGCAGTGGCGTGATCTCGGTTCACTGCAACCTCTGCCTCCCGGGTTCAAGCAATTCTCCTGCCTCAGCCTCCCGAGCAGCTGGGACTACAGGTGTGTGCCACCACACACAGTTAATTTTTGTAGTTTTAGTACAGATGGGGTTTCACCATATTGGCCAGGCTGGTCTCAAACTCCCGACCTCATGATCCACCTGCCTCAGCCTTCCAAAGTGCTGGGATTACAGGCGTGACCCACTGCACCTGGCGCTTTCTTGCTCTTAAGATAGTTCTCTGATCACCTAGATCTTGTTAGACTCTTAACAGGCCAAGTTCCCACAATCAGGTAAAAAGCCCCCCATCTGCAAGGTGGGTGAGTCCAGGTGACTCAACCAACACCTCTAACAGTCTGTTGTGGCAAATGGATTTTGTCCTCTGCTTTGCAGAATGTGGCCAACTCTGTCAGTGTTTGAGACACACGTCCCCCTAGGAAGCCCATATGTTACCATTTTACCTTTGAGATCAGTTTGCTTGCTGGCCTCTGTCCCAGTGCCTGGACTGCAAAAAAGACCACGTCTGACCAATGACAAGCTGCTCTCTATCCAACTCCTTGGATAGATTCAAGTCTCTTTGAATCAGGACAAGCAGTGACTGGCGGGTGGGGAGACGTGTTTGAAACCCTTAGGCTCAACAGGCTTGAATGGCGAAGTCTTCTGAAAAGCAGTCTTCATCCAGCATGATGCTTCTGTGCCAACTCCTTTTCTAAATGTCTCCAAAAGCATTCGAGAACCCTGGCTAAGGAGAGAGGTGGAGGTGACCGCAATGTCAGAGAGCGTGGTTCCCTGGGGACAGTGATGGTAAGCAGATGTCGTGGCAATTTCTGAGCAGCAGCGATTCAATTCCTGCAAACTGACGGAGTGATGAACAACAGGTTAGCAAGGAAGGCACTGGAGTAATTCCTTGCAGGTGTCCAGCAGAGAGTGAGTCGTTATTTTCAGCAAAGGAAATGGACTCCGGGGATGTGCTGAGAGAGCAGAGGGGCAGGGCTTGAGAAAACAGGAGACAGGGCCTCGGATTCCGGGTTTGAGTCCCAAATCCCCTACCCACTAGTAACGGACAGCGGCAAAGATTGCTTCTTCATCTGTAAAATGGGTACACCACCACCACCACTACTACTTCCTTGCTTATTTCACAGGATTGTGGAGAGAAAGTGGGTTATAGGAAAATGTGTTGGACAAACTCATATATGATTTCTGATTTCTCCCATGGCCTCTTGCTGCTTTTGCTGTGTGTGTGAAAGTGTGTGTGTGAGAGTGAGAGAGAGAGAGAATGAGAGAGAGAGAGAGAGAGAGAACGAGAGAGAGAGAGACAGAGTTTCCTGTGGCTGCTAACAAATTACCACAAACTTGGTAGCACAAAACATCTCCTTACACAGTTCTGGAGGTCAGGAGTCCGAAGTCAGTTTTCCGAGCAGAAATCGAGGTGTGGGCGCAGCTGTGCTCCCCCAGGAGGCTGTCTGGGAGAGCCTGCTCCGTGGCCTCTTGGCCCATGGCTCAGCCTCCCTCCTCTAACCCAGCAGAGGAGCATCCTGCATCAGTGGTGATATCATCGCCTTCTGAGTCGGACCTCCCTCCGCCTCCCTGTTATAAGGACTCTAGTAATTGTATTTAGGGGACCCCAAATAATCCAAGCTCCTCTCCCCATCTCAAGATCCTGAATCATGGCTGCATCTCTTTTGCCATCTAACGGCACAATCACAGGATCCAGGGATTAGAACACGCACCTCTGGGAACCATTATTTAGCTGACCCTGCTATGCAGGAGGTGAGAGGAGGAGCCAATGTGGAGATTGGAAGGGAACAGGCTCCCGTGTTCACGAGGAAGTACACGGAGGCCCTTCCAGCTTTTTCGTATTTTCAAGCAAATCCAACTGCTGCTCATTCAAAGTCCCTCTATGTATATGTGGGGCAGGCCGGATGGCAGTGAGGCTGACAGGCAGACACTCAGGTCTGAACCTTACATCACTGCTTCTCAAAGTGGAATCACTGGACCAGCAGCCTCGGCCTCACCTGGGAATTTGTTAGAAATGCAAATTTTGGATTCCACCCCAGACCTCCTGGATCAGATACTCTGAGGTAGTTTTAAAAGGCCTCCAGGGGATTCTGATGCTGGCCCTTCATAGCTCCAGTTTGAGCAAAGGACCTTAGAGGAAAAGATAAGGCCTGGGATTGGATCCTGGAGCAGGGGTTCTCAGCACTGGCTGCAGATTCTAACCACTTGGGGGGGTGGGCTTTGAAAAGTAGGCCGTAAATCAGAGCCTCTGGGGATGGGGCCCAGGCAAGGAAAGCTTTTTTTTTTTTTTTTAAGCTCCCAGGTGATTCTTACCTGCAATCAGCTTTTAGAGCCACTCACAGTGCACAACCCTCACCCCACGCTTTGGCCTTGTGGGGAAGATTGGGACTCACTAAATCAGTGTTTCTTAAACTTAGGACAACATCAGAATCACCTGGAGAGTCTAAGACACAGATTCCGAGGCCCACCCCCAAGTCACTCGTGTAGTTGGTCTGGGGTAGGGCCTGAGACTTGGCATTTCTAACACATTTCAGGGTGACGTTGATGCTTTCGGTCCAGGAGCCACACTTGGAGGAATGTTGCATTCATGCATGGTTTTTATTATTATTATTATGCTTTAAGTTCTGGGATACATTGTGCAGAAGAAGGTTCGTTACGTAGGTATACACACCTGCCATGGTGGTTTGCTGCATCCATCAACCCGTTATCTACATTAGGTATTTCTCCTAATGTTATCCCTCCTCTAGCCCCTCAACCCCCAACAGGCCCCAGTGTGTGATGTTCCCCTCCCTGTGTCCATGTGTTCTCATTGTTCAACTCCCACTTACGAGTGAGAACATCACGCATGATTTTAATACCAACAGCCTACTCAGAATACGTTTCCCAGACCAAGTTAAAACCACAGAGCCTAAAAGCCTTAGAAATTACTTGATTTGCTTCTTTCCCCTGATTTTGTTTTTTAGGGCAAATGCCATTGGAACTTAGCGGTTGATATTATCGTGTTCATGACTTAAAGATGCAAGAAACCTTGTAGAGATGGAGTTCGAGAGGGTAGTGAAGGGAGAAGGTCATTGAAAATAGGTGGGCTGGGGAAAGAAAACCAGAAATGACCCTAGACTCCCTCACAACTTTGCCAGTGTCTGGCCATAGGTTCAGAGGGCGGGGGAAGAGGGAGAGAAGCAGTAGCAGTGATTCAGCATGATGCTCTTGATTTAGTGACTAACCCTCCAATGGTCTGAGATAGCACTCAACTTTTTGTTATTAAGGTAATTTTCAGTTTGAGTCAACAATTTAAATCAGCATCTCTCCAGACGTCACCTGGTGGTCCTCTCTGCCCCTTGACAGGTAGATCCCATTGCCTTGAAATCCTCCATCCCAGGACTAGTGTTGAGTTGCCCTACTGAGGATTCCTGTTAATTCCCAAAAAACGTCAATCCTTGTAGGTCTTTATTAAATAAAATGGCTTAAAAGCTTTGACATCTTACATTCCTCTTTCTTTACCCCAATGTAAAACTTAGCCTCTTCATCAGTTTTCTATTAAAATTTTAAAAATTCACACCCACCCAGAGTTTGAATGATTAAGGAGGCGTTGCTGAAGAAGGAAGCTTTCTCACACCCCTTCACAATTTTCCTACCACTCTCCACTTGACTTCCTGGGCCTTCCCTCTCCCACTTCTTATTTGCATTCCTCTCATGAGCAAAACTTATCCTTGTACAAAACATATCCCTCTTTTTATGTCATATCTAGAGGATGAGGAATCACCTTTTGCAGTAGGGAGCACGGAGGCTCAGCCTGGATTCCAGAAGCACTCATCAAAGCACATCTTCCAAATTCATTGTTAGATTTTTGATACAATTCAGAGAATTTCTGGTGAACAAAATTTTTCTTTACCTTGGCATAAATGTTAGCTGTATTTATCCATTCCACTTTAAGTAAACTTTATATTTTAAAATCGTTTTAGATGTACAGGAAGTTGCAAAGCAAACACAGAGTTTTTATAGCCCCACACCCAGTTTCCCCTATTGTTAATATCTTACATTCCTATGGCACATTTGTCACAATTAATGAACTAACACTGACGCATACTTATTATTAATCAAGTCCAGGCTTTACCCAGATTCCCTTCATTTTTGTTTTGTTTCATTTTGTTTTTTAGATGGAGTCTCGCTCTGTTGCCCAGGCTGGAGTGCAATGGTGCGATCTCGGCTCACTACAACCTTCGCCTCCTGGGTTCAGGCAATTTTCCTGCCTCAGTCTCCTGAGTAGCTGGGATTGCTGATGCCTGACATCACACTCAGCTAATTTTTGTATTTTTAGTAGAGATGGGGTTTCACCATGTTGGCCAGGCTAGTTTCGAACTCCTGACCTCAAGTGATCTGCCCGCCTCAGCCTCCCAAAGTGCTGGGATTATAGGTGTGAGCCACTGTGCCCGGCCCCCACTTCGTTTTCATGTAATGTCTGTCTTCTGTCCCAGGATCCCATCCAGGATATATTATATTAAGTTGTCGTGTCTCCTTTGGCTCCTCTTGGCTCTGACAGTTTCTTAGACTTTGCTTGTCTTTGGTGACCTCTCCAGTTTTAAGGAGAGGTCAGGTATTTTGCAGAAGGCCCTTCAATTTACTTTTGTCTGACACATTTCTTATGATTAGACTGGGGTTAGGATTTTGGGAGGAAGATCTCAGAAGTAACATGCCATTCTCACTGCATCACATCAAGGGTCCATACATCAGCACGACTTATCACTGTTGATGTTGGCCTTCATGACCTGGCTGAGGCAGTCTCCGTCCCAACCCTGATATTTTCCACACCCTACTCATTGGAAGGAAGTCACTAGGCACAGCCTACACTTACTTGTGGGAAGTTATGTCCCACCTCTTTGAGAAGCAAGTATCTACATAGATTATTTGAAATTCTGAATACGAGATTTGTCTGTTCTACCCTGTGTATTTAGCTATTCAATCACTTATTTATCTAACTACAGACACACAGTTATTATTTTATACTTTGGGTTATAATCCAAATTACATTATTTACTTTGTTGCTCAAATGGTTCTGGATTTGGCCATTGGGAGCCCTTTCTGTTGTCTCCTGTGTTTTTTTGATGTAACCCCATGCTTTTGTGATTTTTAATTTGTTTTGTTTGTTTGTTTTGAGATGGAGTCTTGCTCTGTCACCCAGGCTGGAGTGCAATGGCGCGATCTAAGCTCACTACAACCTCTGCCTCCCGAGTTCAAGCAATTCACCCATCTCAGTCTCCCAAGTAGCTGTGATTGCAGGCATTTGCCATCATACCTGGCTAATTTTTTGTATTTTTAATAGAGACAGGGTTTCACCATGTTGGTCAGGCTGATCTTGAACTCCCGACCTCAAGTGATCCACCTGCATTGGCCTCCCAAGTGCTGGGATTACAGGCCTGAGCCACCGCGCCTGGCCACATGCTTTTGTTTTCTGAGGTCCTTCTTATCTTCTGTGATTATAAGAGGTTCCAGGTTCATCTCCAGGTGCATTTCCCATCACATCCTTAAACTCAGCCATTTCTCCAAGGAGCTCTGGTTCCTTTAATGGCATTAGAAACCAAAATCAGGGTGGTGAGTGTGCTTGTTGTTACCAGGGTTCATTGAGTCTAGGCCCTCTCAGCAGACAGAGTTTGGAAATATATGAGGGTGTGTCTACCTGTGTATGTACACATATCCAGAATTATTTCCATAATTATCCATCTGTATTGATGTTAAGCTAAACATGAGTCTAGACTAATGTCTCATACTGTCTCTCACAGAGCACCACATGGTTCATTCTAGGCACTTCCTTGGCTTTCTGTAACCATTTACTCCAATAGAGAGAAACCTGCCTCCCACCATCCATCATCTTTTACTAATATTCTTAATCCAGGTATACATGTAGAGAAGTATCAAAATTGTTAACCCAAAGCACATAAGAACAACTTTATCAGCTGGAGTATAGTATTTCTGTATTGTTTCTTTTGTCTTTAGTCCTGCAGGCTCCACTCATTTCCAAAGTTACTTAGGTCTGCACCTTTTCTCCTGCCACCTTCAGTGAGGTTATGCCACATTGTAATACAGTTAGATTCTTTTGCCACAGGCTGGATTCCATCCTGGGATTACCAATCTCCTAATTGATAAATCCATAATGTCATGTCTCCACAACTACAGTGTCTTATGAAATAATTTCATGGCCATACAACAATTCTGGATGCTTTCCCTATTCCTCCCCTCTCTTTCCCCAATCCCCTGATGAACATGAATGTGTTTTCTATCTTTATAATTCTTCCCTTACCAGAATATTACAAAATGAAATCATACAATATGCAGTCTTTTCATGATGCCTCCTTTCACTTAGCAATATGCGTTCAAGATTCATCCACATTGTTTTTTGGACTGAGGGTCCATTCCTTTTTAATTGTTAAATAGTATTCCACTGTATGGATATACCATAGATTGTTTATTCACCCACCTGTTAAAGGACATCTCAGTTGCTTCCATGTTGGCAATCATGGATAAAGCTGCTGTAAACATTTGAGTGCCAACAGTTGTTTTGTTGTGCAGACGTAAGTTTTCAAATCAGTCGGGTAAATACTTTGGAGTGCAATTGCTGCATTATATCGTGAGAGTATGCTTAGCTTTGTAGAAACTGTCAGACTGTCTTCCAAAGTGGCTGAACCATTTTGCTTTCCCACCAGCAGTGAATGAGACTTCTGTTGCTCCATATCCTCACCAGAAATTGCTATTGCCAGCTACTGGAATTTTCGCCATTCTAATAGGTGTATACTTGTGTCCCATTATCGTTCATTCCACTTTTAAAAATCCACTTTGGAGCATGGCCAATTTGGAAAAAAATTTTCACTGGCCCTGGATTTGACATTTTTTTTTTGTTTTGTTGTGTTTTGTTTTTTCTTTGAGATGGAGTCGCCCAGGCTGGAGTGTAGTGGCACATGTTCTCGGCTCACTATAACCTCCGCCTCCTGCCTCCTGGGCTCTAGCAATTCTCCTGCCTCAGCCTCCTTAGTAGCTGGGATTACAGGTGCCTGCCACAATGCCTGGCTAATGTTTTGTATTTTTAGTAGAGACGAGGTTTCACCATGTTGGCCAGGCTGGCCTCGAACTCCTGACCTCAGGTGATCCACCCGCCTCCGCCTCCCAAAGTGCTGGGATTACAGGTGTGAGCCACCGCGCCCGGCTGACATTGTTTTTTTAAAGATAAGATTTTACGTGTCCTTTGCAGTGACATGGATGTAGCTGGCGGCCATTATTCTAAGCGAATTAATGAAGGAACAGAAAATCAAACACCACATGTTCTCACTTATAAGTGGGAGCTAAACCTTGGGTACTCATGAACAAAATGATGGCAGCAATAGAAACTGGGGCAGAAAGTGAGGGAGCAAGGGTTGCATTAAACAGCGAAACTCTGTCTCAAAAAAAAAAAAAGTCTAAATTTTTTTTAAAAGATTTTTTTCAAGGCCAAAAGTCCTAATGGATACAGCAGCAACTGAATCCTCAGTGTACCTGAGTCCACGGGCTTTGTTAGTATGTAAACAGAAGTGTCCGGTTGCTTAACGCCTATAAGGAAATAATAAAGTGAACAGAGAATGGGGCAGAATACAAGATCAGCTTTGGTCAGAGCAAAAAATATTTTTTTAATACTTCATTCAAATAATTAGGCCAAGCATTGTGACTCACGCCTGTAATCCCAGCACTTTGGGAGACTGAGGCGGGTGGATTGCTTGAGCCCAGGAGTTTCAGACCACCCTGGACAACATGGTGAAACCCTGTCTCTACAAAAAGTACAAAAATTAACGGGGCATGCTGGCACATACCTGTCATCCGAGCTACTTGGAGGTTCAGTCAGGAGTATTGCTTGAGCCCAGGAGGCAGAGGTTACAGTGAGCCCGAGATCATGCCATTGCACTGTAGCCTGGGTGACAGAGTGAGACCCTATCTCAAAAAAATAATAATCACAGTTAAGAAACATGCAAGTAAAGAGGCAAAAACCTGTTAATGATGGGATGCATTGGGAGATGGTATGGAATTCCCACTCGGTACAGCACCATTTGTTTACGAACAAAGATTCAAAGGTAAAAGTCCACCCGCCATCTCTCATGAACTGTTTCACGACTACAAAGTTCCCTGCAGTGTGATGCAAGTTTTCAATGCCCTGATGCTGACAGCAGCTGGCTGGGGGCGGAGTGGGAGGGGAAGATGAGTGGGGACTGTAAGGGACGGTCCCCACCAATCCCACACTCATCTCTCTGAGTAAAGACGAGCCCCTAAGCCACGGGGGCCTCCGCTTGGCTAGTTGCTCGGCCGGCCCATTAATACTTGACTATTAAGTACAGGGGCCAGGACAGGGACAGTGCCACCCCAGGCCTGGACAGCACAATGCCAGGTAGTGCTTCTGCTGCGCTGTGCCTGATTCACAGGCCTGATGGCTTCTCCAGGAGTCCCATCCTGAAGGCAGGAGCTAGTCTATTTCAGGCAAGTTCTTCCTGTTTTCCAGCAGTCCCTGACTTACTTGGCTCCCCTCCCTCCTTCCTTACATTCCAGGCACAGATCTGTTTACACAACTGTACTTGATCTGAGAGAACAGTAGATGCCGGAAAAGGAAGCGTGAGCTCCCACAGCTCCCCTGCACCCCTGCCTTCTTCCTCGCCCACCCTCCCCTTCCCACTCTTTCCCCTCTCCCCTTCCTCCTCCCCTTACTCACCGTTCATAAAATCTTTGGATCAGCCACACAATCACCTTCTGCAGCTTGAATCAAGATCTCCGGTCTCAGAGGAGACACCGCTGCACCCTCTGCTGACCTAGAAAATCTCCCCATCCTTCCTGTACATGGCGTGTCTATTTTTAAAAGCCAGGAATAATTTTCTATTCCAGAATTTTCAACTGCAGTTTTAAAAATCTACCTAAAATGACATGGATGGATCTCAAAGTATCATGTTTTATATGAAAGAAACCAGACGTTCAAAAGTACACTGTATGTTCTATTTTATATGAAGTTCAAGAACAGGCAAAAAGAAGCCATGGTGAGAGAGGTCGGAACCGTGGTTAAACCTGGAGTGTGGGGTATTGGCTGGAAGAAACACAATGGCACATTCTGGATGTAGGAAATGTTTCATACCTTGATCAGGGTTGTGGTTACATGAGGGGTGTGTGTGTGTGTGTGTGTGTGTGTGTGTGTGTGTGTGTGTGTGTGTGTGTATGTGTGCCTAAAAAGTCATCAAGCTTCACACTACATTGTGCACTTTATATCAATTATATCTCAAAGAAGAGAAGTACAGGAGAAAGTTTCCCTGAAGTGAATGGACTAAACTGTGAACACTGAGCGCAAAATAATAGATAGAAATCCCCTAGAGCCCTTCATTGAACAGAAGCCCAGAGAGGCTAAATGGCTTGCCTGCAAACACATAGCCAGTTAGGGCCAGACTCTGATAAGAGGCAACAGAATATGCTGCTTAGTTCCCTATGGCTGGGATAATTTCCTCTATCTAGGTAGTTTTCTTGTTTTCAAAGGGAGGTTTTAAGATATTTTCTTATTGGAAGGGGTTGATCAGATTACAGCACCTGGACCCATCTAATTCCACGAGATGTAGGTCAGAGTACGCTAAACACCTCATTCTACAATCCGTGGATGTCCACACCCTGCCCAAGATTGTTGCTAGGAAAATTGGACTGGTGAGGTGTGCCCGGATTTACTCCTTCTCCTGCTCATATACTATAAGGTCCCAAATCTCTGTTCTTCCCAGACAAAAAATATGTATCTATATTTAAAACTTCTTCCTTGATTTCCACATGGAGTCACAGAGCGGATATTTATCATGCATTTTAATCCAGGCTTCCTAGATTTGAGATCTCGAACACCTGGGAGTCTCCGTGGAACTGGTTTGCCGTGCCAGCCTCTCTTGCCTCCAGAGCTCAGGCAAATCTCCCAGGGACAGAGAGATGAACTCACCGGAGACCCTGAATCAGGGCTAGTGACACTGGTGAAGGTGGTGGCAGCTACACACTGATTTCAGAGAGAGCAGTGGCAGGGCCTTAGGCAAGGTGGCCTATTTCCAGCCATAAAGTTTATCTCATCAACTGGCTCTGGACGTCTTGGGTAACTCGGCTGGTTAACCCTAAGGGGAGTGAGGTATGGAGGGCATGGGTGTTGATGGGAGACCAGGCAGCCACAGAGGTGGCCTTGGAGGCCCACCTCCAAGGAGATGATGGTGCATACTGAGGCATCTATGCTAGAAATGACCACAGTGTGGGTTCCACCGGGCCCATTCTGGGGTGATCTGGGCATGACCCTTTACCATAAAGTCTCCAGCCCAGTTCTCTGGTCCCCAGGAGTTCTTCAATCCAGCTAATATCCTTTACCAAATGCATTTGCTCCTCAACTAGCCAGAACAGGTTTCTGTTGCTTACAGCTTGGAACCTGGCAGGATGATGGTAATTCTGAATGTAATAAACCCTGCCGAAAATTTGGAGGAAACCGGATTGCTTATATCACGTCAATGCAGACAAGCAAGTTTCCATCGAACCTGAGATGTCCATGTCCTCAAACCCCTTTGGAAGCTCCACCAGGCACTTCTCCCCCATCATGCACCCTCGCCCTGCCCTGAAAAGGCCCCAGGCTCACCAGATCAGGCCAGCTCCTTTCACTGTTTCCTGCCTTTCAGAAGCAAAGCAAAATTTCTCTCATTTTCTCCAGCCAGAGTGCCTGGGCCACCTCTGGGGCTGCCTGGTCTCCCGTCAACACCTATGCCCTCTGTACCTCACCTTCCCTTAACAGTTAACCAGGAGAGTTGGTTCTCCAAGAAGGCTGGAGCCAGCTAGTGAGATAATAACTCTTATGACAGGAAATCGGTCACAGAGGTGTGAGCAGAGGTGTGGCTATATGGTGGTATGCCTTCTGTCCTCTTGTGTGGCAAGCCTAGAGGCCAAGTGACGATGGAGGTGCAACAGATGGTAGGAGCCAAGGTCCAAGTCACACCTTTAAGGACAGCCATGACTCCTCTTTTGACCAGGACAGACAAGGGAAAAACCTTTCACTGTGTTGGAGAGATTCGGACGTTGAAGGTGGCCATGTTTAGCCTTCCTGGGTAGTACGCTAAATAAAGAAACGCTAGTCACATCCAGTGACCCATGGGGGCATATACCTTGGGTGCTGAAACACTGAAAACGTATTTTCTTTTTTAAAAAGTGTTTGTTTATTTATTTATTTTTATTTTAATAAGATTCAGGAGTACAAGTGCAGTTTTGTTACACGAATATATTGCGTGATGCTGAGGTTTGAACTTCTAGTGTACTCATCACCCAAACAGTGAACACTGTACTCCATAGGTAATTTTTAAACTCTCACCCCCCTGACCCTCCCCACTTTTAGACTCTCCAGTGCCTATTACTCCACTCTGTGTATCCATGTGTACCATTGTTTTGTTCCAACTTATAAGTGAGAACATGCAGTATTTGATTTTGTGTCTCTGAGTTATTTCACTTAGGGTAATGGCCTTCAGCTCCATCCATGTTGCTGCAAAAGACATGATTTCATTCTTTTTATGGTTACGTAGTATATTCCATGGTGTATATATACCACATTTTTTCTTTCTTTCTTTTTTTTTTTTTTTTTTTGAGATGTTATCTCGCTCTGTTGCCCAGGCTAGAGTGCAATGGTGAGGTCTCAGTTCACTGCAACCTCTGTCTCCTGGGTTCAAGTGATCCTCTTGTCTCAACCTCCTGAGTAGCTGGGACTACAGGCATGTGCCACCACACCTGGCTAATTTTTGTATTTTTGGTAGAGACGGGGTTTCACTATGTTGGCCAGTCTGATCTTGAACTCCTGATCTCAGGTGATCCACCCACCTTGGCCTCCCAAAGTGCCGGGATTATAGGTGTGAGCCATCGCGCATGGCCTATACCACATTTTCTTAATGCGGTCATCCATTGTGGGACACTTAGGTTGGTACCATGGTTTGCTGTTGTGAATAGTACTGTGATAAGTATACGATTGCAGGTGTCTTTTTCATATAATGATTTATGTTCCTCTGGGCAAATACTGAGTAGTGGTATTGCTGGATTGAATGGTAGTTCTATTTTTAGTTCTTTGGGGAATCTCCATAGTGTGAAAAACGTATTTTCTCATATAAAAACAGGGTCCCCGTGGCCAGGTATGAGAAGTATGCTGGTGACATGGGAGATCAGAGTGGGGCAGCGCTGAAGGATGCTCCTTCGATGCCCAGCAGCCACGTGCCTCTTCCATTTCCCATGGCCTCTGCTCTTTGGCAGGTCTCTGTGTCAGTCACTTCCAACTTGGTGTAACTTTTAAAAATGTGTTGTGAGTCCTTAGGTCTTGCATTTCATCCTTATCTCTCTTCAGGGAATTAAAGTACTTGGCTTTGGGATTATGGGTTTCAGAAAGGAATTGAGGGGAGGTCCTTTGAGGAATACAGCATCTTTTCTGCCTCGACAACACTCAGATGACCCATGTATGGTAAGTTGACTGTGGCTGTGAACCCATCACAATGTACACAGGAATGAGACCGATTCCTAAACCAATGATTTTTGTGGAACTTGGGAGTTCATTTCACCCAGCCTCTCTTCCTTCCAGGATGGGATTCCCCTCCCAGTGTGCTGGTAGTCACAATTTGAGGCCGAGTTAGGTCATCTTGCAATGCAGAGGACCTTTTCACACCCAGGGTGACCTCTCCCACCGCTGGACAATGGTAATTTGGAAATTTCTCCTAGTTTTATCCCCAAGCCCAACCTTCTTTAACTCACTGACATAGTTCTACTATCATAAAACATTAGAGCCCCACCTGTCGCCCACTTAACCACATCCTTCTGTGTCCTAATCGCCTTTCTATTTCATGTCTGTTTCCAACCTTTCTTTTCTCGTTACTCTGATTTTACTATCTAGCTCCTGGAATTTCATTTGGTCTTGTTGGGTCATATGAATCTTTGTAAGTTGCTGTCGATCCTTTTTGAAATAAAACAGGTTAAAGGAAAAGAAAAAGAAAGGAAATGCCCCCATGAGATACACAGAATAAGTCAAAGCTTTTTTTTCACATCAACCTGTCAAATATTTGAAGGCAGCTGGCCAATATCCCATTGGGCCTCCTCTCCTAAAGACACACATTGTGAATGTGTTCAGTCCTACCACACATTAGAAGGTTTCCAGATTCTTCTCCATCGCAGGTTGGCCTCCTCCAGGGCTTCTCTGGTTAGCTAACGAGCTCCATTAAAATTCCTGGTGGGACTGAGGCCTGCTGAGACCTCATGTGAGGGGACATGGGCAGTCCTGGTATTTCCTGCATGCCTGACCTTGTGCATCTGATCCCAGGCTTCAGAGTGGCGACAGCTTCACCACCACCTGCTGCTGCAATGTACTTAAGTCCTTGCAGAAACTTGTGTCCGCAGCTCTTTTTCTGACTACACAGGAATATTTCCTTTATTATCTTAAAGCAGTTTCTCAAACATTTGAAACCAATAGTCCCCTTTTCACATACCTAAAATTCTTATGCCTCCTTTTAATGTTATTTTAAGTTTCCAAGAGGTGTTTTTTTCGATACAAAGTTATAATATTGTACATCCTCCTATGCATCCTCCCTCCATCTGCAGGGTGTCGCCTCCTCTGAGAAGCACTAGAGTCATATCTTCATCTTTCTGACCAAATGTGCCATCATCCTGCTGGATCACCCACCTTCACTAGGGCTCTAAAGAGCTTTTGGTTGGTTCCAAAAATAAAAACATTCCCAAGGATGAATATTTGTTAATACTGGGAATTACCCTCCAAAATACCAGGCAGAGTCTAAACTCAATGTCCCAAAAGCAGTGGACTGGAATAAATGCTCAGGCTCTCAGAGCATCTATCTGAAGGGGATCACACTCATTTATCAGGAAGAAAAAAAAAAAGTCAACCACATTATTACTTTCTAGTCACATTTTTTTATTCAGGCCCACACATGAGATCTTCTCCAGGGCAGAATTCTGCAAGGGAAAAGAGGTGACACCTCTGTGAACAAGAAAATGCTTTTCCCTGGTGCCTAGGGGGACATATGCTCAGTATTTCTAATTTCTGAAATTCAAAGCAGTGAATAGTGGTTTATCACAAAGTTAAATGCAGGATTTCAAATCTGGTTTAGATCTCATTTGGAGCCAAAGGAGGTTGAGAAAGAAAGAAAACAAGAAAGGAGGAGAGAGGGAAGCAGAGAGAGAGAAAGACAGAGAAAGAGGCAGAGAGGGACAGCAAACGGGGAGAGAGAAACAGAAAGGAGAAAGAGATGAAGACATAGAAGGGGAGAGAGAGAAGGAGAAAGACAGAGACAGAGGAAAGAGAGACAGAGAGACAGACAGAGACAGAGAAGAGAAAGAGATGAAGACATAGAAGGGGAGAGAGAGAAGGAGAAAGACAGAGAGAGGAAAGAGAGACAGAGAGAGACAGACAGAGACAGACAGAGAGGGAGAGAGAGAACATAATTGAAAAAGTAAGAAAGATCTCTCCCACCACAGTGTCTGTACTAACACCCCAAATTCAGCCCACATCCCAGAAAAAGACAAACAATAAGGAAAGGGAAGGATGCCTTTAGAAATAGAACATCAGGTCAGAAGAACTTAGTGAAGGACCCTTATGAGCTAAATTAGGGTTCCATGAGCCAACCTTCACCATAGGTCCCTGTTGACTTCACATCCTCAGTCAAGGCACCTGCTAGATGCTCCCGGGGTCCCTGATTTCACAGGCCCCAAGGCCCTGCCTGAGGGACAGAACAGCCCAGGGTGGGGAATGAGGCAATCGAAACCAGGGAACTCCTTGAGCTGCTGGTGTAGGCGGAGAGCAGAAGGGAGAACACATCTCCTCACACACTTCTTACGTCTACCTTTTACCTTGCAGGAAAACGTCAAACGTCTTATTTATTCTAGCCAGGAATGCAAGGCAGATTTCACATTTTGGAAAGGAAAGAGCAACCTCATATTCATTTAAAATCATAATTTAAATCATACTTCTCCCCTCCCCCTTCTACTCCCCAACTTTGGGCTAGCTGAAGCTGGTTTTAGGGCATTCCATTCCAAGTCTGCATTCACAGATTTGCAACTTGAGTGAACTGAGCTGGGTAAAAAAATAACCCAACTTCGGATGAGGACACCCGTGGGTGCTGCCTTGTCCTCATTCCTCAAGGGGAAGAGTGTGCAGCAAGAATGCTTGTGACCGCTCAGACGCTAGCTCAGGCCACGAAGTCTTCCAGTCCTGATGATGGCGCCATTTTTCTTTCAAGACCAATTGCTAAGTCCCGCAGGATTTCAGGCTTCATCAGAGATATGAAGAGTGAGCAAAAACCTTCCCGATACCAGTTCCCAGGTCTAGGGAAAACACTCACACTTCCTCTGGGAGGTTTCCTGGCTCCTCTGATGTGGTTACAAGAAACAAACTGATAGTAGTTAACCAATGTGATAGCAGAAATCCACGGCAGGCAGAATAATGGCCCCAAAGATGTCCACATCCTAATCTCTAGAACCTGTGAATATATTAGGTTACATGTCAAAGGGCTATCAAGGTTGCAGATGGAATTCAGACAGCTAATCAACTGACTGTCTTGGATACGCAGGTGGGCCCATTGTAGTTGCAAGGGTCTTTATAAGTGGAAAAGGGAGGCAGAAGAGAGAGAACCAGGGAAATGCAGCATGAAGAGGACTCAGCCTGACCTTGCTGGCTCTGAAGGTGGAGGAAGGGGCCACAGCCAAGGAATGCAGGTGGCCTCTAGAAGCCGGAAGAGGCGAGGAAACAGATCATCACCTGGAAGGAAGACAGCACTGCCAACACCGTGATTGTAACCTAGTGATTAAATCATAAACCAGTAAAATTTGGGGGGTGAGATAGGCTCAGAGTGCAAGGGATAAAGGACAGGAATGACTATCACTTTTTATGTGTTTTGACTTTTGTTTTTTCTTTTGAGACAAGCTCTTGCTCTGTTGCCCAGGTGGAGTGCAGTGGTACACTCACAGCTCACTGCAGCCTCAGTCTCCTGGGCTCAAGCAATCCATTCCTCACACCTCAGCCTCCCGAGTAGCTGGGACTATAGGTGTGCACCACCATGCCAGGCTAATTTTTGTATTTTTTTAGAGATGGGGTTGTGCCATGTTGCCAGGTCTGGTCTCAAATCCCTGAGCTCAAGCAATCTTCCTGACATGGCCTCCTGAAATGCTGGGATTACAGGCGTGAGCCACTGTGCCTGGCCAGTTTCGACTTTTGAATTATGTGTTTTACATATTCAAAAATAAAATTAAATCAAAAAGTTTTTTAGAAGGACCCTAAACTTGGATAAACACAACAGAATGATCATATTATCTACTAAACTGGTAACATAAGTACATAGAAAAAAAGAATTAAGTAACTTAAAAGCAGAGCTCCAAGCACACACATTGAGTGGGACTTATTCTAAGGGTAAAAAGAGCTGCAAAGAAATCTTGATCTTAAGAGTTTTGTTGTCAGTACCGGTATTGATATTGTGATTCTGGAATATTTTGAGTTATGTCCTAGAATAAAGCAATGAGTAAGGAAGAAGAGAGATACAAATATGGTGTGGAGGATATTGAGGAAGAACTAGGCAGTGTATTTGTTTTAAATTGTCTTTTGAATTGAAGGTATCAGTATAAATCCAGGATTCCAAAAATACATTCCTTAGCTTTCTCCACTGAAAGGGAGACACATTGAGGCCCTCATAGCAATGAGCACATATAGGCTGCAGATCTTGGTTTCTTTCACCCGGATCTAAGTATCACTCTCTATCAAAAGGAGCCAGGATTCCTTGGTAAATAGCTAATTTGGGTGTTGAGCAGGAAAAATATAAGGTGAACCTGGAAGTACTCAAAGACCATGGTGACCGCTAAAAAGCAGTCCAGCTAGGAACCAAACCCAGGTCTTCAAATGTCAAACCCAGCAATTATTTCTACTTCACTGCCCTGTATTTCCCACCATGAAATCTGCTCCCTACTTTACAGAGTCTATGTTTTGGTATCACTTTTAAATATTACAATATTTAAATTTTAAATATTAAATATTATCTTTCTCATTTTAGTGGTATCTTTCTCATATTAAAGGAGAAGAAATCTTCTTCCTTTAATAGAAATAAAGCTTTTGAAAAGCCAATCGCCAGCCTACCTGAGCATACAGGATTAGGGTCTGAACTTTTTTATGTTCTTGAGCAGCGTGCCCCATCCTTTTTGGCACCAGGGACCAGTTTCATGGAAGACAATTTTTCCACGGACAGGGATTAGGGGGAGTATAAGGGTGGGAAGGGTGGTTTTGGGATGAAACTGTTCCACCTCAGATCATCAGGCATTAGATTCTCATAAGGAGTGTGCAACCTAGATCCCTCACATGTGCAGCTCACAATAGGGTTCGTGCTCCTTCGAGAACTAATGCTTGGCTGATCTGACAGGAGGCACGGCTCAGGCAGTAATGCTCGCTCACTCACCTGCCACTCACCTCTTGCTGTGCAGCCTGGTTCCTAACAGGCCACAAACTGGTGCCAGTCTGCAGCCTGGGGGTTGGGGACTCCTGTTCTTGAGCTCCAAAGCATGCCTGCTAAAACCCTGCTCTGAACATCCAGACCCAGCCTAGGGTAAGGAGATAACTCAGGGAGATGGATCCTTCTGCAGCGTTGCCTCCTGGTTGAGGGTGGTTATTTTTGCTCTGCGTTAGTTACCTTGGTTCTTTATCTGCAGAAGGAGCAAATGGGAAAAAAGGGGAAAGAGCATGATACTTTTTTAAATAAATTGAATATTGACCCTGGCTAACAAAGATTTTGGCAGCACAGATTGAAATGCATTCCTGAAACAGTCTGGAAGATCTCCTTAATATGCATCAAGTGCACCAAATTCAAAAGCTATTACCTCCTACATTTTCCTTCCAGCCACAGGAGGCCCCGCCCTTCGTAAAACAAACAGTTGTCAGGGGGCCGATTCTCCAGTACGGTCACTGTGCAGTGCTTCAACATTTGTTATCACCACACCATTAATTTCCACACACATCTGCTTGAGGATTTCTTCCTGCCCCCGATGGCATGTTCATCTCCATCTAATTCACATTTTATTGCCCTTGTCTTGCCCCTAGCAAGCGTTATCAAGTGCTATAAGCATTCCAGAGCTGTGCCAGGTGGCCGGGAGGCCCTCAGCCCCGTTCCCCGTGGTTTGAGTCTGCACTTACAGCTTTAATTTCCAGTCAGCTGTAACTCAGGACCACAAATGGCCAAATTGAAACGGCTCACTCACTTCCAAAAAGCATCTCACCAGTAGCTCCTAATTACAGAGCCCGAGTGCAAACAACCCTGCCTCGCTTGGAAGAGAAGTGAGGTCTCCTTCTCTCTGCTTATTTCGGATACCCTGGGTCACTGAACAACTAAATCTACACCGGAGGATGGCTGCTCCCATTTCCCAGGGGGCCTGGCAGAGGTCCCAAAAGGCAATTTCCCAGCCATGCCTCGTGTGGAGGTCCTGAGAAACTTTGGCTGAGATCAAGCCCCGCCTGGGCTGCTGCAATATTTTCCAGCCAGTTCCTCTCAAAAGTGAGAAGTGCGCAGACCATCTTAAAGGGAAAAAAAAGCTGTGCACAAATTAAGAATACAACTCAAAGGATCCTTTTTAAATAGCATTGCAAAAACAAACAAACAAAAAACCCCTAAAATCTTATTCCATGCAAATGCCCTTTAACTGCATTAGCACTGCAAGAGTTCTGTCTATATAACTGGTATAATTTAGAATGTGCCTGCAGCCCTGGTGCAGTTTGGGAATGAATCTATGCCTTATTTTTAGAACTGCTCTGCAAGGAGTTATAAAAGGATTCACACTCATACCTTCTTATTGCACCAGGCAGACCCGCCTCCTCTCGATTCTAACAATACCTCACCTAAAACCTGCTGTCCAGCATTTCTTTTGACCCTCACAACCATCCCTGAGGCTGGCAGGACTCCTCTAGAGTTTTCAGAAGTGAGAGAAGTCACTGGCCCAGGGTCACAGGAGTAATAGCCACAAGGTTGGACCCTACGCATTGCTGTTTTGGCAGGGCAAAAAGAATCCAACGGCAGTAATATCTTATGGTTCAGCCTAATGGAAGCTGGCCCAGAGCCTGGGATTTCTGACTCCCCATGGAATGTTTTTCTGTTAAGCTGAGATACTTCTAAAACAAAGTTAGGTTTGTTAAGTAACTCATGGGATATCTCTGTAATGAATTACTAGGTACCCATTAAAGTCGGGATTTAAAAGGATGTGGGAAATAAGTTTCCTTCATTATATTTTTAGAAAAAAACAAAACTAGGATTATACAGTTTTTACTTCTTTAATTTTTTTATTCACATACCTTCTATCAAATGGAAGTATAAGATAGATTGAGAGAAGTCTAGCTTCACCCTTGCTCTCTCCATCTTCCCCTCCTTCCTCTTAAAGATAAGGATGCTATTCATTATATAATTGATCCTTCTGTGATATAAATATATATATATATATATTTATATCCCCTCTTTCTTAGACAAATGGCAACATATTATATTTACCTTTCTATATTTTCTTTTTTTCTTTTTTTGAGATAGAGTCTCATTCATTCTTTTTTGCCCAGGATAGAGGGGTGTAGTGGTGCAGTCTCAGCTCACTGCACCTTCTGCCCCCAGGCTTAAGCTATTTTCCTGCCTCAGCCTCTGGAGTAGCTGGAATTACAGCCATATGCCACCACGCTCGGCTAAATTTTGTATTTTTAGTAGAGACAGGGTTTTGCCATGTTGGCCAGGCTGGTCTTGAACACCTGACCTCAAGCGATCCACCTGCCTCGGCCTCCAAAAATGGTGGGATTACAGGCATGAGCCACTGCACCCGGCCTGTATTTACTTTTCTCTACCTGCTTCTTTCAATTAACAATGTATCCTGGAGAACCCGGCATAGTCGGATCTAGAGATCTTCCTACTTTGTTTTGAAAGCTGCACAGAATTCCGCCTGTCTCCCACTGGTGGACATTTGGGGCCATCACAAATAATGCTGCTGTGAATACTCCTTTGCATATGTCTTTTGTGGGGTCTTGCCTTTTTTTTGAGAGAGAGAGAGTTTCGCTCTGTCACCTGGGCTGGAGTGCAGTGGTGCGATCTCGGCTCACTGCAAGCTCCGCCTCCCGGATTCACGCCACTCTCCTGCCTCAGCCTCCCAAGTAGCTGGGACTACAGGTACCCGCCACCACGCCCGGCTAATTTTTTGTATTTTTAGTAGAGACAGGGTTTCACCGTGTTAGCCATAATGGCCTCAATCTCCTGACCTCGTAATCTGCCTCATCCTCCCAAAGGGCTGGTATTACAGGCTCAAGCGCCCAGGATCTTGCCAATTTTTAAATAGATTCCTGGAAAGAACATTGCAAAAACAAAAGGTGAATGCATAGAGAATTTTATTAGCCACTGTAAAAGCCTCCTTTCACTTTCATAAGCTCCTGTTTCTCCAAGCCCACCCTCACAGTGTGCTACTCAACTCTGCGATTTGGTTAATCTGATAGTGAGACTTGGTAACTCAGGATAGTTTTTATTTGCATTTCTCCTCTCTGGCCCACTTTTCTATAGGATTGTTGGTCTTCTCTATTTTCAGAAGTTTTTTCTTTAGTAGAGCTATTGATCCTTTTAGGTGTGAGTTGCTGATATTTACTGCCAGTGTGCCATTTGTCTTTTTTCTTTGCTTGAGGTGTTTCTTGTCATACGGATTTTCTCTTTTAAAAATGGTATATAATCAAATACATAAATATTTTCCTATATTGCTTCTAGATTTTGAGTCATAGGTCAAAAGATCTCCCCTCTCCCAGGTGATGGAAGATAAGTTAACTTCAAAGGGAGTGAGACAGACAAGAGGAGCGCCGGAGCCAGACGGTGGGAGGAAGGACGTGGTGACTCCAGGGACACGGGGAGTGGGCTCCACAGGTAGTGGCTAAATAACAAGATGCCCAGCCTGGAGAGAGGCTCATGGGTGAGCCAGGGCAGGTGATCAGGTGTCAAAGGAAGTCCTGTAGGGACCCTGAGGGGGCTGAGATGAGACTAAAGACGGCCCCCAAGAAAAACGCACACTCATTCACAGGAAGCAGAGACAGCCCCAGGTTACACCAGGGCAGCCTCATGGCTGCTTACACCTCTCCCCAGAACAAAAAGTGGAAGAACAAAGCCCACTCCCCACTCCTTGCCCTGAGTTTTGGAGACATAGGTCAGACCTGTGATAGGGGAGGAGAGTTTTGAAACAGATATGAGATTGAGGTGCTACCTTGAACTAAATTTTTGTAACAGGAAGTGACCCTCAAATTATAGAATCTGCCCAAGGTGTTATGAATGGAGGCGTGACCCAGTTGGAGAAAGAGGTTGGATGTCACGTAACTCAGGGCAGTGATTGGAAAGCTCAAAGTCATTTTATGATTGTGTTCTGGTTGCACACACTTCATCTTATTTAATCTGTAAAATAAGGTAGATATTATTGTCAAAATTTTATACTGGAGAAACTGAGGCTCAAAGAGTTAAGTGGCTTTCCCAAGTTCCTCTCCTAGTGAAGGTGTAACTCGAATTACTAACCAGTGGTCTTTGATTCCAAAGCCCATGCTGATGTCACTTCACAGTGTTTTCCCAACATGTGGCCCCAGCTGGCATATTGAACCTGTTCTACAAATTTTACTTCCAATGGTCCTCTGTTGAATAATTATGGTTAAATTCAAGAACATTAAAAATTAGCCAGTGTGGTGATGTGCACCTGTAATCCCAGCAACTCAGGAGGCAGGAGAATTGCTTGAACCTGAGAGATGGAGGTTGTAGTGAGCCGAGATTGCACCATTGCGCTCCAGCCTGGGCAACAAGAGTGAAACTGTGTCTCCAAAAAAAAAAAAGTAAAAAGAACAGTATCATCTCAAATGGATTATTGGAAAAGAGATACTGTATACTCAACAGTAACTCTCCACAAATATAGAACAGGCTTATGCCGTGATCTGAAAAATCAAAGTGGGGTATTTCTTCTCTGCTTTTAAAGAATAAAGCAAATGTAAAAATAATTTCCTTGTAGTTCCACAATATAAAACCTAATTTGGAAAGGTCTGCCCCAGAGTTTGTCTATCAGGAAAAATAAGTAGCTAATGCCTGTGGAAAGTATGACATGGGCAGGTACATATCTTCACATCTGGAAACATAATTAGATTAGTCTCTTAATGTCTGACCACCAGATATAGTTCCCAGAGCTAAAACAATTACACCATAGAATGCATGCCTTAATCCAAAGCGCCATATCTTCAACTGAGCCACAAAGTCACCACCTCAGAGGAGACAGAAAAACACAGAACATAAATGTCTGAGTGTACAGATGTTCCTCACCTGACGATGACGGGTCTACGTCCCACCCAATAAGCCTATTGTAAGTGGAAAGTATTCAGTTGAAAAAGCACTTTATACACCTATCTTACTGAACATCATAGCTCAGCCTAGCCTACCCTCAACATGCTCAGAACACATACGTTAGCCTACAGCTGGGCAAACTCAGCTAACACAAAGCCTGTTTTATAGTAAAGTGTTGAATATCTCATGTAAAAGTA
Organism: Macaca thibetana thibetana; assembly: GCF_024542745.1. Classification (NCBI taxonomy): domain Eukaryota; kingdom Metazoa; phylum Chordata; class Mammalia; order Primates; family Cercopithecidae; genus Macaca; species Macaca thibetana. The sequence goes on along the minus strand of NC_065590.1, from coordinate 9,776,100 downwards.
TTGTACCACATGTCACTAGCCCAGGACGGGATCAAAATTCAAAATCCAAACAAAGTAAGGTTTCTACTGAATGCATATTGCTCTTGCACCATTGTTGGTGCAGACATTCTGCAAACAGCCCAATATCTCAGTCAGCAAGTACCTTTTGTGTGCCTTTGGGTACTGAGCATGGTGCTAAGTACTGACAGGGACCAAAAGAGACAATGATACAGTAAATTACATTAGGGACTTTAAAGCAAGTTATGATATAATGACGACACAGAAGTTAGGGATGAAACCCTTACATGTGAAATAGAGACAAGCTAGTCAGAGTGAGAGAGCGTATGCTGGAAGTGGAGTGCCTTAAAGTAAGGACACAACCTTTTCTCCTTCCTGCTGGTTCAGATATGTATGTGATGGTAAGAGCTGAATTAACTACCTTGGACCCAGAGTGAACTCTATTCTCTTTTTTTTTTTTTTTTTTTTTTTTTTTGAGACGGAGTCTCACTCTGTCGCCCAGGCTGGAGTGCAGTGGCCGGATCGCAGCTCACTGCAAGCTCCGCCTCCCGGGTTTATACCATTCTCCTGCCTCAGCCTCCCGAGTAGCTGGGACTACAGGCACCCGCCATCTCGCCAGGCTAGTTTTTTTGTATTTTTTAGTAGAGATGGGGTTTCACCATGTTAGCCAGGATGGTCTTGATCTCCCGACCTCGTGATCCGCCCATCTCGGCCTCCCTAAGTGCTGGGATTACAGGCTTGAGCCACTGTGCCTGGCCGTGAACTCTATTTTGAGCATGGCAGGGCCACCCAACCAGCCCTGGCCTGCCTACCTCCTCACAAATATGTGAAAGAGAAATAAACTTCTAACTTGTTTAACACACTGCATTTTGGGGAGTCCTTATTCTAGCAAGCTGAACTATCCTAATTAATACAGGTGCTCAATGGGGAGAGGAAGAGGGGTACATTAGTAACAAAAAAGGCCTTGTCCTGGAAAAGGTTAGTGTCCAGTGGAAGTAATAGAATTGTGAGCAAATAAGAAAATAGAATTGTGAGCAAATAAGAACATTTGAAAGATACTATAATAGAACCATGATGTGTGTTTGGTGACCCATTTTAGCCATTTGGCATTTGCTTCTCTACTTGACAAGCCCGGATAGAAACCAAGGTCCCACATGGCTCGGTCTCATCTGAGCATTAGATTTAAAGAAACACTTTGGGCCTGGCATATATTAAAAGTAATTTCAGCCCTCCCTTGCCTCCTCAAAAAAAAAAAATATTTTAAATGACCCAACTTATTCTGCACAACAGCAATTTTATAAATTTCCTTTCTTCTCCAGTTTTCCTGCCCCCTGAAGCTGCCCCAGGATTTCTCATTCCATAAGTCTTTCACTGTAACGTCCTATGAGCGGCACTCTCAGAAACTAGGCCTAGTGGATTCTCTTTCCTCCTCCTTCTGTGTCTCATGGTCCTGACTGTGGTTGGTACTGAGACTTGCTCTTCTCTAATCGAACTGTGTCAGGCAGCTTTGGATGGTAAGAAGTTCTGGAAGAACCAATAGGATAATTTCTTATAGGCAAGATTCTCTACTTCTTTACACTAGCTTTTGAGAATCTGTAGATAATTTTCAGAGGAGACTCTTAAGGTATTTATACTCTAAAGGGAAGTCAACACGTACAGAAGCCTTTTTAAGGTTAACAATTAAAACATCGTGATCATGTATTGGAAAAGAGAGCACTCGTGGAGGACAGGGACCTGTGCTCATGAGGACTGAGTGAGCAGAGCTTACTCCTGGGACTGCAACGGTCAAAGTCACAGCACAGTCACTCTTGGCCTATGAGGCTCTGTTTACTCTAAGTCTGTCCTACTTGATAGGTGGTCACTGTTGGATACCTCTGCCTTGACCCAACTGCCCAGTCATTAGCCAAATGACCCAGTGTATTTAACACTGATTGGCCAGAATCAAACACTGTCTCTTTAGCGACATTGAAAATGGCCTCGCTAATCCGTGCTTCCGTGTTCATTGCAGCGTTATTCACAATGGTCAAGAATGGAAACAACCTAAGAGTCCATTGACAGGTGTATGAGTAAAGAAATTGTGATTAGATATATAATAATACCACATACATATGCACTATATATGTGTGTGTATACACACACACACACACCACACACACACAATGGAATACTAAGGAGATCCTGCCATCTGTTGCAACATGGATGAACCTGGAGGACCTTATGCTAAGTGAAACAAGCCAGGCACAGGAAGAAAAATACTGCATGAGCTCACTTATACGTGGAATCTATAAAAGTTGAAAGCACAGAAGCGGAGAGTGGAAGGGTGCTACCAGGAGCCAGGGGGTGAGGGGAAATAGGGAGGTATTGGTCACAGGGTGCAAACTTGCAGTTATGAATGATTCTGGAGACCTAATGTATAGCAGGGTGACCATAGTTAACAATCATATATTGAATACCAGGAATATGCTAAGAGAATAGATCTCAAGTATTCTTGTTGCCAGAAAGGGGTCCACATCTAGACCCCAAGAGAGGGTTCTTGGGCCTCACACTTGAAAGAATTCAGGGCGAGTCCACAAAGTGACAGCAAGTTTATTAAGAAAGTAAAGGAATAAAAGAATAGCTACTCTGGCCGGGCACAGTGGTCCACACCCAGCACTTTGGAAGGCTGAGGTGGGTGGATCACATTTGGCCAGGAGTTTGAGACCAGTCTGGCCAATATGGCAAAACTCCATCTCTACAAAAAATACAAAAATTAGCCAGGTGTAGTGCAGGTGCCTGTAATCCCAGCTACTCAGGAGGCTGAGGCAGGAGAATCACTTCAACCCAAGAGGCAGAGGCTGCAGTGAGCCGAGATCACACCCTGCACTCCAGCCTGGGTGACAGAGCAATGCTCTGTCTCAAAAAAAAAAAAAAGAAGAAGAAGAATGACTACTCCACAAGTAGAGCAGCAGCATGGGCTACTCGCCTAAGTATACTTATGGTTATTTCTGATTATATACCAAACAAGGGGTGGATTATTCATGAATTTTCTGGGAAAGAGGTGGGCAAATCCCAGAACTGAGGGTTCCTCCCCTTTTTAGACCATATAGGGTAACTTCTGGACATTGCCATGGCATTTGTAAACTGTCATGGCACTGGTGGGAGTGTCTTTTAATATGCTAATAAATTAGAATTAGAGTATAATGATCAGTGAGGACAAACAGAGGTCACTCTCATCGCCATCTTGGTTTTGGTGGGTTTTGGCCAGCTTCTTCACTACTTGCTGTTCTATCAGCAAGGTCTTTGTGATCTGTACCTTGTGCCGACCTCCTGTCTCATCCAGTGACTAAGAACACCTAACCTGGGAATGCAGCCCAGTAGGTCTCAGCTTATTTTATCCAGCCCCTACACAAGGTGGAGTTCCTCTCGTTCAAACGCTGCTGACATTCTCACCACACACACAAAAGTAACTATGTGAGATGATACATATTCATTGTGGTAATCATTTCACAATGTATACATACATCAGTTTTTATGGAGATTATTGACAATTTTTATTTGTCAATTACCTCCACAAAGCTGAAAAAAATAATAAAATAATAAACTTTTTTAAAAGAAAAAGAAATGGCCTCCCTAGAGAGCTTCTTATCCTAAGACTACTATTTTCCTTTCTTTAAAATATAATAGTGTAATGCAAGGATGTTCACAACAAATGGTCAAATGAAAAAGCAGATGACAAAACAGGGTATACTTTGGGGTTTAATTATTATAAGACAAACCACACGCACCCCAACACACTGAAGAAAGAAAAGACTAGAACTAGGCCAGGAGAGTTGGCTCACGCCTGTAATCCCAGCACTTTGGGAGGCCAAGGCGGGCAGATCACAAGGTTACGAGATAAAGACCACGGTGAAACCCCATCTCTACTAAAAAATACAAAAAATTAGCCGGGCGTGGTGGCGGGTGCCTGTAGTCCCAGCTACTCGCAGGCTGAGGCAGGAGAATGGTGTGAACCTGGGAGGTAGAGCTTGCAGTGAGCCAAGATTGCGCCACTGCACTCCAGCCTGGGCAACAGAGCAAGACTCCATCTCAAAAAAAAAAAAAAAAAAAAAAAGAAAAAAAGAAAAGACTAGAACTAAAATACTGTGGTTTCCTCTGGGTGGTATGATTATAAACAATTTTTAATTATTTCTTTCTACTTATATACATTCTCCAATTTTTGTGCAATGGATTGTTTTTCCTCCTGATTAATGGTACCATTCCATGATATTATTTCAGTTAGATCAACTTTTGTTCATTTTGCTTTGAAAGAGGAAAAGCATTGGGGACCAACAGATGGGTCTCCATGGAAGTCAGTATGCCACACTTTGCAGGGGACATTGGAAGAGGGAGAAGCCACCTCAGAAATGTTCAGTAAGGATCTGGGGGAACATGTACAAATATTTAACTGAGGGCCTAGAATGAACACATCTACCATTATCTTGTGGGTTCTTTATCTAGGCTTATAGTCATTTTCTCATATGAAATCTTTTAAAAGAAAAATTACATTAAGATAATCGTAAAGATTTCAAGTCATCATGTGTGTGGGCTGTTTATTTTCTCACCTGAAGTGATAATTGCCTCTTTGTGACATCATAATTGCTTGCTGGAGAACTGATTATCATGTCACCAACAGAAGATTAAGCCTTCAAGTAAGGGGAAGCTGCAGGAGCAGATGAGCCCCCAGGAAACCAGGATTCAATTTTCATGCAAATGTCAATGTTAATAAAGGCAAAGGGAGGAAAGGTTGGCCATTTGACTTTCATAGCATGTCTGTTACTCTCACCAAATGGGTTCACAGTATTTTCTATGAGCTGCAAGTGTGCCTTTAATTTTCTCCAACCTAACCCCGACATACTGTCTGCTGATTAATTCCATGATAGAACACACATACATCACACTTCTTTCCTGCTGGGTGGGCCAAGGACAGACTGGTGCTAGATGCGGGTGGGGGACGGGCAAGCAGTGTGAAGCAAGCTTGAGGAAGTCATGAATCTTTGACTCACATTCACTGTTTAAACAGAAAATACAGCCAGTTATATTTAATTGAACTGTTGCCTTTCCTAGATAGAAAGAGAGCTTAAAGTGTTTCCCTGCTGAAAGCAATTTTACTAATTTTATTTATTTATTTTTTTGTATTATGAAGTATACCACCTATTTTCTCCCTCCTTGGTGTTTATTTATTGTTAAAATCATTGCATGGTAAAATCTCAAATAATGAAAGACCCAAGGGGTAGGCTATAGATTATAATTAACAAAATATGCTGGTTAATGGAAGATTAAAATGGAAAGACTCTTGTTTTTATCTTCATCTTGAAAATAAAACCATTTACAAATACAGGTTGGATAGATGGGCTGAGTTAACCGACTTGTTTTTTTTTTTTTTTTTTTTTTTTTTTGCATCTGTCCTTTAGATTAGGCCTAAGGCATTTTTTTCCACTTAAAAGGTCAGACCTTAACAACTGCAGGAAAGGCCTGTGGATTGTGACTATTACCTCACCATGGAAGGAGCGGGATCAAATGACGCTGGCATATGCTAAGCTTTCATTTTTGAGATCGTAGGTTTCCTGTTAATCATATTTTCTTTCCTCAATCCTTTGAGCTGCTTCAGAAGGTAATTTCACTGTTGCCCTTTCTATAACCCCAACTCAAAATAGGCTAGATTCATGATGTGGTAACACACAACTCCAAATCTCAATGGCTTAGCACTAAAAGCTTATTTCTTGCTCCCCCAAAGCCCTTTATCCTCCACAGGCAGCTGTTGACTGTGCGAGTCTTCAGGATCCAGAGTTTTGTCAAACCTGTAGCTCTACCATCTTTATATGAGGAGGCCACCACCGTTCACACCAAACAGAAGGCAAGAGATTGAAGAACTGGGCTCCCTACTGCCATGGCTGGAAAGTGATCCACTCATTCCTCCTGCTCATGTTGCAGGACTTTTCCTTAGTTCAACTAAAGACAGGGTCCTTGTCACACGACCATGAAAAATTAGGCTCGTGGACAATTTGAAGAGTGAGAAAAATGGGATTTATCGGGCAAAAAGGGAAACAGGGACTCTCAGCAGAGCGAGAGTCCTGCTAGTACATGCTTCCTGCCTCACAGATTGAATTCCAGTTTCCACCCAGGAAAAGGAGGGGCCAGGCTCCTCCCGACTGCAAATGGCGGAACTTCTGTGGCTGCACCCCAGTGCACACTACCAGTGTACAGGCTGGTTGGAGTTATTCTGGGAACTCCTTTACACTTGACTGTCTCATTCACATATCTTTGACCAGATGTAGTCATGTGGTCCCAGCCAGCTGCAAGGGACTTGTAGGTGTAGTTTTACATGTTCCCCCCATCAAGGAAGAATATAAAACAGACTTGGTGAACATATAGCACCGTCTCTTTTTTATCAGTCTTTTTAAACACTAAGTGAAAAGAAGTAAATGCCTTTTTATTGAGAGGTGTGGGAGCTTATGAACGGATGCACTCTATGAACAAAGAGCAAGGTGTGGTTTTCAGACTACTGTCTAAAGTCATATGTATGTACCCCAGATCTACACAACCTGTACCTCTGGAGTGGGAGCCCAGGAATCTGCATCTTACTAACCTTTCCGTGTAAGTCTTCTGCATTAAACTTTGAGAAATAAATCAGACGCTCCTGGAAAAAAAGAGTGGGGGCAGAGTTCCACTGCCACAGAGGTTTAAAAACACTCAGTTCTATGTTGCCCATTTGGTTATTCACAACATGCTTTGATATGTAAAAGACTCTGACCAAGAGCCTTTAGAGGGTCTTCGAATCATGGCAGTGTGAAGAGGTCAGCAATCTCTGTCTGTAAGAATGCATATAATACTGCACAAGATTGTCTGAAATAACAACCTTTAATATAATACTGACAAGATTGTCTGAAAAAACCACCTTAGGGTACTAAAAGTCAAACAAAGATGGACAATGAGTGAAGACTCGTTTTTGAGACAGAGTCTCACTCTGTCACCCAGGCTAGAGGGCAGTGGCACAGCCTCAGCTCACTGCAACCTCTGCCTCCTGGGTTTGAGCAATTCTCCTGCCTCAGCGTCCTGAGTAGTTGGGATTACAGGCACATGCCCATGCCCAGCTAATTTTCTGTATTTTAATAGAACCAGGGTTTCACCCATGTTGGCCAGGCTGGTCTCAAAATCCTGACCTCAGATGATTCACCCACCTTGCCCTCCCAAAATGCTGGGATTACAGGGATGAGCCACCCCACCAGGCCTGAAGACACATTCTTAATAAAAGTGCTAGAGTTTGTGTAAAAGTCTGTGGCCTTATTGCCTGGGGCTGCTTCCCTACCCCCTTGTCCATAGCTTTGTTAGCAAAAGTGGTAGTTTGACCATTGTTGTGATGGTTGCAAAAATCAGCAACTTTATTGCCAGAATAAATATTCCTTTTGGGGGCTGGAGTTGGGGTGAAAACTCCCTGTGACTTTGTTGGCAGAGTGATGAACTTGATTGAGAAAGAAGAAGGTGACAAAGACTTTCTCCTTCACCAAACTTTAGTCAGCTCCTCTGTGCCTGATTTAACCCTCATTGTTGGGCCTCCTCCTCATGCCTGCACAGCTCAATTTTAGTGAGAAGCCTACTAAGTCATTTTAGCAAGAATTCCTCACCTCAATATCTGATCACTGTCAATATCTGATCAAATTCCTCATCCTGAGGCAGGAGAATAGGTCTGGAGGCAGGGAACCTAAGACTGTTTCATGCCAACTTCCTAGAACTAAATTGAAAGGAAAACCCCTAACTTTCCAAATTAAGTAACAAAAGGACCAGAGACTATTCCCTTTGACCTTTTCTGTGAGGCAGATGGGAAATTGACTATACGCCACAAATCAGACTGATTGTGGGTGGGGTTTTGGTTTGCAACTTTGTAACTTCACCCTAGCTTCTGATTGGTTGCTTTTTGCAACCAATCAGATGTTTGCAGAGGAGTGTGACCTTTGTAACTTCACTTCAGCCTCTGGTTGGCTGCTTTCTGCAACTGGTCAGACTGATTGCAGGCCACCACTTCACTTACATGTGGTGAGCATGAAGTGGCCAATGGGAAACTTCTAGGGGGTGTTTGGACCCAAGAAGATTCTGTATCCAGGCCCTTGAACCACTGCTCAGGTCTGCTCCCACACTGTGGAGTGTACTTTCATTTTCAATAAATCTCGGCTTTTGTTCTTTTGTTGCTTCATTCTTTCTTTGCTTTGCTGGGTGTTTTGTCCAATTCTTTGTTCAAAATGCCAAGAACCTTGACAAGTTTCAGTCACGACCCTCTGTGACAATCCCATGTCATCTCTTAAGTAATATCTGATCCCTCTGGCCTGCTCTATTAGTCTGTTCTCACACTGCCAATAAAGACATACCCAAGACTGGGTAATTTGTAAAGGAAAGAGGTTTAATTGACTCACAGTTCCACATGGCTTGGGCAGTCTCACAATCATGGTGGAAGCGAAAGAGGAGCAAAGACACATCTTTCATGGCAATAGGCAAAAGAGCATGTGCAAGGGAACTCCCCTTTATAAAACCATCAGATCTTGTGAGACTTATTCACTATCATGAGAACAACATGGGAAAGACCTGCCCTCATGATTCAATTACTTCCCACTGAGTCCCTCTCACAACACATGGGAATTATGAGAGCTACAATTCAAGATGAGATTTGGGTGGGGACACAGCCAAACCATATCATTCCACCCCTGCCCACTCCCAAACTTCATGTCCTCACATTTGAAAACCAGTCATGCCTTCTCAACAGTCCCCCAAAGTCTTAACTGATTTCAGCATTAACTCAAAAGTCCACAATCCAAAGTCTCATCCAAGACAAGCCAAGTCCTTTCCACCTATGAGCCTGAAAAATCAAACAGCAAGTTAGTTACTTCCTAGATATAATGAGGGTATAGACATTGGGTAAATAGACCCATTCCAAATGTGAGAAAGTGGCCAAAATGAAGAGGCTACAGGACCTATGCAAGTCTGAAATCCAGCAGGACAGCCAAATCTTAAAGCTCTGAAATAATCTCATTTGACTTTATGTCTCACATCCAGGTCATGCTGATGCAAGAGTACAGCCTCCCTCCAGGCTGCTTTCATTGGTTGCTGTTGAGTGTCTGAGGCTTTTCTAGGTGCATGGTACAAGCTGTTGGTGAATCTACCATTCTGGGGTCTGGAGGATGGTGGCCCTCTTCTCACAGCTCCACTAGTCAGTGACTCAGTAGGGACTCTGTGTGAGGGCTTCAACCCCATATTTCCCTTCTGCACTGCCCTAGCAAAGGTTCTCCATGAGAGCGCCACCCCTGCAGCAAACTTCTGCCTGGATATCCAGGCATGTCCATACGTCCTCTGAAATCTAGACAGAAGTTCCAAAACCTTAATTCTTGACTTCCATGCACCCATAGGATTAATACCATGTGTAAACTGCCAAGGCTTGGGGCTTGTACCCAATGATGCCACAGCCTGAGCTGTACCTTGTCCCCTTTTAACCATGGCTGGAACAGCTGACACATAGAGGACCAAGTCCTTAGGTGGCACACAGCAGGGAGAACTGGGCCTGACCCATAACACCATTTTTTCCCCCTAGTCCTCTAGACCTGTGATGGGAGGGCTGCCACAAAGGTATCTGACATTCCCTGGAGATATTTTCCCCATTGTCTTGGTGATTAACATTCAATCCTTGTTAGTTGTGGAAATTTCTGTAGCAGGCTTGAATTTCTCCCCAGAAAATGAGATTTTCTTTTCTATTGCATTGTCAGGCTACAAATTTTCCAATTATGTTCTGCTTCCTCTTGAAAACCTTGTTGCTTAGAAATTTTTTTCTGCAAGATACCCTAAATCATCTCTCTCAAGTTCAAAGTTCCACATATCTATAGAGCAGGGGCATAATGCCTCCAGTCTCTTTGCTAAAGCACAGCAAAAAAGACCTTTACTCCAGTTCCAAACAAGTTCCTCTTCTCTGTCTGAGACCACCTCAGTCTGGACCTTATTGTCCATATTGCTGTTAGCATTTTGGGCAAAACCATTGAACAAGTCTCTAGGAAGTCCCAAATTTTCCCACATCTTCCTGTCTTCTTCTAAGCCCTCCAAACTGTTCCAAGCTCTGTCTGTTATCTGGTCCCAAAATCGCTTCCATGTTTTTGGGTATCTTGACAGTAGCACCCCTCTCTACCGGTACCAATTTACTGTATTAATCTGTTCTCATGCTGCTAATAAAGACATACTCAAGATTGAGTAATTTTGGAAAAAAGATTAATGGACTCACAGTTCCACATGGCTGGGGAGGTCGCACAATCATGGCAGAAGCGAAGGAGGAGCAAAGGCACATCTTACCATGGCAACAGGCAAGAGAGTGTGTGCAGGGGAAGGGCCCTTTATAAAACCATCAGATCTTGTGAGACTTATTCAGCATCATGAGAACAGCACAGGAAAGACCCATCCCCATGATTCAATTTCCTCCCACTAGGTCCATCCCACAACAGGTGGGAATTATGGGAGCAGCAATTCAAGATGAGATTTGGGTCGGGACACAGCCAAACCATATCACCTACCTTTAGCAAGAATACTTTTAGGTTAGTTTAGTAAGAATTTTCACTACCCTTAATGTCTCCTATTTGTAATTTTTTCATACACCATATCCCTACAACCTCCTCCTTGGCTAAAAATTCTCACTTGTCTTTGCTGTATTTGGAATTGAGCATACCATATACTGAGGTCTCTTGTCTCATTTTGCAATAGTTCCTGAATAAAATCTGTTTTACTGCTTTGGTTATGTGCAGCTCTGGTTTCTTTTACAAAGGAAAGTCTGCAGTTTCACTAGCCTGAGACTGGGGACCTGATTAAAGCAAGCAATGAGACAACTAGCAATTTAACAAGAAAGTCTTAGAAATAAGAGAGCCACAGAAAAACTAAGATAAGCCCTTCACATGGTACTGGGCAACTGGAAAACTACTCAGCATGGAAGAGAGACTCAAGAGAACTTGACAAAAAGTGAAAGCCTAGGGACACTTGAAATTATGATGCATTCTTCAACCTATACACAGATACCTCAGCAGAGGGTGTAAGCCTTACAGACTCGAAGTGTTTGAGCACCGTCTAAAACATTGGCTTACTGTAGAGCTACGCAGACATGGGACAGCCCTTAGGTAAGGCCAAAAAATATACAGAAGCATAAAAACATTATTAGATTAATATCTGGCACAGCATAGGGGAGACAGACTTCAGAGTTTAAATCCAGGCAATGATAAACAACATCTACCTTAAGAAAAATAAAACAAAATATACAGTTGCTATAATATATTATACAAAAAGTCCAATTTTAGTTTAAAAATTACTGGACTGAAAAAAAAGCCCAAAAATGTGTGACTCATATTCAGGAAGAAAAAATTGTCAAAATGCACTGACTCTGGATAAGCATAGATTTTTGATTCAATAGATAAAGGTTTCAAAGTATCTGTTATAAATATGTTCAAAGAATTAAAGGAAAACATCACAATGACTCAATAGAGAATCTCAGTAGAAATAGAAACTATAAACAAATTAAAAGCTAGTTCTAAAGTTGAAAACAATAACCAAAGTGAAAAAAAAAGAAGACTTAGATGGACTCAACTGCAAATTGCAGATAACAGAATAATAAATAAATAAATTTAAAGATTGATCCATAGAAACTAACCAATAGAAACTACTCTCTGATGAACGGAGAGAAAAAATATTGAAGAATAATAAACAGAGCCTCAGATATCTATAGGAAAACATCAAGTATACTAGGAGAAAAGAGGGAGGAAGAAGCAGAAAAATATTTGAAAAAATAATTATCCAAAATTCACAATTTGATGATAAACATTATAGATTCAAGATGCTCAACAATCCTTAGATAGAAAAAACACAGACAGAGATCCCCAGATAGGCAGATAGTCATATAGTTGTAAGCAAAAGAAAATGAGAAAATGTTGAAAGCAGCAAAAGAAAAGGACTCCTCGCATATAGTTGACCATTAATAAGATTAACAATTGTTTTCTCATCAGAAACAATGAAGGCCAGAAGGCCATGGAATTGCATATCCAACATGCTAAAACTCAGCTGTCAACCAAGAATTCTACATCCAGTGTGATTCTTCCTCAAACATGAAAGTGAAAGTGAGGTGTTCCCAGATGAATAAAAACTGAAATAACTCTTGCTGGTAGACCTGGTCTTTAAGAACTATGAAAGGAAGTTCTTCATAATAAAATAAGTTAGATCTTTACACGTAGGAATGCATAAAGAATACAAGTCATGGTAAATATATGGCCAAATCTAAGACTTTATTTTTTGATTTCTTTGATAATTGTAAGATTATTTAAAGCAATAATTCTAACATTTTATTGCTGAGTTTGCAACATATATAAATTAATCTTTATGATGATTACAGTACAAAAAATAAACAGAGAAAATTGAGTTACACTGGAGGAAAGTTGGTATATATTATTGAAATTAAATCAATGTACCCTGAGAAACATTGTGATACATTGAAGATGCAGTTAAAATTCTAAGAACAATGACTGTAAAGCAATATAGAACCAAAAACATAGCTAAAAATAAAATATTTAAAATGGAACATCTACAAATATTTGTTTAACACAAAAGAAGACAATAAAAAGAAACAGATGCTCTGTACTACCTTTACAACTTTTCTGTAAATTTCAAACTATTCTAACACACATAAAAGTTTACTTTAAAAGAGGAGCAGAGAAACAAAACTGACATGAGATATATGGAGAGTAAACAACAAAATAATAGGGGTAGATCCTATGTCATCATTAAAATGTTTACTGTGAATAGACTAAGCACTCTTATCAAAAGATAAAATTGTCAGAATGAATGAACAATGAAGATCCAATGATATGCTATCTTCAAGAGGCACATTTTATATTTAAATACAGGGTAGGAAAAGGTATACCATGGAAACAGTCATCATCAGAGAGCTGAAATGGCTATATTAATATCAGACAAAATTGAATTCAAGAAAATGCATAGTTTTAGAGGCAAAAAGGAACATTTCATAATAATAAAAGAGTCAATGCATCAAGAAACATTTCATAATAATAAAAGAGTCAATGCATCAAGAAGAAATAACAATGATCAATGTGTATGCACTTGACAATAGAGTTCAAAATTATATGAAGCAAAATCTAAATAATTGAGAAAAGAATCAATTCAACACTGATAGTTGGAGATTTTAATAAGCCTTTCTCAGTAATTGATATAACAGTTAAACAGAAAAATAAGTAAGCATATGACAGCACTATAAACCAAATTGACCAACTGGCACATTATACTGCTCCACTGAACAGAAGAGTGTACACATTCTTCTCAAATGCACATTGAATTAACCAGGAGTTGGCAGATTTTTTTAGTAATGGGCCAGATAGTAAATATTACAGGCTCTGCAGGCCACATATGGTCTCTATCACATATTCTTCTTTATGTTTTTTATTTGCTTTTTTGCAACTCTTTAAAAATGTAAAAAAAGAAACCAAAAAACCATTTTTAACTCCCAGCCTATACTAAAACAGGCTGCAAGCCAGATTTGGCTCATGGTTCATAGTCAGCTAGCCCCTGAGCTAACCTGAGCAACAAAAACAAAGAAGACATAAATTGACCAAATCAAGAATGATAGAGGAAACATCACTATAGACCCTATGGTAACTGAAAGTATTAGAAGAGGTTAGTATGAACCACCTGATGTTAACATATTAGACCATTTTTATGGACAAGAAAAACTCCTAGAAAGACACAAATCTTACAAAATCTTTTTAAATTATGAGATTTCTTCTGTGGTTTGAATTCAAAATCTAAAATCTTCCGCAAAAAAAAGCCCAAGTCCACATGACTTCACTGGTGAATTCTACTAAACCTTTAAGGAAGAAACAATCCAAGTCTTACATAAACTCTCTTAGAAAATAGAGAAGGAGGGAATGTTTCCTGGCACATTTTAAGATGCCTGTGTTATCTCATACTAAAGCCAGACAAATATATGACAAGAAAAGACAACTACATATTCTGTTCCTCATAGATATAGATGCAAAATTATTTTTGAAATTTAGTAAACTGAATCCAGCAGCATATTAAAAGGATTATATTCAGTAATTAAGTGGATTTTATCCCAGAAATGCAAGATTGGTTTAACATTTGAAAATTACTTAATGTAATGCACCACATTAATAAAGAAAAAGAAAAGAAAATGTGTGATCAAAATAGATGCAGAAAAATCCTCTAACAAAATTCAGCACTTATTCATGATAAAAAAAAAAAACTCCAGCAAACCAGCAGTAGAAGAGACTCTCTTTAACCTAATAAACAACATCTTCAAAAGGCCACAGCTAACAACATACTTAATAGTGAAAGATGGACTTAATCTCTAAATTGGGAACAAGGCAAGAATGTCCACCACTACTTCTATTGAACATCGTACTGAAAATTTAAGCCACAGCAATTAAGGATGAAAAAGAAAGAAAAGGTATCCAGATCAGAAAGGAAGAAACTATCACTATTTTCAGATGACTTTATCTTGCATATAGAAATGTTTAAGGAAATTACTAATAAATTACTAGAGCTAATAAGCAACTTCAGCAAGACTGCCAGATATAAGATCAATCTATAAAAATTAATTGTATTTCTATGCAGTTGCAATTAACAATTTCAAAATAAAATTAAGAAAGCAATTTTATTTACAACAACATCAAAAAGAATAAAATACTTAAGAATAAATTCAAAGAAAAAAGGGTAACCCTTGTACACTGAAAACTATGAAACAGTGTTGAAAAAAATTAAAGAAGTCCTAAATAAATGGAAGGACACCACAAGTTCATGGACTGGAAGATTTACTATTGTTGAGATGGCAATACTCCCCCAAGTTAATCTACACATTATATGCAATCTGTATCAAAATCTCAGTTATTGGCCAGGCACAGTGGTTCACTTCTCCTATCTCAGCACTTTGGGAGGCCAAGGCTGGTGGATCACCTGAGGTTAGGAGTTCGAGACCAGCCTGGCCAACATGGTGAAACCCTGTCTTTACTAAAAATACAAAAAGTTAGCCAGACATGGTGGTGGGTGCCTGTAATCCCAGCTACTTGGAAGGCTGAGGCAGGAGAATCACTTGAATCTGTGAGGTAGAGGTTGCAGTGAGCCAAGATTGCACCATCGCATTCCAGTCTGGGCAACAAGAGTGAAACTCCATCTCAAAAAAAAAAAAAAAATCTCAGTTGTCTTATTTGCAGAAATTGGTAAGCTGATTCTAAAATTCATGTGGAAATTCAGGGACCCTATATAACCAACAGAATTTTGAAAAAGAAGAAAAACATTGGAGGACTCATGACAACTGTAAAACCTATTACAAAACTATCATAATCAATACTGCATAGGTACTAGCAGAAACATAGATCAATGGAATAGAATATGGAATCTGGAAATAAACCTGCACATTTATGGTTGATTGATTTTCAACAAGTATGCTAAGACAATTCAATAAAGAAAGCGTAGTATTTTCAACAAATGGTAGAGGAACAACTGAATATCCACATACCAACGAATGAAGTTGGTACCCTTCTTCACTTCATACACAAAAGTAGACTCAAAATGAATTATTAACCTAAATGCAAAAGTTAAAACTACAAAACTCTTAGGAGAAAATATAAGAGCAAATCTTCATGACCTTGTGCTAGGCAAAACCTTCTTAGATATGATACCAAAAAGATGAGGGACAAAAGAAAAACTAGATAATATGGACTTTCTCAAAATTTAAAATGTTTGTGCTTCAATGAATACCATCAAGAAAGTGAAAGGACAACACACAGAATAGGAGAAAAAATAGAAATATAACAGAAAAAATAGGTAAAAGAAAAATAACTAATTTTTTTAAAGGACAAAGAATTTGAATAGACATTTTTTCCAGAAAAGATACACAAATGGCTGATAAACACAAGAAAAGATGCTGAACATCATTAGCCATCATGGACCCACAAATCGAAACACATGTACATACTACTTCATACCTCCTACAGTGGCTATGGTCAAAAAGACAGATGTAACCAGTGTTGGCAAGGATATGGAGAAATCAGCACTCATACACTGCTGATGGAAATATAAAATGGTACAGTCACTTTGGAAAACAGTCTAGTAGTTAAACATAGAGTCACCACATGACCCCAGCAAGTCCACTATCAGAATTGTTCCCACTCCCCAAATACACCTGAA
Source organism: Macaca thibetana thibetana (assembly GCF_024542745.1). Classification (NCBI taxonomy): domain Eukaryota; kingdom Metazoa; phylum Chordata; class Mammalia; order Primates; family Cercopithecidae; genus Macaca; species Macaca thibetana. The sequence continues at coordinate 9,759,864 of NC_065590.1, read as the reverse complement.
AGAAATGAAAACGTATGTCCACACAGAAACTCATACATGAATATTTCTAGAAGCATTAATCATAACAAAGAGTGGAAACAACCCAAATGTTCATCAACTGATGAATGGTTAAGTAAAGTGAGGCATCTGTACACAATGGAATATTATTCAGTAATAAAAAGAAGCAGGTGCTGACGCATGCTACAACATGAGTGAAATTTGAAAACATCATGCTGAGTGATAGAAGCCAGCTACAAAACACCACATAGCGTATTGTTTCATTTACATTGCATTCTAGCATAGGCAAATTCAGAGACAGAAAGCATTATTAGTGGTTGCCTGGGGCTGGAGAAAGAAGGGATAGAGGGTGGGAACGGAGGGAGGTAGGGGCAACTGAGGTGAAATGGGAAGTGATTACTCAACATTTATTTATTTATTTGAGATGCGGTCTCACTCTGTCACCCAGGCTGGGGTTCAGTAATGTGATCTTGGCTCACTGCAACCTCTGCCTCCCAAGCTCAAGCAATCCTCCCACCTCAGCCTCCTGAGTAGCTGGGACCGGCCTTGACCTCCCAAAGTTCTGGGATTACACCATGCCTGGCGGGGAGTGATTACTAATGGTGTGCAAATTCTTTGGGGGGTGATGAACTTATTTAAAAATTGATTGTGATTATAGTTTCACAACTCTATACATACATTAAAATTCATTTGCCTGGGCACGGTGGCTCACGCCTATAATCCCAGCACTTTGCGGGGCCAAGGTGGGCAGATCACCTGAAGTCAGGAGTTTGAGAACAGCCTGATGAACATGGTGAAACCCTGTCTCTACTAAAAATATGAAAGAGGCTGAGGCAGGAGAATTGCTTGAGCCCAGGAGATGGAGGTTTCAGTGAGCTGAGATCACACCACTGCACTCCAGGCTGGGCGACAGAGTGAGACTCTGTCTCAAAAATAAATAAATAAATAAAAATTCACTGAATTGTTAAAAAGAAAAGCCAAAGTGCATGTATAGGCGTACTATGGATTTTATACTCTAATTGGTCTTGGAGGGTCTAAATACTGAGCCTCTGGTGTGTCCATGCACTGCGCTAGGCAGTGGGAATATAAAAACAAGTTTATTCCTTACTGAGTGCAGAGTAGTACATAGTACATATCATGAACTCATATGTTAGTACAACATTGACAAGTCTAAAAATAGAGAATTTTAAAAATAACACAGAACAAATTCCACATATTTTTCTTGTGCTCTATTCTGCCTCTTTCCGTCCACTGATTTTGAAGCCACTTCAGAATCCTTCAGATTTCTAAGGCTATCTGTATGAACTGCTAGTTAACCAGGGTTTCTGGTACTAGGATGCCACATACCAGAGGTAACCTGTAATAAGCTAGACCTCTCTGACCAGGTGTCCAGGATTAGCTTTAAGCCCACAGGAAGTATTTTGGCTTCATGATGCTGGGTTGTTTTATGTATTTTCCAGATTGCATTGACTATAAATTTCCGTTAGTGTGTAGCAGGTTCCTATTCTTCTCTGCAAGTGGCTGATATATTGCTAAAGGTGGTGCCAGCCGGCTCTGCAACTCCCCAGGCCATGTTGGAGGCACAGCTGCCCACGGATACAGCACAGCACAGCACCAAGTGCCCCAACAGGCTGGTGGCCACAACTGGGTTCAAATCATTAGTCTTGTCTCCACCAGCCACTCTTCCCATGTTAAACCCTAATAACTAGAAGATGATTCCTTCTGCTAGCCTTCCCACCTTCTCTCCAGGAGCCTGGGATAAGGCTTCAATAAAAACTTCTGTATATGTTCCTCTCATAAGCTTCTTAGAGAAAGGTTTCTCTGTGCAGCCCAGGCACAGAACTGTCTGTAAGATGTGTACTGCCAGTGTAATGTTTGGTACAGCTAATGTCTCTTAGCCAGAGACTCACAAACTGGGACTTTCAAAAACAAACTAATTTTTTTCCTGCCATCTATTACTAGTAGAAGAAAGCAGATTGTAGTAACAAAAAAATTGTGCCAGGAATGTTTTTTTAAAAAGATTTTTTGAAAACTGTCCAGGGTAGTTATAGACAGAAGTGATCTTTACGTGCATGGCTTAATTTGCAGAGGAGTGGTCAGCTTCCCACACTCTTATGAAAGTTCACCTCTAGATATTTATTTTTCAGCTCAACACTTTCCCAATGTGAAAATGTAAATACATTAAGTTACATGGCTTTTACTACTGTTGAAGCGGTGTCATTTGTCTTGGGTAATACCTGAGGTTTGTTGTCTCACGCCAAGGAAAACAAGGACGCTGACAAACAAGAAGAGAGGTTAAGAGCAAAGGTTTTAATAGTTGAAAGAAAGAGAAAAGATCTCTCTCCTGAAGAGAGAGGGGCTACCGAGTGGGTCTTCCAGTCTGTGGTAAAACGTACGGGGTTTTACAGATGAGCTTGAGGAGGCAGTCTCCGATTTACACAGGGCCCAAAAGATTGGTTGGACCAGGTGTTTTATTTACATAGCGCGTGAAGAAGCTGCAGCCCCAACCTAATCTTTCACTATGCAGATAAGTTCTTTACCTGGCCAGTGCCATGTTGCCTGCTTTTTTACTGTGCACATGGTGACAAAGAAAAGGGAAGATCGAGCGTGTATGTTGAACATACCTGGCTTCCAGGTAGCCTTTTCCTATTGGCACAGCTGCCGGCATTCAGCCGTGCAAGCTTCCAGCTTGCTTATCTATGTCTGAAGCTCAATTTTACAGGCTGCTCTTTGTTAGAAAAGAAATTATTTGGGGAGTGCTCTTTGTTAAAAGGGAAACCTTAGTGAGGACTCTCTTACCCTCACTAACTGCCTAAATAATTTCTTTTTAGCTGCTGTATCACTGTTATATGAAAGAGTTAACCGGTCTTCTCCTGTGACAGCTCATTACTTGTGGGAACTTGTTCTGAAAGAGGATACAAGGGCACCAGCCCACAAGTTTGTGATGAGGACACTGGTGGGTGGCACCCACTGCCTCGTGATGGTGTTGGTGCTGAGTAGCTGGGGTGGGACCCGAGGGGTGGGTGGCCAGTCTGAGGACACAAGGTGCCTCTCAGGAGAAAGAGCAAACATGAGACAAAAATGGGGAAGAGAGTACTGAAAGGAAGAAGGAGATGCACCTAACTCCAAATATACCCGGAGATGCCCAGGGCCCCTGAAGCATGCCTTCTCTGCCAGAATGTGCCAGGGCCCCTGAAGCATGCCAGAACGTGCCATTTCCAAGCTGTCTAGTATGCCAGAACATGTCATTTCCAAGCTGTCTAGTATGCAGCCAAGGCCGTGGATGAGGGACCTAACCCTAACTCACCACCATCCTTGTCACTCTGAGCCGTCACCTCTGGAAACTACTAGAGGTTCCTTGAGCTCTGCCTGAAGCTCCCCCCATATTCCCGACCCTTTCTCCCAGCTTGTTCCTACCTCCATTTCAGAAATTCATCCCTGACTCCTCCCTCAGACTGTGACAGATGACCCCCCCCGCCCATGTCCACAGCACTGGCTTCTCACTCAGGACCCCAGCCACCCTGCCTGCTGTGTGCTCCCCCAGTGACCCCTTTCTGGCAACATTAGACCCCGAGTGCTTGGTATTGCTCTTATTCACCTTTCCTTTCCCAGTGCCCAGCATAGAAGAGACCCTAACAAATGAGAAAAATGGTTTGTGAACAAAGGAGTTGAATATCTTACTGTATCATACTTACAAAAATACAGCAAATCAGTCTTTATTGCTCTGAGTAAATACACCACTAAATTTGGGAAAATATGTATTATTTTCCAAGGGCTTTGCCACAGATGCACTCCTTTGGCGTCAACAGCCAGGGTGTTGCACACTGGGTGTAAGAAGCACACTACCTCCATGTTGCTTGATTGGCCCAAGAAGAAGAATGGACATGAGTTTCAGAGTTGGTGGGAATTTATGGCTGGCCCAGATCTGGGGAACATGCAAGCAGTTGGTGGAAACAGAATGATGAAATGCGTTTGACATGTGTGAGCTGACAGGCTGGGAAAGGTGAAAGGAGATTGCCCTGAGGAGTGAGCCAGCATCTGGGACAGGATGCATGGGCATGCCTAAGTCCTGCCACAACTTCAACATGGCTGAAAAGCTCACCTTTTCCCTTGTAGCTGTCATTCTCGGTGACAGGAAGATGGCAGGCGGGGTGCAGAGGGTAAGGTCAAAGACTGGGGAAGGCTGAACCATGAGCTGCAGGAAGGCAGGATTGAAAATCTCCTTACCTGACAGATGAAGGGCACGGAGCAGGGTGATTGTGTTTTCTGCTCTAAAGGGCTTTGGAAATGAGACAGTCCTGCTCTCCCACCACCTCCTGGAGAGTTCAAAGCCTCACACACACGAGTTCTCAATTCTCAAGGCACTCAAGCAAGGCAAAATATATCTTTCCCACCTGTAGTTCCATTGACAAATTATTTACAAAGCTAAAAAGCCTTTTTGCTGGTCCTTTGAAGACGTTCCTTTTGTTCCTTGCCATGTTACTAAAAGGCAAAAGAAAGCCCACATTACAGAAATAACTCTACAGTATACCATGTGGGTCAGATGTTTGTTAATTATCCAGTCATCTGGACCCTTTCTGTGTAAAACTGTTCTTGGCTAACATGTATGGATGAACTATGGGGTTGAAATTTCGCCTGGTAACACCATAAATCACCCAAAAAAACAAGACTGTGAGGCTGAATTTCTCCTATGTCTTTCTTGTGAGAGAGGGTGAGGGCAGGGGGTCACTCAAATTGGAAGCATGGGATCTCGAGAAGGCCAGGCCACTCCATTGCCCGGGCTCTCCTTGACTAAAGGGGATATCCCTGGATCTTGGACCAGTCTTTTCCACAGGAGTCCCCCTGCCCTGTCAAGTCTGGGAAAATCAAACCAAACCCTGAAAGACTAGGGCACTAATAGTAACGATGAAGGCTTTGCAAATATCCAAGGATAACAGACTATCAGAGATCATGACTAATTGACTTTTTTTGTTTGTTTGTTTGAGATGGAGTCTTGCTCTGTTGCCCAGGCTGGAGTGCAGTGGCACAATCTTGGCTCACTGCAACCTCTGCCTATACCCCAGCCTCCCAAGTATTAGGGATTTTAAGTATGTGCCACCATGCCCAGCTTATTTTTGTATTTTTAGTAGAGATGCAGTTTCACCACACTGGCCAGGCTGGTCTTGAACTCCTCGAGTGATCCCTCCCTACCTTGGCCTCCCAAAGTGCTGGGATTAAAGGCATGAGCCACCAGTGCCCAGCTAATTGACAGTTTTTGTTTGTGATATTTTAACCTTATTTAACTTGATAACCTCTCTTGAATATTTTAAAATTTAAATGGCTTAAATAATAAACAAGCAAATAAGAAAGCAAAATAATAAACTAGAAAAAAAAATCATTTGGCTTAGGGATTCCAATACTGTAAAATTTTAATTAAGCACAAATTAATTTACTAAAACTCTAAGTTAGCTAGCATTTTCTATCTACCAGTATGCATTTTATAATCACATGTTATTAATGTCAGCTTATCCACATCCTTATCTACAATGTTACTCTGTCTGGATTTCTGTAGCCCTGCACTGGGAGACATTTGATTGACTGGATAAATTCACTGCTAGCATGTTTTTCTTTTAAATATTGCATTTGAAAAATAACATATACATGCACTGCCCCAAGAGAGGTACAATGGAGGCAGCTGAGTTTAGAAGATGTGAAATACTGTAATATATTTCTGACACTGACCAACCACAGCTAGAACAGACTGCACAGGTCTAAGGAAAGAATCCCCAGAAAGATTCCCCTCACTTCAGACACCAGCCACAAGTTCTATGGTTCCCATACTTCTGATCAACTAGCCACAACTCCAGAAAGTTCTCCAGACCCCCTCAAGTGTGATGATTCACTGGAAAAACTCACAGAACTCAAGAAAGCATGATACTTAGGATCAATTATAGTTTGTTATAAAGGATACAAATTAGGACCACCATGAGATGAGCTCTGGGCCAAACATGAAGCTTCCATGTCCTTGCCCCATGAATTCAAAGTGCACTACCCTCCTGGCACATTGATGTGTTCAGGAAGCTCTACAGGGCTTCAGTGTCCAGAGTTTTTCTGTGGTTTTATTAAGTAGACATGATTGACTGATGTTGGGGTGGCTGGACCCATCACCAGGCCATGGGGGCAATGAAGTCCGGCGGAGTCAAAGGAATGAAAAAGACAAGTTTAGAGTGCATAAAGTGGGACCAGGGGGCCAATGCTAGTACAGAGGCTGTGAAGGCCCCAAGCTCTGGGAGCCCACGCTATTTATTGGTGATCAAAGAAGCAGGTGGTGAGCATGTAGGGGTTGAAACAAGTGGTGCATCAAGCACGTGAGCTATAGCTGTGATGGTTTAGCATTACCTTTGAAGCATATGGAACATGTTCTGCCACTTGAGATAATGGGAAACATGTTCTAGTTTCAGATACAATTGTTTTATGAGCCTGGGAGTTCTAGAAGCAAGGGGCCAACAAGTTTAGACATTCCAGAGGCATGAGGGGTTTTATACCCTGAACCCTGGATTCCATCCAAGCCATGAGGGGTTTTATGCCCTGGGCTTAGATTGCGGTGTGGCAGGGTAGTCTTCCATCCTTTAGCACAGAGCTTGGTGTTCCAAAGGCCATGAGGGGTTTTAGACCCTGGACCCCAGACATGTTCCAAGACTCTTTTACATTATGTCAGACATGCAAGCCCTGCCTCAGCTTCTCCCAACATGCCCCCCTTTTCTTTTTTGTAAAACTGCCATAGCTATCATTGCTTGTTCTCGACAGCAGCTTTCTCTCCAGAGGAGGCTTCTGCATCTGCAGACTAAAAGGAGACAACACAAGCACATAATCATCAGAATAGAATTTATAAACGTAGAGCTTCCAATGGCCTTAATGCATTTCATAGGATTGACTGCAGACAACCCATTGGCTGCTTTGTTCAAAATATCAGTTCCAGGGAGCAGGACTAAGTGAGCCTGAGAGGCTTCAAAAATCTGCTCTTTTAGCTTCACAATATTGAGGGTGAGATTTTTCATCTCTGCTCTCCAGATGACATTTAATCTTTTCCCATTGGTGTTCTGTTTCATTATAACTATGGGGGGTAATACAAAAGTCAGATGTAATCCAATCACATTGCATTTGGATTCTACTTTCTAAACTCATAATACAATCTCCCATCCAAATCACTGGAGGAGATCATTAATTTGGTTAACTATTTTTGATCTATTTGAGCCTCAGAGTTCCATAATTTTGTGGAATTCTTTTGCCACTTATTGACAAATTCAGCTGTTTGCACAGATGAGTGTAGAGCCACATCAGCTACTGCAGCAGTAGTAGTAACAGCAATGAGGCCAATTATAGCAAATATAAGAGCAACTATAAATCTTTTGGAACAGGATAGGAGTTTTTTAAGGATCTTAGTTACAATATGAATAGATGGTGATGCCTCCCATGGTCTATTTAGGGACACAGGGATCCAAACTCCTTCTGTGGCTCTAATTAATAAAATAGTTTGATTTTTATCAAAGGTTGAGTTAATGCAGGTAAACAAGTGACATTCAGAGCATGTAAAAAGCATGTATTTATATCAAGAGTAACGTTTCCTACTGCTAGCATAAAAGCATAAAAGCATACAATTTTGAATCCAAAAAGTCTTGTTGGAAAGAAAAGAAAGAACATATTTATTTTTACCTCACTCCCCTCTATACTTATTATATTTGCTCTCCCAAATTTTGATTGAACTTTGAGCTACAGATAATTTTCATAATTCTGAATGTTCTTTCCTATGGCAGGAGATATCATTTTTGGACTAGGGGTGACAATACCAGCAGGACTCCATATGATAGGGGCATCAGCTTCCATACGAACATAACGTGTATGAATTCATTGCCAGTGATTCCACTGGTTAATTACATTTGTTCTACAAGAGGGCCTTCTGGTGCAATTTTCTTTAAAGATCCCCTTAGGGGAGCAGTCAATGATGATTCCACAGGAATTATTTTGTAGCACCTCAGCCTTACTTGCTGTACAATCTTCCCAAGTTCAAGTGTCCACACCTTTAAACCAAACTCTACTTTGCCCACATTCAAGCTTATTTGGATGGAACTGCAGAATTTTAGGATTGGAATGATTATATTTTAAACTATGCCCTGAAATCATGTGCAGAATGGCCTGTGATTTATTTTTTCCAGGAACTATTGCCAATCAGGCTTGTGTGTTAATTTGTAAGCATCCAACAGCAGGTCCCAGGCATATTAGGGGATATTTACATCCTATGGGTATATTCATTTTCATCCCTTCCTCATTAGGATGCATTCGCCCTTGGTTATCTATGAGCTCAGGCATCCAGGTACTGTCATTGGTGTACACCTCAATAACAGGGTCCATCCAACCCACAGACCTAATTAAAGGAGCAAATGGGACATATGCCCAATAAGTGAAATTCTCAGTTGCTCCTACAGTAGGGAAGCTTATGGCCATGGTGAGTACCACCGGCATGGCCACCATCAGATTACTAGTTGTTTTTATTCTGTGCTTTCGAGTTGTCCTCTGCCATCTGCACCAACTTCTAGATTTGTCCCTATTTGGAGGATCTGCCTGATGAGTATTCTCAGTTTTCTTCTTCATCTCTGAGATGTTTATTTGCACCATCCCTCATATTGGGAGTTCTGGCTCTTCCCAGAGTCTTCTCTTCCTGCTGTGGCTCATGATAGATCTTCAGATGTTTGGTGGGCACTCCATTGTTGCAATAAGTCTCTACCCCATAAATTGGCAGGCATATGTGTAATAATAGGTTGAATTATCCCTTCCTGGCCATCTGGCCCTTGACACGGTAAAATCAAGGAACTTTGACAAAACTCTGAGGCAGTACCTATGCCAATGATATCCATGGAAGTCTTTTGTTTAGGCCAGTGTCAGGGCCATTGATTTAAAGCAATAATAGAGACATCAACTCCAGTATCTACTACTCCTTCAAAGTCCTTTCCCTGAATCATTACTGTACAAATAGGTTTTTTGTCAGACACTTTATTAACCCAATATATAGTCTTTCCTGCTGGATTAGTACTACCAAAGCCTCCTGTTCTTTTCACTGTGCTGCTTCCTAGTTTTGTGTAAGGTAACAGCAACAATTGAGCAATTCTTTCTCCTGGGGAGGCAGACCACGGAGTTGAGGAACTAACAACTAGTTGAATCTCTCTGGTATAATCAGAATCAATTATTTCCATATGCACAGTGACACCTTTCAAATTTAGACTAAACCTCCCAAGTAATAGACCAACTATTCCTGGAAGAGTCCCTAACTCCCACAGGGACCTTTTCTGGTGGCTCTCCAGGAAGCAGAGAGATGGTAATTGTGCTGCAAAGCTCTACAGCAGCACTGCCTGCTGTGGCAGGGGACAATTGTTGTACATTTGTAAGGGCACTGGCTGTGCCAGATATGACTTGGCTTGTTGAGGGGCCCAAGACAGGTCCCTCTTCCTGTTTCCTGGAAGAGGCTGTTCATCCCTGTATCATTTATCCTTTCCCATGCCGGTAAGCACACAGAGTGCAGCTGAACAATGGCAACATACTCCATTATTGCTTGATTTTCTAATCTGCTCCAATTAGGGCCGACTCCCATTAACTGTTCAAAGGAAACAGGCACAGGTGGCTGCACTTGTGTGTTTTCCCTTGCCTGATTTTGAGCTTCGTCAGCCCACCAGGTATTAAACTGTAAATACTGACATGGAGTGAGAACAGGTTTTGTTAAAGTATCCCAATCATACGATATTAACCTATTACCAAGAGCCACATTTTTTAAACAAAGTTTGCAGAAAAGGAGAGATTGGCCCATATTGACTAATGGCCTGCTTGAATTCCTTTAACAACTTAAATGAAAAGGTGGCCCAATTAGCTATATTCTGTCCTCCTTGCTGGGTTATAGTAACTGGAAATTGCCATACTTCAAGGTCTCCCTTGGCTCTAGCCTTTTGAATAGAATTCTGTATAGCACCACCAATTGCTCCAGGTTGTAATGTTGCAACTACAGGAGCAGTAAGTTTTGCAGCTAATTCATCTTCTCAGGGAGAGGGAGGGGGTGGCCATTCACTTACTTCAGCAGGTGGAGCCAACTGGCTAGTAAAACATACTTTTTTCAGTTTCCCTTTCTTTTCTTTAATTCCCTCTGGTTTCTGTTCTTCACATTTAGAATCTGAAGTTAGTTTTTTACACTTGTCCTCCCCTTTCTCATGTGAATCTGCCTCATCATCTGTTTGAAATGGCTCAAGAGCTGCTTTTTTTTTTATAGCCCACATTGACCAAATGGAAACCAGAATTTTTGCTCCATCTTTACAAGCCTTTTAAAAATCTCTTCCAATTCTATCCCATTCATCCAACTCTATGGTCCCTTGTTCCGGGAACCAAGGGCAAAACTGCTTTTCTGTACTAAAGAGTGATAACAAATTCTGAGTACTAACTTTCACTCCGTCTCTTCATAATAAATGCCTTAAGAAATTCAAATAAGCAGTATGTTTGCTTTCATTCAGTGCCATTGTTACCCTGGTTCTTCCAAGTGCTCAGCTTTCCCACCGAGCTTCTTTGAGTCATCCTTGGATGTCTTTTGATGATGTGTCCTCTGCTTTCACATGCTCTAGCATCCCTTCACCGGGGTCATCACCCCACGTTGAGCACCAGGAATGTTGGGGTGGCCAGACCCAACACCAGGCCATGGGGGTGATGAAGTCTGGCAGAGTCAAAGGAATGAGAAAAGACATGTTTAGAGTGCATAAAGTGGGACCAGGGGGCCAATGCTAGTACAGAGGCTGTGAAGGCCCCAAGCTCTGGGAGCCCACGCTATTTATTGGTGATCAAAGAAGTAGGTGGTGAGTATGTGAGGGTTGAAAGGAAGTCGTGCATCAAGCACGTGAGCTATAGCTGTGATGGTTTAGCATTACCTTTGAAGCATATGGAACATGTTCTGCCACTTGAGATAATGGGAAACATGTTCTTCTAGTTTAAGATACAATCATTTTATGAGCCTGGGAGTGCTAGAAGCAAGGAGCCAGCAAGTCTAGACACATTCCAGAGACCACGAGGGGTTTTATACCCTGAGCCCTGGATTCCATCCAAGATGCAAGGGGTTTTATGCCCTGGGCTTAGATTGTGGTGCGGTGGGGCAGACTTCCACCCTTTAGCACAGAACTTGGTGTTCCAAAGGCCACAAGGGGTTTTAGTCCCTGGACCCCATAAATGTTCCAAGACTCTTTTACATTATGTCAGACATGAAAGCCCTGCCTCAGTTTTTTCCCAACAAACTAATTCACTGGTTGTGTGGTTGAATTCCATATCCAGACCTTGTCCCTTCCCTGCAGATCAGGTTGATATCTCATGGTACAAAAACCAACCCTGTAATCACATAGTTGATCTTCTAGCATGACCAACCCCTACCCTGGGTCATCTCATTAGCATTAACTTAGCAGTGGTCCCAGGGGCTTACCAGGAATAACAAAGACACACCTACTACCTGGGAAATTCTAAGAGTTTAGACACTCCCTCCCAGAAACCCAGAACAAATAGCAGATTCTTTATGATACAAGAAAAGGAACTACCTTAGACAGCAAGACACCCAACTTTTAGGCCTTACTTCACTACTCACCAGTCCAGCAGTGAAACCTGAATAAATGCTGAAGTTGATCTGATAGGTGATTACTTCTAGATATGGGTTAGGAGGAACCAGTCAAAACATCTGAAGCAAACTGAGTCATTTGTTTACATGATCCATTTATTTATTCATTTATTCATCTACTCATTCAGCAGATACACAAAAAGCTAGCAAGTGCTAGGCAATTTATATTGCCACCAAGTGTGACCTATAATTGAGTTTATAAGGCTAGTGGGTAGATTTTCCCCAGGAATGATAGCTTTAAATCCAAAAAGAAAAAAATAAAAGAGATCCTCTGGAAACACTGGGAATTAGTTAAGGGCAAGGTGCAGAGTAGGGTGGAGAGGTGGCTAACATGATCAGATGCCCCCAGTTTGAGCATAGTCAGGAAAACAGTGAGTGCAGCTGGGTGCCTACCATCAAGCCATTCCTTGAATCCTCACATCAGCCCACAGGCTTTGCATTCTCATTATGGGCAAGGCAAGCAGGGAGGCAGAGCTGCCCTTGTGACTGTCAGTGTGGCCAAGCCAGCAAGTAAGGGACTGAGACTGAACCCAGGCTTCCTGACCCCAAGACCACCTCTCCTTCCATCACTTCATACCTAACTTTACTCTCACTTAACATTGCTCCCCAGGCTGGCATCTCTTCTGAAGTTTGGTTTCAGGATGTTCAAGAGCTTTTAAGGGAAGTAATTTCTGTTGAAACTTGGATAGCAGTTGGGCCACATTCAAGGAAAAGTGACAACTGTATCTTTCTCAGTCAGATCTGGGAATATATCTTTGCCTGTTTTCTTTTTTCCACTTGGAAAGAAGATCCAAGTGAGGACTAAGTTCTGAATTCTCTTATCTTGCCCAAATTCCTGTCCAATGGATGTGGAGAGTCTTGCCCTACAAACCATAAATTCTCATCAGATGGGTTTTATTTAACTTTGTATACCATAACTTACTTTCCAGTCTGACTCTGGCATAGCATTACATGACAAATAAGAAAATCAAAATGTTTTACCCCAAAACATGTTTCTTTGCCCTATTTTAAAATGGTCCTGCAAAGCTGTCCTCTGTGGGGGAGAATTTGCATCTGTAAAGAATCTCTATTAACATAGCTAGATCTTTTTCCTCCAGGCCTTCCCAATCCTGAAGAGATTAACTGAGAGTCTAGCACCTTTTAAAGGTCTGAATAGGAAACATTCATCATCTATTGTCTCTAAGGCAGTCACTATGAGACTTCAAAAGAACCTTGGTCTCCACAACCTTTTATCTTAACCTGAACTTTTCCTTTCTATTGATCCCAAGTCTTTAGACAAACTCAACCAATTGTCAACCAGAAAATGTTTAAATGTACCTATAGGCTGGAAGCCCCTGCTTTGAATTGTCCATTTCTGGACCAAACTAATGTATTTCTCAAATGTATTTGATTGATGTCTCATGCCTCCCTAAAATGCAGAAAACCAAGCTGTGCCCTGACTGCCTTGGGTACAAGTTTTCAGGACTTCCTTAGGGCTGTGTCACAGGCCATGGTCACTCATATTTGGCTCAGAATAAATCTCTTCAAATATTTTACAGAGTTTGACTTTTTTCTGACACAAGCATCTTTTCTATATGTGTCCACTCCTCCAGACAGGGGTTGTAATACCTAGCCCACAGTATTTGTTACTATCTGCATATCAGAATATCCCCAAAACCAAGCAGCTGGAGTGTCAATGAGTGTCAACAAGTGTCAATGAAAAGAGTCGATATTTTTATATTTTATATTTATATATTTTATATTTATATTTATATATTTATATATTTTATATAAATCAAATACATTTAAGAAATACATTGGTTTGGTTCAGAAAGGTGGGACAACTCAAAGAGGGGGCTTCCAGGTTATAGATAAATCTAAACATTTTCTGGCTGACAACCAGTTGAGTTTATCTGAAGACCTGGGATCAATGGAAAGGAATGTTCAGGTTAAAATAAAAGATTGTGGAGACCAAGTTTTACTGGGCAGAGGAATCTCTCAGATAGCAGACTTCAGAGAGAGAGCAGGCTGTAAAGTGTTTCTTATTGGACCTAAAAGCATGCCTGAGTCTTAGTTGATTATCTCCTGGATCTGCACAGAAAGGAAGGAAAACAAAGGGGAAAGGGGATTATCTATAGGATGTGAATTTTTCCCACAAGAGACTTTGTAGGACAATTTCAAAGTATGGCAAGGAAATATATTTTGGGATTAAATATTTTTTTTCCTTGTCTCATAATATTATGTCAGAGTCAGATCAAAAAGTAAGTCACAGTATATAGGTTCAAATAAAACCCATCTGATGAGAATTGATGGTTTGTAAGGCATGACTCCCTAGACCCCTTAGGTAGGAATTTGGGCAAGATAAAAAAAATCAGAGCTTGTTCCTCACAAGGAACATTTGTTATCTCACACAGCTTGAGATGGTCACAGTCCCGCAGCCCCTTAACTGGGAAGTTCTGTTGTAGGACCTCTCATGAAGTTGCAGTAAATGTATTGATGGCAGCTTCCATCATCTGAAGTCTTGACTGGGGTAAAATGTCCTAGCTTCTTACCATGTGGACATCTCTGTATGGATTCACAGCATGGCAAATGGCTTCCCCAAGAATGAGTGACTGTGGGAGTTGTGGCTGGCTCAATACAGTCAGAAGCCTCACTATCTTTACAACCTAGTCTCAGAAGTAAGATACCATCCACTTTGGGAGGCCAAGGTGTGCAGATCACTTGAGGTCAGAAGTTTGAGACGAGTCTGGCCAATATAGTGAAACCTCATCTCTATGAAAAATACAAAAATTAGCCAGGCATGGTGGTACATGCTTGTAGTCCCAACTACTTGGGAGGCTGAGGTAAGCAAGACCACCCCTCATATTGTCTTATGCCCAATTTCTGCCTCCAAAGAAAGAAGAAGTAAAAACTAAAAGGCAGAAATGAAATCCATAGGCAGACAGCCCGGGGCTGCACCCTGGGCCTGATAGTTAAAGATTGACCCCTGACCTAACCAGTTATGTTATCTATAGATTCCAGACATTGTATGGAAAAGCATTGTGAAAATCCCTGTCCTGTTCTGTTCCATTCTGATTACCACTGCATGCAGTCCCCGGTCACTTACCCCCTGCTTGCTCGATCAGTCATGACCCTCTCATGCAGACCCCCTTAGAGTTGTAAGCCCTTAAAAGGGACAGGAATTGCTCACTCGGGGAGCTCAGTTTTTGAGATATGAGTCTCACCGATGCTCCCAGCTGAATAAAGCCCTTCCTTCTTTAACTCAGTATGTGAGGGGTTTTGTCTGTGGCTCGTCCTGCTACATTTCTTGGTTCCCTGACCAGGAAGTGAGGTGATTAATGGATGGATGGTTGAGGCAGCCCCTTAGGCGGCTTAGGCCTGCCCTGCAGAACATCCCTGTGGGGGACTTTGGCCAGCTTGGGCTACACGGATCCTGAGAGCGTTCCTGGGTAGACATTTGCCCCAATGGAACACCTCATCAGCACGGTGCATGGCAGGCCCCTGCAGAGGATCCACACAGTGGCGTAACACTGGGAAGGAACTGGCACTTGGAGTCCAGACATCTGAAACTTGGTAAGACTGGTCTTTGGAACTTGCCCACTCCATTTGAGTGGAAGCATGGCCTGTTCACCCATGACATGCCTGTACCAGCACTTTGGTTTTTGTTTTTTGTTTTTGACTTGACTTGGATTGCTTGATACTTTGGTTTTGGTTTTGACCTGGCTTGGATTTCTTGATACTCTGATTTTGGTTTTGATTCTGGTTTGGTGCAAGCTGTAAAAGTGTGTGTGTGCATTTTTACCCATTCTTTGTTTTGTGTTATGCGTGTGGTGTGAGCATGGTGTTTTGTCTCAAGGAAGCATGGGTCAGGCACAAATTAAGCCCACCCCACGAGGAACTATGTTGAAAATTTTCAAGAAAGGATTTAAGGGAGATTACAGTATTACTATGACACCAGGCAAACTTAGAACTTTGTGTGAAATAGACTGGTTAGCATTAGAGGTGGGTTGGCCATCAGAAGCAACCCTGGACAGGTCCCTTGTTTCAAAGGTATGGCACAAGGTAACCTGTAAGCCAGGGCACCCAGACCAGTTCCTGTACATAGACACTTGGTTACAGCTGGTTTCAGACCCCCCCACATAGTGGTTGAGAGAACAGCAGCATAAGTGACTGGCACAGGCAAGGAAAGACCAGCAGAGAGAGAGAGAGAGAAAAGAGACAGAGAGGAAAAGAGACAAAGAGAGAGAGGAAGAGACAGAGAGACAAAGAGGGAGTCAAGGAGAGAAAGAGAGAGATATATATACAAGTAGTTAAGAAAAAAACAGTGTACCCTATTCATTTAAAAGCTAGGGTAATCCCAGCACTTTGGGAGGCTGAGACGGGCGGATCACGAGGTCAGGAGATCGAGACCATCCTGGCTAACACAATGAAACCCGTCTCTACTAAAAATACAAAAAGTTAGCCGGGCAAGGTGGCAGGCGCCTGTAGTCCCAGCTACTCGGGAGGCTGAGGCAGGAGAATGGCGTAAACCCGGGAGGCGGAGCTTGCAGTGAGCCGAGATAGCGCCACTGCACTCCAGCCTGGGCGACAGAGCGAGACTCCGTCTCAAAAAAAAAAAAAAAAAAAAAAAAAAAAAGCTAGGGTAAATTTAAAACCTATAATTGATAATTGAAGGTCTTCTCTGTGATCTTTCAATACTACCTTATTGTAAGTGTAAACAAGGGTGTAGCCCAAAAGCACTGAGGCCACTGACAACCTGTAGCCTTCCTATAGAAAATCTTTAATGCAGTAACCTGCAGATGGCCCAAATGCATTCAATCTGTAGTGGCAACTGCTTTGCCTACAGAAGAAAGTAGAAAAATAATTTTTAGAGGAAACCTCATTGTGAGCACACCTCACCAGTTCAGAAGTATCCTAAAAAAAAAAAAAAAAAAAAAAAAAAAAAAAAGGATGTTTGTGACAAGTCAGAAAGTTGAGGCATGTCAAAAAATTATCTGTGAAAGTCATGGGGGAAAAAAGGTAATAAAAAGAATTTATGCAAAAAATGTTGTATAATTTAAAAGTAACTAGGCCTCCTGAATATGAAACTATTGAAAAAACAGTTTATATGCCAGGTGTATAGCAAAGTAAAATATGCCTTTGGCAAAGGGATTATAAGGAGGATAAGAATGTCAATCTTTACCTACATTAAAAGGTTAAAAAAATTGTTTTAAAGGATTAAGCAAGTTTTAAAACATTAATTAAAGAAAATTCTGTGTGTAAACATATTAGCTAAAGTTAAAGGGGTATGATCCAGTTTTTCTGTGAACTGGACATTAAAGTAAAAACACAACGGGTTTTGCTTAAAGCACTAACCTGCTCTTCAACAAAGAGTATAAAAGGTTAAAAAGAGTCTATAAAAATCTTACCTTATGGTCCGACATTAAAAATGGAATAAATATGTCTACAAAGTTTTATTAGAAGTAAGTTTAACATTAATAACACACTAATATGAAGGTGAAATTTAGCTTACCTGGTATAAAAATCATACAGGAAGCATTTTCAAATATAAAATGGTATTTATCTTCTTTGGTCCAAAAACTAATAAAAATAGGAGCTAAAGGAAATTTCTCAGTAGAAAGGCACCAAGGACTATAAAGTCCACTGCTGATGTCACCACATTTAAAACAAAAGGTTAAAAATTACATACTTGGTTTATCTTCCACTTTGCTTTCCCTCAAAACCAAAAGTCTTTTAGCACATGTACCACCCCTAAAATTTCTGGTAAACCAGCAACAGCCTGAAGATCATGTTCTCATCAAAGGGTGAAAAGAAAGGAAACTTGAACCAGCCTAGGAAGGACACTACGTTGTGCTGCTAACCACCAAGACTGCTGTTCACACAGCAAAAAATGGATGGACTTGTCACAACCGAATCAAGAAAGCATCACCCCCTCCAGAGTCATGGGCCATAGTCCCAGGGGAAAACCCTACCAAACTGAAGCTAAGAAAAATTTAACTCTTTCATCTATTCTATTACCCTTTATTCTTTCCTCGCTCTATTGCTGACCATCTAGTTATTAATATAACCAACTCAATTTCACCTCAAACTATTGCATTTAATGCTTGCATTGTTACACCCTGTGGGGACTTGCCAAGTCAAAGACAGCTCTCGACTTCAGAAAAGTACCTCTGTCCCTCCTGACTCTCTTCAGACTGGGCATTAGTGAATGTGGACCATTTATTCTGGGGAAATTTTGATAAAGACTCCAGTGTCAACTAGGAGTCTTGCCCCCCAATGTAGAGCTTTTATGCTGTAGTTGGTCCAACATTCTGTGGACCACTAAAGAGCAAGGATGGACGGTCCCAACTGGTTTTTGTAATTTCCTAAAATCATACATTCATTTTACTAGAGGATCATAAAAGTTAGAGACTTAAAACAAACTTTGGCAATGAAGACAGGATACCAAGATGCAAATGCCTGGTTGGAATGGATCAAATATTCCATCTGCATGTTAAACGAAAGCAATTGTTATGCTTGTACATACGGCAGGACAGAGGCCCAGATTATCCCTTTTCCACTAAGGTGGTCCTCCAGTAGACCAGGCATGGGCTGCATGGTAGCTCTTTTCCAGGATTCTACAGCCTGGAGTAATAAGTCGTGCCAAGTTCTCTCTGCTATATCCCAAAGTCCGGCACCCTGCAGGTCAGTCCCTGAGGGCTATCCAGCTTCCGTCTCCCAACACTAAGTTCACTTCTTGTCTCTCATGACAGGGAGGAAACTTAGCATTCCTTGGAGACCTGAAGGGATGCAGTGAGCTTATGAATTTTCAAGAGCTTATCAATCAGTCAGCCCTTGTTCATCCCCGAGCAGATGTGTGGTGGTACTGTGGTGGACTTTTACCAGGCACTCTGCCAAATAACTGGAGTGGCACTTGTACTTTAGTCCAGTTGGCTATCCCTTTCACCCTGGCATTGCATCAACCAGAGGGAGGAAACATAAGTCATCATAAAGTGAGAGAAGCCCCTTACAGGTCTTTCGATTCTCTCGTCTATTTAGACACAATTGGAGTCCCACGGGGAATGCCAGATCAATTTAAAGCCCAAAATCAAATAGCTGGAGGATTTGAGTCGGTATTTTGGTGGATGACAGTTAATATAAATGTAGATTGGATAAACTACAACTACTACAACCAACAGCAATGAGCTTTTCATGAGTTAAAAGAAAAACTCATGTCGGCCCCGCCCTGGGGCTACCTGACCTGACAAAACCCTTTACACTCTATGTGTCAGAAAGAGAAAAAATGGCAGTTGGAGTTTTAACCCAGACTATGGGGCCCTGGCCAAGGCCAGTGGCCTATCTCTCAAAACAACTAGACGGGGCTTCCAGAGGCTGGCCCCCATGTCCAAGGGCCCCAGCAGCAATGGCCCTCTTAGCACAAGAAGCAGATAAACTATCCCTTCGGCAAAACCTGAATATAAAGGCCCTCCATGCTGTGGTAACTTTGATGAATACCAAAGGACATCATTGGCTAACAAATATTAGGTTAACCAAGTACCAAAGCTTGCTATGTGAAAATTCCCACATAACCACTGAGGTTTGCAACACCCTAAACCCCACCACCTTGCTCCTGGTATCAGAGAGCCCAGTTGAACAAAACTGTGTAGAGATGTTGGACTCAGTTTATTCTAGTGGGCCCAACCTCTGAGACCATCCTTGAACATCAGTAGACTGGGAGCTGTATGTGAATGGGAGCAGCTTCGCCAACACTTGCAAAGTGACTGAAGAAGACGACAAGCCCTGCTCCAGTCACACCCAGAAGCTGACTGGTCCATGCACAGCCAAAGCAAGAGGAGACTTGTCACGGGACTCGTTTTCCTTGAAATTTGGACTTGTACAGTAAGGACTTCAACTGACCTTCCTCAGACTGAGGACTGTTCCCAGTGTATACATCAAGTTACTGAGGTAGTACAAAAAGTTGCTACAGTCATATTATTTTATGGTTATTATGAGTGTACTGGGACTCTAAAAAGAACTTGTTTGTATAATGCTATTCTATACAAGATATGTAGCCCAGGAAATGACCAACCTGATGGAGCCTCCCATGACCACAGTTTTTAAAATAAAATTAAAGACTGAGGACTGGCGGGGGCTCATAAATGATACAAGTAAAGTGTTATCCAAAACAGAAGAAAAGGGGGTGCCCAAACAAATCACCTTGAAATTTGATGCCTGCACTGTCATTAACAGCAATAAGTTAGGAAGGGGATGTGACTCTTTTAATTAGGAAAAAGGCTATATGACCAAAAATAAGTACACTTGTCATGATTTAGGACTGTGTAAAAATGAATGTGGATACTGGTCTTGTGTCATTTGGGCCACTTGGATAAAACATAAAAAGGATCCAGTCCACCTTCAGAAAGGAAAAAATGGTCCTTCCTGTACTAAGGGACAATGTAACCCCTTAGAGCTAGTAATAACCAATCCCCTTGATCCTTGCTGGAAAAAAGGGGAGCATGTGACCTTAGGAATCAATGAGGCCAGACTGGATCCTCGAGTAAATATCTTGGTTTGAGAAGAAGTTTATAAATGCTCTCCTGAGCTAGTATTTCAAATCTTCTATGATGAACTGAATGTGCCAGTACCAGAAATTCCAGGAAAAACAAGAAATTTGTTTTTGCAATTAGCCAAGCATGTAGCCCAGTCTCTCAATGTCACTTCATGCTATGTATATGGAGAAACTGTAATGGGAGATCAATGGCCATGGGAAGCCTGAGAATTAGGACCTACAGACTCAGTTCCTGATGATAACTTCTGGGTCCTAAAAGCCTCAATCATTAGACAATACTGTATAGAAAGAGTGGGGAAGGACTTCACCCTTCCTGTGGGAAGACTCAGCTGCCTTGGGCAAAAACTGTATAACAGTACTATAAAACAGCCACCTAGTGGAGTTCAAACCACACTAAGAAAAATCCATTTAGTAAATTCCCAAAGTTGCAAACTGTATGGACCCACCAGGAGTCCCACCAGAACTGGACAGCTCCCAGTGGATTATACTGGACATGTGGGCATAGAGCTTACACCACATTACCTGACCAGTGGGCCAATGGACACTATTAAACCATCTTTCTTCCTACTGCCCATAAAGACAGGCGAACTCCTAGGCTTCCCTGGCTATGCTTCCCATGAAAAGAGAAGCATAGCTATAGGAAATTGGAAAGATGATAAATGGCCCCCTGAGAGAATCATGCAATATCATAGGCCTGCTACTTGGGCACAAGATGGCTCATGGGGATACCAGACCCCCATTTATATGCTCAACCGAATCATAGGGTTACAAGCTGTCTTAGAAATAATCACTAAGAAATAATCACTAGTAAGACCGACAGAGCCTTGACTAGTCTGGCCTGGCAAGAAGCTCAGATGAGAAATGCTATCTATCAAAATAGATTGGCTCTCGACTACTTGCTAGCAGCTAAAGGAGGGGTCTGTGGGAAATTTAACCTTACTAATTGCTGTCTACACATAGATAATCAAGGGCAAAGAGTTGAAGACATAGAGATATGACAAAACTGGCACATGTACCCATGCAAGTGTGTGATGGATTTGATCCTGGGGCCATGTTTGGAAAATGGTTCCCATGGCTAAGAAAATTTAAAACTCTCATAATAAGAGTTATAATAATAATAGGAACCTGCTTACTCCTCCCTTGTTTGCTACCTGTACTTTTTCAAATGATAAAAAGCTTCATCACTACCTTAGTTCATCAAAATGCTTCAGCACGAGTGTACTATATGAATCACTGCCAATCTGTATTGCAAGAAGACATGGGTAGTGAAAATAAAAGTGAGACCTCCCACTAATGAGTGAGGTTCTCAACGGGGGGAATAAGGGAAGAGACCACTCCTCATATTGTCTTATGCCCAATTTCTGCCTTCAAAGAAAGAAGAAGTAAAAACTAAAAGGCAGAAATGAAATCCACAGGCAGACAGCCTGGCACTGAGCCCTGGGCCTGGTTAAAGATCGACCCCTGACCTAACCGGTTATGTTATCTATAGATTCCAGATGTTGCATGGAAAAGCACTGTGAAAATCCCTGTTCTGTTCTGTTCCATTCTGATTACCACTGCATGTAGCCCCCAGTCACATATCCCCTGCTTGCTCAATCGATCACGACCCTCTCACGTGAACCCCCTTAGAGTTGTAAGCCCTTAAAAGGGAAAGGAATTTCTCACTTGGGGAGCTTGGTTTTTGAGACTTGAGTCTTGCCGATGCTCCCGGCCAAATAAAGCCCTTCCTTCTTCGACTCAGTGTCTGAGGGGTTTTGTCTGAGGCTCGTCCTGCTACAGAGGGAGGAGAATCACTTGAACCCAGGAGCTGGAGGTTGCAGTGAGCCAAGATTGCGCCACTGTACTCTGGCCTGGGCAACAGAGTGGGACTCAGTCTCAAAAAAAAAAAAAAAAGAAGAAGAAGTAACATACCGTCGTTTATGTTGTCTTCTGATCGCACAGACTGACCCTGACACATGGGAGGGGTCATCCTAGAAACTGACAACCACAGCTCATGCCTTGGGCACCAGTGGTTCATGTTCCTCTGCATGATAGACACACCCAACCCTCCCCAGATCTTCCCCCTTCCTCCCCCAGCCAAATTGTATCCCCATCACAGAATCAGCTCAAAGTCCAGAATCTCACTCTCAAAATCAGATCCAAGTGTGGAAGAAGTTCCTCAGGTGTAGTTCCTCAGACATAATTCTCAATCTGAAGACCTGTGACGTAAAGAGACAAGATATCTGTCTGTCCTGCACACACCCGACATTGGTGTAACAGGCAGGGAATAACTGTATAAACATTCTTGTTTTGAAAGAGGGAAAATGGGAGCAAAAGGGAGTCCTGGTCCATAGCAGTCCCCCTGGGCAATGGTGGGAGTCCTGTGCTCAGGACTCAGTCCTACACTGCCCAGAAATAGCTCCATAGCTCTTAATTCCATTCTCTGGGCTCTTGGACCCACCTCTGAGTCATCTATTTTTTTCATGACAGGTACTATGTATGGTTTTTTCAGCTTCTTCTGCTTAAAGAAATTACAGGTCCAAAGTTCTCTCTTCTTTGTGAACTGTCTGTGTCAGTCCAAGCTAGAGGTGTTTCTGGTGATGTAATTCTCTTAAAAACATTGTGGGTCTCATGTGAATCTCACTGGGGTTTACTCCATTAGACAAAAGTGACATCCACAATCCTCTTCGATGCAAGTCCTTCTCCATTTTGGATTTCTGCTGAGGAACAGCCCCCTTAAGCATCGTTAGAAGCTCTCTTGTGTGATGGAGAGGATCTGTGAAGCACACTTTTAAAATTTTAGAGGGCCTTTTGTCTGGCTTAATGATATTCAGAGGCACCATCTTTGATCTTTCTGAGGTCTTAACAAAGGATTTTTCAGTCACGCACTTGGCTTCATCTCTGAACTATGCTTTTCTGAGAGTTTCCTGTGTTTGATCTTTGCTCAGAAGTCATTTCTTAATTTTAGCATCAATTGCCATCTGAAGAGACTGGGAATCTTCAAAAACAGCAAATTTTGGCTCCTTTCTCTTCAATGTATCTCTCTTCTCTCATATTTTACCATAAGCAACAAGAAGACACCAGGCAGAACCTTGAACTCTCTGCCTTGAGCAATGTCCTTGGCTAGATCACCTAGTTTATTAAATCATCTCCTAACTCCTGAATTACTGCATGCAGTGGTATTGCTCAGCTTTCCAGCACTGCATAACAAGGACCCCATTTTCTCTCACATCCAGTCAAATTTTCCTCACTTTCCTTTATGCCCCTCCCAGTCGCCTCCTCAAATTCAAATGCTACTGACAGCCTGTCCCAAGCAATTTAGGCTTTCGTGAATGCTTTCCATAAGGCCTCCCAGCTAGTGCCCGCTGCCTGGTTCTGAAGACACTCATGTTTTAGGTATGTGTTGCAGCAGTGCTCTACTTCCAAGGTACCAAAATTACTATTAGTTATCTCTTGCTGTGTAACCTCAACACAGAGTAGCTAGAGATAACAAATGTTTTTGTTACAAGGTTTCTGAGTCAGGAATCTGGGAGTGGCTTTGGTGGGTGGTGCTGCCTCAGGGTCTCTGATAAGATTGCAATCAAGCTATCGGTTGGAGCTGCAGCATCTGAGTGCTTGGCCGGGGCTGGGGATCACGTGCTTGCTGGTAGGAGGCTTCAGTTCCTTGCCATGCAGGCCTCTCTATAGGGCTAAACATGACACGGAAGCTGATGTCCTCCAGAGAGCATATTCTAATGGGCAGGGGAGAGTGAGGGCAAGACAGAAACTGAGTGTGTTCTGCAACCTAAACTCAGAAGTGACATGACTTGGTACAGCATGGGAGGTGACACACAAAGACACTACGGAAAGTGGAGATCCTTAGGGGCCAGGTGGCAATCATGCTAATTGCTGACACCTGCTCTTACTGCCAGGCCCCAGCAGCAGGCCCTCGAGTCTGCTCAGAGCTTGTCTCAGACAGACCCGCTACTAATATCAAGGGGCTGGGCTGCTTCCTCCTGTGAATGCTGTACACATAATTTTAATGTAGCAATTCACCTTTTAAATATAGCCGTAAGCTATCTTCTCCACTTTACTGCCAGAGGGCAATGCTCTCTGAAGACTTCACATGGCAAGCAGGCCTAGATGGATACCTAATTTTCTCCCATAGCAGCAGCACACCCCAAACTCTGCAGTCTGACTTGTGCTTCTGAATTGAATTTGGGATCAACTTATTGTTGGAGGGAGCCATCCTGATAGTGGCACCACTGTGTGCACTTTTTTTTTTTTTTTTTTTTTTTTTTGTGACGGAGTCTCGCTCTGTCACCAGGCTGGAGTGCAGTGGCGCGATCTTGGCTCACTACAACCTCCACCTCCTAGGTTCAAGCGATTCTCCCACCTCAGCCTCCTGAACAGCTCGACTGCAGGCGCATGCCACCACGCCAGCTAACTTTTGTATTTTTAGTAGAGATGGGGTTTCACTCTGTTGACCACGATGGTTTCAATCTCTTGACCCCGTGATCCGTCTGCCTCGGCCTCCCAAAGTGCTGGAGATTACAGGCCTGGGGCACCACACCCGGCCACTGTGTGCACCTTTCACTTTTGAGTACAAAAGTTCTGGCTAGTCCTGTATCAAAGTGTTGCATCGGAACATGCAACGTAAGAGTCTTCCTAGCTGGGCGTGGTGGCTCATGTCTGTAGTCCTGGCACTTTGGGAGGCCGAGGCGAGAAAATTACCTGAGGTCAGGAGTTTGAGACCAGCCTGACCAACATGGTGAAACCCCGTCTGTACTAAAAATACAAAAAATTAGCCAGGTGTGGTGGAGTGCACCTGTAGTCTCAGTAACTGGAATGGCTGAGACATGAAAATCACTTGAACTCGGGAGGAGGAAGTTGCAGTGAGCGCAGATTGCGCCAGCCTGGGTGACAGAGCGAGACTCCTTCTAAAACAAAACAAACAAACAAACAAACAAAACCCCCCCAAAAAAACCATCTTCCCAAGGCACAGTTGCTGAAGAGGCTCCGTTCTTCATTCATCTCTTCAGAGGGGAACATGAGGGTTCTTTCTGGGGCTTGCCCACGAAAGGAGACCTCATCCTGGATTCAACTGCCCCCTCCCTCTGCAGGTCAAACCCTTCAGGCAAGGAGCCAGGGGCTTCTCTGTGGATCTGGGCAGGCCAGAGGTCCCAGGCCTGTATGGGGAGGCAGGCCTCTGTTAAGGCAGCCTGTGGGAGTGCACATTCTTTGGGGAAACCCCCACATGCACTGCAGGGAACAAGGGAGCTGGTGCAGCCCACGAAAGTATTTGCTTTTAATTTTCTTGATTTTTTAGACCATAGAAGTATTACATGTTTGTTAACATTTTAAGTATTACATATATAAAGCATAAATTCTTACATAAGAGTATAATATTCTAGCATTTTGTTCATGTGTGTATGCACATATATGTTTATATAATTTTGAAATATTTATTTAGCAGATATTTACTTGCACTGTACACTGGGGATATAATAACAAAAGAATCAGACATTATAGAGCGTACATACTTATCTGGAGAGAAAAGCAATGAGCCTGATAAATGAAAAATTATGTAAGATATGAGAAGGAACTAAATGTTCTGGGGAAATTAAGCAGGGAGAAGGAGAAGGAAAGGCAGAGTGAGAGAGGATTAGTTTTGAATAGAATAATTATGAAAGGCAGCACTAAGAAGGTAACATTTGAGCAAAGACCTGAAGGAGCAAACCATGTGAATACCCAGGGCAAAGATCATTCCAGGCAGCAGGAACCACAGGTGCAAATGTCCCAGGGCAGAAACACATCTGGTGAGTTCAAGGACCAGTTACAAGCCTGGCATGCTTGGAGCAGAGAACACAGAGGGGAAGGAACAGGAAGAGAGAGTCAGAGAGGTGTTGAGTGGCAGGAAAGGGGAGGCATTTGAAGAGCCTTGTATTTTACTGTGAGAGAGATGGAGCACCATTGGGGAATACAGAACAGAGAAACAACATGATCTGACTTCAGCTTTAGAAGGATCACTGTGCCTGCCGGTGACCACAGACTGTAGGAAGCCAAAGCAGAGGCAGAGACCAGTGAATTTAACCTTGTGGGCTCAGGTACAGAGGAGGTGGGAGGTCAGATTTAACCAGGCTTGGGATTTAGCTGAATGAGACAAATTGAGAAAGAGACAAAGGGACTGAGGCTAAAGCAAGAATGGGAAAATGATTGGCACTACAACCCATCTGCGCTGGGGAAGAGGGAAGTGAGGCTGGGGAGAGGGAGAAAAGATGGAGGGACCATCGGTTAGAAGGGGTGTCTAAGTGGTAGAAGGTGTGTGTGGGTTGTAAGTTTGAAAGGGATTAAAAAGTTAATGGAATTGGAGAAAGAGAGGAGTGCGTGGGAAAGATAAGCTGGGGTTACTGGAGAATGGAACACCCCAAATTAAGATTCTAAATAGCGTTGCAGTTTTTGGTAATGTCATCATCAAGGGTATGAACATGAGCTGAGATGGGAAGGAGAACTTGATTATGGGAGGAAAGGACGTCAAAAACTGAAAGGCCAGATTGTAGAAGGATTCCAAGCATGGAGAGAGTTGGCCAGGACCTCAAATGTCCAGAAGAAGGGGGCTAATGACTTTAGGGTAGGAATTTGATGGCTGCAAAGAAAACTAATCATGAATTCTAGTGGTTCCAGCTTCAAAGACGAGGATTTTAGGGAGCACTGAGGGAGAATGGTCTGCAAGTGGCATTGAGGAGCCTGGAGGACCCCCGCCCACTTCCAGACCTGACGAACATGCTGTTCTACAAGCCATAGGCACAATTAATGTCACAGTTCATTTTTATAGCTGCTTCATTGCCCATTTCGTGGGTGTCTCATGATGCATATCACTCTCTCCTCTTGAAGGTCACTGAGGTTGTTTCAAATTTCCTCTTGTCATTACAAACAATCCTGAAATTACCACCTTTGTCAATAATTACAGTGCCCATGAAGGCCAGGCAAATGGGAAGCACGAACCTGGGGCCTCTGAATTGCCCACTGCCCACTAAACACTGGGTCAAGAAGGTGCAGCCTGCTCACAGCCCTCTGCCCTGATGGGGACACCTTGCGATCCAGTTTAATTTCCCACATCCTCCTTTATCCGGGCTCACTTTCTTTGGCACCCTGCCCAGGGGTCTCTAGAGAGACTGGATAGGTTGTTCCTCTGTTTGGGGCATGATGATTTGTGCAGGGTAAAGGCCGCATGACAACCTAGGGAACTGAAAATACAGGACATCAGCCAAGCTTCTGGTGGACACCTGAGAGGGAGTGAAGAGGACTGATTTCAGGCTCACAAACCCAGCATTTTGTGAAGATGACAAATTCCCATGTCTGCATCTTGAGAGAAAACCCCAGACAGGGAAAGGAATCCATTTGAGTGGGAGGAGCCGTGGTTGCCAGCTAGGACCCATGTTCTAGGGACGCTTCTGCCACAATCTCTCCGGGGACCTTGGGCAAACTTTCCATCCTTCTCAGAGCCCAAGTCCCCATTTCTAAGTTGGAAACTGGGATCCAGAGGACAGAGCACCATTGAGAGGAAGCCAGCTGGAGCCAGCTTTCTATTCAGGTGCCCTGATTTTCCTCAGTGGAGAGTCAACTGGAAGTTGATTCCGGGGCGTGAAATGGGGACTTTAGGTACGTCTTTCCCACCCAGATCCACAAGCCCTTACCCAAAGCCTTAAGCATTTTTGGGATCGAGAACATTGCAGCTCTGGAAGAGTGGCATGCTGCATGTGCCATTTTACATGACACGCTGGTGAAGGGGCGGCTGAGGGGGCACCCATCACCGAACTCGTGAATGTGCTTCACGGAAATGCGTGCATGTTCACTCCAAGTGGGATCAGTGAAAATGAGAAATAGCCTTACGTCGGGTCAGCTCGGGTTTTGCTGTCCAATGAGCCACGGAAAGACTTCTCCTTTTAGGTCCAGTTCTTCCCTCTGGCATAGAAAAGGCAATGGCAGCAGAGCTGGAGAGAAGGTGCCTCATGTGGAGAGAAGGCATCCACAGAACGTGGGAGCCCTGGGCTCCTGCTCCTCTCAGAGCCAGGGTGTGCCGTGCCCTGAGCAAGAATGCGAATGTTGTGAAAGTGTCACATCTAACACTTGTGTGCGTTATTTTCCTCCTGAAGAAAGCACCTGTCCTCAGAATGAGCCCAGAACACCTCAGGGTGCCCTGTTCCCCTGCCTGCCCACGGGCTCCCTCCTGGGCTTCAGGAGAACACAGGGGATCCATCTGCCTGTTGCCTCTACCTTGTTCCCGTCCAGCAGCCTCCTGTATATCACAGTGACATGACCCTACCCTCCTCTGAACCCAGGTGCAGCAAAGGGAGCCAGGGAGACCTTGATACCTCATATGTCTCTTTTGCGCTTGGTCTGAGATGCACCCAGCAAGGGCAGTCGGAACTCAGGCTTCAGTGACGCTTCCTGGCATTTTGCTGTGAAAGGCGCAGCAGCTGAACTGCTTCTTGGTAAACCACAGTGTCTGCCTTTGGATTCCAGTACCAGCTCCACTACCTGTAAGGTGGCTTCGATCCCCCTGTCTGTTAGCATGGGGGTGATAATAGCCAATACTCAGCATGGTTTCATCAGCTCATGCACATAAAACGAACAGCACAGTTCTTGTCATGGTGGCCCCCTACAAATCAATGTTCGTTTTCTTTCCCTTTAACTCTGAGTCTAGACAAACAGGAATCACATTCAGTTAACTCACTTTCACCATTTGTTTAGAAGTCATCTACTTCCTTTCATGCTATTTTTGAATGGTTTTCTAAAACTGTAACCATTAGGGCAATGTAAACTTCTAAAGAGATACTTGGAAACTGTTTTGGAACTAATGTATCCCTCAGACACCTTAGTGAGGGAGACTTCCTCCCGGGAGCCTTTTGCATTGATCTTCTCAGCATTTGCCTTAGAAAGCTTTCAGAAGTAGGTGTTATCATTTTTGTACAGGACACTAGCGAGTGAAACAAAAAAAAGACAGGTGCATTAGTTTCCTCTGCTGTCTGTGCACATTAAGTCACCAGCTGAAGGTGGAGGTAAAACGGGCTGCGGAGGGCCTACCTCGCTCTCCAGGGAAGCCCGTGTTGCTCCAGCTCATTCAAGTCCCCAACTCAACGGGCTTCTGCATGGTGGGGGCTCTGGCCTCCTGACACCGAATGCCAAGCAGAGGTAGCCATCTCTCCAGAAACTTACACAGAGAAAGGCTCTTGCTGGGGACAGAGGAGAAACGAGCTGGTGTGGCCACCCAGGGCTCAGCGGTCTGAATGGGACTTCTAACTACTTTCCCACCACCCTCATATCCCACCATCCTGGATATGAGTGAACCTCACCTTTTGTGTCACTACTTGTTGTTTCTGAGTCTTGGTTTTCTCATCTATAAAATAAAGACAACACCATCTACCTCAGAGTTCTTGCAAGTTGGAGAGCACACTCATATAGTACCCGGCGTGTAACTGCATCTGCTGTTATTATGGTGGTGTTGCTTACAACGAGAAGACGGGAACCTCCAATTCAGAAGTCCACAATGTGTATTTGGCAGGATTGATCCAACATAACTGCAGAGGGATTTCCATGTGACTGATATTGAGGGTCACTTTCCAGCTTTCAGCATCAGCAGGATTTCAGGGCTTCCCAAGGGGGAAGGCAGTGAAAGGGCGGAGTCACCAACGTACTTGTCACAACCTTAATGAAGTCTTCATTAGAGGGGGCATACAGTTTGTTCTCAAGTCTGCATGGATTTTTGCATGTGAATGAATATATATGCTTGCCAGTCAAATGAAACAATAAACATGGAAATGCTTTGAATAGAACAACAGCAACCCGTTCATATTCAGGGAAGAATTGTTTTTATGTGCAGACACTCCAACCTACGAAAAACCGGACTGGTGGTGCACTGTACTAGCAGATAGTTTGTGTCTTCCTGATTCTTTCTGCTTAGGGACACTTCCTTTGTGTCCCTAGCACCCCTACGTGCTGCAAGTGGACATAACTGATCTTCCAAAGCTTGGCTTCTGGTTCTCATCAGCTAGACTTGCTGGGTGTATTTGTCAGAATAGCCGTGATCCTGCTCTAAATTCCCCACGTCTCTGTGGCTTAGTACAATGAATGTTTATTTGTCGTTCGTGTCCAGCCTGATGCAGGGCAGGGGCCCCTTCTGTGCACTCCGGGTCCTGAGGCTCCCTCGTGGTAACCAGTGCTTCCCCTGCCTTCCATGGGGGTCGCAGCGACCTGGCCCAGCTGCACCAGGCTGGGAAATGGAGGGCTGGCATGGTATTTGGTGAGCTCCCGAATCTCAGAGGCCTGGCACTGGCAAAACTAGAGTGGCCTGCCTTTCTTCCAGCAACATCTTCTTGCTAAATGTGCATCCATATGTCCCACATTTCTAGCGAAGATGCAAGAGGGCCTGCTGCTCCATTCTCCACGGGCTGGCTGGACTCATGTGGTATTGCCCTGTGGTTTCCATGTGAAAGGCACACCCTGGGGGAGGTGCCAGGCTCTCCTCTGGGGTGTAGTGGGAAAGAAGAGTTGTACTTCCTTCTATCTCGCATTCTCATTTCTGTTTTTGTAGGCTTTACAGTGTACAAAAGACATGTGTGCCATAGTTCATTGATACACTTTCTACAGAAATATGTAAATATAATGGAGCTACAGCTTCAGAAATTTTTAATGATAAAAATTGTGTTCAGAATGAAATGGAGATGGCTATTTTAGAGATAAGGAGGTAACTTCCTGACTGGCTAAAATACCATATTTAGTTCCTTTCAGTATTCTGTGATTATTCTCCTCTCGTGACAGAGGTTTACTCAAATGTGCACAGTTTTTTTTTTCGTTTTTTTTAATGAGGCCCTCAGGTCTTTGGGAATGGCATCATACTTCACACGAATCTCTTAGTGTTATGCTTACCTTTAAATTAAAAAAAAAAAAAAGTTGAAGTATTTATTTTCTCTCCACTATGCTGTAAAATTTTCCGTGATGGCACATGCAAGCCATTTAGTCTTTCATGGAAGGAGAAGCAAGACTGATGATCTCCAAGCTGGAGAGCTTCCTGTCTTCCTTTTTCTTCTCTTTCTTTTTCATTTTTTGGGCAAGGGGTAAGGGCAGTGGAAGTGAGGAGACAGAAGGCAATGTCTACACTCTATGGGCCTCTGAGCAAATCCCATCGCTGTCCAAAAGATGGCGCTGTGATCCTGTAGCCAGGGTGGAGCCCTGTGGACCCTGCTGGAGAGCCTGTTCCCAAAGGGAAGGCCGAAAATCACTTGTTTCTCATGCTCGGAGTCCCTGTGTATGATAACTTAAACACAGAAAAATGATCCTTAAAGGTAGGAGGAAGCCAAAGATGGCAAGAGGATGAATGGCCTCTGCAAAGGATCATCAAATATTACGGTCCTGCCACTTGGGTGTAGGATGGTTCATGGGGTTATCGCACTCCCATATATATGCTAAATAGAATAATTAGACTATAGGCCGGTTCTAGAGATAATCACTAACCAAACCACCTCAGCCCTGGAAATTCCTATGCAACAACAAAACCAAATGCGCGTGACAATTTATCAAAACAGGCTAGCACTAGACTACTTATTAGAAGAAAGTGGGGTCTGTGGTAAGTTTAATATCTCTAATTGCTGTCTTAACATAGATGATAACGGAAAAGCAGTTCTAGAAATTGCTTCAAACGTCAGAAAAGTAGCCCAAGTACCAGCCCAAACCTGGACGGGGTGGGACCCGGCAAACCTTCTAGGAGGGTGGTTCTCTAATTTAGGAGGATTTAAAACGCAGGTAGGGACAATAATCTTCATCATTGGGCTCCTCCTGTTTCTCCTGTGTTATCCCACTTATAATAAAAGCCATTAAAACTCTTGTTGAAACTATGGTTAACCACCAGAGAATCCAGACGATGCTCCTGCTACGACATGGAGGATACGAATCCATCTCTCAAGAATACCCCAAAAACAAAGGTTTTCTTTTTCTAAGGTGCCCACACTACTATGTCACACCTGAAGTAGTTATTGAGAAAGTCACCCCTTTTCCCTTTTTTCTATAACGAAATAGACAGGAATGAAAGATTCTCCCTGGGGCCTGAAAGCTTGAAGGGATGAGTAACTCCTCCCTTCTCAGGCCCAGTCCCAAGGCGCAAGGCCACTTGTGTCAGCAGCGTGCGTCAGCAAGATAGCAGAATCAGGAAGAAAGCCAGCTGGAAGACACCTACCCTGACTGGAAGACACATACCCCTGAAGATCGAGAAGGATGCTGTCTGGGT
This sequence comes from Macaca thibetana thibetana, assembly GCF_024542745.1. Classification (NCBI taxonomy): domain Eukaryota; kingdom Metazoa; phylum Chordata; class Mammalia; order Primates; family Cercopithecidae; genus Macaca; species Macaca thibetana. The sequence continues at coordinate 9,727,434 of NC_065590.1, read as the reverse complement.
AATATGTAGCAATCACGTCAGACTGGAACACTTCCTGTTTACAGAGGACTATAAAACCCCTGTCCCATCCTCCTTGGGACTATTGCCACTTTAGGCTTCAGCCCGCCTGCACCCAGGGGCTCATTAAAACAGCATGTTACTCCATATCCACACACACAAAATCACTTGTTCCTTCTTCTACCTGAACATTTCAGACACGGCTGCCCTGGCATCTGTGTACCATTATGAAAACCATGGCAATTTTCAATGCTGGCCTTCAAAAGCTGGTGAAGAGTGAGGAAGTGTTTTCATTTTCTCCCCAAACACAGTCTGACGGTATCTTTTGCTTTGACTGAAATTCAGGGTCTGAAGTTAGCAAAGTCACCCGTGCTACGGGACACTGCCTGGCTGGTGGGCAGTCAGTCTGTTGTGATGTGTGGCCCGAACTTGACCTTGAAAGTGGAGTAATAATGACCAACCCATCACCCTGCTTGCCTTGAGGCTGCTTAAGATCTAACAAGGAAAACTTTGGAAATCCCTGGAGCCCATAGACGTAGGGAGGGCCCACTGGCTGTCCAGGTGGCCGCTTGGGTCTCTCTCCATCAGCAACCCCCCTTCTTAGCCTGAGCAGACACCCCCAGCTGCCTGGGGATGCCAACTGCCTATGGTACCACCAGTGACCTCTCCTGCCTCTATTCATCCATTAAACGCACTTTTTCAAAGCCTATTCAATCTCTGGTAACTGCAATATTTGATAAGTATTTGAATGGGGACTTTAGAAACCTGTTTCCAATTTAATTGAAAACGTTTTACTTTTAATTAATTATAATTTCTCTAAAATTGAAATTCTGGCAAGGCTCAGGGGAGGCCAGGTAGACGTACTTAAGCATAGGAAGCCACTTGGACACCCTTAAAACCAGCGGTTTGCAGCCTCGGCTACATATTAGAACCACCTGGGAAGCTTTAAAAACTCCTGATGCCACAGCGGGGCACCCCTGGCCAGGGCCACAGTGTGAGCTGCCAGGGCTCCTTCATCTGTAAAAATATATTGAGACATTTTATGACTGCTTTGGTATAAAGACAAATACGTTAATTTGGCATGTTAAAACCTCTTCTTTGACACAAAAATCAGTTTTCCTCATTTGATTTCAAGTGAAATGTAAACCTTTTGTGTGTTCTAGGCACCGCGCCTAGTGGGTAAGTCAACCCTGCAGAGAAGGAGTTTATGGGGTGAACTCAGCCTCCAGCATTTTCTTAAGCTCCCCCAGGCCATCCTATTGCAAAGTCAAGATAACCATTTTCAGCCATCTAGGACAGAAGACCTACTTGGCTGGACTGGTCCTAGGGATCCAGAATAGCTTGGAGAGGTCTGTTTCCTTTAGTTCTAATGGACCATGTCCAACCAAGGTCAGCCTGACCTTGGCCCTGCCTGCCCTAGGCCCTGAAATTCTGGTGAAATCAAACATCCCTGACTCCCAGTCCTTACACCTTTGGGATTCTGACCTGTACCTGCTGCCAATGAACCCTCCATCTCAGAGCTGGAAAAACAGAAGGACCTTGTAGACCCGTGTAATTTCTAGTTGCAGAAGCTGTCTTGTTAACGTAGCACCTGGTTCAAGGTCATGGAAATGGCCAAAGCTAGAACAGGGCCCAAGCCCTATCTCCACATCTCATGCTAAGCAAACCCTCAAGAATGAATCTCACGACCCAAATGGGCAAAACCAGTATGCTCTCTTGAGGGTGTAACTTGCTTGGCCCTTCTCTCTGCCCAAGAGCAGGCCCAGTGGTGAAACCATGAGGGGCCAGTTGCTCTCTGGTTGGCATTAACTATAGCTTGTCCAAGAATAGGGTGAATAAGAACCAAAGTGGAAGCCTCCAGAGGCAACACGAGAAGGCTGCTTATTACACCATGTTGATGCCAGGCTCAGAGGAAGGAGGAGATGAATGTTAGTGATGGCCACAAAAGATCTGCAGATGTTCTGAAAGATGGGGGACAGCTGCTTTAGCTGCCTTCACACCCATGGAATCCTTTCTGTCCTCTCCACTTTCCCTCTCTCCCTGCTTCCTTCTTTCCCTCCTTCTTTCCTTTCTTCCTTCCCTGGATCAATAAACACCTGTTGAGAACCTATTTCTAAATGTGTGGGAGACTGCAGGAGGTGTCTAACAAGGAAGAAACACGTCAAGCCTTCAGGGCCTATGGGGAGAAAGCCCAGCACGTAGGTAAATTACAGAACATCAGCAGCAGGTCAGATATATGGGAGCACAGGGCAGGGGGCACAGAGCACGGGGCATGTCATGGCCTTGGGGCTTGCTGAAGCCAGGGTCTCATAGGTAGTACCATTTGAGCTGAGTTTTGAAGAAGGCTGTTTGGTTGTCATGGAGATGAGGTTGGCAGGTGAGCATGCACAAGACGGGGAATTGAACGGGAGTCTGAGTGTTCTCCAGTGCTGTTGATTCAAGTGCTTCCCATTAGCAGTTGGGGCATTAATGAAACGCAACCACCTCAGTCATTTTCTTGATATCCTTTCTGCAAATACAGCTAAGAGCTGGAGCTGGGCATTAAAGCTAAAGGACCTTTGTTTTTTTTGCTTCTGAGTACACCCCCTGAAAGCAATTACACCGTTGTCAAAAAGCCCTGCATTTTCACAGGTTCCACAGAGCAATTCAGTGAAGAAACAGGATGGGTGCACGGAGGAAGTGAAGAAACAACTTGCAGGGAGCACAGCTGGAAAGTTGATGGGCGGTGCATGTTTTCCTTAGGGGGTCCTCAACCACCTCAAGCCTGTCTGCACAGCAGCCACAGTCCTCTCAGAACTCATCCCTGTCTTCCAGTTATTTTAGTATCTTCTCAAAGCTACGCTTCATGAAGTACAGCACAGATCAAGGGCCTTAAAATGGTTTTTATTTTGCATTACCATTTTTTTGAGATGGAGTCTAGCTCTGTTGCCCAGGCTGGAGTGCAGTGGCACGATCTCAGCTCACTGCAAGCCCTACCTCCTGGGATCATGCCATTCTCCTGCCTCAGCCTCCCAAGTAGCTGAGACTACAGGTGCCCGCCACCACGCCCAGCTAATTTTTTGTATTTTTAGTAGAGACAGGGTTTCACCATGTTAGCTAGGATGGTCTTGATCTCCTGATCGTGTGATCCATCTGCCTCAGCCTCCCAAAGTGCTGGGATTACAGGCGTGAGCCACTGTGCCCAGCCTGCATTACCATTTTTAACCATGCATAACAGGAGGTTGAAGAGAAATATACCAAAACTTTAACAGGGTTTGTGCTTGAGTGATGGGCTTTTTTTCCTTCTCTCTCTCATATCTTTTTAACCTTTTATTTTAAAACAATCACAGACTCAGAGTAATTTGGAAAAATAATACAGAAAATCCCCCTATACCCTTCTCCCAGCTTCCTCCAATGGTACACCTTGTGTGGTATAGACACACAATGGAATATGATAGTCTAATGAGAACAAAGGTTCTCCAACTACTCACAACGGTATGAATGAATGCATTCAGAAACATATTGTACAGCATCAAACCCAGAAAGCTGACCTCAGTGCAATGCTATTAGCTTGACTACAGACCTTATTCAGATTTCATCAGTTTTTACACACACCTATTTGTCTGTGTGTAACCTATGCAAATTTATCACATATAAAAATTCATGTTCTCAGATTTTAATAACTTTTTATAAGTGTGTATTTGTTTTATAATAAAGAAGAAAGCTTTACTTTTCAACTTTTTTTCTGGGAGTCTCTCCAAGAAAAAAGAGATCCTAAATGTGTAAATTCCTAGACACAAAGTTTTTTATTGCTAAGTTACTTACAATATAAAAAAATTAAATCAGCCGGGAGCAGTGGCTCACACCTGTAATCCCAGCACTTTGGGAGGCTGAGGGGGGTGGATCATGAAGTCAGGAGATCAAGACCATCCTGGTTAACACGGTGAAACCCTGTCTCTACTAAAAATAGAAAAAAAAAATTAGCCGGGTGTGGTGGCGGGCGCCTGTAGTCCCAGCTACTCAGGATACAGAGGCAGGAGAATGGCATGAACCCGGGAGGCGGAGCTGGCAGTGAGCCGAGATCGTACTACTGCACTCTAGCCTGGGGGACAGAACAAGATTCTGTCTCAAAAATAAATAAATGAATAAAAATTAAATCACCCAAGCATCTCACTAGAAGTAATTAAATATAATTAACCAGAGAACTTCTGCTTAATGGACTATTGGAAAACTATTTGAAATGTTTCTGAAAAAGGATGTGATAACACAGAAAGATGCTCATGATGAGGTAAAGTTAAAACCAAGCTACAAAACTGTACAACAGTGTGACAATGACTACGTAAAAAGAAATCAATGCATGGAGGAAAAACAGGAGGCAAACACTGATATGGTTTGGATTTGTGCCCCCACCCAAATCTCATGTTGAATTGTAATCCCCACATGTCAGGGGAGGGTCCTGGTGGGAGGTGACTGGATCATGGGGGCAGATTTCCCCATGCTGTTCTCGTGATAGTGAGTTCTCATGAGATCTGGATCTGATGGTTTAAAAATGTGGCACTTTCCCCTTCGTTCGCTGTCTCTCTCCTGCTTCGCCATGGTAAGATACACTTGCTTGCCCTTTGCCTTCCGCCATGATTGTAAGTTTCCTGAGGCCTCCCCAGTCATGTGGAACTGTGAGTCAGTTTAAACATCTTTTCTTTGTAAATTACCCAGTCTCAGGTAGTTCTTTATAGCAGTGTGAGAATGAACTAATACATACACCAAAACTGTCCTTCTCTCTACCTTTCCTATATTTTCCTAAATGTTATCATTGAGAAGGGATTTTCAAATTTTAACATGTGTCCACTGGTGGTCTTAAAATACAGATTCTGATTCAGTAGGTTTGAGGTTTGAGGCAGGGTCTCAGATTCAACGTTTCTGAGGAATTCTCAGATGACACAGAGGCTGCCATTATACAAGAGACACTATGTTTAAACAATGATTATTTTAGAAGTGGACCTTTGGGAATAATAATAACGGGCTTCTTAGGTTGAAAAACCAGCCTCAAATGCCAAAGCATATCCACCCCCGCAAACACATACACACACACACACACACACACACACACACACACAGAGTTCAATAAAATCCCCTCTTTTTACAGACTTCACTTGGATTTTCCAAGTAAAGGACAATGGAAACTGGGCTTGTCAAGCCCTAGAGAGTAAGATTATTCTTTTGTTCTGAATTTTCTACTGAGATGGGAAGAGTTTTCCTCCCATTGTTAGGTGTACTCCCCTTCAATTCAAGGCATGACTCTTGTCGACTGTGCTTTTCTTGGGAGGTCTTATTTTGTTCCCATATCATCATAATGCCGAAGAACAGGTATCTACCGAGAACAACCTAGAGGATGAAAAAGCACAGCCCACAGGCACTCCTCAGACAGGTAACCAACCCTCATGTTCAACAACCACCTCCTTGTTAAGAAAGGTAATGTGAGGAATTGTAGACCCCATTTATCTCTTGGCAGCCTGAACTCTGAAGCACTTTATTTTTCTTTTAATCTTTCAGCAGGCGCTGTTTCTGTTCTAGCTTTGCCAAATAGATTTCAAAAAAGTAAAGTTCTATTTTTAAAAAACCAGCCAGTCTTCCTTATGAGCCAATCAAGCAATATATAACAGCTTTCATTTATTTTGTAATTTATAGATTTCAATGCTCTTCTAGATATATTATTTGACTTTGACAGCATATTTCTTATTTTTAGAGTAAAGCATTTTCCATGTTGAATGTATGGATTTTTTAAAATGCAAAAATAAGAAAAATTATTTTATAACATTACTACTCATAATGGTGTACTATAGTCTTTTTTTTCCCCCAAATAGAATACATTTTTGTCTCTTTTTTATGAAGCTGTATCATATTGTCTTTTATAATATCTGCTCTATCTCACTTGATCCTCAGAGTAGCCCTGGGAGGAGGCAAGGCAGGTATTACTAATTCCATGCCATTGGAATGGATTCATCCATGATAATGCTCAGTTGCAGAAACTCCTCTTTCTAAGGCTTGGTCCAGTACCTTTTCCAGAACCATGCACGGTGAAGGCTGATCACAGCCTGAATAGTTCTACAAATATATCTACATAAAAGAGAGTGATAAAGAAGGAGAAAGAATGTTTCCTAGATATTAGTTGCATGAAACGAAATTTATGGAGTGGCCCCATATTTAAAGAGGTGGCTGCATGAAACCATATTTGGTTTCCATCCAGCCTAGAAAGTGACACTAATCAGAAGTATATTAAAACCAGACAGCTAACAGACAAATTGTGGTGTCTGCTCACAGTGAAATGCGATAGACAACTCACAATATGAGCAAATGCTTTCAGAAACATCACACTGGATATAAGAAGCTTGGCACAAAAGGATCCACACTGCATGGCTACATTTACATAAGAGCAGAAACAGGCAAACCGACTTTCTGGGGTCAGAGGTCAGGGGAGTGGCGAACATAAGGAACCAGGGGTCGTGGTGACTGAAGGACCCAGGCAGGATTCTGGAAGTACTCGTAACAGTTTGTCACTTGATCTGGATGAACACTGGTGTGTTCCTTTTTGGAAATCCTTTGAGCTGTACTTACCCTAAGTTTTCAAAAGCCTCTTGGTTTCCAGTAGGTTGTACCTGCCTTTGCAGCTCTCACAAAATCCGCCCATTTGTTCAGTTTCCAGGATCAGGGATCACTTGCCTTCCATTGTTATTATTTCAGGCCTCACACACGCAAATCTAACTGGCCAGGACTGACCATGAAGGAGGGAGAGCTCTGGTCCATGGGTTTCCCCTCCCCACCTGGAAGGCTTCGGTCAACAGTGCTCAGAATGAAAGGAAGGTGGTGGTGCTGGCCTTCAAGTCTCCCCCAAACACAGAGGACCCAGGTCTGCCTGTCCTCCATTAGCTTTTACTCACTGGAGAGGGATAACACACTGCTAAGGAAAGGACTTGTTCTGAGAGTGAGGACTGCCCCCGGATTTTGTAACCAGTTGCAACCACCTGAAAGTAGTTCTGGGGAAGAGGTCATGGAAGAGTCTCTCCAGGTGAGGGCTTTGTCCTAGATCACCTGCTGTTTTTCAACAATGAGGAAGACTAAATTAGTCCCAGTGTTTCTATTAAAATGCTCTGTTCTCACTGCTGACAGTCAGTGTAGCAGAACCAAACAAACCTGGGACTCAGTTCAGTTCTGCCCCGAGACCAGGTAGGTGAGCAGAGGAAGTCAGTGACCTCCAAGCCTCAGTTTCCACAGCTCTAGAATGGGGATAAGTAACCCTACTGTGGGTGATTCAAGGAGATAGTGTATATCGGAAGGGACTAGTATAAAGGTTGGCACATAGTGAACTATTAATAAACTCCTCTTAGAAATAATATTCCAGCCAAGTGTGTGATCAGGATCACGCCTGTAATCCTAGCACATTGGGAGGCCAAGGAAGGAGGGTCGCTTGAGCTCAGGAGTTCGAGACAAGCCTGGGTAACATAATGAGAATTTGTCTCTACAAATAATAATAATAATTAGCTTGGCATGGTGGCATGCACCTGTAGTCCCAGCTACTTGGGAGGCTGAGGTGGGAGGATTGCTCAAGTCCAGCAGGTTGAGGCTGCAGTGAGCCATGATTGTGCCACTGCACTCCAGCCTCGGAGACAAAGTGAGACCCTGTCTCAAAATAAATAAATAAATAAATAAATATTGCCCTGGGCTTTCATTCATTCAGCAAACATGGATGTGCACCCACTAGGCACTGGGGATGCAGGAGAAGCACCAGGAGGAGGTACACGAGGCCTCCTGGAGCTTACACGCTGCAGGGTGGAAGGCAGCAAATAGGCAGACACGTGAACATACTTTACTCGAATGCGATGGGTGGTTGTGAAGGAAGTAAACAAGGTTGTGAGACGAAGAGAATGGTGGAGTTCCATCCACTTGACACAGTGGCTCAGGGAGGTGTCTCTGAGAAGTCATTGTGATCCGAGGCCCTGGGATTAGGAGCAAACGAGTCCCATGAAGAACGGGGACTGCGGTGCAGAGGAAATGCAGGGACAACCTCAGGGAATAGGAGAGGGCTTGGCATTGTGGGAGACAGCAAAGAGGACACTAAGTGTGGCTGGAGGGCGGTGGAGAGGATGGGAGATGGTGGGTCTAGAGGATCAGGCAGAATCCGCACCCTGGGGCAAGGCCTCTGGAGGACATCGTGAGGCGTTTGGGAGTTTGGTGCTGAGCAGGAAGGAAGGCTGTGCTGGCTCTCAGCCGGTGTGATGTAACACGACTGGCATTTTAGGCCCCTTGATTTGGATACTGTATGGAGAAGAGACAGCAGAAGAGCAAATGGAGGGGCATGAATGAGGTGGTTGTGATTATCCTGGGAGGAGGGGCAGTGACTTAGTCTAAGGAGGATGGAGGTCAAGGAGATGGAGGGACATAGATAGACTGGAGACAGGTTCTGAGGTAGGAGAGACAGGAGATGAGGAAAGGAGAAAGAAAAGAGGGCTCCCAGACCATGGAGACACCTGGGAGGATGAGAGTTGCTGCCTCAAATGGAAAAGAGCAGTAGGTTTGGGTGGTGGCAGGGGACAAAGGTGGACTCAGGCAGGAGGTAGGAATTTGAGCTGGGAGCTCAGTGGAGGGAGTGGAAACAGAAATTTGGGACTTCTCCACATAGATGCCTTTAAAGCCTGGAATATTGGGTAAGATCCCTTAGAGGAACAAGGCCTGACTCCAGCCACGAGGGTCTCCAACCTTTAAAGCCATGCCAAGGAGAGGCCAGCACAGGAGACTAAGGAATAGCAAATGATGCAGGAGAAAGACGGGATGCGTGCTGTCTCAGGAGCCGAGGGGGAGGGCTCCCAAAAGAGCGAGGGGTGGGGGCCCTTCATGAAACCGGGAGTCTGAGGAGAACGGAACAATGTTCTCAAGTTATAGCACTGGGTTGATGGTGAACTTGACATGGGTTTCAGTGGATGGTGGGTGTGGAACCCCAACTGAGGCTGTGGAGGAATGAATTGGGTGAGGCAGGGTGCTGAAGTTGGCACTCCCCATCTTGCTTGGGAACATGTGTGGGGTTCCTAACCCCTCCAGGAGGCTGGCAGCTCTCACTGCCGGTCCCTTATGTTCCCACCCGTAGTCAGAGGAGCAGCTCAAGGGCACAGGACATACCCTGGACCCTAGCGGGAGAAGCTCTGAGCTGCTGAGCCCGCAGAGCCACCATTCACATTCTGAACATGCCCTCTTGCTGGGAGTGGTGGTAGCAGGAACATTGATTCCCACAAACCTCTAAATAGCGGATGTGGGATGAGTACGGAATGCTAGCCTTTCTCTGTTTTATAGCCAAAGGAAAATTTTCTGGAAGCCAATACCTCTTTGGGTGGATCTGAAAGGAGGGAGGATGTGGCTTAAGTTGTTTGGTGCAAAGTTTTCCAAGTGTTGTGAAAGACGTATTTATTGGGGCTGGGAGTGAAAACAAGGAAGAAAGGGTAGAGCTGTAATGTGACGGGAAATGTTTGTAAATGGAGATTTTTTTTTTTTCTTTTATTAGGTGGAAAGTGAAGTAAATGAACTCTGGGGTGGTGTCTTCTAACTCTCACTTCCAACTCTCCTGTGTTTGTAGACTCCATGTTCCTAAACAAGGGAAAATACAGCCACAACCTCCAAAGGACAAGTGCTTATTCATTCCTTTAATTTATCTTTATTGAGAATGTTCAATGTACAGTGTGAGAAAAACTGAAAGTGAATAAAAGAAGCTGAAGATGTTTAAATATATAGTTTAGAGATCTAAAACCTAATGAATTGTCTTAGAAGAGGAGTTTAAACAAAATAGGACTAGTCAGGAGGCTGAGGCAGGAGGGTCGCTTGAGCCCAAGAGTTTGAGGTTGCAGTGAGCTATGATTATGCCACTGCACTCCAGCCTGGGCAACGGGGAAAGACCTTGTATCCTTTAAAGAGAAGAAGAAGAAAAAGAAAGAAGGAGGAGGAGGAAAGACAGAAAAAATACAAATAGATGAGAGGCAGAGAAGCTATATTTATAGGATTTCCATACATAATCAAGAACCCTGAGCAGCTGTGGCCTCAGCAAGATAGATATTGATTTCTCTTACAAATAGAAGAAATCAAGCAGGGGATGAGGTAGCCATCCCAGGGCTGTGTTGGTGGCTCTATGAATTTGCCATGGACCTACCCTGTCACACTCAACCTTGTCCCCATCCTCACGGTCCAGAACAGAGCTGAAGCTTTAGCTGCTTTGGCTGAGCTCTTCAGAGAGAATGGCATGAGGGCTTCACTGTAAGGGGATCACAGGCATTGCTCATGCATCTTCTAAGCTAGAACATTCATCCATGGCCATGCATGGCTGCAAGGGAGGCTGGGCATGTCTGTGGGTTGGGCAGCAATATGAGTGTTACTATTTTGAGAGAAGGGGAGAAAGTCTGGCACAGAGGCTAATCTACAAAAATCAGAATATGCAAAACAGATGTAAAATTGGTGATTTACTTTACAAGTGATGTCTTATCTTACCTCCATTAGCACAAGCCACAGTCCTTGACTTCGTATTTGAGCCCCTCTACATAAGTGCCTCAATCTACCTCTCCAAACTTATCTCCCTGTTCACATCCCAAACAGCCCTGGACTTCTGCTAAGCTGGTGATCCCTTAGTTCTGGGTCTCTGCTTGCTTTGTACTGGCTTGAGTTTCAATTCATACACAAAGGACTGGATGAAACCACTGTGTGAATCTAAGTGGACAAAAAAAAGGGCAACCTTCAGGAGGGAAACACACATGCACACACATGTGTCGTGACTAGTGGAATCCACTGCACACAGGATCAGAGATGGGATGGAGAGCTGGTGGACCAGACCCACAGAAGGGGGGACCTGGCACATAAGCTGTTGCAACATTCCCCTGGGAAGAAAGGTTCTCAGGGGCTTGCACCATCCCCTGGGAGAAGAGGTGGCTCCCAGAGATAGCCTCACATGCCAGCAGGGTAACTGATCTTGTCATTACTCCCATTTCCAAGAAGGCTTGCCTGTTTGCAAACACTTGAAAGGAACATCTGTCACTCTTGTGGGGCTCTTACAGGTTCCAAATGTCCCTCACAGGGTTTCATTACCTCAACCCTCTAGATCATATTGAAAAGCAGAGGCACATACATGCGTGCTTGTAGTTGAAGGAAGGAACCCAGGCTTAAGTTTCTACAGATCCTCAAAGATGTCTGTGCCCCTGAAAGATTAAGAAGAAGGAATTAATTTGTGTTCCAGGGCTGGCTGAGCCTTGCAGCATGACAGTGATCCTGGGGAACTGAAGATCCACACCTGGGAAAAGAGAGCTGGAGAAAGAGACCCCATGGCCACAGGTCCCAGCAGGCTCGTTCAGTGACCCCACCCCATGGAATGCCAGAGACCAGGCTAGATTCCAGATGTAGTGCAGGGCAGCCGGACACGTAGCCATGCCACCCTCACCAGCACACATTGTCAACCAAGAGGCAGATGAATAGGTCTCCGAATGGATGCGTGAGGGCGACTTTTGAATATTTTCATTCTTTGCTTAGTTGAGCTAAGCTCTGGGCTCTTAGCACTGAACTGGAGGTGGAGGAGAAAAACAAAGACTTAGCAAAATGTTTCTTAAATGGTCATTTAAAAACTCTCCTAGCTTCTTGCCGTTAAATTGGACCTTACCATTTATGTGAGACCTGGATTTTAATACATTGCTTTTTGTAAGCCATTAACCATGTAAAATGATCCACAGTCAATTTACATGGTTAGAGTTGAATAAGAGCTAATATTACAACCCCCATTTAATATTTTGGTTACATAGAAAGTTTTATTTTTATTAAAACGAGAGATGTAGTGGGGAGGAAAGCCAGGGGACTGCATGCAATTATATTAAATACGCTCTGACTTTTAATAACACCATATTCACGTGACTTGGGCAACAGCATTGAATGCTGTATTTTCATGCCACACATGTGACCCAGGACTTTATTAAAATATAAGTCATGTTTAATCATACAATATGAAAAGCCATTCTCATGTCAATGGGCCTACTTCCTTCAAATTTCCACTGTTCAACAAAGCGCCCAAGAGCTACACTGAACAGATCATGGGAATTAGAAAAGATCTGTTTACTTCTAGGACATGATTTTAGATTCCTGTCTTATTCATGCAGTCATTTGCTAAACATTTATTGAACACCTATATTTAGAAACACCATCCTAAACTTGGAAATAAGAAGTGACTGACAGCATGTCCTTCCATTGTCATGCCATGGCCTTTCAGGATTTTCAAATCTCTGGGAGAATAAATCTGTGTTTGACCTTGTTGCTTACTAATTAGAGCCCAGTCTCTGTGATGTCACCTGTAGAATTCTGTCTATTAGAGAAACTGTGGTTTCATTGCTCCGTAGAACTTAACCAATGTTCTATAGAACCTAGCAATCATATTCTAACACTCTGTTCCCAAAAAAACTTCCAGAAATACCCAATTCTTAAAAATGTTTTCTGAACAGGCATCACTATTATATGTGTTCCCTTGTTTGTAATGAAATCTCTCTTTGACACAGGTATTCTAGATTGGTGTTTTAGTCTATTTGTGCTGCTGTAACAGAGATACCACAGACAAGGTGGGTACTTTATAAAGAACAGAATTTTATTTCTACCCCGGGATCTAGGAAGTCCAAGATTAAAGCATTGGCATCTGGTGTGGGCCTTCTTGCTCTGTTCTCCCATGGCAGAAGTGGACGGGCAAGAGAGAACAAATGCCATGTGCTTATGTGGCAGAAGAGCAGAAGAGCAAGCCAGCCAAACACAGCTGGAGCCCCTTTTATAAGGGCCTTAATCCCACGTATGGGGAAAAAGCTGCCATGGTCTAATCATCTCTTAAAGACCTCACCTTTTAATACGATCACATTGGCAACACCTGGATTTTGGAGGGGACACATTTAAACTGCAGCAATTGAGATGACATCACATTTTTGACTTTTTGAAAGTTATACTCTGTGGTGTGAAAGGTTTACAGATATATAAATGACAATTCCCTGCCCTCAAAGTCTGTCCACAACAGCTGTAATATTAGAAAGCGATCAGTGCCACAGGGAAGGATGGAGGAAGTAGGAAGCAGAACAGAAGCTTGATTTGTAGCTGGAAGCTTAGGGAAATCTTTATGAAGGAAAGGAAAAGCTTTGGCCAGCCCAGGCAGTGAGGAGAGGCACTGGGCTATGACATCCCTGTCCTTTAGGGAAGTTTAATGTCATCCCTCTTCCTGTTATCTCTTCATCTTTCTTTTTCTTTTCTTTCAATCCCAGATCTTCCTTTTCCTTGCTCATCTTTGCCCTTCCTCTGCTGCTCCATTTCTCTTTCCTCCGGACCCCATCCTTCTTGCCACTTACTTCAGAAGATAAGTATTTGGAAGAACTAGGCTGGGACCTCTCTGCAGAGAGGGAGCTGAGCAGGGAGCCCATGCCACTCTCGGGGGGCCTCCTGTGCTGTGGGTGGAAGGGAGCTTGTTTTAGAAGAAAAAGCTCCAGAGGATCACAGGATGAAAAAAGAGCCAGGGAGTCAGGCAATCTACATTTATTTAAAATGGTTTCATGGAGTTGGCCATTCTCTTTAATAGGCAATTTAAAACAATATCAATATTTATGGACATTTATGCAGCAGGTGCTGAGGCAGCCAGCACCTTCCCGAGGCAGCCAGGATTATAAAGACACTGGTCTGATCCTTTGGATGAGGAGAGCACATTGCTCCCTGGAGCTGAAATCACTCTTCCAGGGCCCTGGGGGGGGTGCATTTGGAGTTCAGGAACTGGAGCAAAACTCAGTGGTCCCTAAGAACCCTGCCAGGTTAGTGCAGCTCCCTGAAGCAAGCCGCTCCTTTTCATCCTTCCCATCTACTAAGGCTCATTTTCTCTGATCAAGCCGGGGCCTTAGCGCAGCACAGAGACCACAGATCATTCTCCTAAAGATGAGCAAATGGCTCCAGGATGGAATAGGGCAAAACCAAAGTCCCCACCTCCAAGTCTAAGCTGAACCTTAGTCTGGAAGTGCAATAAACACTCAATGACACGGAGAAACAAACTCTAGGGGTGCTCTCCAGGAGACACTTGGGCCAAGATCACTTAGGAAGCATTGTTTCATCCCCAGGCCTCATGGATGTTTCAGAGACCGCTTTGCTCAGGCAGTTATAGGCTATCAGGCCAGTAGCCCCAAACAAATGTTCTGTGATTTGCATCTCTAGCAGTGGACAATAAGAGATTTATGAAAGGCAGCAGAAGAGTGATCAGCCCCTATGCAAAGCTTCTCACAAGCGTGGTCTCTGAAAACCCCTTCCTTGATGAAAGGGATCTTTTTCAATGCTCTCCTCTTCTCTCCGCTCCTCTGGACATGTAAATAAGATATCTCAGGCAGGATTCGGAAACAAAAGCAATCACACAGCAGGTCCATGCTTGAGGAGCTTGCAGTCCAGCTGCGGAGCCAGGCTCAGGAGACGGTGGTGCTTAGCCGGGCAGAAGGACATTACAGATTCCAGGTGGTGAGGATCTGTGGTCCAGGCTTTGGGAGCAGCTCATTGAAAAGGACAAACTGTGGCAATCAGGAGGCAACTTCCAAAGAACTGATGCTCCTTGCTTGAGTGTCTCACATGCCGTGAGGAGGACTGAAGATCATAGCTTTCCTTTCTTAAAATCTATAGCAGACAGTGTTGCTTCCCTACCCTCTGCATCCCTTACCACCTCAAAGCACCCCAGGGCAACACCTGCATTCTTTTACCTGAGAAAGTGGGTTTCTCCTTGCAGCCTACACAGAGGCATGGGGTGGGACAGCCCCCAACTCATGCCGAATGGTGGAGTCGTTTAGGAAGTACCCCAGCGTCCTCACCCCAGAGCAGGGGGCTCGGAGGTGTGTGTTCCACCCCGGCTTCCTGAGCTCCCAGAAGGACTAAGCTCCTAGTGTCCAGGGCAGTAACCGGCTTCACTTCCTTCCTGGCAGCTTTCCCTCCTTCCCTCCCTTCCCACCCCCATCATGATTGTCTCCACCTTCACAGTGAACTTGCACTCCCATTTTTGTATCTGGGTCTGCTTCTGGGGCAGCGCAAAGCAAAGACATCCCGCCTTTCCTTATTTCTCTCTTCCTTCAGCTTCGCACCCCTTACTCTAGAAAGTCTCGGAGGAAATCTTCTCCCCCGGCCCCAGGCAAAGTCATACTCCCCTCCCACAGGCAGGCAGGAGCAGAGGAAGGCAGGGAACATTTACCTTTCCATTCCTTTGGTCTGCTCATTGAAAATATGGCGCTAACCAAAGTCTGGGATTATGTAAAGAAACCAACGAAGAGAGGTGAATAGTGAGTAGAGTGTTGACAAATAACGATAATAAGAAATATCTAGTCAAGACCTATGTCGTAGTCTATTCAGGGTGCCATACCTAAATACTAAAATTGGGTGGCTTATCAACAAGAGGAATGGGTTTGTGGAGGCTGAAAGTTCAAGATCAAGGTGCCAGCAGATGGGCTGTCTGCTGAGGGTGCTCTTTCTGGTTCTGGTTCATAGACGGCATCTTCTCCTTTAGTCCTCACTGGTGGGAGGGAAGAACTTTGGTCACTTTGGCCTTTTATAAGAGCACTGACTGCACTCACGAGGGCCAACTTTCATGACCAAGTCCCCTTCCAAAAGCCCCACTCCCTAATACCATCACCTTGGGGATTAGGTTTCAGCACGTGGGTTTAGGAAGACATAAACATTGGGACCATAGTAACCTAGTCACCTGCCTGATCAGGCCTCCCCTGGCAGCAGCAGGAGACCCAGCAGTTGAATCCAGAGTTCTGCTCCCCTCACCCAGCTCCCGCACTGCCTCCCTGGAAGGGAGAGAGGAGGAAAGGAGCTCTGGGCAGGAGAAGGGGTGAGGAAGGCAGGAGGAAGGGAGCTGGCCGTGGAGCTGCCGGGGCTGGTAAAAGCACGACTGATGACTGTCATGCTTGGGAAAGAGGAGGGACCCATCTTAGGCTCAAGAAGGAAAGCCCCAGGGTTGTCTATACTCTGTCCCTTCAGGGGAAGCGACGTTTATCATGCACTTGTGCAAAACACCAGCACCAGCACCAGAAAATGAAGACAGAGTCTTAGCGTCCTGGCTGCCGTTCTTAATCTGCACCTCCCCACGCTTATCCCAGCAGAGGGTCATTGTGGTGATGTTCAGACAAGAGAATTCTGCCGTGGCGCCTGGCGTCCGAGCTTCTTAGCTTCTTCGTCTATCGGTCAGGTCAGTTTGTCACTCTTCCCCATACCCTCTGTTTCTTTCTCTTTTCCTTCCTCTCTTCCTTTTCCTTCCCTCTTTCTGGTGCTTTTTGCTTTCTTTTTCCATTTCTTTCTTTTCTTACTTTTTGTGAATATTTTCAGCTGCCTACTCTTAGCCAGGTATGGTGCCCAGACAACAGCACAGGGGCATCCAGCAGGCGTCTGCTGGGCAACTGGGGAGGAATTTGGTGATTTCCCACGGCCAAGGCCAGTTCCTCAGCTGGTGGCACGCAGATCTCTCTCAGGGGAGGAGGCTGGGGAGCCGCTGGCCAAGGGTAGAAGCTTGCATGAGCCTGATTGGTTAATGAGAATTCCACTTCATTTGTTTCTGTGGGTGATGGACTGGTGAGGATCAGTGGGACCCAGGGATCCTCCCCGTGGGAGGAGATCAAGTCAAAAGGCACCCAGTTAACCAGGGAAAAGGAATTTGGATATTCTTAGCATATTACACATACCAAAGAATTTAGATATTCCTAAAGGGACATTTCCTTCCAACCAGGATATATATCATCATAAAGCTCATCTGGTTTAGAAAACCGGAAACAAACATTAAGAAGTCTCCCTCTCCCTACTCAAGACATTTTGCTTCTCTTTCGAGGAGACTCCAGGCAGATCTGTTGAGCTGCCTGCTCCTTCCCCACAGGGGTGTTGGACGTCGAGCGATCCCATGGCAGTCTCCTGGTCCTCAATTCCCCCACCTCATTCCCACCTTGGTCTTGTCACCCCATGTAGTCCATGCATGCTAAATGCTACAATATACAACCTCTCAGGTGCAGTGGCCTAATGCAGTCAAATGTTATTTCTCAGACCAGTGCAGGTTGGTGGCAATGGGAATGGAGACTTGGGGATACTTGGGCAGGGGGAGGGAACCACTCCACACAGTCTGCTGCCATCTATGGCTTCCCCTCTTCTAGAGCAGTGGAATCCTTCACTGGGTCTTACCTAACTCTATCTAGAAATTCTAGACAGCAATGAGAACCAGAATTCTAATCTCATTTCCTGGGGAAAGCTCACTGCACTACACACACACATGAACTCTGGGGACGATGCCACCTTTATCACAACCAGTGATTTGTGACATGGACTGTCAGATTCTACTAGCGAATTCGTATTTTGATCTGGCCAAAAAGCTTTTACTAAACAAACTCTCCTTTCCCATGGAAAAAATGATTGTACTTTCTCTCTTGAAAACACATTTTGTTAAACTTCCTTTTTACAGAAAGACTAAAAGCTCTACTGTATCCAAAAATGGCTCAGCCGAGGGGGGTTGCGATTCAAAGGACGTCTTCCTCTCAAATTGACAGAGGCTCATTACTCTAAATTGCTTCGAGCGCCACGAAGATTGGAATTCTTCAGCAGCCTCTGTTGATTCAGAAAGATGTCGCCTCTGAAGTTACAACACACCCTGCTGCCTCTGAATCTGTGGGGTCTCTAGGAGCCTCTAATCAGCTGAACATCAGCTGCCTGACCTACTTGAAATCTGGACCAATGAAAATTGTGTATAGTCTTGTAGAAATCGGTGTTGGATTATAGGATTAACAGGCACTGCTGGGGGTGGGGCGGCCTTTTACTGAGCTGACACAGGGCCAGTGACTCGGGCTTTTGTCTAAGAACAATGCTGCCAAGGCACCAAAGGGTTTAAGAGGTATTTTGATGCTTAAAAACCCAAATGAGGCTGGTTGCAGAGAAAAAGCGAGGAAAAAAAAGAGAGGAAGAGACCAGGAGAGGAGGTCACAGAGGAAGGTTGGGTTGAAAGCAAGATCAGAGATGAGAAGAGCGATGGACAGAAGCAAAGGCTGCGTTTCTCTGCAACATTGTTCTGTGGGCCTGGAAACAAACTGCTTATCTGGCCTGAGATCATTTCTTTGTTGAAGACTGAGAATATCAGAATGGTCAGGAGCACAATAGTATTACGGTTCAACTCGATGGCTCTAAATTCTCCTTCAGCCCTGAATTATCCTGGCTTTCATCTCCCTCCTAAAACAATCCCTGTGGTTTCTAATGATGGGTGCTTACTGTTTTCTATACTTTTTTTTTTTTTTGAGACAAAGTTTCACTCCTGTTGGCCAGGCTGGAGTGCAGTGGTGTGATCTCGTGATCTTGGCTCACTGCAACTTCTGCCTCCTGGGTTCACACAATTCTCCTGCCTCTGTCTCCCGAGTAGCTGGGATTATAGGCATTCACCACGCCTGGCTAATTTTTGTATTTTTAGTAGAGACAGGGTTTCACCATGTCAGCCAGGCTGGTCTCAAACTCCTGACCTCAGGTGATCTGCCCGCCTCAGCCTCCCAAAGTGCTGGGATTACAGGCGTGAGCCACTGCACGTGGCCTGCTTTCTGTACATTCTAAAATGTAAGCAGCAGCTAATATCTTTCCTTCCTTCCTTCCTTCCCTCCTTCCTTCCTTCCTTCCTTCCTTCCTTCCTTCCTTCCTTCCTTCCTTCCTTCCTTCCTTCCTTCCTTCCTTCCTTCCTTCCTTCCTTCCTTCCTCTCTCTCTCTCTCTTTTCTTTTTTGACAAGGTCTCACTCTGTCACCCAGGGTGGAGTGCAGTGGCACGATCTCAGCTCACTGAAGCCTCTGCCTCCCAGGCTCAGGTGATCCTTAGCCTTGGGCTCCCAAAGTGCTGGGATTACAGGCATGAGCCGCCATGCCTGGCCGACAGCTAATATATTTCTGAAAGCTCTGTTTAGCCTGCCTTTTTGTTCAACTAGAGGGATTGACATATTAGAATGTGTGGTTGTGGTCAGGGGTCTCCAGAGAAACAGAACCAACAGGATGGAGATACATATATATATATATATATATGAAATGTTGGCATATATGACATATATAACTAATAAATATACTAATACTAATATGCTAATATATTACTAATACTAGTATGTACACCAATATTTATGGTAAACATATTCTATACTGTTATATATATTTAATAGTATATATGCTAATATATTAATTAATATAACTAATATATATTAATATAACTAATATATTAATACTAGTATAAGTATGTTATACTGATATAAATATATATATACACATATGTGTACTAATACTAATATGTGTGTGTATATATATGCATATATATATAGAGAGAGAGGGAGATTATAAAGAATTGGCTCACAAGATCCTGGAGACTGAAAACTCCCCAAATCCACAACCTGCACAATGAAGATCCAGGAGAGCCAATAATATAGTTACATTCCAGGTCCAAGTCCAAAGGCAGGAGAAGAACAATGTCCCATCTGGAAGACAGTCAGGCCAGAAAGCCTGAATCGTCCCTTGCTCAGCCTTTGTGTTCTAGTCAGGCCTCCAACAGACTGGGTGATGCCCGTCCACCCGCACGGGGGACCAATGAAAATTAGTCTTGATTTGACTTAGTCTACTGAATCAAATGTTCATCTCATCCAGAAACATCCGCCTATGAACAACATCTAACCACACCCAGGCAATGGTTAACCAAGTATCTCAGCCCCCTGTGGCACAGTCAAGCGGATACTTAAGAATAACCATCACAGTAGTCATGAAAAACCGCGTGGTGGTGCTCAGGTAGCCTAGAGTAGTGCTTCGAAGTGTGTGTGGTTCAGGAACCAGCAGCACCAGCAACAGCTGGAACTTGTTAGAAATACAGATTCTCAGCCGGGCGCGGTGGCTCACACCTGTAATCCCAACATTTTGGGAAGCCGAGGTGGGCGGATCATGAGGTCAGGAGATCTAGACCATCCTGGATAACACAGTGAAACTTTGTCTCCACCAAAAATACAAAAAATTAGCAGGGCGTAGTGGCACACACCTGTAGTCCCAGCTACTTGGGAGGCTGAGGCAGGAGAATCACTTGAACCTGGGAGGCGGAGGTTGCAGTGAGCTGAGATCTCGCCACTGTACTCCAGCCTGGGAGATAGAGCAAGACTCCATCTCAAAAAGAAAAAAAAGAAATACAGATTCTCAGACTCCAACCCAAACCCACTGCATCAGATCCTCTGGAGACAGCCCAGAAAACTGCATTTTAATCATTCCCCAGGTGACTGTGATGCTCATTTATGTTTGACAACCATTGACCTAGACACTACAAGGCTGCATTGTTTTTAGTGGGGCTGCTTGACTCTTGGAGCATGATGTAATAGTACAAGCTCATATTTGTATAGTTCTGTGCAATGCATTAAGGGCTTGCATAAATTTGATCCTCATAATGGCTTTGTAAAATAGGTAAAGATGATCTTATTTGCAAATCGAGAAGTTGAGACTCAGGAAGATTAAAATGACCTAGTGATTCCTCCCATCATAACACATTGCAGTACAGTCACCTCCTTCCCTCTTCCTCCCCTCCCCTCCCCTCCCTCCCTCCCTCCCTCCCTCCCTCCCTCCTTCCTTCCTTCCTTCTCCTTCCTTCCTGTCTTCCTTCTTTCCCCCTTCCTCCCTCCCTACATTCCCCTCCCTCTCAGTCCCTTCTCTCTCACTTCCCTCTCTCCCTTCCTCTGTCCCTCCCTTCCTTCTTTCCAATCATTCATTCTCTTGGTAGACGTAGTGATGTGAAGCCCAAATTCCCTTTCAGGAATTGAAGGTCTATTCTCCCAGTGGCCGGAAGACCACCCTCAGCTATCAGCCCTCTTTGGAGGCTGCTTGTATGAAGACTGTCCCCTTGCCCAGTGACAGCCCCCTTGCAGGGAGTGATGGATGTGGGGGTGTAAGAGCCTGGCCGGCACCTCCTCCCTCCCCATACAGCACACATCTGAAGGGCCATGCTGCTCAAAGCTCCCTGTGACCAGCTGAAGCCTTAGCATGGCAGCCCACCTCCTCCCTCTTTGCATTTTGGCTTCCTTCCCCTCCAGAAGCTCCACTGGTGTCAATCCTATGCCCCTAACAAGCATCCTGCACGCTGACCACCCTCTCAGTGTCAGCCTCCCAGGGCCCCCAACTGTGGCAGGCACCAAACTGACACTGGCTGTTATTTGCAATGAAAGAAACCTGTGCTGTTGCTGCCAACCTGCTTACATCTGACGTGACACTTAGTTGAGTACCTTCACTTACACACACACACAGACACCTGCGTGTGCACGCGCTCTCACACACACACCAATTCTCTAGACGTTTTGACACTGCTTGGTAGATACCAAGGCAAGATAGACTGCGAAATGCCTCCGAAAACAAAAATCAATTATGTAAAGTCCCTCATATGAGAGAAATGTGTGTGTATATACATCTATACATACATAGATGTATATATGTATGTATATATATTTAACCTGTTTTCAGGTTGCTGCTTGCAAATCTGGAATTCCTCTAAGCCATCCAAGGCTTTGGTTTTCCCTTGAAAATCTTCCTTTGACCTTTGAAATGCTTAGTTTCTGCAGTGCCTTTTGAGAGCTTGCATCGTCTCAGCATTTCTCACAAAAGACCTCAGATCTGACCCAGCGCACAACCTTTCCAGCTACCTATCCTTCAGCTGTCCATGTGGAAATCGAGGTGGTTCCTCCACTCCATCCTATTGGCTTTCTGCAGAGCGTAGATCATCCTAATGGAACTACACAGGCTGCTGCCTACGGCATAGGGAAACCAATTGTGTCTTCTTGTTCAATGACAAACATTCATATCTTTTTTTTTCCTTGACAGGAAAGTATCCCCAGGCATGCTTTAAGGCATGACACCGTTGGCACCAAATCTAGCAGAAACTTATTCTGCCTTTGTTGTAAGAAAGAGATTCCTAAATGAGCTATTGTCTCTGTGAAACAAGTACTAATTAGCATGGCTTTAGTGTGGACCTTCCTTTTCCAAAAAATCATATTTTCCTGATAGAGGAGCAGGCATGCTAGAGTCAAGGGAAAACAATGAACAGCAGGTTAATTGTGAAGCCCAAAGCTATTGGATCAGAGCAACAGGAAAGAATCCTGCTGTCCTAAGTCTGCAAAGCGATTTCACCCTGCAAGAAGGGAGACCTGTTGCCTGTGGGAGCCTGGACTGGCATTGACCTTGTACATGGGTCAGCCAAAGAAGGATGACATATAACCTAACTCATTCTGCCAGAGACAAAGAGGCTTTATCGTTAGGGCTGATCCCTTGAATTAAGATTATGCCACACAGGATCAGAGAGGCCAAGTATGCCATTCAAGGTCACACAGAGCTTTTCGGCTTACAGTGTGGTGGATTAAATGTTTACAATTCATTTAAAAAAATGTTTGAATTGTGGTGAAATACACATAACTTAGACTATACCATCTTCACCATTTTTAAATATATAGTTTAGTGGCATTAGGATCATTCACATTGTACAACCATGGCCACCATCCATCTCCAGAATTTTTCATCTTTCCAAACTGAAACTCAGTCTCCATTAATTCTGGCCCCATTATCCTTGGGGCCAATCCCTTAAATTAAGATGATGTCACCCAGGATCAGAGAGGCCAAGTGCCCCAGTTGACATCACACAGATCTTTTGTACCTAGGCTTTCGTTTTCCTTGTCTGCCACCCCCCTACACCCACCCACACAACTACTTCGAACCAATTAACTTCTTATTTTCCCCTTCCCTGCAGCCACTGGCAACCGCCATTCTACTTTCCATCTCTATGAATTTGACTATTTCTGGTACCTCATAGGTGGAATCATACAGTATTTGCCTTTTTGTCAGTAGTTTACTTCAGTTAGTATAATGACCTCAGGCTCATCCATGTCGTAGCACGTGCCAAAATGTCCTTTATTTTTTAAGGTCAAATAATATGTCTCACATATATATATACACTATATGTATAATATATATATAATTATATGTATACATATAGATGAAGAAATTCTGTTTATCCATATGAATGAACAAAATATGGTATGTAAATACACACATATACACATACATACACATATGTATATATGTACACATATGTGAGTATATATACCACATTTTGTTCGTTTATTCATTTGTTTGTTTATCCATTCATTAACCAAGGTATTCTTGAGTTGCTTCTGCCTTTTGGCTATTGTGAATAATACTTCTATGGTAACCCAACTGGGACTATGGGCCAACATGGGTGTACAAATATCTCTGTAAATTTAAAGATAATTCTTTTTTTTTTTTGAGACAGAGTCTTGTTGTGTTGCCCAGGCTGGAGTGCAGTGGTACAATCTCAGCTCACTGCAACCTCCGACTCCCAGATTCAAGCAATTCTCCTGCCTCAGCCTCCGCAGTAGCTGGGATTACAGGCGTGCACCACCATGCCTGGCTAATTTTTGTATTTTTAGTAGAGATGGGGTTTTACCATGTTGGCCAGGTTGGTCTCGAACTCCTGACCTCAAGTGATCCACTCACGTCTGCCTCCCAAAATGCCTGGATTACAGGCATGAGCCACCACACTCTGCCTTAACGATAATTTCTAAGTTTAAATTGATTTTTAGAAAATATAAAATTGCATTTCCTGCTGGTGGAGCCTAATTGATATTTGAGCTAGGCTGTCACCATTTTATGGTCTGTTTCTATTCTATTCACCCTGCTTGGGTGACTTTACAAACACAGGCTATGGCTCTTCCTTTAGTCTAACCAAAGACATAAAGACAAAGTGGGCGCAATTGGCCGAAGAGTGGCTCAGCCCTTGCAGAATGTCCCTCCCGAGGACAGGGTGTGATTTGGTCCCCTGCTGTGCCAGTGTCTAAGACAGTCCCTAGCCGAGGAGACTCTCAACACATTCTTTTTTTAGTGGATAAATGAAAAAAAAAAAAAAAGGAACTTTTAAAAATCAATTGATTGTATTGATCTATTCATTTGTAAACAAATTTATCTTTTACCAAGCTTTAACGTGTATCTAGTTGTAGAACATATTTTCTGTAATAACCATCGAGGGATGGGAGCCGTGAGTTTGTGAATAAATAGACAACAACACGCCTGGAAAACAGAGCGAAGTCTCCCTTGTTCCTTTAGCGCTATAAGGAACCTTATATCAAAAAACAAAAGGTATAAAAAAAATTTTGATACCTTGCAGCTGTCCTAGAATGGCTTCAAAAAATTATAAACGCTCATCTCTTAACTGCAACTCAGGTTGACAACTCCCCCAAAATTTGTTAAAGAAGATGCCTGTGCGTCAGGTGACTAGGGTCACGATTCTACTGTGTAACACAAAACCACGAATCGCGCAGCGTACCGGAGTGGGTGGTTTCGTAGCCAGGAGCCTCGGGGTTGGACACACAGAAGTCCACGGTTCCTTAGCCGGGGAGCCTCCAGGTTGGCTGGGGCGTGGCTGATCTGGGCTGGGTTTGGCTGCGCCATCTGCTTCTGAGCATCAGCGAGGCGTGGCTTCTCTAGGGGGTCTGGGCTCAGGGTTACTTGAGACCCTGGTGAAGGAGCCAGCGCTGTCTGGGGGTAGCTCTCGGCGTGGCCAGGCACAGGCACATAGAGTGAGAGGGCGAGTTTCCGGAAGCAGCGAGGCCTGTAAAGGCGCGCCTGCATTTCCGCTTCCATTTATTGGCCAACGCTAGTCCAATGGCCAAAGTTAAAGGAAGGGGAACAAGTGGGAAATATGTTCTACCTTTTGTGGGAAAAACCGTAAAGTCACGGGGAAAAGATATAATACAGAGAGGGCTGAAGAATTGGACCAATAATGGCACATTCCACCTCCAGCTATTGAAGAATAGCAAACGACAGCTGTCTGTCCAGAAGATACAGTGGCTTGCTGGGGAGGTGGCTGCAGCGTGAGATCCACCCAGCTCAGCATCCCCGCCATCGCCACCATGAAGCCCAGGGAGGGAAGACTCTGAGGGGATCCTTTGACAGAATCCGGTTGTCATGGACTGAATGTTCGTGTCCCCCCACAATTTCTATGTCCCCCCACAATTTCTATGTTGAAATCCTAAAACCCAACGTCATGGTATGGAGTGGTTGGGTATTTGGGAGGTGGTTAGGTCAGGAGAGTGGATCCCTCACGAATGGGATCTGTGCCCTCATAAGAAGAGACCAGAGAGCTCCCTCGCCCCTTCCACCATGTGAGGACACAGCCTGGAGGCGCCATCTATGAACCAGGAAGCAAATTCTCACTAGACGCTGAAACAGCCCGTATCTCCATCTTGGACTTCCCGCCTCCAGAACTGTGAGAATAAATGTTTGTTATTTAAGCCACAAATATGCCCAGCCTATGATATTGTTGTTATCATAGCCTGAACTAAAACACTAGTAGTAAAATACAAAGGTAAGATTTACAGTAGTACTTACAGTGCTCCTTAAGAGTGTGCCTTTGCGTTATTGCCACGCCAGGCCTCACGTAGCAGCTGACAGGTTAAGGCTCCTAACACCTAAGCAGGGAACAACTGTCACTTTGCCTTAGCCTTGACATAGAATCCAATCCTTAGAACCTCACTGGGTAGCACAGATGGTTTTCTGACTATTAATGACAGTAAACCTTGCTCTTCCCTGTAAGAAGAAAGGATGTCAGCCCGGCGTGGTGGCTCAAGCCTGTAATCCCAGCACTTTGGGAGGCCAAGATGGGCGGATCACGAGGTCAGGAGATCGAGACCATCCTGGCTAATACGGTGAAACCCCGTCTCTACTAAAAATACAAAAAACTAGCCGGGCAAGGTGGCGGGTGCCTGTAATCCCAGCTACTCGGGAGGCTGAGGCAGGAGAATGGCGGGAACCCGGGAGGCGGAGCTTGCAGTGAGCTGAGATCCGGCCACGGCACTCCAGTCTGGGCGACAGAGCAAGACTCTGTCTCAAAAAAAAAAAAAAAAAAAAAAGAAAGGATGTCTACCCTCACCCTGAGCATGGAATCCCCCACGCAAGGATAGTCACTGTCAGAAGCTATTTTGATTTCACTGCTCATCCGGCAGCTGGAAGTGAACATATGTGATTAGCTCAAAAGCCAACAGCAAGACTTCTCCGGCTGCTGGCCCCGGAAACCAGGTATAGGGCCAGGTAATTACAGTAACATTCCTTTAAGCTCATGTAACTGTGACGGGACAGGTTTCATCAAAAACGAACACGCTGGCACAGTCTCTAAGGCTGCTTTCTGGGCAGATGCTCGAAGTGGCCTATAGCAGGGGTCCTGAACCCCCAGGCCATGGACTGGTAGGGGACCTGAGCTCTGCCTCCTTTCAGGTCAGCAGCGACATTAGATTCTCATAGGAGCTCAAACCCTATTGTGAACTGCACATGTGCAGGATCTAGGTTGCACGTTCCATCCTCCTCCCCCATCTGTAGAAAATTTGTCTTCCATGAAACTGTTCCCTGGTGGTAAAAAGGTTGGGGAACTACTGGTTATATCAGGCGGGCCAGCAGTGGGCCCTGGGCAGCCCAGGTCTACCCACTGTCTGGTTCCTGTAACAGCAGGAAGTGTTAGGGACAGGGGAGAGAGGGAAACCAGGGAACACCTATCATCATTGGTCCATTTCTGAGTGACTCAGACTTGAGTACATTTCCCTGAAGGTCCTCCTTGGAGTTCATTCTCTTCCATAAAGGTCTCAATGACTTCGATCAATCAGAAGGTGACTTGGGAAGCTGGGCCTGGAAAGCAGAGTTTATGTAAAAAAAAAAAAAAAGTTATGGAGGTTGGTAGTGATATTGTGAAAACAGACAACAGAAATAAGGACAGAGACCCATTGGTCTAGAAATGACTAGAAAGAAAAAAACTTATTAGTGTCAACTTTGCTGATCCATTCTGGTGGACTATAAACTTTTCCATTCCATGAAATGCATTATTGAAGACTGGCAGACGTTGACTAATCTGTCACAAGCAATCTTAAAATACAGAAATGTAGGAATGTAGCCTCAGCCTTTCTGTGTTTGTGCAGTCACGGGCCACATAACAACGTTTCAGTCAACAACAGACCCCATATGCAACGGTGGTCTCATAAGATTATAATGGAGCTGAAAAATTTCTGTCACCTAGTGGTGTCTAGCTGCTGGAACATGGTAGCACAAGTCACTACTCATGTAATTGTGGTGATGCTGGTGTAAACGCACCTACTGCCCTGCCAGTTGTGTAAAAGTCTAACACATACAATTATGTATGGTACATAATACTTGATAATGACAATAAACAACTATGTTACTGGCTTATGTATTTACCATACTATACTTTTATCATTATTTGAGAGTGTATTCCTTGTACTTAATCCAAAACAAGTTACATGTAAAACAGCCTCAGGGAGGTCCTTCAGGAGGATTCCAGAAGAAGGCATTGCTATCACAGGAGATGACAGCTCCATGTGTGTTATTGTCCCTTAAGACCTTCCAGTGGGACAAGATGTGGAGGTGGAAGACAGTGATATTGATGACCCTGATGCTGTGTAGGCCTAGGCTAATGTGTGTGTTTGTGTCTTAGTTTTTGACAAAAAAGTATAAAACATTAAAAAAAATTAGAAATAGAAAAAAGCTGATAGCCTAAGACATAAAGAAAGAATATATTTATACAGCTGTACAATGTGTTTGTGTTTTAAGGTAAGTGTTATTACAAAGGAGTCAAGATGTTAAATTAAAAAGTTTACAAAGTAAAAATTTACAGTAAGCTCAAGTTAATTTAAGAAAAAAGTATTATAAAATAAATTTTTAATAATTTTTAGAGGCCAAGTGGACAGTATTTTTAAAGTCTATAGTGCTCTACAGTGATGTCCTAGGCCTTCACATTCACTCACTGACTCACTCAAAGCAACTTCCAGTCCTGCAAGCTCCATTCATGGTAAGTGCCCTCTACAGGTGTGCAGGAGGTTATACATCTGCATCTGTGTGAGTGCACTAGATGATGTTTGCACAATGATGAAATCACATAAGGACACATTTTTCAGAATGTATCCCTGTCACTAAGCAACACATGACTGTATTTAAATGTTACCGAAGACACTGGTCCTCTTCCCGGTAATTGCAATTGCCTTCTTTCCTCTCAATCAACTCTAGGTTTTCTACCTTCCCTGGCAAGCTAGACTGCAAGGTCCTTGAGGACAGGTATCTTCCTTGCCACATCTTCTCACTGGGGCACCTCAGGTTCCTGACATGAGTCTGGCACATTAGAAGTGTTCAGTCAATATCTTGAAATGAATGAAGTATAGGAACACGCCCAGGAGTCACCACCATTGGCCCCCACTGAGAGAGAGACTTAAACAGGGATTGGTCCCCATTGAGACTTAAACGTCCTGCCAGCATCTTTGAAGTTTAGGGTGGGAAGTGGCAGCAACAACAGGTCCCCTTGATGCAGGTGTTCTTTGTTGAGTGAGGAGGCACTTGCGTGACTCATGCTATGTACTGAATTGAGTATCCCCTGCTCCCAAATCCTTACATTGAAACCCTAACCCCTAATGTGACTGTGTTTGGCAATAGGATCTACAGGAGATAATTAAGGTTAAATAAACTCATAAGGATGGGTCTCTAATAAGACAAGATTTGTGTCCTTTTAAGAGGAGACACCATGCGAAGAAAAGCAAAAAGGTGGCTGTCTGCAAGCTGGGAAGAGGGCCCTCATCAGAAACCAGATCAGTTGGCACCTTGATCTTGGACTTCCCAGCCTTCAGAACTATAAGAAAGTAAATTTCTGCTGTTTCAGCCACCCAGCCTATGGCATCCGATAGTTCAAACAGACTCATGCTCATCTTAGTTATTCAAAATTTCCCATATTCAGGGTCTTGCTGATTGAATCCTCCTGGTGCCTTTTACTATGTTCCTCTTTCTCCTGTATTTCCAGGAACTTGGTAGTTAGAGCTCTGGGCTTGGTTAGATTCTGACTGATTTCTTCTGGCAAGAATTCTCTCAGGTGGTGCTGGGCATTTCACACTGCATCGCATGAAGACATGTGTGATGTCTGGTCACCCCTTGCTTGGTGACATTAGTGTGGCCCAATGGGCTCAGATGCTGTCAGCCTGCTCCACCTAACAAGTTTCCCATTCATCCCTTGCCTAAGTATTCTAGCATCTGTTGTTGATTATTGTCTGGATCCATGATCTCATGAAGAATAATACCTTCTTCTAAACAGGCCTCATCCTGGGCCATGATCCCAAGTTTGTGGCCACCTGTGGGTGGGTTGGAGAGGCAGGCAGCTATAGGACAAAACAAGAGAGGATAACTCAACAGCAGGGGACTTCATGATTGACGCTATTCCTTTCCAATTGTCAGTCACCCTATATTGCATGGAGGACCTAGAGGCTGGTGACTTTTGTAGGCGCTGCCATTGTCAATGCATAGAGATACCTTCGTGTCCCCCTTAAGCTCATCTTCAGAGTAATTTTACCTGATGACCAACTCCCTGCTCCACACCCCCATGCAGGCATTCTCAGTAGAAAGGCAGTTCTGGACACAGCACCTTGTCATAAAATTCAGATTTTATTGTTGTCCTTGCCATAGCAGGTGGCCCCAAATGAAAATTGTGAACTTATCTCTTATTTCTTTTCTCATCTGTCTTATCAGTATGTAATGTGTCTTAGTTAAGTTGGATTAGATTATGTATTCATCCATTTGCATTGCTAATAGGACACCTAAGGCTAGGTAATATATAATGAAAAGAGGTTTAATTAACTGACAGTTCTGTAGGCTGTACAAACATGGCACTGACATCTGTTTCTGGTCAGGGCCTCAGGAAGTCTTGAATCATGGCAGAAGGCAAAGGGGGTGCCAGCATGTCACATGGCAAGAGCAGGAGCAAGAGAGAGAAGTATAAATGCCACACACTTTTAAACAACCAGATCTCAAGTGGACTCAGTGCAGGAACTCACTCATTACCTCAAGGATGACATCAAGCCATTCATAAGGGATCAGACCCCATAACTCAAACACCTCCTAATAGGCCCTTCCTCCAACATTGGTGACCACATTTCAACATGAGATTTGGAGGGGACAAATATCCAAACCATATTAGGTGATAATCTATCTGGTAAAAATTAAGCCCCTAAATCCGAAAGGCTTAACACAACCTAAGTTTGCTTCTATACTTGCAGTACATCTGATCCGTGTCAGATAGGAAGCGTTGATCCATGCAGTCACTCAGGGACCCTACCACATCTGCCTTCAGGAAACTCTTCATGGAACAGGGAGCCTAGATTTCCCTGAACTTACACAAAGAGCTCACAGGACTCCTGTATTAGATGGTTCTTGCATTGCTGTAAGTCCCTGAGACCGGGTCATTTATAAAGAAAAGAGGTTTAATTGGCTCATGATTCTGCAGGCTGTACAGGAAGCATGATGCTGGCATCTTCTCTGCTTCTGGGGAGGCCTCAGGAAACATACAGTCATGGTGGAAGGCAAAGAGGGTGCAGGTATGTCACATGATGAAAGCAGGAGCAAGAGAAAGAGAGTGTGTTTGGGGGTGTGCTACACACTTTAAAATGAACAGATATCATGAGAATTCACTATAACTAAGACAGCACCAAGCCATGAGCGATCCACCCCCATCATCCAAACACCTCCCACCAGGCCCCCCTCCAGCACTGGGGATTACAATTCAATATAAGATTTGTGCAGGGACAAATATCCAAACTATTTCAACTCCTTTGGGCCTGATTACGAATGAAAACCATTTCTGAAGTCAGCCTGATATCTGTTGTTGCTGTAACCTTGGGATGACCTGTAAGCCCCCTGCCTGTGTCCATTGAAACAATGGCAAGCATTGAAACACACTCTGAATGGGCAACTTGGCTGGGTCAGTTCTTCACACGGGCTTGGCCCAGTGTCTGGCAGACAGGAGGCACTCAATAAATAGCAGTTGTTTTTATTTTATAAATGAGACACCTGAGACTCAGAGGGTCAGGTAACTGACCTCAAGTTACCCATCAGTGAGTGGCAAAACTGGGAAAAACCCCAGCTCAGCTTGATGTGGAAAGTTTGGCCTCATTTCACCCAGCACAGTGCCTCTGCAGAGACACGGGCTCCTTTGTGGAGCCCTCGAGTGCTAGACAAACCCACAAAATTACTCATCAGCTGCAGGTAAGTGGGAGCCATCGATAGCTGGGTGAGGGGTAACAAAAAAAAGTGATAACTTAAGAAACCCCATCTGGCAGGAGCACAGCACAGGGTAGATTTCAGTGAACAGAAGCTAGACACAGGGAGACCCACCAAGATGCCATTTAAATAGGAAGCTGGACTCAGCTTGGGGTGTTAGCCAGGGAAATGCCAGATGACTTCTGAAGAGCTTGCAAAGGAAGCAGGAGCAGAATGTGGTGACTGGTCAGGGAATAAGGAAGAGACTGTAAGATGACGTAGAGCTTCTGTGGGGTCACAGGAAGATCATCCCAATACTGGCGGCGGGCACACTTGCTCCCAGGGTCTGAGAATCAGCTAAGGTACTAGTTAGTTGGGTCACCCGGACTTGAAGAAGTCTGGGCAGATCCCATTCATAAATGTGACTCAATAAGAAAAACGGCTATGTTAATGGGACAAGATGGGGCTGTGAACAGAAAGGTAGGTGTGTGTGTGAGTGTGTGTGTATGCGTGAGAAGGGCGATGTGAGTAGAGGTGTGTGTGTCTGTGTAAATGTGTAAAAATGTGTTTATGAGTATGTGTTGAGTAGAGGTGTGTGTATATGTGTATGTATATTTGTGTGTTGGGTAGGGGTGTGAGTGTATGGATATGTGTGTGTATGTGTTGGGTAGGGGTGTGTGTGGTAGGTGTCTGAGTGTATGGATATGTGTGTGTGTTGGGTAGGGGTGTGAGTGTATGTGTGCTGGGTAGTGGTGTGAGTGTGTGTGTTGGGTAGGGGTGTATGGATGTGTGTTCGTGTTGGGTAGGGGTGTGGGTGTGTGTGTGTGTTGGGTAGGAGTGTGTGTGTATGGATATGTGCGTGTGTTGAGTAGGGGTATGGGGGTATGTGTGTGGTGGGTAGGAGTGTTTGTGTGTGAGTGTGTATGTGTGTTGGGTAGGGGTGTGTGTGTATGGATGTTTGTGTGTTGGGTAGGGCTGGGTTATGTGGATATATGTGTGTGTTGGGTAGGTGTGTGAGTGTATGAATGTGTGCATGCTGGGTAGGGGTGTGAGTGTATTGAGTAGGGCTCTGTGTAGATGTATGTGTGTTGGGTAGGTATATGTGTGGATGTTTGTGCATTAGGGCTCTGTGTAGATGTGAGTGTGTGTTGGGTAGGTGTGTGAGTGTGTGGATGTGTGTTGGGTAGGGCTGTGTTTATGTGGGTGTGTGTTGGGTAGGGGTGTGTGTGTGGATGTATGTGTGTTGGGTAGAGGTGTGAGTGTGTAGATGTTTGTGTGTTGGGTAGGGCTGTGTTTATGTGGATGTGTGTTGGGTAGGGGTGTGTGTGTATGGGTGTTTGTGTGTTGGATAGGGATGTGAGTGTGTGGATGTTTGTGTATTGAGTAGGGCTGTGTTTATGTGGATGTGTGTTGGGTAGGGGTGTGTGTGTATGGATGTGTGTGTGTTGGGTAGGGCTGTACTTATGTGGATGTGTGTTGGGTAGGGGTGTGTGTGTATGGATGTGTGTGTGTTGGGTAGGGGTGTGTGTATAGATGTTTGTGTGTTGGGTAGGGCTGTGTTTATGTGGATGTGTGTTGGGTAGGGGTGTGTGTGTATGGGTGTTTGTGTGTTGGGTAGAGGTGTGAGTGTGTAGATGTTTGTGTGTTGAGTAGGGCTGTGTTTATGTGGCTGTGTGTTGGGTAGGGGGTGTGTGTATGGATGTGTGTGTGTTGGGTAGAGCTGTGTTTATGTGGGTGTGTGTTGGGTAGGGGTGTGTGTGTATGGGTGTTTGTGTGTTGGGTAGAGGTGTGAGTGTGTAGATGTTTGTGTGTTGAGTAGGGCTGTGTTTATGTGGCTGTGTGTTGGGTAGGGAGTGTGTGTATGGATGTGTGTGTGTTGGGTAGAGCTGTGTTTATGTGGGTGTGTGTTGGGTAGGGATGTGTGTGTATGGGTGTTTGTGTGTTGGGTAGGAGTGTGTGTATGGATGTATGTGTGTTGGGTAGGGGTGTATGTGTGTGGATGTTTGTGTGTTGGGTAGGGCTGTGCTTATGTGGATGTGTGTTGGGTAGGGGTGTGTGTGTATGGGTGTATGTGTGTTGGGTAGGGGTGTGTGTGTACGGATGTTTGTGTGTTGGGTAGGGATGTGAGTGTGTGGATGTTTGTGTGTTAGCTAGGGCTGTATTTATGTGGAGGTATGTTGGGTAGGGGCGTGTGTGTATGGATGTGTGTGTGGTGGGTAGGGCTGTGTTTAGGTGGATGTGTTTTGGGTTGGGGTGTGTGTGTATGTGGATGTGTGTGTGTAGTGGGTAGGGGTTTGTGTGTGTATGTGTGGTGGGTAGGAGTGTGAGTGTGACATATGTGTGAGTGTGTGTGCTGAGTGGAGCGTCTGAACAGAACACTTACAAGCAGCATGGGCATGATTACATCTGGAACTGAATATTCAGAATGAAACCTCCCTTTCCATTCTTTGATAGCTGAACTTCCAAGAAAGGTATCCTGTAATTGAGCCCCTCAACTCTGAATATCCAGCTTTCTAATCAGCAGGAAAAATAAAATCCTGTCATCTGCCTGGGATCATAGGGATTTACTTTGCAAGTAGGCACACACTCCTTTCCCAGTCAACTAAAGATTTGAGGTGGCAAGGATAACACGGTTGGGTTTCTCTACCTTGACTCTCTGGGATCCCACTGGGCATGTAGTGAGGTGGGAAAAGGTATGAAACCCACTTCAGGACAACAGAAACTGGCAGTCACACTACAGATGGAGTGCTCAGGGCAGACAGGGGAAGCTTTAGAAGTTATTTTGACAGGCTTGACAAACGCAAATTATATTAAGAGCTTAGCTCTATGATAGGTTGGTCGGAGAGGGAGAATTTTTTGTTTTTTCAAGTACAAGGAACTCTAAGCTCAGAGGAACAGATGTGTAACTAAGAGTTATGCTTAACCCATTTAGCAGTCATTTCCTGAGCACTTCTAAAGCGATTTGCTTTTAGGTTAGAAAGATGCTGTGTATTGATCTCAGGAAGAAAATCGGACTCAGGCTAGGTTCTAAGTTTATTCAGATAACTAAGAGATCCAGGGGCATTTTAAAATATCACAGTTGGCATGCTAATTACTTACGCAACTTTCTAATTGTCCTATTGTTTTTGAGCAGCCTTTCTAGCTTTTAACATTTCTTATCCAGCTGTATTATTTTTAAATTTTTTAAGGTATTCTGTCTTTTCTCATAGTCTTAAAGAGATCTTTGTTTTTTCAAATGGAGTTTGGCAGAAAGATTTGTTTCCCTCTAGGCTGATTTCATTTATCTAAAGTTGGCCAAGAAAATCATCCCCCTGCTGAAAGCACAACGGGTTAACACTGAGGTTGACTTTTCACTTGTAAGGTTGCAGATTCGCCTTTGATTTCACTGTAAGCAGCAATTTTAACCAGCTTCGCAAGTCACAGGCCTGGGCGCCAGGAGGGTCAAAGCTCAGCTGCAATTTCTCTGCTAAGGATCCCTAGCAGACATGCCCTTGGGAGCCTTTCCTTAGCGCCAATGTTTCCGTGCTCTGTATGTCAGGCAACAGGCAAGGCGACAGCTCCAGGTTCATTTAGTTCAGCTGTGAAACTTCCAGAGTGCCCAAGTGATATAAGAGTTAAGAAGAAAGTACTTAAGCAGATAGTGAGGGTACAGAAGTCCTCAGTAAGGTTTTCCTTTTAATAAAAAGCAGCCCCCAAATCATTTTATTTTCTAACAAACAGCAGCCTGTAAAATCGAGCTGCAGACGTAGACAAGCAAGGTAGAAGCTCGCATGGGTGAATGCTGGCAGTTGGGCCAATAGAAAAAGACTACCTGTGACTAGGCATGATCAAAATGGTGGCTCTACCTTCTCTTCTCTTTTCCAGCCATGTGTATAGTAAGGAACAGACAAGATGGCACTGAGGAAGTGGAAATCCCACTTACATAATAAGATTAGGGTGGGGCACCAGCCTTCCCTCCCAGGGAAATGTCACATCTGGTCAAACCAATCTGTGGGCCTTATGTAAATCAGACACCTCCTCCTCAAGCCTGCAGTCCACTGTGGGATGGCTTTTCCCTTTCAGATGCCTCTTTCTGGCAAGAGAGAGCTGCTGTCCTCTCTCTCTCCTTTCTTCTGCCTATTAAATGTTCCACTCCTTAACCCATCCACTTGTGTTCGTATCCTTAATCTTCTTGGCGTGAGACAATAAACCCCTGTATTTACCCCCAGACAATGATGCTGCTTCACAAACAGCATCTAGCGGAGTGCTTAGATCTTGTAATACCATCCTCTGACCCTGACACCTTTGGTTTTCTTAATGGTAAAGATCAGCTCCGGAAGTGGGGGCCCCAGGAGGTGAGAGTCAGTAGCCTGATGATGATTTCTGTGTGAGGACATTAATGACTTTGTCGGATGAGCTGAAAATTTCTGAAATTTATCCAGGGGTCCCTACTTTTCCCTTAACTCCTGATTATGGATCTATCATTCCTGAGTTCATCTAGAGTTGGAAAACTGAAAGGGATCTAGGAGCACATCCATCCAGTCACATCACTTTTTGAAGACACAAAAGCTATGGCCACCCAGAGGCAAAGACACTGCCCCTTTTCTCTTTTCTGGCCCCTTACTGGTCTCAGGGTCTGCACCCAAACCTGGAGTTACCAGCACCTTTCCACAACTTGACATTGTCATCTCTTCCACCTCTTTAACCTGTTGGAATAAGAAAGCCTCGAGTTGTTCTACCAGCTTCTTAGAGTGTTAACTGTCTTGTCCCAAAGCTGTGTTGCTGGAGGATCAAGAGATGCTCTCTTTAGAATTCCCAGACTGGAGGGGCAGACATGATTGCTGGCCATCTCCATTGCAGAGAGTAAGCTTTACAAGGGAGGGTCTGGGGTCTCCAGCTATTGTATCCTGAGTACTAAGCACATCACTTGGCACAAGGCGGTCTTTCAATAAGTGCAGTCTTCTAGAATAACAAACAAATGAAGTCCAATCACTCCCATTAGCATTCCTTCTCAGGAATATTTCCTAATCTTCTCAGAATGTCTACAAGTCCAGGGAAGAAGAATGGTAGTTTTGTTGCCACCAAGTAAACTTGTCTGTCCTTTCTGCTCATTGTGCTGGCCTCTGTCTCCAAAGAGAGAATAGGGCACCATTGGAAGCTCCAGAATTCAGTGCATTGGATCAACTCATGCTGAGTCCCGCCAAGGCTAATGCCTCAAGTCTTCCTTATTTCCCTTTGAGCAGGTGATTGTGTGTGGCCAATCCTTCCTTGTTCTTCTGCAGCTTTTGCACCCATGTGACCCTGGCCCCAGTGAAACAGGTCTTCTGGATTTATCTTGTACTGACTGCCCTGCGTGTGAGCAGGATCAGGCCTCCAAAACACACAATCTTGTTCTTGCAGCTTTGTTATTTTTTTTTTTAAGGGTTAGTGAACTTGGCTTTGCTTTTCAACGTCATTCCCACGGAACTTCAGAGAACAGAAGC
Source organism: Macaca thibetana thibetana (assembly GCF_024542745.1). Taxonomy (NCBI): domain Eukaryota; kingdom Metazoa; phylum Chordata; class Mammalia; order Primates; family Cercopithecidae; genus Macaca; species Macaca thibetana. The sequence continues at coordinate 9,690,850 of NC_065590.1, read as the reverse complement.
TTTTTACAGCACACACTTCCTGGCCGGGCGCAGTGGCTCACGCCTGTAATCCCAGCACTTTGGGAGGCTGAGGCGGTCGGATCACAAGGTCAGGAGATTGAGACCATCCTTGCTAGCATGGTGAAACCCCGTTTCTACTAAAAATAGAAAAAAAATTATCTGGGCGGGGTGGCGGGCACCTGTAATCCCAGCTACTCAGGAGGCTGAGGCAGGAGAATGGCATGAACCCGGGAGTCAGAGCTTGCTAGTGAGCTGAGATCACGCCACTGCACTCCAGTCTGGGCGACAGAGCAAGACCCTGTCTCAAAAGAAAAAAAAAAAAAAGCACACACTTCTTTTGGTGACATCAGCAGGTTGCCTAGGTCCCTGAGGACAGCAGCCACCACTGGGAGGACATCTGCCACCACCCGTAACCCAACTCAAGCCCAGTGCGCAATGGGAAGGAGGTGGGCAGAACCAGATGCTGGCCAGCTTAGCCATGTGGCCTTTTCCTTTTTCCTCTTTCAGAAGGAGAAAAATCAAGGTCCGCTTTTTTTTGTCACATACTCCTGGGACAGAGGGGGGTTTTCCTTTGGGATAAAGTCTAAACAATGAAGGGGGGCGTGGGGCCAGCTTTATCACCTGAGGAAGTAACCAGACTCTTTTTTCTCCCCTCCCTGCAATTTAGCAGATAGGTGGGTCTCTTGGCCTGTGGCTCCCTCTTTACCCAGCAAGTCTCCCTCCCCACCCAGCAAATCTCCCTCCCCAGAGATGAGGATCTGTGTAATTACCTGAGGTGAGGTCCCGGCACGGGCTCCTGGAAGTCTCCCTACACACCTAAAGTTCTGTCTCAAGGTCACTTTGTGGATTCAGGGCCCTGAGATGTGTTCTGAGTGTCAAATACATATTGAATTTCAAAGACTTACTCAAAGAAAAAACCTCAATAATAATTGTTTATATTGAATATATGTTGAAATAAAAATTTGTTGTATATCAAATTAAATGAAATACATTATTAAATTAATTTCAAATATTTCTTTTTACTTTTTTTTCCCCCAAGACTGAGTCTTGCTCTGTCGCCCAGGCTGGAGTGCAGTGGGTAAGCTCAGCTCACTGCAATCTCCACCTCCCAGGTTCAAGTGATTCTCATGCCTTAGGCTCCTGAGTAACTGGGACTCAGGTGCACGCCACCATGCCTGGCTAATTTTTGTATTTTTAGTAGAGACGGGGCTTCACCATGTTGGCCAGGCTGGTCTCGAACTCCTGACCTCATGATCTGCCCACCTCAACCTCCCAAAGTGCTGGAATTATAGGCATGAGCCACTGTGCCTGGCCTCTTTTTACTTTTATTATTAGGAAATTTAGAATTACATCTCGGCTTGCATTATTTTCTATTGAATCAGCACTGCTCTGGAAAGAAACCTAAGATCCCCTTTCACAATTTTTCTTTTCTTTTTGTTTTTGAGACAGAGTTTCCCTCTGTTGCTCAGACTGGAGTGCAGTGGCGTGATCTTGGCTCACTGCAACTTCCACCTCCCAGGTTCAAGAGATTCTCATGCCTTAGCCTCCTGAGTAGCTGGAATTACAGGTGCATGCCACCACACCTGGCTAATTTTTGTATTTTTAGTAGAGACAGAGTTTCGCTATGTTGGCCAGGCTGGTCTCAAACTCCTGACCTCAAGTGAGTCACCCCCCTCGGCCTCGCAAGGTGCTGAGATTATAGGCATAAACCACCATGCCTGGCCCACAGTTCTTCTTAATCCAATACCCTAGGAAGGACCCTAACGCGAGTTCAATATCTTCTTTTCTGGTCTCTCCACTGCCCACCCTCAGGCCCTCTTGGGTCTTCAGAGTCAGAGACCATGCAAGCAAATGCTACCGTAGTCAAAATATGCCTCCCATAGTGGCCCTTCACAAACGGACTCCTGAAACGGCCTGGAGAGGTTCTGCATCAGGGACCCCCTCCTCCCCAGACAGAGGCCCCAAAGCAAGTTTTGTTTCCCAGGAGGGCATTCTTCAGTGTACTCTATGGTGTAAACTGCAAAATGGTGTTGGCCAGCTTGTAACATGCTGGGCTGACCCAAGTCAGATTTCTTTGTTGCAGGAATGCTCAGAGCGTGTGTATATTAATAAATACTGTGACTCCCTGAGGGCAAAACACTTTGCGTGACTTCTAAAGTTGTTGAAGACAAGCTCCTTCTGCCTTTCTTAAGCACCTGCAGTGAAGATACATCGAAAGGGACTCTATTATTTTTGCCCTTCTACTAAAGGTCCTCTCCCTCCTCTGCCCCGACCTTGTCCTCTCCCTCCCTTGTCCCCACACCACCTCCCAGGTCCTCTCCCTCTCTAGAAGAAATGGTCCAAGTTACAAGGCAGACACTGCTGAAGCTCCGGAGAAGACTTAGGAGCTTCTAGTTTCTGGCATTTTGGTCACTGGCATTTGGCAAAATGGCCCTTGATTTAACCACAAAAGAGGAATTTGCTGATACTGAACCAGGTGAGTCTATTTTGCTCTGCCTAGTTTTGACATTCTCCCCTCCAGACCGCAGAAGAACTTAATTGCCCTCTGATTTATATGATCATAGAATATTTCAAAAAATATATATACACACACACACACACACATATATATGTATATAAAATGTATGTACCGAAAGTAAGAGAGCCTTTTATCAACGCCTAATTCATTTAACTCTGGGGAACAAATATAATCAATTTCCAACAGACAGCTCTAAGATTTGTGAAGTGTTGGATGAAGGACCTTACTCAATAATCATTTATATTGTTTTATATCCAAGCTTCAACCCTCCAAGAAGGTGGGGGTTCTGGAAGAAAGGCTGCCTTTGGCCAGGCTGCAGGAAGCTGCCAGGAAGCTGGGGCTGGGGCATGGCTGGAAGGGGGCCAGGAAACTCATTCGCTCCGCTCCATCTCGCTAACATTGTCTGCTGGTATGTTTCATTACAGTCCCGCATCCTGCTCACCTCTGCACCTTTGAGATGCCTCCCACATCCTCGATACAGGTTACACTGAGGCTTACTGCTTCTGCAACCAGCTTCTATCACCAGCTTCCCACACCTGGCCCACTTTTTGAAAACAAAACAGGTTGGGAGCAGTGGCTCATACCCGTAACCCCAGCACTTTGGGAGGCCAAGGCAAGAGGATCGCTTGAACCCAGGAGTTTGAGACCAGACTGGGCAACATAGCAAGATGCTCTCTACATAAAATTTTAAAAATTAGCTGGGCATGGTGACATGTGCCTATAGTCCCAGCTACTTGGGAGGCCAAGGTAGGAAGATCACTTTGAGTCCAGGAGACTGAGGCTGCAGTGAACCATGATGGCACCACTGCACTCCAGCCTGGGCGACAGAGAGAGACCCTGTTTCAAAACAAAAACAGAAACGCAAACAGATTTCACCTATAAGAGGTAGGTCTTGACATCTCAGGCGTCTTCTTCCTCTTTGCTCAGCCTTTTGGTTCCATCCTCACTTAACCAGCATTTATCACACAGAGCAACCTCACTGTGTGGCAACGTCTGCTCCTACTGGGTCTGCACAAGTAAAGGAAATCAGTGGGCTTGGAGTTTAAAAATAAAAGCTCTGGCCTCATTTGGTTGAATTAATTATTTGTTTTCACTTGTTTGAATCTTCATGACAACTAAAGTCCACCTCGACTAGTCGTGGACCATGTCTGCCAGCTGCCTACAGAATCCACCCCTTTCCTTTGGAATTCTCTCCTCCTGACGCTGACAATGCCCTTGCCCTTCAGAGGACCTGCCTTCCCACTCTCCATTGGACACTGTGGAACTTCTTGGTGTCCAGTCCCAAGGGCGCAGCCACAGCAGGACTTCACGTCTGCCTGCCTGCGCGGGGCTGGTGTCTTATGAACGGCAGCTGAGACCCAGTTTGGGCTCACGATCTCATATCACAGGTCAGAAAACAAAAGAGCAATTGAGTTCTTATGAAAACTTGCCAGATTTCCATACAACAGTTTCCTTCTTGAAACCCCCCCCTTTTTTTTTTAACTTTTCATCACAGAAATAAACTCAAAGGAAAATGACTAATCACCAGCCTACTCAGAATCACTGGTCCCCAGCAAGCAAGGGTGATCCTGCATCATATCTATTAATTTTCATTTCCAGGGTTCTCAGATGTAAAACAAATGTTTGATGTAATTCACAACACTGCTCCCTTATAATTAAACAACCTCCTACTGCCTAAATTGGCAACGCACTCCATCAATCAGTGATAAATGTGGTCCTTGGGAGACTGCTCTTATGTTTGTTTCACTCATGGGAAAATGGCCGCAACCCTTTTGTAAGATTCCTTGGCTGCTGCTCTCCCCCAGGTTACAATCATAGTAACTGCTGCTTCTGGGATGCCTTGTTGCAATCCCCATGTTCAATGATGGCTCAGTGGATATGTGCTTGAAGGAGAGTGAGTGATGGGGAATCTCCAATTATGAATAAAATATATTCAAGTCAATAAACCCTTCCTGGGTTCCTTTGCCTCACCCTATGCACAATTTATGAAGCACTCTGTATGTATCAGGAGCTATTTGCAATGTTTAACATGTGGGAGCCCCCATAATTCTAAATATGTCACGTATCATCTACTTTCCTCTTTGCAAAGTGGGGAGGTTGGATTGCTGCCAGGCCTGATAATATAGATCTGCCGTTCACACATAGCATATAGGAGGCCCTGATGACTTCCTACTCATCACTTTCCTCGTTGTCCAATTGTTGGGGCCATTGGGCTGCTATATTCAGGCCAGTCCTTGCCCTAGATCCTAGGATCCAGCCAGACTTGAGGCAAGGAGGCACACTACTGTCAGTGTTCCATCACCCCTATGGTTGGGCCTCACTGACTCTGCCACAGTTCAGACACCAAGGCTACTGCCTTAGTTTTCTAAGAGAGGTTCCCCAACATTGCACCTGAATTCATCCAGTTCAATTTCACAGCATATACTTGACCTAGTTTAAGCCGAAAGGGATGTATCAGAGGCTACTAACTATGGCTCATGAAATCCTTGGAAAAGCTGAATAAATAGACCTTAGGGGGTCTTAGCTACTGTCAAAGCTATCTAGCAGAACCTGGCCACATTTCCAACCAGGAAGCTGCCTGCAGAATCAGCAAACAGCCCCCACACCCGCTGGCTTCAGAACCACCCACCTCTGCTCTCCCCACGCAAGTGAGCAGACACCTCAGCCCTGCCTTTCTGGCCACCTGACTGCTTCCAAATTAAATCTCTCCCATTTGCACCAGGAAGAGGACCCTCGATGATGTCTAGAACTTTAGTTTCTAATGACTCTAAGGAATGGGATTTTTCGCCTGCCCAGCCTCTGCAGTCTGGGAAAAAACAGAAGTGTGTTGTAAGTGATACTGAGTGATCTGGCCCTCAGATTTGTCAGTTTCCCAAGCAGCAACTTGGCCCTTGCATATATTGATTTTTAAATTTCTGTAGTTTGCTCAGTCCCCCAGGGCTCTGGGAGCCCATTTCTATTGGCTGGAAACCCACTGGGAACCAGCTACCTGCTGACAAATTCCAATCCTATTACTATTTCGTATTGAATATTTACTCTGCACAGTTCCTAATTTTCTGCAAAATGCCTTTTCTCTTTACCATCCCTTGACACAGTTGCTGGTCTATAAACTGAAACACCACTTCTTATGGCCACGGTTGTTTGTGCCAAGAATAAGTAACTCCCTAAGCTCAGCCAATCAGATTTTCTCTCGAATCTGTGGGCTGGAAATCAAGATGGTTGAGAACAACTCTTCTCCTAGTGGCGGAAGTGGTAAAAATAATCTCAGTGTGGGTGTGGTGGCTCATACCTGTAATCTCAGTGCTTTGGGAGGCTGAGGTTGGGGGACCACTTTAGGCCAGGAGTTTGAGACCAGCCTGGGCAACACGGTAAGACCCCATCTCTACAAATACAAAATTACTTGGGCATGGTGGCATGTGCCTGTGTTTCCAGGCACTTGAGAGGATGAGGCAGGTGGATTGCTTGAGTCCAGGAGTTCAAGGCTACAGTGATCTGTGATTGCACCACTGCACGGGCAACAGAGTGAGACCCTGTTTCTAAAAAAATAAAATAAAATAAATACAATTTTTAAAAAAGAATCTCAGGAGCTCTCGGGCATCCAGCTCTCAGGATACCTCGTCCTGTAAGGGCCTCCCAGAGTGGCTGGAGGGCAGGGCGTGATGCCTCTTGGGCCACCTTGCAAAGGGTTCAAGAGTTCTGTCATGAGGATAGAACCATCTATCGTGAAAGTAAAGAATCGGTGGATGAGAAGATGGAAGTAAAGCCATGAATTGGAGAGAGTGTTCCAAGGCCATTTCTATCTCTGGTTTCAGCTTCTTCTGCATCCTGGCTACATGCCAGTTTCGGGGCTCCATGAGGTATCTCCATGTCCTTGTTATGTTCCCATTTCTCTTATTTTGCTTTTGTTTGAGTTGGCCTCCTCTCACATGAAACAGGGAGTCCACAATACCATTGACCCTTGAACTACACGAATTTGAATTGTGTGGGTTCACTTATACATGGATTTTCTTTTACCTCTGCCACCCCCGAGACAGCAAGACCTATCCCTCCTTCTTCTTTCCCTCAGTGTACTCAACATGGAGATGATAAGAATGAAGACCTTCATGATGATCCACTTCTACTTAAGGAATAGTAACGATATTTTCACTTTCTTATAATTTTCTTCATAACATTTTCTATTCTCCAGCTTACTTTATTGTAAGAATATAGTACATAATACATATACAAAATATGGGTAATAGACTGTTTATGTTATTGGTAAGGTGTACAGAGCACCCGTGACATAAGTAACTCCATCTTAAAAAAAGACTCCATCTTACATTTCAAAAGGCATCATGCCAACAGGACCAGATGTTCCCCTAATCAGTAGAGACAGCACCTGACTGTCTGTATGGCCAGAGCATAGCCAGACACACTCTTTATTATCAATCAGTCCTCACCAGAGGACTCAAGGGCTACAGAAGAGCAGGAGTCCACCAGCTGTACACGGCTGTCTTACGAAATACCGTCCTGCTATCACTCGTGATCAGCATCTGGCATCTGTCAGTGAGGGCTCTGTTCAAATCGAGGGCTCTCCCTTACAAGACACTGCTGTGCATCTAGATCTGCCCAGGACCCTCTCCTTGTCCATGTCACTGTCCTTGGCCTGATGAACCCCTTTCCTATCCCTTTTTCTCTTGATGTTAAGTGTTGCTCTGTTGGATGTGGCATGTTTAATCTATAACATTTATATATTGATTAAGTATACTACTAGGTATGGTTTGCAATATCAACTGACCTGTGGAGTGGCTTGAATCTGTGCACCTGTAGCCCTGACTCCTGAGGGAATGAAGTGCTAAGGAGAATCACCTTCTTGGGAACTCCATGCAGTTTGTGGGCTTTTATGACTGAAATAGCATCAATAAAAGCCTGATCTTGTGGAAAGATACAAATGTGCATGGATCTGGTTATATCTGACCTTGTGCCTCTCCCAACAGTAAGGCTTCCAGTCAACAGTAGTAGGCTGTTAGTAGTTACATTTTGGGGGAATATGAAAAGTTTTACTGGGATTTTCAACTGTGCAAGGGGTGAGCGCTCTTAACTTGCATGTTGTTCAAGAGTCAACCACAATGTGTACCTATTGAGTGATTAGAGGGGGACTCTTGGACCATTCTCACTGGCCTCCACAGGGATGATTTCTCCTAACTTAAACACAGGTAAACTTCTCCCAACCTTGCTAATTCTTACAGCTCTTGCACTTTGTGGCACAACCTCAGTAGTAGCTCCTGTACTTCTGGCTCCAGTTCCTCTCCTTCCACAGTCTCCTTAGCAGACTCCAGTCAGGTTTCCCCTCTACTCACCACCAGCCTCCATGTTGCTGAATTCAGTGTTCACTGCTCGGCCTCACTGTGGCTCGCCCTGTATCCCTGAAACATTTCCTTCATCTGCCTTCAGCTGGCCTCCCTTCCACCAAGCAGTGACCCTTCCCGGTCTTCCCAATTGCTCCCTCACAACCCTGATGTCTTAATATCCATGCTGGTTCTTGGCCTCTTTGCTTCCCTTCTCCACTTTGCCCTTTGTGGGCTCCCATCCTATGGCAGGCTCTGCAGGCTGTTTCCCACACCCTAGGCAGTGGCTCCCGGCCACTGGGAGGGACTAGTGGGAGGCTGAGGAGAGCCTCGGGTGGCATCTCCAGCAGCAGCAGCAGCAGCTGTTCCTTTTGTTTCCACCTCCTGGAGTCTGCATGGAGTTTAGTTTCTGCTGGGTGAGCCCAGCTCCCGGGTTCTGGTAGCACCATCTCCTCTTTATTCCCAGACCTCATGATTCTCTGTGGAGAAAATCTGATGGAATCTGCAGAAAAGCTATTAGAATTAATGAGCTTAGTAAGGAGATTGCAAATACATCTTGCTAAAATCTCTCAAATCAAATTTTAAAATAAGGATCTTCATTAATGACTTTTCCTATAATACACTGAGTTAGGGAAATAGCACTGAAATCTCAAGAGTGAATGAACTAATTTTTTATTACCATGTATTATCTTTTGAGACAATACGGGCATCGACTGAGAAACTGCGTGCAGTAGGCCATCTAGTTGCCTCAGTCAAATCTGATTTAGCTCTACTGAAAGTTCTTTTTTTTTTTTTAGATGGAGTTTCGCTCTTGTCACCCAGGCTGGAGTGCAATGGTGCAGTCTCAGCTCACTGCAAGCTCCACCTCCTGGGTTCAAGCAATTCTCCTGCCTCAGCCTCCCGAGTAGCTGGGATTACAGGCCCCAGCCCCCATGCCCGGCTAATTTTTGCGTTTTTAGTAGAGACAGGGTTTCACCATATTGGCTAGGCTAGTCTCAAACTTCTGACCTCAGGTGATCCACCTGCCTCAGCCTCCCAAAGTGCTGGGATTACAGGCGTGAGTCAGTGCGCCCGGCCTGAAAGTTCATGTTCATGCAGACAAGAAGAACACTGTTCTGATGCCAATGAGCTATCAGGTTAGGAGTCTTTAAAATAATTTTCTGACACAAAAATGAGCATGCTGTTGTTTCTTATTTCCTCTTTAGGATGCCTCTCAGTTTCTGCACAGGAATTGTCTACAGCAGTAGTTCACAAAGTTTGATTTCTATTAGAAATGAAATTTTTAGGTCTCCACCCAGACCTGCTGCATCAGAAACTGTGGGAATGGCATCCAGCATTCTTTATTTAATACTCTTTTGAGGGGATTCTGATGCCTGCTAAGCCAGAACCACCAGTCTATACAAGCTTGGGGTATGGGAAACAAACTCACTTATGAGGTCACTTTTACTATCTGAACTAAAGTGAACTCCCTGAAATAAAATTGGCAAAATGTTCCCTACTTTTCAAAGTTTTGTTCTGTCTTCAGTTTTCTTTTCTTTCTTTTTCTTTTTTCTTTTCCTTTCTTTCTTTTTTTTTTTTTTGCCAAGCAACTCTTTGGGGAAGTACATTAAGCTTTAGATACACTATTCATTTCCAGTAAGCAGGAAAGACTCATCAAAAGTAGAGGGAAGAAATGCATTTTTATATGTTAACACAATAGATTTACTATTCAGTTATAAAAATGATACAGACACACACACACACACACACACACACACACACACACAGGCCCAAACCCAGAGGGTTTTTATTAATAGAATGTGGAGGGAAAGAAACATATGCAAAATAATATAGTATGATTCCATTTATGTATTATTTAAAAATAGACTCAACTGAACTACACTGTTCAAGGATGCATACACAGGTGATAAATCTATTAAGGAGTCAAGAGCAGGATTTTATTTTTAAAAATAATTTCAACTTTTATTTTAGATTCAGGGAATATGTGTGCAGGTTTGTTACGTAGGGTTATTGTGTGACACGTGGTTTTGGGTATAAATGATGCTGACACCCATGTAGTGAGCATAGTATCCCATTGGTAGTTTTTCAGCCCTTGCCTCCTTTCTTCTCTCTTGCCTCTAGTAGTTCTCAGTATCAATTGTTCCCCACTTTATGTCCATGTATACCCAATGTTTAGCTCCCACTTTATAACTGAGAACATGTAATATTTGGTTTCCTGTTCCTGAATTAATTTTCTTAGAATAATGACCTCTAGCTACGTCCCTGTTGCTGCAAATGACATGATTTCATTCTTTTTTATGGTTTCATAGTATTCCATTGTACTAATCCGTCCTCAGGCTGCTATAAAGAACAGCCCAAGACTGGGTAATTTATAAAGGAAAGATGTTTAAGTGACTCACTGTTCCTCATGGCTGGGGAGGCCTCAGGAAACTTACAACCATGGCAGAAGGACAACATGTCCTTCCTTACAGAGCAGCAGGAAGGAGAAGTGCAGAGCAAAGTGGGGGAAAGCCCCTTATAAAACCCTCATATCTTGTGAGAACTCACTCACTATCATGAGAACAGCATGCGGGAACCGCCCCCCAAGATCTAATCACCTCCCACAAGGTCCCTCCTTCAACACACAATTCAGATTACAATTCGAGATAAGATTTGGGTGGGGACACAGACCGTATCATACATGATGTACATGTAACATATTATCTTCATCCAGTTTACCATTGATCAGCACCTAGCTTGATTCCATGTCTTCGTTATTGTGAATAGTGCTGCAGTGAACATACGCATGTATGTGTCTTTCTGGTAGAACAATTTGTTTTCCTTTGGGTAAATATACACCAGTAATGGTGGTTTTGATTTGCATTTCTCTGATGATTAGTGATGTTGAGCCTTTTTTTATGTTGTTGGCTGCTTGTACATCTTCTTTTGAGAAGTGTCTGTTCATGTCTGCTGCCCACTTTTTAATTTGTTTTTTTTTTTTTTTTTTTGCTTGTCAAATTGTTTAAGTTCCTTACAGATTCTGGATATTAGACCTTTCTTGGATGCATAGTTTGTGAATATTTCCTCCCATTTTGTAAGTTATCTGTTTAGAGTATGATTATTTTAAAGTCAGAATAGTGGTTACATCTGGAAGGAAGGATGGTGCTTGGGTGGGGAAGAAATTTATGGGCAGGGGGCTCTGGGAACTTAATAATGCTCTATTTGTTGACCTGGGTGGCCATTATGTGGGTGTTTGAGTTATAATCTGTCAAACTGTGCATTTAAGTTTTTGCTACTTTGTAGGCATATTTTACAATTCAAAACTGTCTTTAAAAGAAAGAAGGCCAGATGCTGTGGCTCATGCATATAATCCCAGCACTTTGGGAGGCCGAAGCAGGTGGATTGCTTGAGCCCAGGAGTTTGAGACCAGCCTGGGCAACAGAGTGAGACCCTGTCTCTACAAAAACTACAAAAATTAGCCATGAGTGGTGGCAAACTGCCTGTAGTCCCAGCTACTTGGGAGGCTGAGGTGGGAGGCTCACTTGAGTCCAGGAGGTCTAGGCTGCAGTGAGCCGTGATTGCACCACTGCACTCCAGCTTGGGTGACAGAGCAAGACCCTGTCTCAAAAAACAAAACAAAACAAGAACCAAAAACAGAAATAAAAAACAGAGTTAGGGATCCTCCACTGTAGGCTGAGTAGTCTGTCTCTTTCTTGCCAATTTGTAATGCCAGCACTTTCTCTTTCTTTAGAGACCACCACTTTCAGCATTTGTGGTCACTTCCAGACCAAATGCCCTAAGAATACAATTAGACTGACTTTTCTCAGTTTTTAATTGACTTTCCATGATGACAGATGAGGATTTCACTTTTGGCCCCTCCCTTGTGTGCCCTTCCTCTATCTCCCAGGACTTTTGATAATTTTCTTTCCACCATTTTCTTCCCTTCTTTGGGGAGTGAGAATTCCTAATGGTTTGATTTTTAGTGCATCTCATATCATTTTGTTATCTTTTCTCTCCAGTATAGAAGATTACCTTATAATTATGCCCAATTATTCTAATAAATCTATTAATAGACCCATCTTGTTTTTAATATCCAAGAGATCTTTTTCGTTCTCTAGCTATTCTTGTCTGATAGCATCCAGTTCTTTTTGCAGATACACTATATTCTAAGAAGAGTATTGCACAGCATTACAAAGATATGGAGGTACCCTGCTGGGGGAAGCTGGGAATTCAGGCAAGTGAACAGCCCAGAGCAGCACTATCCCATAGAATTATAATCTGACTCAATTACGTCACTCTAAATTTTCTGATAGACACGTTGGAAAAAGTGAAATGGAAGAGGTTGAAATTAATTTAAATAACATTTTATTGAATCCAGTATATCAATATCATTTCAACATGTAATTGATATAAAAACTTATATTGATTTTTAATCATTAATGAGCTATTTTGCATTTTTAATTTTATTAACACTTTGGTATACATTTTACACTTAAGCATATCTTTATTCGAATGTGTCACATTTCAAGTGCTCAGTAGCTATGTATGACTCATGGCAATTATGTTGTATAGTTTGGGTCTGCAGAGAGCTACACTAGTCATGCCTGCAAGCTGAGTTCAAATCTGCTCTGAGATCCCCAAGAATGTACTTTCTGGTCTGGTTCCCATCGTCTTGGAGGTTGCTTCTGGAACTTGCCCCCAACAGCCTGGCCTCCCGGGTGGTGGGGACTGGTGCCTTGCTCCATCTCAGGTCCCCAGCCAGCACCCATCCTCCTCTGCATAATTTCCCCTCTTGGGCATCATCTGTGTTATTGCATTTGCTCCTGGTCTCAACCCTTTCAAAGTTCTGGGTTCCCCAGGGATCACTTCACGGGACCTAGCTCTGTGAGCATCATTCTTGGGCTCCACTTAATACCCCCAGGCTGCTGCCCAGCTGCCCAGCCTCTTAATCCGACTAGAAATGCTGCAGCTGAAGGTTTCATGAATGGCTGAAAGGAACCCGTCCCTGTTACACTGTGTCTGACCAGCAGGCAGTTTATCGCCAGCCTCAGACTCCAGGTAGAGTATGAGCTTCACTCATAGCTGCTTAAGAACTGGTGTGGCTTGGGGCTGCTGTGTCTAGGGCCTGGCCTCTGGGCCTTTGCATGGGTAGAGAGAAAACAAGGCCAGGAGAAGTGCAGTGGGGGCCAGTAGGAGGAGGCAGAAGAGATGTCCCCAACCCCTTGGGGGTGGAGGGCCTGGAATGAGGAGGCCCAGTCTCTACCCACTGGGATCCCTGAAGACCAGGCCAGGCAGGTGTGCCTGGTGAGTCAGCCCTGGGCCCCTGCCACCCTCCCTCTACTTACAGCTCACACAATAGCTCAATTGTGTCATTGCACTTAGCTTTGGCTTGGGTTCTAACCCAGAGACATAGCCCAGGGACCTCTAGGGACAGAGAGAAATAGCTATGAGAGAGGTCTTTGTGCAAATTTATCCTGCAGAAAGGAGGCCCAGGGGTATGGTCAGAGTGGCTGTGGCTGACAGCACAACATAAGAGCCGGTCTCAGCCACTGGTGTGCACTGATGGCCAGTGGGTGTTGGAAAGTGACAGGAGGAAGTTTATCAAATAGGTGCACAATTGCTGCGCATTTTAAGTGGAGGTTCACACAAAGGACTCTGAGAGTATGAACTCCAAGAGAAGTTAGTAAAGTCTCAAGATATTGCAATAATATTTAACCAGATGAATAATTTCAATGTACTGTATTTACCTTTTTGTCTGTTGTCATCACACACAGAAACCTATTTATGACTGTTTGAAAATAAAAAAGAAGGATTGTTTAGGTCAGCCGAGAGTCTTCTGGGGCCATCACCTCAGCCTTCCCTGAAGAAAAGCTTAAACCCATTTTTGCAGGAGGTGAAATTTCTGAGCAGCTATGACTTATGTTAATCTACTACAGGTGTGCTATTGCTACAGCATGTTTTGACACAGGCCATAGCGAGGCACTAATGCCCAGAGATGAGGGTGCTAAGAACTGCACAGTCAACTCTTTTGTCCAAAGTGTCAAACATGGATGTTGCAAGGGGTGCTTTCTAGGTCTTAGCATCTTGTATTCTAAAGGAAATAGGTAGCAGAAGGGTTTTTTAACTGAACGTTGTGTTAAGATCTTAAAAGTAGAGCTTCCATGGTCCCAGGTTTGACCATCCTGTGGACGCCATGTCGTGACATTATCAAGGATAACTGGTTTTTCTAGTTTTATCCCATTCATTAACGTCAGGTCTCCAGCTCCACTCAAGGTCTTGCCTAGTCATTTCCAGAGACACTGGGTGAGTCTGTGTGGATCCCTTGCATTCTTCCAGGGAGGCCTCTCTTGGCTGCGCCCACTATTCCGGCCCTGTCGTGTGTATAGGGATGCCGTTTTCTTCGGCATGTGCGTCCTCCAGTGAGCTCAGATGGGAATGCACGGTGTGAGGGTAGGGATGGTTGTCAGGCAGATATGACTCTCTCCTTTTCCTTTTCTCCTTCCCCCACCCCCACTCCTTCCTTCTCATTATGTCAGGAGCCCTCATGCAAACCCATTTCTGCCTCACCTCCAATTACACTTTCACAGACAAGTCTGAACCTAAGTATCTTAAATAAGGAGGCTCCACTACTAGTGGATTTATTTGAGAACTAAACTCCAGGGGAAACTCTCAAGGTGTAACAGGATGTGAACTGGGACTCTGTATCTATCGGTTTTGGAAGGAGCCGCCAGGGCTAAGGACAACATGGTGGGTTCATCTCCTAAGGCAGAATGATGGGTGCTGTGCCCTAAAGCAGAGTACATGGAGACTATGGAGCCGGTTCTGCCAGTGTCACCCAGGAAGGCCTCAGAGCAGGTTCTGGTGGAAGAGATTGATGGTGAGGAATATGTGTGGGTTGCCCATACCCCACAGAGAGGAAGTACTTCTCCTTCCCTCAAGACAAGTGCTTTGGACTTCATGACAGCGGATATCCTGTTGCCTAGAGTTTGGGATGAAGAGAAACTTTTGTTTCCCACCTACTAAGCCTACGGGCTAGAGCAGCTGTTCAGTGGAAGCAGAATGAAGGAAACAGGCTGTGTTGGAAATAGTGGGTTCCCAGCTGGGTTGAGAACAGTGCATATGCACTTTCATGGAGGGTGATGCATTTTGGAGACCAGTCAGGGACCGTGAAGAGAGGACCTGGCCTGGGGTCATCGTAAGGGGGATCCCACCAAGGAGGACTGTCTGGGACAGATGAAGCCTCCAGCAGAAGCTCACAGGCCATGGGAAGAGTCAGACAGAGCCAGCCAGAGGACAGACATGATCCACATGTCCCAGCAGGGGGATTCCAAGCATTAGCCAATGTGCTTTGTGGGAGGAAGAGCCAGGAATTGCACATCTCTCCACATCCTGATTACAAAAGAACCAGTCAGGAAAGACATTTCCTCCCCACACTGTGCCTTTCTGCCCCTTTCCAGTCCAGTGCAGTGAGAGGGAGGTGGGGAGGCAGGTGAGGAGCAGGGAAGGAGCTGCCATGCTGTCGCAGGTTTCCAGCCAGCACAGGGGTCACTTTCAGCTGGACAAAATATTGGAATCCTGTTGGATGGGAATTTTCAATTATTGAAACAAGACTGGTTTTGTGCTTGAAGGGGCCAAAAACACTGAGAGACTTGCTCAAGATTTCATGCACAGGCAGGAAAAAAGGAAAGAGTTTAAAGGAGCTGTGGGAGAATCAATCATTCTCTGCTTGCCCCTAATGAAGCCAGCTGCAGAGAGCACCGTTAAACACAGTCACTCACAGTTAATCTACGTAGAGGAATTTAAAATACTACCTAGGCACAAATCTAAAGTGCTTCTGCTGTGAGAGGCCAATGCCAGATCACTGAGGTCTCCACTCACTCAACATCTGCATATTGAGGACCATGGGTGCTATTAGTGCCCTAAAGGCTGTATTTAAGACACCATGTTTTACTAAAACTCTTATCTCTAAGCATCAAGATCCCACTTGGTGTGGCAAACATCTGAGACCCAGTGAGAGAACAGTGGGCTTCCATTTGCTGCTTCACACTCACCTGGATGTCCACGCCCACAGCAGAGGAGCAGTGGAGTCACCTCCACTACAGTATTTCAATGTCATTTCTCTCTCATTCTCCTTCCCTCCCCAGCTTTCTCTGCCTGCATACTTGAATTTATGTGGGCAGTGTTGAAGGAAAATAAAATCTTGGAATCCCAATTCACAATGCCAAAAGGAAAAAGCTAAGCTGAAAGCTGAATAATGCAAGACCTTTCCTTTTGTTCCTAAGTAAATAGCTACAGATAAAAAGTTAAAACAATCTTCCCAGGTAGCTACTCTATGTTCACCTTATCCTTATGTAAAGTGCCAATTTACTGAGCATGAGAGGAATACCTAATTGACTATTCCCCTACCTACTTCTTTTCTCTTTTTCCTTTTTTTTTTTTTTTTTTTTTTTTTGAGATGGAGTCTCACTCTGTCGCTCAGGCTGGAGTACAATGGCACGATCTCGGCTCACTGCCACCTCCACTTCCCAGGGTCAAGTGATTCTCTTACCTCAGCCTCTGGGGTAGTTGGGATAACAGGCATCTGCCACCATGCCTGGCTAATTTTTGTATTTTCAGTAGAGACAGGTTTCACCATGTTGGCCAGGCTGGTTTTGAACTCCAGACCTCAAGCAATCCACCTGCCTAGGCTTCCCAAAGTGCTGGGATTACAGGCATAAGCCACTGCACCCGGCCCCTTTTCTCTTGCAACACGTGGATTCCGTAACGTGACCATACCCTCCCTCTCTCCCCTCCAGCCCACTTTCCTCCTTTAAATATTGAAGCCCCCAAAATCATCTTTGGAAAATGACACGGACCACAGACTGTTCCCGTGGCTTTGTGTTCCTTTTTCCTGGGCCTGGGCATGTCCTTATCCTTGGCAAAATAAACTTTTAAATTGTTTGAGACCTGTCTCAGGTACTTTTTGGTTTACAGTAGCAACATGTATGCATAATGCAACTGCACTTGTATTTCATTATACCTTTATTTGTTCTTATTACACAGGTAAGCCATTTTTATTACGAGAAGAATCAGAAGATACAAATACATTTGAAGGGGAAAAAAACTCTCGTCTTTCCTATCTCCCAACCTTAGTTTATAAGTGCTTCTATGTCTTTAATTAATTGGCCTATTTCTAGATCTATCTGTTTTGGACATGAGATTTCTGCTAAGATGGGTGAGAATTTCATTTATTTACACCACATTTCACTTCCCCTTTCCCATCCTTTCAGTTTCTCACATCACTCTTTTCTTTCTCTGTAGGTTACCTTGCTAACTCTAGGCAAGGTAACTTACTTAGACTTTTAGCAGCTGTTTATCAACTATGGAAAGGCTCTCTTGGGCTTTCCTTCAGCAATCTTCCCCTTTTCACTGACTAACTTTTCATCTGTAGTTTCTCTTCTGCATTGTTAAGGTCAACAACATTTCCAGATGCCAGCAGCCACTCCATCTTCTATGCTTCTTCCATTTTGTGAATCAGCATTCTCTCAAATCTGAAAATACTAATTGCATTCATTTTCAAGTGAGTATTTCTTGAATTAGCTCTGTTTCCTCAGTTGTCAGTTCTTCTATTTTTAGACTGTTTTCTTTAGGTTTTGGTAATCATTGGTTGTTTGGTCACCTGCTTGTTGAATGCTAGTTTTGTTTACCACAGCCTACCTTAAGTGACAGGTAGAATCCCGGTAACTTGTCAGTCTGGAGTCGGAGGCATCCACAAGCCACCACCCTGTGTTCCACACACAGTGCCTTGGGCAACTGTGGATAAACTAGACAAAGTAGTAGACACTGCCGGGGCTGGTGTTCTAAAATCAAGAATGTGCTGACAATATGGCTTGGTCTCATCTTGAATGCAGGAGCTAGAAAGCAAGAAATGTAGCTGGTGACAGGCAGGAAACAACTTGACTGTATAAAAGCAGATGCAAACCACCAAAAAAGATGGGCCCCAGAAACCTGCCTGGGACCTATCTCAGGCAGACAGTATTCTCTTCTTCCAGCTACAGTAGGGCTTCATGGCATCAGACCCTATGTCTGGAAGTAGTTATTCATTAAATATTTACTGACTATGTACATTATGACAGGCACTGTGCTCCTCTCTGTAACAATGAAAATGTGCACAGTTCCATGGGGGATCACACATGGGAGAAGTATGCAGCTCAAAATGAGGAGTGGATCTAGTCTCTCAGGTGGGAGATTCCTGAACTAAGTCTTGAAGACAACTGGGAGTTAGGCAGAAAAGAGTGGTAACTGGAGACAGACAGATCAAATTTCCAGGCAGAAGGGAGAGTGTGGCAAGATCAGGTGTCTGAAAATCAAACCTTATAACTGGAGGGTTGGCGAGATAAGGCTGTTGAGGTGGACAGAGCTGGACTACCTACCTCCATGAAGGTTCTTATAACCAGGGAAATGAGAAGGGAGGCGGTGTGTGCCTGGTGCTCTGGTTATCCACTGCTGCATAACAGACCATCCAAAACAATGGCTGAAATTAATGACAGTCATTTCTATTGCTCATGACTCTGCAGTTTGAGCTGAGCTCATCAGGAAATGCTTGTCCTTGCTCCTGGTATTGCTAGTTGGCTGGGCTGAGGGTGGGGGTATCTGCTCCCAAGGTCACAGTACTATTGGTCATCTGTGGGTCCAGCCAGTGCTGAAGGCCAGGAACCTTGCTCTTTTCCTCATTGGCCTCTCCCTGGGCCTGGCCTCCCTCACCAAACGGCAGCTGTGTTCCCAGGGTGCATGTCCCAGGACAGTTGGGCAGAGCTGCACCATCTTTTTGACCTCACCTCCAAGGTCACATAGCATCACTTCTTCCTCACTGTATTAGTAAAGACAGTCCCAAAGACCGCCCAGTTTCAAGGAGAGGGGATTGAGACTCCATCTCTTGGTGGTTGAATGGCAGGGTTTTGAAAGAGCCTGTGGGATGAGCCATTTTTAGGAAATGTAACCCCCACTCCTCACCAAGGCAGCAACTGTGTGGAAGACAGAAAGGGGAGTTTGAGACAGAGACAAGGGGACCCATTAGGAGACTTATTCCAGTGAGAAAAGGACACAATGGAGAGATGAAAATGTGTTCCACAGTCTCTTAGTCTCTGGGAGTTAGAAAAGGAAGTTCAGAAATCATAGAGCTGCAGTCGGCCATGATCTCACCCTCCGGAAGCTCCAGCTGATGGTGTTGGTGCTGGGCTTCTGGTTTCGGGGCCAGACACTGCTGTGGAGAGTTGGCTGGCCTTGGATCTGAAAGTTGCTTTCATGTGCTCCCTCCACATCCGACAGGGCCATGGTTTCCATGAAGAAGCCCAGAGTGCAACTCACAAGGTCCTACTGTTCTCACGATTGGCAGTGACACATACTGATGGTCCAGCTCTTCCAGGTGACTCCAGCACTGTGCTGTCCACAGAAACAAAGCCTCCCTGGAGACTACTGCTGAGGGGGAGCTATGGCCTGAGAGGATGAGTAGGTTTGACCCACTTTCAAAACATATGAACTCCTGACGGTGGCCTTCAGGGGAGATGGAGGACCCTCTCTCCAAATGCCTGGCTGTCTATTCAGGATAACATTCAAGAACGTTCAAGAACACTGGAGATGCTTCCTGAGAACGTGCTTTTTTTCAAGTCCACAGGCCTTCAAGGGTCAGAAGCTGAAGGGTGTAAAATAACAGTATTCAGTTTGATGGTGAAAGATGAGAACAGTTATTAGGAAATTTCCCATCTGTTCCTTCCCAGTCACGCTCATGGATGTCCCTTGCAATTCAAGCAGCACCATCTCCTCTTTATTCCCAGATCTCATGATTCTCTATGGAGAAAATCTGACAGAATAAAATCAATAAAATCTGACACATAAAATCAACCCATGACATAACTTTCCCAGGCAAAGAAACAGTGAGTCTTGATAATCACATGAGTGCAAATCTTTGAAGTACATTTTTAAAGAGCAAGAATTGGCTCAAGGTCATCCCGATGAATCCAGTTTCTTGACTTTCTTCTCTCCAATGACTTTTTCCTTTCTTCCTTCTTGGTTACCAACTGCACCACCTCCAAATGTGCGATTCATACGTCCTGTTTTCCAGCCACAATCAGTTGTCCTTCTGATTTGTTTACTTAACCTTTCAATCTCACTAAGATCTTCCAATTCATTGATCCCTGGCATTTTCTCTTTTTTTTTTTCCACCAATTCTTCTTTACTTTTCACCATCTGAAATTTATATCCCACCGTTTATCTTCATAACTATAGGAGAGTCTATTTTATTCAATGTGCTTTGGTCTGGCAATTGTAACTTAAGCAGAAAAAGTTCAAAATGTTAAAAAAGTAAGTTAAAGCTGGGAGTTCTAAAATATGACATGCACCTTTGAACCATGATTTTAGCTAACAACAGAGAAATGGAGATTAATTTGCCAGTCTTTTGAGTTAGGTTCATGCTTTTCCTTTGAGAATGGGTCTGCTGATTCGAGTTCTGTATTTTTGTTTTATTTTGTTAAGTCACTATAAAGCCTCCTCTACAACTTCCAGTTTGGTTTTCTTTAAAATGGAGTGAATGCGGAATGACATTTGGAAGCCATGTGAGTGCAGCTATGTTCTTACAGTAACATGTAAGCCTGAAAGAACAGGTGTTGCAACACTTGTAAGCCCAGAACAAACAGAACTGAACAGTGGAGTGTGGGTGCTTGTGGAGCCATCTGGGCGCCCCAGCCCATAAGTGCAATAAAACCCTCGTGCTCCTGAAGGCTGTTTTAGTCTTTTCACGTCCACAAGCCCCTCCCCACTCATCCTTCTCAGCCCTTCCCTTTCGTCTGATGGCCCTGTCTCTATCATTAGACCCAAGGACCTTAGAGCCAAGCAATGCCATAAGAGAGTCAACTTGGTGCCTGATAATCTATTTAAGAATTATGGCCCAAGCAGGAGGACAAATATGAAAAGACTCCCCCATAGAATGGCCTAGAAAAGAGATTAGTTGCACCTAATAAAGTGCAGGTAATAGAAAACAGTCACGACTAGGGAAACAGCAACTGGGTCATCAGGATCCACGGGGTGGCAGGGAGCACCTGCTGGGAGAGGGCAGCCAAGCCCCGGAGGAGCTCATACTTAGCCTGCCAGGGGTTGTGGGCAAGACCCTAGCCAGTGTCTGGGTCGACGACCTTTCTTTTTTTCTTTTTAATTGAAAAATCCCTGCAGCTGAGAAGGTAAACTCAGAAACCTCCTAGAAAACTTACACCAACATTGTTGGGGATGACAATGATTTTTTTTTGTATGTAAACATTTCCTAATTCCAGGGAGATTTTGAATTCAGTGTAGAAATGTTTAAGAGAATCAAACTGATAGTGTTAATATTTTTGAGGTTACAAATTTTGTGCACATTTGGTAGTTTATGTGCTTATAAAATTTAAGATAATTGGGCCTGTTAATTTAAAATGCATAATTGAACTTAGGCCCTTTATTCTAGGTTATAATCTTACTAAATATACAGCATTGGAGCATTTAAGAGAATTAAGACTCACTATATTTCTAAGTTTATTAGAATTCCAAGGATTACTTAAGTACTTGGAAAGGTTTGTTTGTTAATAAGGTAGCTTAAGTGCTTCAGAGAGGAAATGGAATTAATAGACACATAAATGTAGTTAAAATACTTAAAGGAGTTTATTTAATTCAATTTAAAAATGAAAGTAGACATTAATCCAAGTAATTAAAAGGACTTGCTAACTGCTAGGTTTATAAATAGAGTAAAACGATCTGCACGCCAAATTTAGAAAGTTAAGGAAGAACTGGGGTTTAGTAATTGTATCTTTAGTTTTTAATTCAACTTTTTTTAGGGTAATCATTTCTGCATTCAAAACCCATCCTCGAGGACACAAAACTCTCCCACTGACAGCCTCAGACTTCCTGGGGGACCAGAGGCCATCAGACAGGTCCCCCCATCCTCCTCTGGCCATGGAATCCCCAGGCAGCTGCATCTCCCATTGCTTTTTCTTCCAGGTAGCAGCAGTGGCGCTGTGCCACTGTCCCAGCCTCTTCTGATGCAGCTCTGACGCCCTCCCTCTTTAGACGCCCCCTCTTCCGTCTTTGCTTCCCCCTCTCTGGGACTGTTTGCACAAGCGAGTAAACAAGCTCTGGTGTCTCCATCTCAGGAAATGCTCCCCAAGCCCTCCAGCTATTTCTCTTTCTCAGTTCCAAACTTTTCTTCATCCTCGGGTCCCTCCTCCATCTTCTTCAATCTGTCTTTCCCCCTGCTCCACCCAAACTGCTCATGTCAAGGTCACTGGCTTTTCTGTTGCTGTCCCACGGGGTTTTGTCTCTATCCTCATCTGACTTGAATTCTGTCTGGCCCTCCCTCCCTGCCTCCCTCTCTCTCTCTCTCTCTTCCTATCCCTCTCTCTAATCCTCTTCCTAGTCTCCAAGTCTAAGTGGGCATTGCTTCTGAACCTCCCCTTCCTCTTTCTCTGTGTCCTCTCCCTGGACAGCCCACTTACTTCCCTGGCTTTAAATGCCATCTGAACCCCAAGAAGTCCCACATTTGATACCAAGATTGGCACACGCAACTGTCTTTGATGACTCGCTTTCAGGCCTCACAGCATCTAGGATTTACCATGATTAAAACTTGGTAAATTGAACATTTAAAACTGAACTCTAGATGAAGTGAACATTTTTCTACTTCGAACTATTTCCACCTCAGCCTTCTTCAAGCTGGCCAGCCCCCTTCCACACCACCTTCAAGCACTGCATGCTTGATAAGTGATAAACAGATAAGTTTATCCCCATTTCCCTCAGGGCCCACACAGAGGCTGTCCCGCTTCATGCTTTGTCTTTGGGAATAACTGGCTCCTTCGAAGTAAATGTTAAAAGAGTTAAATCATAACTTCAAAGAGGCTGTGTTAAAAATTCACTCCAGGGCTGGGTGTGGTGGCTCACACCTATAATCCTAGCACTTTGGGAGGCCGAGGCAGGTGGACAACTTGAACCCAGGAGTTTAAGACCAGCCTGGGCAACAGAGTGAGACTCCATCTCTACAGAAAATACAAAAATTAGCTGGGCATGGTGGTGTGCACCTGTGGTCCCAGCTACTTGCGGGGCTGAGGTGGGAGGATCACTTGAGCCCAGGAGGTCGAGGCTGCACTGAACAGTGTTTGTGCCACTGTACTCCAGCCTGGGTGACAACGTGAGACCCTGTCTAAAAAAATAAAATTTCTATGTCTGTATGTTGGCGGCACACACAAAAATAAATGAATAAAATTTCTCTATTTTTGTTTTTAAATCATCCTGATTAAGTTAGGCAACCACCTCATTTTTACCTCCTGGTTCAAGCGATTCTCCTGTCTCAGCCCTGAGTAGCTGGGATTACAGGCGGGCACACCACGTCTGGCTAATTTTTGTATTTTTAATAGAGATGGGATTTCACCATGTTGGCCAGGGTGGTCTCGAACTCCTGACCTCAAGTGACCTGCCTGCCTTGGCCTCCCAAAGTGTTGGGATTACAGGCGTGAGCCACCACGCTTGGCCTCATTTTCCATCACAACTTTGTTTCCCCATCAATTCATAACTTGCATGATTTGCTTTCTTATATATGGATTCCCATAAAATGCAAGCTCCCTGGGGGCAGAGATCTGTGTATATTTCTTTGCTACTGCAACCCATGGTCTAGCACAGGAACCAGCATCTCAACAATGGTTGAATGAAGAGCTACAGATGTGCATAAAAGAGAAAGGGGGTCTAAAGTGTGCAGAGACAGATAAAACTTTCGAGTCCAACTGTCTCAGTGGGGCTGGGTTGCCTGCCCCTATCCTAGAAGATTAAATCCATTAAAGGTATAGGCAGAGGGGAAATGGTGACGGTTAAGACTACTTTTATTTTTCCTTTATGTAATACTTTTATACTTAAATTTTTTTTTTTTTTTTTTTTTTTTTTTGAGACGGAGTCTCGCTCTGTCACCCAGGCTGGAGTGCAATGGTGCGATCTCCGCTCACTGCAAGCTCTGCCTCCCGGGTTTACGCCATTCTCCTGCCTTGGCCTCCCAAGTAGCTGGGACTACAGGTGCCAGCTACCACACCTGGCTAATTTTTTTGTATTTTTAGTAGAGACAGGGTTTCACTGTGTTAGCCAGGATGGTCTTGATCTCCTGACCTTGTGATCCACCTGCCTCGGCCTCGCAAAGTGTTGGGATTACAGGCGTGAGCCACCGCGCCCGGCCAAAAATTTTTTTTAATGCTTTTATTTTTATTGCTCAACTTGGCCAGTTTAAATGCTAATTATCTTCTAGCAACAACTTTTAGAACTAATCTCCAGTCTTGTGCTAATTTTCTTTCAGATTTCCACTTTTCCAAATTTGGGCAAACTGGATTCCATGCACATCACCTGTAGGTTAAGGTAGCTAAAAATTAATCTTTCAAGATGGTACTATATCATGTAAGTTGAATGTACTTTTTAATGCCAAGATGTGTGTTGGTTTGAGGATATGCAGACACTGAAGTTTAAGTTCCCACATCCAGTTACAGATGTGAGATTAAGTTATAATGGAATGACACTTTCTCTACATTTTATAAAAGTATCGCAATTGTGATACCCATTAGAATGGCTACCCTGAAAAAAAAAACACAACAACAACAACAGAAAATAAGTGTTGATGAGGATGTGGAGAAACTGGAATGCTTATCCACTGTTAGTAGGAAGTAAAATGGTATAGCTGCTATGGAGAACAGTTTGGCAGCTCCTTAAAAATGTAAAAATAACATTCTCACATGATCCAGCAATTCCATTTATGGCTGCATACCTCAAAGAATTGAAAGTAGGAACTCAAACAAATATTTGCACACTCACGTTCACAGCAGAATTATTGGCAATAGCTGGAAAGGTGGAAGCCACACAAATGTCCATTGAAAGATGAATAAAGAAAACGTGCTCTACCCATAGAATGGAATATTATTCAACCTGAACTAAGAAGGAAATTCTGACACATGCTACAAAATGGATGAGCATTGAGAACATTATGCTAAGTGAAGTAAGCCTGTTGCAGGAAAGTTAAACACTGTTTGATTCCACTTATATGCGGTACCTAGAATAGTCAAATTCATAGAGAAAGTAGAATGATGGTTGCCAGGGACTGGGGGGCTGCAGGGCTGAGGATGAGTTGTTGTTGTTTAATGGGGACAGAGTTTCTGTTTGTGAAAATGAAGAAGTTCTAGAGATGGATGGTGATGATGGTTGTACAACAGTGTGGATGTATTTACCACCACTGGGCTGTACACTTAAAAGGAGTTATGATGGCAAACTTTATGGTATGCATATTTTCCTACAATTTTAAAAAGTATTACAGACCACATCTGGTACCCAACTTAAAGGATTTTTCAAAAGTTCTGTGGCAGATTTAGACAGATAAGAAATAATAGCTCTAGCCAGTGACACCCTAGGCTTGAAGATCCAGCTCAGTGGAGCTCATTCTCAGATGCCATATGGTCTTCAGCAATGATGGAGACACAGGAGCCCAGTGGTCTGTCCTCTCCGAGGCTCGCATGTGCAAACTCAAAGTAAATGAAAGTACCACTGAAACCTAGAATATACTTTTCAGCCAAGGCTTAAGTTGTCTTCATTAAACATTGGCTATTAATTAAGGTGTGGGTAAGACCCTTCTAGTGACTTAAAATGGGTTTGGCTTACCTCCAGTTAAGCTAGAGAGAAGCCTGCTACCTTATTTTATAGGTTCTCTTTTCCTGTTGCTCATCAGTCAACAAATGTCTGTTAAGCACCTGCCATGTACAGGGAGCACATATTAATAACTTTGGGAAAAGTTTAAGTTTTTTTGTGAACCATGAAATTGAGAATATTCAATCATTTTGATTAAAAAAATGGCAATATCATATCAAGTCGAAGTGTTGGTAGTCTGATGGGGGAGAAAAGACACAGAGAGATACAAGAAAAGCTGGCCAGAGGCAATTAAATGTAGCCCTGGTGCCACATAAATACTGCTGGTCTCCCAGGAGAAGGAGCAGCATGAGAAAGGAGGAGCTGGGACATCAGGGCTTGAAGGCAGAGCAAGTCCCCCGTATCACAAAAGTGCCTGGGGAAGGGCGTGAACTCGACAGGGAAAAGCGAATGCCCGTGCCAAGCCTCTTTGTGGAATTTTGAGAACACAGTTTCTAATAAGGAGACGTGAGAAACTGAGGTCGGAAGGGAAGTTGAAGCACATTAGCAGAGTCTGCGGCTTGAGTTGTCTGTTAGTTTGGATTTCATCCTCTATCCCCATGGGACAGGAGGGAACCAGTGAGCCTTCCTTGATGGCAGTGAAGTGATGAGAATACAGCAGAAGTTCAGAAAGGAAAGACTGTGGAAGAAAAAAATTCTAGGAAGGCTGTGCCATTAAAAATGACTATTTAGTCTGGCAGAAAGCAGTAAGAAAACAGACCAATTGCCTGGAGGTTGAGAATAGGAAATTATGCACTGGGAATCAAGGGGGTAAGGACCATATGAAGGAAAAAGGCGGTGCTGGAGTTGGAGGCAGATGTGGGGGGCAGCCGCTAAATGAGAAAGGCAGGAATCAATGACACAAGTAAACCTTTGACCCAAGTCACGAGGAGAGTCATGGCATCTGACTTGGCTTGACTAAATCCCAAAAGATGATAGAATACTATGTAGAATTTTTCAAGAAAAGAATGTGATGTACGAATCATGTCCAGCTAAGGAAGCATTTGTTTTCAAGGGCAATATAAAGGCATTTTCAGATATGAAAGTACTCAGAGTACACTGTTCTCTTTTTCTCAGGTTGATTCATTCAGTGCTTTTAAACTAATTTATTGAGCACCTACTAGATGCCAAGCACTGGTCTATTTAGGCTACATCAGTTAACAAAACAAATATCATCGCCTGTATGGAACTTCATGCTAGCTGTGTGTGTGTTGACAGAGAGAATAATAACCCTAGTAAGTAAATTATTCATGTCAGAAGTTGATAAGTACTACAGGGGAAAGATGAAAGAGGAGAAGAGGGCAAGTTTCATTATTAATGGGATAGTCATGGTAGACTTCACTGAAAAGAGAACCAAAACATTTTTTCTAGATTACCTAGATTAGGAATTCAGTATTTTGCAACACCAATCTGCTCATTGACCTCATTACATTCTGAAATTTGCGAAGCATGTTAACAAGCCCTTTTGGTGAAAATATTGACTAAAGAGAAAACTATTTTCTTTTTTTTTTGAGACGGAGTTTCTTTCTTGCTGCCCAGGCTGGAGTGCAATGGTGTGATCTCGGCTCACTGCAACCTCCACCTCCCAGGTTCAAGTGATTCTCCAAATTGCTGGGATTACAGGCATGAGCCACTACACCCTGCCAGAAAATTATTTTCTAATACCACCGGGAAACCAAACCAATTCCAGAGCAGAAATCTTTCTCCTAAATATTTTCCTACCATCAGTACAATCAATATGAATATCTACTTCTACTCAACTCAAATTTGGTTTCCATGCAATTTAAAATATATTCGACTTTTTTCTCCATATTTCTCATCCAGATAATAAAAAAAAGATGTATAAAATGTGAAGAAAATTAAAATTCCTCCAATGACTTATTTCTAGATGGATTTGTAACCAGTATCACTTTCCCTACCTCAACAAAACCACAACCTGATTTTCCACCACAGATAATCCAAGGCTACCCCACAGTATATGGGTGGGCAGTTCCCAAACACAAATTCCAAATGTGCCTTTAACAAAGACAGCACCTGTAATTCTCTAACATCTAAAGCCACCACTGTCATAGAACTAACAGGATATGAATGCTATTTGGACGTCTGCATTTTTTTTTTTTTTTGAGATGGAGTCTTGCTCTTTTGCCCAAGCTGGAGTGCAGTGATGTGATCTCGGCTCACTGCAGCCTGCACCTCCCAGGTTCAAGCGATTCTCCAGCCTCAGCCTCCTGAGTAGCTGGGATTATAGGTGTGCACCACCATGCCCCACTGAGTTTTGTATTTTTAGTAGAGGTGGGGTTTTGCCATGTTGACCAGGCTGGTCTCGAACTCCTGGCCTCAAGTGATCCACCTGCCTTGGCCTCCCAAAGTGCTGGGATTACATGCGTGAGCCACCGTGCCTGGCCGGATGTCTGCATTCTGATTGGGCAAGTATTTTAGTTAGTTTCATTACCTCAATGTCAAGCCTCCCTCATCGTATTATTCTCTGCTCTTCACTGCACAGGGAGGACAGGACCTCCCTGGCACTTGTGGAAATGAATGCTACTGACATTCCATTCCCTGTGGGACTAGATGGAGTTCTAGGTTAAAATCATTTGAACACAGTGTCTCTATGGTACTCCATGTAGATGTGGTCTGAAATCTTGTATAAGTCACTACTAGCTTCATTTAGACAATAATTTAGTGCATTGACCTATTTTTTTCCTTTTCATTAAATCCATTTAACAAGCTATACAAATGTGCTAAGCATTTCACATCATGTAGTTTACTTTGTCTAAATGTATGACAGTGCCTAACAACTCTAATATCCCCCTCAAATGGCTGTATTAAAAAATGCAGCTCTGCACCCGTGTTTTGGAGGCACAGAGTTTTTAGCACCGGCTGGAGGTCAAGCCTCTGGTGAGGAGCGCCCAGACTCAGATGCAGAGCGTGCACTGATGGAGGCACACTCCACCACCATGAGCACACACCTTTGCTTTACCCGAGTCCACTGACTTTCTGGACTAGGGGCTTCCTTGGGCCATGACCTAATCTTGGAAGTCCACATGCCCCCACCAATCAGCAGGAGCTTGAGGATAAGGCCCTGGTGCCCTGGTTCCTGACCAAATGCTGGCCTCTGGAGAGTAGCTCAGGGATTTTTTGAAAGCTGTCAAAGGCAAGCTTTCACACCAGCTGTCGCGCTTGTCTATCTTCAATAGTCATTTAGTGTCAGGTAGCAGGATCTGCCAAAGATAGAACTGCACAAGTCTTTCCAGTGAGTTTGTATGGCCAGTAGCTGTGCTGTGGGAAACCTGACGGAAGTTAAGGCAAGTAAGACAGTTAACAAAAGAGAAAAAAAGCACTCTAGGCCTTTAAGATCAGACATTTCTTCCTATATCAGTAGTCCCCAACCTGGATTGGCTTTGTGGAAGACAACTTTTCCATAAACCAGTGTGTGTGTGTGACGGTTTTGGGATGAAACAGTTCCACCTCAGATCATCAGGCATTAGGTACACTCTCATAACGAGTGCGCAACCTAGGTCCCTTGCATGCACAGTTCACAACAGGATTCACACCCATATGAGAATCTAATGCTGCTGCTGATCTGACAGGAGGCAGAGCTCAGGGAGTAATGCTCACTCGCTTGCCTGCTGCTCACTTCCTGCTGTGAAGTCTGGTTCCTAACAGGCCGTGGACCAGTAGTGGTCCATGGTCCAGGGATTGGGGACACCTATTCTATATGGCCCAAAGAGAAGGACATGCTGTAGATGGCATGCATTGAGAGCAACGTGTTTCCCCAAAGGTTTCAAGTAGACTAGACGAGAACCCAAAGTGCAGGTCCAAACCACTTCATTGGAACCTTCCAGCAGCATGTTAAAGATGCAGACAGAGATTTTAGGGGGCAAGAAGGCCAACTAGATGCAGTCAGGTAGAACAGCTGCCACTGAGGGACTAAGACCACTGGCACAGTCCTAACAGATCTTCAGAGGGAAGGCTCTCAGAGTACATGGAGGGAAGATACAGAAGCTAAGCTGAATGGGGAGGAAGTTGGGAACCCTGCAGGAGAGGGCTACTGCACACCAGGACTCACTCCTGGCCCCCAGTGACTCTAGGGGAATGAGTGAATTGAACTGACAAAGAGCAACCTACTCTTACCACGGGCCCCTGGAATCCTGGCAGGAGACCCTTCACCCACTGTGGACACTCGAGTTTGCAGGGAGAGCTGCTTAGAGAAGTGGTAGCGGGGCATGCCAGCTGATGCAGAGCCTAGAGGGTTTGGTGCGGGAGCATCTGCAGTGGAGCACAGCCAGGGATGCCCAGCCACCTAGGCTCTACTTGTTCTCATAGGAGACTTTAGCCCTCTGGGAACTGTCAGAACTGAACTCTGCAGAGCTGTCTTGCCCATCAGACAGGGCCAGTCTGGACCTGAGCACCCTTGGTCTGCTGGCCTCTCCTGAGGCCCCAGCCTGGCTGAGTCCACTTGCAGGAAAGCCTCAGCTACCTTGGGGGCCCATATCCTGCACTGGTGGACCATGGCTGACTAGTAGAGAGCTCCAGTGAGGTGTCACCTATGGCCATGCAGCAATCTGCTTGCTTCCTCCCCCCACAGCAGCTTCCCCGAGGCCCACAGCCACTCCCAACATTGCTTTGCCAGAGCGTGTGTGCCAGCAGGTTTTGCCTTCCCTGCCTTGTCAGTGAACATGTCTGCATGCATCCAACACTGCCACAGGAGTGAATCTTCCCCAACTAGCTACAGAGGCCAACATTCAAATTCAGGAAATGCAGAGCACCCCAGTAAGATACTTCAAAAGAAGATCAACCCCACAACACATAATCATCAGATTTTCCAAGGTTGAAATGCAAGAAAGAATGCTAAAGGCAGCTAGAGGGAGAGGGCAAGTCACCTACAAAGGGAACCCCATCAGGCTAACAGCAGACCTCTCAGCAGAAACTCTACAAGCCAGAAGAGATTGGGGGCCTATATTTAACGTTCCTCAAGAAAAATAATCTTCAACCAAGAATTTCATATCCAGTCAAATTAAGCTTCATAAGAGAAGAAGAAATAAGATCCTTTTTAGATAAGCAAATGCTGAGGGAGATTGTTACCACTGGGCCCGCCTTACAAGAGATCTTGAAAGGAACACTAAATATGAAAAAGAAAGACTGTTACCAGCCAATACAAAAATACACTGAAGTACACAGCACAGTGACACTATAAAGCA
The DNA here is from genome assembly GCF_024542745.1 of Macaca thibetana thibetana. Classification (NCBI taxonomy): domain Eukaryota; kingdom Metazoa; phylum Chordata; class Mammalia; order Primates; family Cercopithecidae; genus Macaca; species Macaca thibetana. The sequence continues at coordinate 9,660,128 of NC_065590.1, read as the reverse complement.
ACCACACAAACAAGTCTTAATAAACAGCTAACATCATGATGACAGGATCAAATCCACACATATCAATACTAACCTTGAATGTAAACGGGCTAAATTCCCCAAATAAAAGGCACAGAGTAGCAAACTGGATTAAAAAAAAAAAAAAAAAAATCCAAGACCCATTGGTATGCTATCTTCAAGAGACCCATCTCACATGTAGTGACATCTATAGGCTTAAAATAAAGAGATGGAGAAAAATCTACCAAGCAAATGGAAAACAAAAAAAAGCAGGGGTTGCAATAGTAATTTCAGACAAAACAGACTTTAAACTAACAAAGATTTAAAAAGACAAAGAAGGGCATTACATAATTGTAAAGGGTTCAATTCAACAAGAAGACATAACTATCCTAAATAATATGTACCAAACATGGGACACCTAGATTTATAAAGCAAGTTCTTAGAGACCGTCAAAGATACTTAGATTCCCAGGCAATAATAGTGGGAGAATTCAACACCCTACTGATAGTATTAGGCAGATCAAGAAAGAAAATTAGCAAAGATATTCAGGACCCAAGCTCAACATTGGACCAAATGGACCTGATAGACATCTACGTAACTCTCTACCTCAAAACAACAGAATATTCATTCTTATCTGCACGTGGGACATATTTTAAAATCAGTCCCACAATTGGACACAAAACACTCCTCAGCAAATGCAAAAGAAGTGAAATCAAAACAACTACTTTCTTAGACCACAGCACAATGATATTAGAGATCAAGACTAAGGAAATTGCCAAAAACCATATAATTACAAAGAAACTGAATAACCTGCTCTTGAATGACTTTTGGGTAGATAATGAAATTAAGGCAGAAATCACAAAGTTCTCTGAAACCAATGAGAACAAAGATACAACATACCAGAATCTCTGGGACATAGCTAAGACAGCATTATGAGGGAAATTTATAGAACTAAATGCCCACATCAAATTAGAAAGATCTTAATTTAACAACCTAATATCACAACTAAAAGAACTAGAGAATCAAGAGCAAACCAACCCCAAAGCTAGCAGAAGACAAGAAATAACCAAGATCAGAGCTGAACTGAAAGAGATAAAGACACAAAAAAACATTTAAAAGATGAACAAATCCAGGAGTTGGTTTTCTGAAAAAAATTAGTAAAGCAGATAGACTGCTAACTAGACTAATAAGAAAAGAGAGAAGATGCAAATAAACACAATTAGAAGTGACAAAGGGGATATTACCACTACCCCACAGAAATACAAATAACCATCAGAGAATATTATAAATACCTCTATGCACATAAATTAGAAAATCTGGAATAAATGGAAAAATTCCTAGACACATACACCCCCCAAAACTGAAAAAGGAAGAAACTAGATCCCTGAACAGACCAATAATGAGCTCTGAAATTGAATCAGTAATAAATAGCCTACCTAACAAAAAAAGTCCAGGACCAGATGGATTCACAGCTGAATTCTACCAGACATACACAGAAGAGCTGGTACCCATTACTACTGAAACCATTCTAAAAAATTGAGTAGCGACTCCTCCCTAACTCATTCTATAAGGCCAGCATCACCCTGATACCAAAACCTGGCAGAGACACAACAAAAAAAGCAAACTTTTGGCCAATATCCTTGATAAATATTGACACAAAAATCCTCAACAAAATACAAGCAAACCAAATCCAGCAGCACATCAAAAAACTTATCCACCATGATCAAGGAGGCTTTATCCCTGAGATGCAAGGTTGGTTCAACATACGCAAATCAATAAATGTGATTCATCACATAAACTGAACTAAAGACAAAACAAATTATCTCAATAGATGCAGCAAAGCTTTCAGTAAAATTTAACACAACTTCATGTTACAAACTCTCAATAAATGAGGTATTGAGGGAACATACCTCAAAATAAATGACCTATGACAAACCGACAGCCAAAATCATATTGAATGGGCAAAAGCTAGAAGCGTTGCCCTTGGAAACTAGCGCAAGACAAGGATGCCCTCTCTCCTATTTAACATAGTATTGAAAGTTCTGGTCAGAGCAGTCAGGCAAGAGAAGGAAATAAAGGGCATCTAAATAGGAAGAGAGAAGTCAAACTATCCCTATTTGCAGATGACATGACCCCATATCTAGAAAAACCCAGAGGCTCAGTCCAAAAGCTCCTTCAGCTGATAAACAACTTCTGCAAAGTTCCTTCAGCTTATACACAACTTCTATAAAATCAACATACAAAAATCACTAGCATTCTTATACATCAACAATAGTCAAGCCAAGAGCCAAATCAGGAACAGAATCCCATTCACAATTGCCACAAAAAGAATAAAATACCCAGGAATACAGCTAACCAGGGAGGTGAAAGAGCTCTACAATAAAAACTACAAAACACTGCTCAAAGAAATGACACAAACAAATGGAAAAAAAAATTCATCCTCCTGGATAGGAAGAATCAATATTGTTAAAATGGCCATACTGCCCAAAGCAATTTGTAGATTCAATGTTATTCCTGTTAAACTACCATTGACATTCTTTACAGAACTAGAAAAAATATTTTTAAATTCATATGGAACCAAAAAAGAGCTGAAATAGCCAAGGCAATCCTAAGCAAAAAGAAGAAAGCTAGAGGCATCATGCTACCTGACTTCAAACTATACTATAAGGCTACAGTAACCAAAACAGCATGATGTTGGTATAAAAACAGACATATAGACCAATGGAGGAACATAATAGAGAGCCCAGGAATAAGGCACATGCAACCATCTGATTTTTGACAAAGTTGACAAACGGCAAGCAATGGGGAAAGGACTCTTTATTCAATAAATGATGCTGGGATAACTGGTTACCAGTGAAGAAGATTGAAACTGGGCCCCTTCCTTACACCATATACAAAAATCAATTTAAGATGGATTAAAGACTTACATGTGAAACTCAAAATCATAAAAACTCTGGAAGACAACCTAGGCAATACCACTCTGGACATAGGAACAGGCAAGGATTTCATGACAAAGACACCAAAAGCAATTGGAACTGAAGCAAAAGTTGACAAATGTGGTCTAAGTAAACTAAAGAGCTTCTGCACAGCAAAAGAAACTATCCACAGAGTAAACAGACAACCTACAGAATGGGAGAACATTTTCTCAAATTCTGCATCTGACAAAGGTATACTGAATATTCAGTATCTATAAGGAACTTAAACAAATTTACAAGAAAAAAACCCACCTCATTGTAAAGTGGGCAAAAGACATGAACAGATACTTTTCAAAATAAGACATACATGTGGCCAAGAAACATGAAAAAAAGCTCAACATCACTGATCATTAGAGAAATGCAAACCAAAACCACGATAAGATACCATCCCACACCAGTCAGAATGGCTACTATTAAAAAGTCAAAAAAGAACAGATGCTGGCGAGGTCACGGAGAAAAAGGAATACTTTTACACTGTTAGTGGGAATTTAAATTAGTTCAATCATTGTAAAAAGCAGTCTGGTGATTCCTCAAAGACCTAAAAACAGAACTATCATTTGACCCAGCAATCTTATTAGCAGGTAAATATCCAAAGGAATATAAATTGTTGTATCATAAAGATACATGCACACATATGTTCATTGCAGCATTATTCACAATAGCAAAGACATGGAATCAACCTAAGTGCCCATCAATTGTAGACTAGAAAAAGAAAATGTGATACATATACACCATGGAATACTATGCAGCCATAAGAACAAGATCATGTCCTTTGCAGGGACATGGATGGAGCTGGAGGCAATTATCATTAGTAAACTAATGTAGGAACAGAAATCCATAGACAGCATGTTCTCACTTGCAAGTGGGAGCTAAATGATGAGAATACATGGACGCAGAGGGAACCACACACACTGGGGCCTACTGGAAGGTGGAGGGTGGGAGGCGGAAGGGGATTAGAAAAAATAACTAACGGGTACTAGGCTTAGGCTTAGTACCTGGGTAACAAAACAGTCTGTACAACAAACCCCTGTGTCACAAGTTTACCTACATAACAAACCTGCACATGTGCCCCTGAACTTACAAGTTAAAAACACACACACACAGATGACTACCCTGTTGCCCCGCAAACTGGAGTCTGAGGAACAGCACAAGAAGGAGCACATTTCCTAATGGCTGGAGGTCCAAGTGGGCTGCACTCAGCAACGGCCAGCTTCCTCAGCAGTGGGAATGCCATCTGCTGGGGGCTGTGGGGCAACACAGGTTTTCTGGACACTGGTTGGCTTATTGAACTTTTGGCCAATGCTCAATAGCCACTGTGTCAGACTTGGGCTGAGAATGTTCCAGCGATAGGTTCCAATGAGGTGGTTTAGACCTGATTTTGGGTTCTACTCTTATCTACTTGAAGCCTGCAGGGAACATCCCAGCATTCGTGGAATACTGGTTGGTTTAGTGAACTCCTTTTTTCCCACCGTCCCACCCAACTCCCAACCCCTAAGGAGAAAACAAAGATGTTTCCTACCCCAAAGAGGATCATTTTTAGGGATGTGATTTCGCCAACCACTGCAGGTAAGAAGGCCAGTGCTGAGTATGGCTGAGTGCAGCTTTTGGTTTGGGCTTCTAATGAAAGACAGCTGAACATTTTGGTGAAGCAACTCCTCTTCAACACTCGAGGAGTCTAAGCTTTAAGAAGCAGGGGTGCATTGGCCCTAAGACTGCTATGGAAGGATCACACTGAGGGAGGGTTTGAGGCAGTTGGCTCTTCAGGGGGACCCTGAGGAAGCCCCTGGCTAACAGGGCACCAATGAGTTAGTTCCAAGTGAGAAAAATGTTGAGCAGATCTCTTGACACACACAGGCCACCCCCGCGGGCGTCCATCACTATTAGGTAGCACTGGCACAAGCACCCTCACCAGGGCAGCCCCATTTGACTCGGGGGCAAACACATTCAGAGCAGAGATGCTGAGTAATTTGCTTGAAGTCCCAGGGCTGGTAAGGACAGCTGGGCACTGCCATCATACCTGGCTTACACAGGTACCCAAAGCCTGCAATGACGCTCCTCGGGAGAGCAGCCAGCATGTGGCAGGATGTTAGAACCCAAAAAACCACATGAACGACACAATCAGATACCAACAATACACAGTGCTGCATTCCAGTAAGAAAAGGCCAAGACCAGACTCATGTTTATTGAAATGTAAGATTTAAATAATACTTTCAAACTCTTCTATCCTTTCCGTTCTGAACTTTTGGTCTTAAGAAATTACTTTGGTATTCTGGTGTTGAGCGGTAGGAATGGTAGAAAAGTTGATTGCAAACCAGTTAGCACATAGAAACCGAGACACAGCTGAACTAGCACTGAAAATGATCTGGAAACATTGGTTTCAGCCATTATAAAGACTGTAAGATTTTAATTTTTGATGCAGTTTGGGAAAAAAGATGGCCAGTTGTAGCTCACTAGAAACATCATTTCATGGCACTGGGCCATAAACCACACGTGACGGGCTTGGTGGTTATGTACTGTAATTCAGCAGGATGGCACGATCTTTACGTAGAAGGCATATTTAGATACAAAAAAGTGAGCAAAGTTACCTGAGTACAGAATGACTAACCTTTTATTGTACCTTGCTGTCTGTGCAAAGAGGCAACAGAATAGCAAAACAAAAACTATCTGTCCGGGAAATCTCCGGACAAGCAGGAAGGTTGATGGCACTGACCCGCCTGGCCAGAGCATCAGTGGCCACACTTCAAGCCACATGGGGACCCTCCCTGGACCTCCCACTCTGACTGGTGGTTCATCACTGGACTATCAACTCACCCTCCACTGGTCCATCTGACATCCTGGGGTGCTGGTTCCTTAATACAAAAATACTAATCTTGACCTCCCACAGGCAGAGGACGCCCACAAGCCAGCATGTGACAAAACTGAAAATAACTGTCACCTACAACTATGAGTCTTAAATAAGTTCCTGAAGCCAAAATATACATCTGTCTTTGGTCCTTTAATTGCTCGGCTATACCCGAATTGCTATGTGTGCATCAAAGTCATTCAGCGGTCCAGGCACTCAATATTTAGTGGGATTCCAGCATCAGGTCAAAATGTCATTCTCATTAGCGAGACCCGAAAGAGTCTGGAACTACTGGTTTTTCCCTGGATGTATTCTGTCTCATGTAATGATCTCCCTCACCTGAATGTCTATTCACAATAACTGGGTGCCACCAACCCCAGGTATAAGACACCAGACTTCTAATTTATTATAATCTAAGGCAACCAAAAGATAGACTTTCCTCACAGGTAACTCTCATGGCAGAGTAAGTGTGCAACACGTCACTTCTCCTGAACGCCTCCCTAGGCTGGGGTTGGAAGGGTCCAGCGCTGGTGCAAATCCTTAGCTGTGTATTCTGGCTCCACCACACAGCAGCCATGTGTTGGGTGCACTGCCTGTGGGCCTCACTTTCCCCATCTATAAAATGGGGATGAGCCTCATGGAGCTTTGATGAGGAACAAATGGGAGCGCAGCGCATGGCACAGAGGGAGCGCTTGATACGTGATTGACCTAGGAGGGCACAAATGCCAAGTCATGTGACTCTGCAGCCCCAAGGCCTGGCGCATCAATATAAATGCTCCTGATCGAGAGGACAAATTGAGAGTCAGCCATGGGGGACACACGCTGTGAGAGCGCTGGCTGCCAAGAGTGCAGCAACATATTTCTAAACAAATGCTTTCCAAAGAGCAAAGTTCAGAGCAAGTTTGAGATTCTGGGTCCCCGTGGAGTTTCACTAATTAAAACTCATTATTTCAATATACAAAAATGTGGGGGTAGAAAATGAAAACATACAAGTAATAAATGTTAAGCTCTTCTTTAAAAATGATTCCCACTCTGCAATGAGTGAAAGCTTCAGTAATTACTCTCCCATGATTGAGTCGGAGTTTTCCCGAAGATAAATACACACAGAGCCTTGTCATAATACTTTTTTTTTTTATTACAATATCCAAAAAACTGGGTATGCAAGTTTAGGGGATCTCAAGACCCCTTCTTCAATCGTAGGAATGTGCCATCTCAAGACGGTATATTTAAACTATAAAGAAGTTCAAATGTAAAGGAAAAAGAAAATGCAATTTCTTCATAAACATTCTGTGTCTCTTACTACCAATCACATACTCTTTTGTAAACCCTGAAAAATTTCCCTGTAAATAATATATATATATAGTGTGTGTGTGTGTGCGCGCACGTGTGTGTGTGTATGAAGTGTTGGTAGCTCCCTTCCCCAAAGACCAGCTGTTTTCCTTAATCATCTGTATTAGTGTCAACAAACGGCTACAGATACATATTTCTTTGAGAATTAAATACATAATTGTGAGATTCAAACAAGCCGAAGGGCAAGAGGAAAAAGCACTATGTGGATGGCACATTTGGGGTAAATTACCAAAACATTTGTCTTTCTGCGTCACCGGTTCCCTCTTTTGCAGACTGCCTTTCCAGGAAATTCTTTATTGCAAGCACAGCCCCAAAGGCACTGGGCAGTTTCCTCACTGCCATCGCACCTGGTGGTTCCAGTATTGCTATCAGCAAACGTGTCGGCTCCCTGCAGAGTCCGGGAGCCATGTAAGGGCACAGGACACGGGCGAGGGCTGCTAGGACTGGGGCCCACCTGCTCTGCCCAGCACGCAGAGTGCCCAGGACGCGGGTGCTGCCGCTGGGTGGCCTGAGGCTCGCTCCTGCGCTCACAGGTGCCCTGCGTCTTTTTAAAGAGGGGTTCCATGAGCGGGAACGAGTTGAATGCACGAGCGCCGTTTCCGATGGAAAAGGAATAATGTGAACTCGCCCCTCTCCTCCCCTCCTCTAAAGCTGGCCGGCCGGGTGGGTTCGAGTGTGGGTGTTAGGCCTGGAAGGCGAATGGGAGACAAACCGACCAAGCGACCTGAACATAAAGAGACTCCCGGAGAAGCCGTCGGGGGCCGCCGCCCCCACGGGAGGAGCCTCTGCCACAAGGCCGGGCGGGCAGCTCCACCGTGGGGCCCGGGAGGCGAGTGTGGGGCCGGGGCGCCGTCACTGCAGAGCCCTGACGAGGTAGAGCTTCTCCCCGTGCTCGCTGGTGAAGATGGGCGCCTTTTTGTAGTGCTCCACCAGCTCGTCCATGGTGTGGAAGCGCCGCTGCCCAATGCAGTAGACATTGTCCACGAGCTGCACCTTGAAGTGTTTGTTCTTCCCTGACGCTTTAAGGGACACGGAGAAGTCGCTGGGCTGGGGAGGAAACAGAACACAGTTACAGCCAGGCCCACAGCTGGGAGCTGTGTCTAAATCCATCCACATCTCCTGTGTGTCTAAATCCAAACCACCCATTGCTCAAACGCTGGGTCTCTGGTTTTTTGTTTGTTCTGAGACGGAGTTTCACTCTTTTGCCCAGGCTGGAGTGCAGTGGCGCAATCTTGGCTCACTGCAACCTCCGCCTCCCAGGTTCAAGCCATTCTCCTGGAGTAGCTGGGATTACAGGCGCCCGCCACCACGCCCAGCTAATATTTGTATTTTTAGTAGAGACGGGGTTTCGCCATGTTGGCCAGGCTGGTCTTGAACTCCTGACCTCAGGTGATTGCCCCACCTCCCCGCCTCAGCATTCCAAAGTGCTGGGATTACACGCATGAGCCACCACGCCCGGCCAGGTCTCTGTTTTATATCTAGAACGGCATCTGATGTTCAGAAAGACCTGGAGGCAGTCCATGATTCTGAAATTCTGAACCAAAGAAAAAATAAATTCTGCTTAGCCCAGTTTCAGTGCTAAATGCGTTTTAGTTATTTGAAAAGTGCAAACTCATTATGGAATATACAGTGTTGCCCTGACTGCTGAAGAAATTTGCTGTTTTTCATTTCCCAAACTATTTTTTGATAAATTGGGAATTTATTAAGAGTGGTTTGTATGCAGGCAGTGGCTAGAAATTTTACTACTTCTGATGTCTAACACTATTAGAAATTAAGACGTCAAAATTTTTCTAATTCTTTTTTTTTTTTTGAGATGGAGTTTTGCTCTTATTGCCCAGGCTGCAATGCAGTGGTGCGATCTTGGTTCACTGCAACCTCTGCCTCCCGGGTTCAAGCAGATTCTCCTGCCTCGCCCTCCCGATGTGCCACCACGCCTGGCTAATTTTTCTAATTCTAAGCATTTGAAAATATGAACAGCAGTGGAAAATTCCAGATGCATTTTAAACTTAGTTCACAATATCCCAGAGGACGCTGAACTATGGTTTGATTATAGATTTTATTGAAAAATATTTAAATTCTGTGATGTCAGTGCCTTACATTTCAGAATATTTTAGAAACATGTCATTATTTTAATCAAAATGCATCTTTTATTGGCCAGGTGCAGTGGCTCACGCCTGTAATCTCAGCAATTTGGGCAGCTGAGGCAGGTGGATCACCTGTGGTCAGGACTTTGAGACCAGCCTGGTCAACATGGTGAAACCTCATCTATACTAAAAATACAAAATTAGCCAGGCATGGTGGTACGTGCCTGTAATCCCAGCTACTTGGGAGGCTGAGGCAGGAGAATCGCTTGAACCCGGGAGGTGGAAGTTGCAGTGAGCCGAGATCACGCCACTGCACTCTGGTCTGGGCGACAACAGCGAAACTCCATCTCAAAAACAAACAAAAAAAATGTGTGTATATATATATGGAGAGAGAGAGAAAGAGAGAGAGAGAGGTCTTTTATCTCATTTGGTGAAAAACATGCAGGAAAGAAGATACTAAATGATAAATATTCTTTGTACAAAAATATCAAGTTTTGATCAATTCATTAAATGAATAACAATTAGTTACTAACACATGCCAGGCAGGCGGTACCCTGGATATGTGTGTGTGCATGCAGGACAAATGCTCTGTGACAATCCAGTGTGGGGAGCAGATAAATAGAGGTGGACAGATGGCTGCACAGGGCAGTAAGTTCTATGAAAAAAAAAAAAAAAGAAAACAACAACAACAAAAAACAGAGTTGCATGAGAGAGGAGCAACAGGTACCAGAGCTCTAAGTGTGTGAGCGTGTGCAGATATAAGAGGGAGTATGTGAGTATTGAGGGTGTGTAAGAGTATGTGTAGCGTGTGAGTGCATGTGTATGAATGTATGAATGTGTGTGCACACACAGGTATGCACTGGGGGGCAGGAGAGCCCTCTGGACAATGTGGAGCTGAGCCTGTGCTCTCCGAGGCAGGGCTGGTAGAGACTGCCCGGGAAATTGGCACCTTGGTGAAGAAAGGGAAGCAGGTCCTGTTCTGTGGCACTAAAGAGGCAGTGTGGCTGGTGGAGTGGAGGAGGGAGTCTGGTCTCCCTCAAGGGCCCGAGAGTAAAATTCACCTACCCAACTGGCCTCTGCCTGTGGTTCCAATCCATCAGACTAAAGGATTTCCCACCCCCAGTCCCAATGTCACTCCTGTTCGTGGTGTTCTTGGGGCCATCCTCTGTCTCCTCATGATCAACTGTTCCCTTAAGGCTCAGCTCAAAGGCTATCCCGCTGTTAAGAAGCCTCACTGACCCCAAACAAGGTAAATCCTCTACCCACTGGCTTGGTAGCTAGCACCAGGTTCATGCCTGGCCAGTGGCAGGACCACAGCCTAACATCTGAAATTTTTCATGGAATTCCCAGACCAGCTTTCTGCTTTTCTCAAAGCCCAGGAACTTCCTGCTCTGAGGGTCCAGCAGTTCGACCCCGCTCTGCGACCTCCCAGCAGGACCTGAGACAGTTAACAAAGGCCTAGGCCATTGTCTATTACAGAGTTCACAAAAGCCCAAATATGTTTGATAAGAAGTGTGCAACCCTTGCAAAACAAGGAATCACTCCATTTATACCAATGACAACTGAGGGGAATGAGTGCCTGAGAAGACTCGAATTGTGCAAGGCAGCTGGGCTCACCCACCAGCCACAGCTGTTAACAGAAAAGAATGAAAGGAACAATTGTAAGCATAGTTTGTATTTATGCATACCTCTGTCCCAAATAGACCAAATAAGAACAAACCTTTGAGGGGAAAAGCCCCATCTCATCGCCATGTGAGGCCCAGGGCATGCTCCTGGATGAAACTCCAGGAAGAAATCAGAAGGTTAATCTCAGATTAGGCCTCAGCCTATAGATGATTAATATTCTGTAAAGATGTATATTCTGTACTAGAAGTCTGTGCCTTTAGGAAAACATGAAGGGCAGTCTCACAGAGTTTACTATAAGCCAGGCTCATCTTAGAGATAAAGTGGCATCATTTTTAGTGGAGGCAGTATGGGAGTGAATCATGGTAAATATATGATACTCCCAATTTTAATTAAGCCAAATGATCAACAAATGACTTTCTACATAAGGGAAATTTGCTTTTAATTCAAGCTCCTTAATTTAACATCACGATGTGTGTGTGTGCCTGTATGCATGCATGAGTTGCAGCAATAAAATTTTCATAGCAGAAGAGGTAATTTTTAATTTTGTGTGCTCCTGACCAGAAACCTTAAAGTTAAGGATGTAGAACCAATTTATGCCAAGCAGGAGTGCTAAAAGTTGGGGAGTGCTCTTTGATTTAAACTGAGTAGATTTTCTGTAGGAAATCTGAAAAAGACCAATCTATATACTAACATACACCGTTACATGTTACCACTGAACACCTCTAAGTGAAGTGTGAAGATGAACTAGTTAAGATGTTCTCCAAGTGTGCTCTTAAGACCAGTAGCATCAGCATCCTCTGGGAACTGGTTAGGAAGCATATTCTCAGGGGCCAGCCATGGCGGCTCACACCTGTAATACCTGCCCTTTGGGACGCCATGGTGGCAGGATTACTTGAGGCCAGGACTTTAAGACCAGCCTGGGCAACATAGTGAGACCCTATCTCTACACAAAATTTAAAATAATTAGCCAGGTGTGGTGGTGCATACCTGTAGTCCCAGCTACTTGGGCGGTCAGGGTGGGAGGATCACTTGAGCCCGGGAGGTCAAGGCTACAGTGAGGTATGATAGCGCCACTGCACTCCAGCCTAGATGACAGAGTGAGACGCTATCTCAAAATAATTAAATAAAAAAAAGAAAAAAGAAATGCAAATTCTCAGGCTCTGCCTCAACCCTGCTGCAGCAGAAATTCTGGGGTGGAGCCCAGTCATCTGTGTTTTAACCTCCAGCACCGTGTGTTTTAATAAGCCCTTCAGGGGATTCTGATGCAGTTTGAGAACTGGAAGAAAGAAAATCTGGAACAAACATCGGCAGTGTTGGAGCCCATCAACAAATGTTTGGCCACCAGAAAAAGATGGGAATGTGATTTATGGGCAAAGCAGCCCATGATGGAGGGAGTGCCAGTCTGCAGATACCTTTCCGATTCTGTCCTGAGGACTCTGGCTCTGCTCCAGACATCTCTCATAGGGAATTTCCCTTGAAGGGACAGCTGGGACACTGCTGTATGGTCTCTTCCTTTCAAAGTGAGTCAGTCCCTGCATCTGATGGAGGCGGAGTTACTCCTGACCCAAAACAACTCTGCCTCCAAAGGGCGCCAGGGAATGATTCCCATGAAAGCAACTCCATCAGTCCCGTTCTCATCTGTTGTAGTCCTTCCATGGTTGGCTTTCTAGAACAGACTTCAAGAAATCAGATGAAAAAGGACCACGCCACACTCGTTCCTCAACAAGTATGAGTACTGATAGTATGGCAGAGTACTTTACATTTAAGCTTGTCAAAGAATCTTAACACATTTTTGAAACATGCAGTCAAGATGCTGGCTGAGGCTGCAGTCATCTGAAGGCTTGATCGGGGATGCAGACTCTACTTCCAAGGCGGTCTGCTCACATGAACCCCCGGGGGGCTCTGTAGGGCTGCCTGAATGTACTCTCAACATGGCAGCTGAGATCAACAGATCAACAGAGAGCAAAGAGCCACCCACAATGCCCGTCTCGGAAGCTGCCCTCCATCGCTTCTGCCACATCTTGGTCATTAGAAGTGAGTTGCTCAGTGCAGCCCATGCTTATGGGAAGAGGGTCAGGCTCTACTTTCTGAAGCAAAGAGTAGTAAAGAATTTATGGACATCTTTTTAAGCCATCATAGATGGACACGACACTCATTAAGATTTTCTGTGGTTGGACTAAAACCTAACTAGACTCAGTCCCCGGGTTTTGAAATATCTGCCCTTTGATTTCTCCTCTTTAATTGCCACCTTTGTGCTGCCTCCCACTGTCCACATTTCCTACACTTTCCATCTCCAAACGCTGTACTTACTTGATATATAGGAATTTCTTTGTGCTGATTACTGGGCAAATTCTTCAAATTTTCAAACATCAGACCACTTCTTCCTGTTATGTCCTTCTATGAGTATTTCTTTTAAGGAATGATTTTTCTATTCTCATAGTTTTTGAATCAACGGTTCTGGAGAACGAACAATTAGTACAACCCATTCATTCTACCCTTCTTTTCAGACAGTCATTTTTCCAAGTGGAATCTAAGGACAATTAACAGGTTGGTGGAAAACCAACCTCTCTCGGAGCCTCTATGATCACCGTTGTTTTTGTTTAGGCTTTAGAGTCTATGTTTGAATATAACTAAGTGCGAGAACCCAATTTAACTCTACATGCCCACACCGGACTCAGAGTATCTGGTGTGCCACAAACGTGCAGACTTAAAATTTTCTAATTTTGACTACCTCTTCCATTATTCATGCCTTCAGGTAATTCTTATACCTCATCTCTTTGCAATTTGTGCTTGTGGTAAGTGGGTACTTTTAGAAAAGAACAGTAGAGAGCACACTCTTTGATCCCATCTCTACGGCTTCACCAGCTTGATCCATTGCCTCAAATACTTGCTGAAAAGCACCTTTGCAATTTATAAAACAGATGTCCTGATCAGATACGCCTCTCCCTCTCTCAAGATTTAATCATTGTTTTCTCATAGAAGGAAAAAAAAAACGAAGGCCGAGGACAGACTTTAATATCCTTTATTTCCTCCTCCATCCCTGAAAGCTTACGTATTAATGTGATTTTCTTCTAAGCACAATGGTCAGGAGGAAATGGGAGGAAGGGGCCTTGTTCCAGGTCCTTTTGGTTCTTTAAACCTTAAAACTTCTCCTTATCTTTCACTTTGGACTTTATGAAAAGATGAGGGTAGAAATGCCCTTTGTGTGATTCACCAGGCCTCCCACACAGACCCTGGACTGATCTCCAGCCACGCTGAAGTCTCCAAGCATCAATAATCTGCACGTCTCCTTCTACTCCCAGAGAGAGGTCGTCCTGTTGGTTTCTTATCGCAAGTTGTATCATTATCTTCTTTTGGTAAAGACATGTTTTTATCCTTTTACTTCTTTACAGAAGGCACTCTTCTATCCACAGAAGTGGTTCATTTACCTCCCCAAAGTGAGAACAAATAGGTTAGAGGCAAATCGTGATCCACTGATTAATAGTTTCTCTGTTTTTATCTCAGAAAAACTGCCTTTCAGTTTTACCATTCTACTCGGTCACCTCCCTAGTTGTCTGAGGTAGCCTTCTTTTAATCAAAATAACTCCTGTCTATACTTATGCTGCTAGCTGTCAGGTGACCCAGCGCTCTTTGTTTTTACATCAGATTCTCTCTTCCTTGCCCCAAGTGTGATGAGTCTCACCAGCATTTCCTATTCTCCTATCAATGTTCACTCTATAAAATATTTACTCTGCAGGCCTGAAGCCAGTCCACACTGACATGTTCAAATATTCATCTCATTAACTTTGGAAGTAATCTTACTTACATAAATGAAAAATCAATCATCAACTATAGAGCAGCCCTCCAATTCCCATCTACCTAATCTAGGAAAACGGAGCATTCCCTGTTCACTTTCCAGTTAGTATGCATGTGTGTGTTTAGCCCTCCCCATCCTCAAATGTATTTCCCAAAGTCACATGTAACACCTCACCGTATAGGCCTTTAGAATATTGTCCTTGTTATTCTTTGTCTTTCCACAGTGTCATACCTGATGTGACTGAGTGACAACTTAAGTCAGAATTTTACCATATTACACAAACAGTACGCATAAGGGCTTGAATCAAGTGCATACTCCACAATGCAGTGGTTCTCAAATTGGAGCATCGGAATTATTCAGGGGTTCATAGGTTCTCAGGATTTGGAAGAAAAAAAGGACTCAGAGGGCTTCTTCAAACCAAGGTTGCAGAGCCCTACCCCAGAGATTTGAAGTCAGCAAGCTGGGGCAATCTGCATTCTAGCAAGTTTGCTGGTGATGCTGATGCTGCTGGTGTAGGAACCACACTTTGGAATTATTGCCATGGATGGTGGCTGAAGAAAATTATACATGGGTATTCTCCTGCTCGCTTGTGGCAGCATCTATGCTTGACTCTGTTATACTTCCAATGACTATACTGTAGATGGGATTTTAAAAATGCTAAAATGCAATGCAGTAAGGAAGATGGGTGAGCAGACCAGTTTGCAAATGACTCCACCATCAGTTATTACAATGAACTAATTTAAATTGCTTTCTGTGTTATCAACTCCACAGGGATCTGAAACTCTATTTTGTTACTCTGTGCTGCTCTTGCCATGCTACAGAGGTCATGTTAAAGAAATGCTTAGTAATAGTGCCATGAGAAACATCCCCAGATAAATGAGAGACCCCACACAGAAATACAACTCAAAAGGGGAGACATATGCCCCCTGAATGAAGACAAGCAAAGCCGAGATTAAAAGTTATGTGGTGATGCAAGTCAAAACCACAGTGAGCTACCACTTCACACCTACCAGAAGGGCCATTTTACATATATGTGTGTATATATTATGTATATTTATATGTGTGTGTATATCTATATACACGTATACACACACACACACATACGGCCATGTATGGCTTAATGACAGGATATATTCTCAGAAATACATCATCAGGCGATTTGGTCATTGTGCAAACATCAGGGTGAACTTACACAAACGTAGATGGTACAGCCTACTACACATCTAGGCTATAATGTATGGCCTGTTGCTCCCAGGCTACAAACCTGCACAATATGTTACTCTACTCAACACTGTAGGACACTGTAACACAACGGTGTTCTGTAAACCAAAGAGATGTCTAAATCTATAAGACAATATAGTCACGGATTTTTTTGCAGCCACAGCTGCAATTTTAACCCCAGTGCGTGACAACCGTGGAGAGCTCCCAGAACGAGGCCAGCACAACTCCACCTTCTGGGAAAAACCAAGAGCCATGGTCCCGAAAGAAATTATGAACCTCTTACTGACCAGGTTTGCTACTGATTGTATTAAAAGCACTAGCTTTTAGTAAGACGCCTGTGTTCACAGATCCCAGTAAATGATGCATTGCTTGCTGTGTTTTAATGGTCAGCATTGAAGAGCCAGCCAGAATGAGGAGGCAGAATCAGAATCAGGTGATGAGCACTAAACTTCTAGATAACAGCCTGCACTGCATGGTCTTGCAGGCCCTTCCATCTTCAAGAGTTAAATATGCTTAAAATTAGAACTATTACAAAAATCCAGGCTTAAAACTTCCATTTTGTACTGGGCAAAAAGCCTGGCAATTAAAAATAACTTGTTATCTTTGAAACTGGAAGGATGCCTACAGGCACTGCTCATAGCAACCTAAGGTTAAGTCATCTTAACATTAACTCATTTATGAAGAAACACCTACAGATCACAGAGCCTAACCATGAAACCCTGGAAGCAATTTTCACTTTGCTCTGACAATCTGCCTCCTTCCAATTCACCAGCAGAAACACAGCAAGTTTATTTTCAAACTCTAAACAGTAAAAAACAAAAAAACCAAAACCAAAACAAAACAAAAAACCCCAAAAAACTCAACAGAAATACACTTCAAGAGATAAATTCCACTCAACAAAAGCTATAGTTCTAAATGAAGGTCAGCTTTGTGACAATAGTTTTATAATTTTGGAAATGTAGTATTATGCAGAAATGGTTTTAATAACAGTCGCAAGAATGTATAAAACCACCAGGAATGCACCATAGGGATCAAGGGTTTTCAAAGTGTGGTCCCCAAAGCAGCAGCATCACCACCAAGAAACGTGTTATTAATAGAAATGCAAATTCTTGGGCCCCAGACCTCCTGAATCAGTACCACTGCAGGTAGGACCCAGCAATTTCTGTTTTAACAAGCCTCAAGGCGATTCTGATACACAGTACACAGTTTGAGAATCATTATTTAGAGAAATGGAATGATGAAATTGCCTGCAAATAAGAGTTTTGGGTAGAAGTTATAATTTCTATAAGAAATATTATAACTTTGAAAATACAGAAAGGAACTATTCTAATTAATTTCTTGGCCAAACTCTCTTAATGTATTTTTAAAAAGAGAAATGAAACATCCATTGACTTTTAGTATGGCCAATATGTGCATTAAATTATCCTTAGCAGGAGAGTTTTTCTCTATTGGAAACAAATGTATTGTATGACAATATTAGTATCTAATATTATTGCAGGACACAATAAATACATGACCTCTTCGGTATCTAAAATCTTACAGAGGAAAATGGCTTCCCAGACTTGTGGCTGATGCTGTCCAGCAAGTCACCCAGGCCAGCTGTGCACCTTTTCCAACCATATCCTAGTTGTGATCTGTCACTTTCTGAACAACTTTTACAAGGATGGGGGATGCAGCAATTAATAAAATACTGACAACTTGTACAGTTTACCAGAAACCCAGTAAAGGGTTACTGTTCATTTTAAGTACAGCTTTCTAGCCACATCCATAGCATCAATGTGGACAAAATATAAAAGGATTTATGAGGGACACACACAGGGTGAGTAGGATTTCTGAGTTTTCTGGATTTAAGCAGGTATAGCTCACAGCTGAAGGTATGATAATGAAATATGGAGAATAAGCACCAACAATATATCACCTTTAGCTGCTAAGGATAAATGACAATTGTAGATGAGAGAGGAGAGCGAGGGAGGAATAAGAAAGGGAAGAACAAGCAGTAGGCACTGAAGTTCAGGACAGGAAAGAGGGCCCAACAGGTTCGTTCATTTGTTAGTTCACTGATTCATCTAACATATCCAACAGATACTTCTGAAATACCCAGCACTTACTGATAGTGGATAGCGCAGGATGTGGCAATGTTTGTCCTCCCTGAAATAAGCACCTCTCAATATCATCAAGCAAGGGTCTAGCTCATTTACACTGCAGTCACTCAGGGTATTTTAAAAACTGATACGCATGTTGAAGATCCATTCCAAAAGAAACAGCTGTGCTTATCCAGAAGCCAGGCTTCATGTGGTAACCTCAATGAAAGGTCCAGGCCCAAAGATTCCAAGAAAAAAGGAAATTAAATGAAGATGCCTGCCTCTGAGTCCTGCAGGGAGGCTGAACCCCTCAGAAACCTTTCCATCCTGGCATGCTGTGAAGGAATTATGTCAGAACATGAACCTAAGGGCTCTTGGTGGCCTGGTGGTGGCTGTGAAAGCCAGCTCTAACCTGAGAAATGGCAAAATGAGCAGGGAAACACATGGGGATGGGGGGAGGCAGCGGATGGTGGGGAAAAAAAACAAGCAAAGGACTTGTCCACTTGTCCACCAGGACAGGTCCCCGGCAGTCACAGATGACAGCTGAGAACAGCCTTGGTCATGAACAGGAAACGCAGCAAACCTGGCCCGGTTCTGCGGTCAGGAGAAAAGAAGCCACACACCTCAGGGCTCTTGTAGAATCCCCGTGGCACAAGGCATGCACACTAACCGCTGAAAATGGCCTGTGTCACGGCAAGATCCATCAGGACAAGCTGCCCTGCACAGCATCAGGCCACGTGGAGCCTCAGACCAAGACGGTGCTGCTATGTGTGCAGAGCCGATGCAAGTGCCAGTAAAGCCCTTTCCACCCTATATTCCTGGAATCATACATATTGCTCCTTGACTTTCTAAGTTAGGAGAGAATGCAAAACATCTTGAAAGGCCCCCAATTAAAAAATTGTTAAAAGGAAATACAATCAATTAGTGCTTTAGTACTTTTGAAAAAGTTAACTCATTCTCTAACAATGCAAGGCAACTGAGACAGTGGGGTGTAGAGTTCTGAGATGAAACCCAGCCAATGCATGCATCCCTCCTTATCCAAAGGGATCTGGTCCCTGAATTCAGACAACAATGACCACCTGTGCATGTTCCACAGAAAAGCCATAGGTCCTCCCTAAGGCCAGCAACCCTGGAGAACACCTTTTTCATCTACTCTCTAAAGTCTTTCTTCATCTCCCCAAATCTTAGGCAGAAAGAAGAACGACTGGGAGCAATGTCTCCACACTGCAGGACTTCCTTCTGAGAAGTCTCTTCAAACTCAAACATTTTAAGCCAAGATCATATTTTGTGCATTATACTTAGCCCTTAAGGACTCTGGACCAAGCACTTAATATTGTAATTGGTTTTCCAGCACTTTCTCTAAGTTTCTGCTCGATTGAGTTAAAAGCGCTGCTGTCCTTAATTTGCTTAAGGCTTCAAACCCGATCTAAAGGAAATGGTGCACAGAGCTCTCGTCATGTGAGAACAATTCAATGTGATGTCTTGCCAGGAATGATAAACTCTGGTGACTTGATAAGAAAATCTCAGAGTTCAGATTTCAGATGAAGTTAGCTTTCAGGCTGGCATTCCCGTCCAAGCACATCTAAGGCTCCGCAAAACTGATGACACCACAAAGGAGTCCAGTTTCCACCACCACGATGCTCCTTCCTCAAAGAGGAGAAGATCCCACTTGCCTCTCTCTGGAGGGCTTTGAATGCCTCTCTGATCAGTCAACGGGACTCCTGAATGTGCACTTATTTATTGTGCCAGTAACCTTTTCAGAGGACAGCAGGGGCAGCAGGTAGTACATACTTACCAGTCTTACAGTGTGCATTTAAAAATGAAATTGAAGCCTACTAGAACCAATACAATTCAAATACATCAAACTCCTAAATGCTTGTTTTGGAAGTCTCTCGATTGTAGAAGGTGTATTTGTAAAGACGTTTGCAAAACTGGTCGAATATTTCCTTCACACACGAAAAGGCTGCCTTCTGGGATGCGTTTGCAAAACTGGTCGAATATTTCCTTCACACATGAAAAGGCTGCCTTCTGGGATGCAGGCTCCACCCCCACGTCTGAAACTCACTGCCCCCAGCCTGCCCACCCCTGGAAGTGGGTCTGCTGCCCCAGTCCAGTGGCTTCATATCTCCCACTCACTGCACACACACAAAACTCATCTCTCTCAAGAACCCTTGTTTTCTTTTCAATTCATCTCGTAAGTGCTCTAAAAGCTTTTCAGAGATGAACTCAGTGGCGCTGCCTGCCGTGGCAATGACCTTGGGATTATACGGTTTACAAAGAGAAAGCAAGCAAACAACAAAAGGCGGTGTCAGAAACCGGCCACCAGTCTTGCAAAGATTGCTTTCTCTGGGAAACAGACCGAGTGGAAACAAAGTAAATCACTCGGGCCTTCTACGTACACACAATGGGCAACCAGGAGAGAAAATGACGTTTGAGTCTGTAAAATACAAGAGGGGGAATCTTCGGAGAGAAGCAGAACCACCTTTGTCAGCTACAAACATTTTTTCAGTTAACCTCCCACCTCCAGAAATGGACACCCACGATCCCCAAAACAGATGCAAGGAAATCACGGAGTAGCAAACATTACACTAAATTGCATTCATCTGCATCTCCCGCCTTTCTAGTGTACTCACACAATGTGAAATGGGCGCGGCACACAGAGCCACTGTGCAAGGTGCATTTACTGCCTCCAGCCAGAGCTGCGGGCGCAGCGCACTTACCGAGGACTCGCTGTCCCTAATGAGGAAGTCGCCCTCCACGCCCCGCTCGTTGAGGGCACACTCGGCCTGGTGCCGCGTCACGTTCCCGTAGTACCACTCTCTGCCCGCGAAGCGCCCGCTGGACGAGGGCCCGGTGTAGCTTATCTGTGGGGCGTGCGCAGGGTGCAGGGCAGGCCCGTCACTGAGGACCACCACGTAGTTTTTGGGGACGAGGCCCACCTGGCCCCGGGCATTTTTGCATTTCCACCACTCGGGGTCGTTCTCGGGCTTCTCGATCACCTCCATGGTCTCCCCCTTCTCGAAGTTGAGCTCCTCCTCGGTGACTGAGCTGAAGGGGTACAGCGTCTGGACCACGTGCAGCACGCGGGAGCCCTGGCCATTGCTCAGCGAGGCGCCCTTGCGCAGGCTCAGGAAGCTCGGGGACTCCGCAGCTGCCTCGTCCACCTCCTCCAGGACGTAGTTGGAGGGGAACCAGCCGATCTGCCCGTTGTAGCTGCCCCGCCACCAACCGTCGCTGCACTTCTCCATGACGGTGACACGCGACCCCTTCACCAGGGACAGCTCATCCTCCCGCTCGGCAACATAGGCGAACTTGACAAAGGCCGGGATGTTGAGGTCGTAGATGCGGTCGGCGCTGCTGCCATTGGCGGGGTACTCAGCATCTGTGCTGGGCGTGGGGGACGCGTCCCGCGCGCTGGTCTTCCTGCGCGTCTTGCCAAGGCCTGTGGAGACACAGCAAGGCTCAGTGGCGCGGGGCACTTGGGCACCACCCCACTCCCTAGTCT
Source organism: Macaca thibetana thibetana (assembly GCF_024542745.1). Lineage (NCBI taxonomy): Eukaryota > Metazoa > Chordata > Mammalia > Primates > Cercopithecidae > Macaca > Macaca thibetana. The sequence goes on along the minus strand of NC_065590.1, from coordinate 9,638,651 downwards.
ACCGGGATTTCCACGCAGTTTCTCTGGCGGTTAAATACAAGGGGACACATGGACAGTGCTTACAAACTGTAATTACCATCAGAAAAATAAGGTTGCTGGCAGCTGCCTCCTGTAGTTGTGAAGTTACTTAAAGTTGAGAACTACTTAAACGGATCTATTTTACCCATAAAAACGTCACAGGGCCAGCACGGTGGCTCACGCCTGGAATCCCAGGCTTTGAGAGGCCCAGGCGGGAGGATTGCTTGAGGCCAGGAGTCTGAGACCAGCCTAGGCAACATAGCAAGACCCTGTGTCTGCAAAAAATTAAAAAAAAAAAAAAAAATTAGCCACCTGTGGTGCACATCTATGGGCCCAGCTACTGGAGAGGCTGAGGTGGGAGGATGGCTTGAGCCAGAGTTCCAGACTGCAGGGAGCCGTGATCGCTCCACTGCACTCTAGCCTGTACAACAGAGTGAGGTCCTGTCTCTAAAATCAAACAAAACCAAAAAATGCGGAAGTACCACTGACACAAAAGATAACGAGAAGAGTAGAAGGTTTCCTTCTGAAATAACCGTTTTTAGAGCATCCCTGTGCCTCTGAAAAAAATAAAGTATAAATGCAGACAAAATACCTTTTTCATTCCTTGAATGGGTGGGAAGTCAGACTAAATGAATTCAAAGACCCGTTAGAACTCTTAAGACCGTCCAGTCTTAGGGAGCACAGCTTGCATAACCTGCCCTGCCCCCAGCTGCCTTGCCACTGCCTCGCCACTGCCTCCTCCACTCCTGGGACACTCACTGCCCTCACCCCTCACCCCTGGACAGCATGACAGCCCTAATGGGCAAAACCCATCATCTTCACCTTTCTTCTCGTCTTACAATTCTTCTCTTCTTTCAAAACAGCAGACTAATTTCCCACAACAGATTGTGATGAGTGCATTAGGAAAACTTAGCTGATACCTTAAATTGAAGACACAATTTTTCATACTGTGATTCAAAGCCCACTAGTGGATCATAAAAACCACTTTAATGGGTTGCAACCAGCCTACAGGTATGTGTTGAATTTAAGGGAATAAAGTAGAAAATTTCATTCTATCGAACACAATTACAGTAAGTACTGTTTCTTCAGTCACACATGTGAGTATTGAATCAGAATGGGAGACATTTCTTCCTGTGCGTGATGAAAAATGCTAGAAAAGCCCTAAGGTAAAAATGTTTTAACTGTGTTAAAATGCATGGAATTCTGGAACACTCTACAAGAGGAAAGCATGTCAGCCCCAGAGTTGGGGACACACCCCACACAGGCAGACGTGGCCTTCCCTAGCTGTCCTAAGAGATGAGTGCTCCCACCACAGCTCTGCTTTGACCTCTATCTTAACCAGTGTGGAGGATTAGTCATTTGTAGACTCCTCAAAATGACTTCCTCAAAGCACTTCCATGGGTAGCTTCTTGTACCTCTTTCTCCTTTTCTTCCTTAAACTAGAATAAAGGGGGATCAGTCCTAATAATTACTTGTGCTTCTATCGCCTTGCTGAGTGGGCAGGAGGTCAAGAGGGGAAAAAGGCTGATTGTCCTCAATGGTGGAGAGCTGGGCTGCCGCCCCCCTGGGGCAGATCGGCCCTGCCCAGCAGCCACTGCCCTAGGACGTGCACCCACGCAGCACCGGGAGGCATGTGAGGCCACATACGTTTCAGAGCAAATACACTGATTCATTTATGCTAATGTCCTCTGACGTTTCTCTTTGTACCACTTTTTATTCACATGAATGGGAGACACAAGAGTAAGCCAGAATATTAGAACAGGTGAAACACTTAGATTTCTACTTTGGGTTAACTCACATTATATAAAAGCATAAACCTCCAAATCTGAGAACTCATCCTTTCATGGGATTTCAAACGCAGGATGGTTCAACTACACAATGAGAGCACCATGATAACACTACAGCTCCACAATCCGGAAGGCAGGCCATCCATGAAAGCGAACTTTTTCTGTCCAGAAGGCAGTGGTGCCCGAAGCTCAACCAGGAAGGCCTTACGGCCTTATCAAACAGCTAGCAAGCTGGGACCACGGGGGCCAGGCTGAGGCCGACTTTTATTGGCAACAATGATGTCCAGAAATAACAATGAACAATAAACTTTTAATGGACCTTTGCAAACATGTAACTTCCAAAAGCTATTTGAGAAAAAAACGCCTGTGGAAGAGCGGGTTTTGGAATATTCATCAGGCCATGAAGATAAAGGTGACAAGATCAGCAGAAAAGACATTAGAGAGTGGCCACCACAATATGTTATACAGACACTTTATAACTGATACATGAATATTCTACTTTAGTGACTTCTTTCAAAAACAAAACACGGTAATTTAAATTAATTAATACAGCCACTGAGTTCCTGAGACATACCAGGCACCAATCTAGACTTTGGTGGGGGGTGAAATGAGCAGACAAGCATGCTTTCTGCCTGCACAGAGCTTATACTTCTCCATTAAGACTGGAACACTGTACATAGCAAGAATGCAGCAGCAATTTTAACCTGTTTTGCTCAAATGTGATCTAAGTAGTCTTTGGGGCAACTCAGAGGGTCAGTGCAGACTGACAGAGAGCTACATGCTCTTGGTCAAATTACTTAATAAATGTCTGTGTACTGATTTTCTTACCCCCCAGATGTGAACATGTTAGTCTGCTCAGGCTACCATAATAAGTACCACAGACTGGGTGGCTTAAACAACAGACATTTATTTCCTCACGGTTCTGGAGGCTGGAAGTCCAAATCAAGGTGCTGGCAGGGTTGGTTCCTTGCAAGGCCTTCTCCTGGACTTGCAGATGCTGTCTTCTTCCTGTGTGTCTTCACATGGTCTTCCCTCTGAGTGTGTCTGTGTTCCAATCTCCTTTTTTATAAGAACACCAGTCAGACTGGATGAGGGCCCACCCCAGTGACTTCATTTTAACTTAATCACTTCTGTAAAGGCTCTATTTCCAAACATAATCACCTTCTGAGGTCCTGGGGATTGGGACTTCGTATGAATTTCAGGAAGATGCCATCGGGCCCATGAGAGGCACCGGCATTCAGCTGATGCTATAAAGCACAGGAAGTGCTCTGTGGATAACAACGATTACTCTTATTAACTAAGCTGTGGCTTTCTTGTTGCTCTAAATGGTATTTTACCAAAAGAAGGCCAAAGCCCTCTTTAAAAACATTTGGTCATCATCCTATCAGTGTCAGATGGCCACCAAAACAGAAAGCCTGCCTGCCAGACTTTGCCACCTGGGAAGCAAACGCTCTTGCATGGGAGCAATGCTGTATGTAGCTGCTGGTGCAGTGAAATTCAAGAGGCAGGTGTCTGGGGATGGAGAGGCACCTGACTTTACTGACACCTATGTTATCTAAACTCTCACAACAGTCCTGTGACAAAGTGGGCAACTTCTTCAGTCATGGAAATGAGGAAACTGAGGCTACAAGAGGTCAGGGAATTGGCCCAACATACCCAGCCAGTGATGTGGCACAGACTGCACACCCAGTAAATCCCCATTCAATCCATAATAGTCAAGAAGCATAGTTCTGATAGTGACTGGCGTCCAGCATGGTTTCTATGGAAAGCATTATCATCTGTAATATGATTTCTATGGGAAATGAAACTAGGACTCTGAATTGGGGTGCCAACAATCTATTCCACTCCCTCCCTGCCCGCTTGCACGCCCAGGCGAAGAGAAATCTTTTCTCTTTCTCTACAGAATGAACAGGCCCCTGTGTCTACAGATGGGAGAGGGGCTGAGGTTCAGATAATGAAGATTTTGGATAAGAAATATAATACCAGTGACAGGCCAGGGCCCCAGAACAGCAGTTAACAGGTTTTGGCAGGCTGGAGGGGTACTGTGTGGGAAAGACGTCAATGGGACCAAGTTGCTGGGTTGCTGAGAAAGCAGGTCCCTTTCCTTCCCTGCACCCTGATCCTGCCCAGTGGCCAGAGCCAGGGTCATCTAGAACAGAAGGGATGGGAGACCCTGAATGCTGGCATATGAAGATTTAATGTGCTCAGTCCTCCTGAATGCTAAGGATACCAGAGCAAGAAAGCGGTGGCCAGGGGGAGGATGCCTGGGCAAGGTGTCTCAGTGGCAGGAGGGGGAGTGGGAAGAGAAAAATGCACCAAGAGTGCAGGTGGCCTTTCTGTGTGAGGATAATTAAGTCAACTGCAACCCTAGAGTCAGGAGAGCCTTTACATGGGGGCAGGCTCGAGGGACTCAGTGATCCCTCGTCCTTCTCCTCTTGCCTGGACTTCACCTGGAGCTGTGACCCAGGCAGCTGACAGCCAGGACATCTCAAAGGGAAGATTTCTGCTGCAGAACAAACAAGGATTCATGTGCGCCTGGGAGACGGGAGCACTGCAGCTGTGCGTCCTGACCGAGGGCAAGTCCCTGAGTGGTGCAGGCTCTAAGCGACCGCCTCTCTCTAATTTGAAGGCAAACTCATTACCTTGTAGGTAAAGAGGCAGCACCGGGATCCCAGTTTCCTTTCATTCTCTGTGTGTAGTTTTTCTACACATCTCCGCTTCATCGCCTCATCCTTCATTAAAGTAAAACCACCTACTGCTTTCAGTTGTAACAGAGGCACAGTTTGCACTCCAATGTGTGTTTATTTTAACAGGGTAACACGATTTTTTTCTCACAGAATTTTACATATTTTTTCCACAAGACAGGCAAATCCTCATACCCACTTCTCAGACTTGGCCTGTCTTTAGCTACCATAATGAAACCATAGCCAACCAGAATATGGCAGACTGGGAGCCCTCAGCGTCCGGGGCCCCTGCTCACTCTTCTATTTTGGAAGAGCGCATTCGCCGGCATGTCCCTGGAGACTGCTCACCTTGGGGTCAATAGTGAACTCCAAAGCAGGCCAGGTGGATCCTTCAGGCAGATGTGAGGTAGGCGGCTCCTCACCCATGTAGAACACGCAGTTTCAATGCCTCCCATCCTGCCCTGACAGAGGGATGGTGTGCGGTTGTGTGTTTTAGCAAGACTTGGGACAAGAGATGAAATGTTTTTCTTTCCATTCTCAAGTTAATCATAAAATCCTACTGCACAGAATTTACCTGGTTTTGAGCATTTTGGTTGGAGGTGTCACAGCAGCGTGCTTCGGATGAATCATACTGCGATGATCTAGAATGTGACCATTACAAAACCCTTCTAATGGCTGGCATGCTGTATATTAGATGAACCAGCATTTTCTCACAAAGTAATGACTTTATCTACAGCTTGTTCAATAATGTTTAAACTGCTACATCTTTGCATGAAAAAGAATGAAAGAATGAAAGTTACCGTAAAAAAAAAAAAAAGCAAGATGCTGTTTCATGAGACATGCTCAGCAGTGAGCAGGATTTTAACTCTTACACTGAAGACTAGGCTCAGAGAGCATCTCAAGCTCTTTAAATCTATCATAAAATTATGGTGTTTAAGTTCTAGAAGAAACCTTAGAGATCTGATGGTATCTTAATTGGTTCAGGCGCCTATAACAAAATACTGTAAACCAAGTGACTTATAAAGTAAAATTACAGACATTTATTTCTCACAGTTCTGGAGGCTGGAAGCCCTATGTCAAGGCCCCAGGAGATTTGGTGTCTGTGTCTAGTGAGGGCCCATTTCCTAGTTCACAGATGGTGCCTCCTTGCTGTGTCCACATGGCAGAAGCATTGAGGGTGCCCTCTGAGGTCTCTTTTATAAGGGCATGAATCCCATTCATGAGGGCATCACCCTTATGACATAATTACCTCCCAGTACCATCACATTAAGGCTTAGAATTTCAACATATGAACGGGGGGAACACAATCTGAGGCAGCTTCGCCAGTTGCAGTTCAATCTGCAGCAGCTTGGCCGGTTGTTCACAGGCTGCTGCTGTGGGAGATGAGTCCTGGGATCCCATGTGTGTGTGGTCCAGGGGACTGGGCGGGGCAGGAGGCCCCGTAACCCCCAGCACCTCCAGCAGCTGCAATGTTCTGTTTGCTCTACACAGGGGCCCTGGGCACTTGACAGTGTGCTCCACAAATGAGACAAGTGACAGAGGCTTGGAGAGGCTCAGCATTCGCCCGAGGTCTCCCAGACCAGTCAGCAGCCGGGCTGCAAGGCAAGGACGCACAGCTCCTGGGCACAGAGCTGCCCAAGATGGACAGCAAGGAGAGTGAACAAACTCCTTAACCAAGTCACCTCCACAGGTGCCACATTAAAGACCAGCCACAAATTGTGCCATGACTTTATCTGCATTTCGTAATAATAAAATAACATGTGCACTGTAGGTAATAATATTTGTTACTTGGTGAGCAGACAGATAGTATAAATTTTTTTTTTTTTTTTGAGACGGAGTCTCTCTCTGTCGCCTAGGCTGGAGTGCAGTGGCGCGATCTCAGCTCACTGCAAGCTCCGCCTCCCGGGTTTACGCCATTCTCCTGCCTCAGCCTCCTGAGTAGCTGGGACTACAGGAGCCCGCCACCTCACCTGGCTAGTTTTTTTGTATTTTTTAGTAGAGACGGGGTTTCACCGTGTTAGCCAGGATGGTCTCGATCTCCTGACCTCGTGATCCGCCCGTCTCGGACTCCCAAAGTGCTGGGATTACAGGCTTGAAGATAGTATAATTTTAAGTGGCAAATAGCTGAGTTGGATTTAAAGGTAAACTACACTTTCTGCTTTTGTGGTGATTTGCGGCATCAAGCTATTGGATCTCTGATCACAAGTTTTATTTTTATTGATAATAAGCACGTTTTAACTTTCCTGAATAAGATTACAGACATTAAAGATTGGGTTCTAATAAAAGCCTGAATATGTCATACATTATTAATGTCAGCAAATTTAAAGTCAAAATCTTTTATATCCTTTTTCAGATGAAGGGATGTTATAACAGATGACTGTAAAACATGCTCTGGTTGTCATCTTCCAGCTGGAGTTCTGGAGATTTCAGATAAAGTGTCAAACAAACTTGGTACTTCCGAAACGTATTCAAGCCAATTCATTTAGGCAGGGTGCACTCAAGTTTTGGGAGCTCTGTGGCAAAATCCTTTAATTTTTGCTGCTGATCAGATGTGTAACATAAACCAAATTTCATCAGAAAGCTTTTTATTGAAAATGCTATTTTTGCTAAGAATCGAGATTATTGATCTGTGGGGATTTCCCCCACTAGAGTCAGGACCTATTATTAAAGTCAGCTAAATATTACGAAAAGCTTTTATTATTAAATACTATGGAGATCTGATAAGATCTGATTATGGTATAAAGTGACCAAAGTACATTTCCATATAAGAGTTAGAATATAACTCATGTTCAGCTCAGCTTCTAAGAGTTTTTGTGCTGTTGTATATTCATTTAATTTGCATCTAGTTTTTCAGCTATGCTGCTAAGATTAGCTTCCATTATTCAGAGTATGAAGGGCAAAAATTTATTATAATATTTCAATAGGTAAAGGGAAAAAACTCAAATTTACTCAACTTAAGGATTTTTTGACAGGGCGGCCACAGGAGATTAATGTAGTGGTTCTGTTGTCTTGATCTGTTCAGAACCCTTTGTCCCTTCTCTTAGTCAAACAAAATTCCTCTCTGAGAAGGGCCCCATCTCACCCTGAGCCTTCCCCCGCCTTTGCTGGCCATGGGGGAAGGCCCATGACTCATATCTGTGTAGTCAGGGCACTCCCGGGACCCTTGCTACAGTCATGGGGGAAATACCATCCCATGGAGGACACGGCCAGGGCTGCAGCAGCATCTGCCCACGCTGCAGAGGTTCATGTAAGGAGTGAAGGGCAGACGTGAGCAGGGAGAGGCTCAGAGAGACAGGCCCCATCGAAGAGCTGCACCCCTGGATCCAACCGTACTTCTCCATCATCTGAGCCAACTTTTCATTTTCTTTTGTTCCCCTTCAGTGACTTTGGAGTTGACTTTCAGTCACTTCGATTAAGAGCCCTGAAAAATTAAAACTACCCTTCCGCCAGCCTCACTGCTCCTCTCCCAAACCATCCCCCTTAAACGAGCCAAACTGTTGATTCCCATCTGAAAACGTGGTATATATGGGTGAGCTGAAAGGCACACAGTGATAGTTTTTGACCAAGGGGTTTGGGTGCGGGAGTGAGGGTGGTGGTGGCGGTGGATCAGCAGACATAATTCATAGCTGGGTGGCGTGCATGTTTCCTAAGCCTGGAGAATCTGGACTTAAAATATTTACTGCAAGAGTAATAATGAGAAACCTGTGATGCTGGGAGGCCACATCCATTAAGCCCCACAGACCAACACAACATAGCCTCGATTTTCTGGGGGCTCTGAGTTGACTTTGGGTGGGCCCACATGAATTCACTGGGGCCAGTATCTGAGGCACAGTGGTCAGAGAAAACTCTGAGAGTGGCTTATGGACTTTTGGGTACAAAACGATTTCAGACAAGGTCCAATTTAAGTCGGAAGAGACTCACGCACAAATGCCATCAGCTGGCTGCTTCGGCTGACACCCACTCCTTTTGTCACATGGAGACTCAGACATGACACTGACTGCTGGCCGAAGATGATGGAACTGGGGGGTGTGGCACCTAGAAAGACAGTGACCTTTCCTGGCAGCCAGGTGAGGGCACCAGATGCCGCTGGTCTGGCCCCACCCAGGGTCACAGCACACCTGCCAAGACAGGCAGAGGACAGGCGCTGCAAACATCCACTTCCGGGAAGGGCATCAGAATGTACTCACTGCTCAACAGAGGGGTACCCGGATGAAGGAGAAAGGGGACTCGGTTACTTTTTCGGAGATTTCTCTATGTCATTTCTGACTCCTCCCTAGCAACAAATGGCATTGAAGATGCAAAAACTTTCAGAGAACTCTTAACAGATCACGATGATGCTCTACAATCCTTCCTGAAACGCTGTCCCTTGGCTCTGCCATGAATTCACACTAGAATACCTACAAATGCCACCTCCGGCTGCACCTTCTTTCTTCATTTCTTCAGAGTCCTCAAAAGGGTTCTTTGTTCATTTGTTGTTGAATGCTCAGCCTCAGGGAAAGTGTGAAGAACCTACGCAGCCTCCTAAACCTCACTAGTGCGATAGAGTCAGTTACACAAACCCAAGTGGCAGATGATGACCAATGGTGACAATCGCAATAAAGAGAAGGAGGTCAGGGAGGACTTCCCCGAGCATGTCTCTTTCGGTCCCGCAGGGCATGGAGGAGCTCAGATGAGGACAGGAAGTACACATGGCAAGAAAGACAGGCTACACCACGGCTGTGAGCAGAAGGACTCGGAGCCGTTCAGAGATGTGAAGGAGGTGTTAGGGCTACAGTGTGGAAAGCAAGGGGACAGGGTGCAGGACAGGCCTGGGGGCGGAGGGGGGAGTGGGGACAGCGTGCAAGCAGCAGTAGGCACCGTCAGCTGATCCCGTAGCTGCAGAGAAGGATCTGGGCAGGGCAGGAGCATAGAGCTCTCCAGCTGAGGCTGGCAGAAACACATCGAGCAAAGCAAAAATACTCGTCCACGGACCTTTCTCTTCCGAGCGTCCTGCTGGCAGAAAATAATCTCACCATTAAGAACTGTATATGTTTAAGGAAGAAGAAATTCTAAATTCCTGACCACCACGGAGAAAAAGCAGTAAATGTACTCTTGACAGCTTCCCCAGTCTTCCACGTCCCTTTTGGGCACCAACTTCCCTTGCATGAAATCTCAGCCCATCTCCAAAACTGTCCCTTCCGGTTCCTGTTGTTGTCAGGTGTCACGTAGTTTCCTCCCTGCTCTCTAAGGTCCTAATCGACCCTACGAAGTTGACCCAGGAAACTTTTTACCTCTAGTAGTTTAAATGTAGCTTTATCAAACAAAAACCAGGCCAGGACAGTGGCTGATGCCTGTAATCCCAGCACTTTGGGAGGCCAAGGCGGGCAGATCACTTGAGGTCAGGAGTTCAAGACCAGCCTGGTCAAAAGGGTAAAACCCCGTCTCTACTAAAATAAAAAAAATTAGCTGGGTGTGGTGGCACGTGCCTACGATCCCAGCTACTGGGCAGGCTGAGGCAGGAGAATCGCTTGAACCTGGGTGGCGGAGGTTGCAGTGAGCTGAGATCGTGCCATTGCACTCCAGCCTGGGCGACAGAGGGAGACTCTGTCAAAAAAAAAGGGAAGGAAGGAAGGGAGGGAGGGAGACAAAAACCATTATCTTTTTCAAAAGCTTAGCAAATCCCCATCTCCCTGAGGAGACTGCAGGCAACATGGTCCATGGGGAAACAGCACTGGCCTTCCCTCCACAGTAAAATGAGGGTTGATCCCAAAGCTCGCGGAGCACCTTGATTGGTAACCGGCACTACAATAACTTGAAGTGCCTGAGAGTGCCTTGCCTGTGTAAAGGCCTGTCTGCCGCAGGCCGTGGCAGCGCTCACTGGTGCGCGTCTCACCATCCTCCTCATCTCTCTGTATTTATCTCCCTGGGAAGGACAAACAAAGTCACCATCGTGGCCTCAGATCCGGGCATGGAGCAGGCATTCAATACACATCTGCTAATTAGTAAGCCCCACTCACTGTCTCATCACCGCAATGTCACATGCACTCATCAGCCCCTCCAGGCCTGTGTCTGCAGCAACAGGCACCTACACTGCCAGGGGTGTTAGTGAAAGTAGCAGGCCAGGATCGCGATGAACAGACCTCCCAAGCACACACTACGCTGACCTTTCTCTGCAGCTATTCCTTCCTCCTTCCTTCCACAAAGACCCTACTTTGTGCTGGGCACTCACGCACCCGTACATCAGTGATGCTGCTCCTAGGATGGAAAGCACTGCTGTCGCTGGGCTGTGTCTGATGGCTCCATGGTACACTATTTCTGGATCCACCCCGAATTTCCCCAGACTGGAATAACCTAGGATATTTACTTTTTTTCTTTCTTTCCTTTCCTTCCTTCCCTTTCCCTTCCCCTCCCTTTCTTTCCTTCCTTCTTTCCTTCCTTTCTCTCTCTCTCTCTCCCTCCCTCCCTCTTTCTCCTTCCTCCCTCCCTCTCTTTCTCTTTCTCTCTCTTTTTCTCTCTTTCTTTCTTTCTTTCTTTCAGACAGGGTCTTGCCGTGTCACCCAGGCTGGAGTGAGGTGGCGCGATCTTGGATGCAACCTCCGCCTCCCAGGTTCAAGTGACTCTTGTGCCTCAGCCTCACAAACAGCTGGGATTACAGGTGTGTGCCACCACCCTGGCTAATTTTTATATCTTTAGTGGAGATGGGGTTTCATCATGTTGGCCAGGCTGGTCTTGACTCCTGACCTCAATTGATCTGCCCACCTCGGCCTCCCACAGTGCTGGGATTACAGGTGTGAGCCACTGTGCCTGGCCTGACTTTTATTATTTCTAGGCATGCATACCCTATAATGAAACACTCTACTGTCTGCCATTCAAAATCCCCAAGTTCAGGAAGGGACTGCCACAGGATGGCAGGGAGGAAGGAGCCTCATGCGACAGAAGGGAGTTGCCATCCCTGAGGGAAACCCCACGCAGCCACCCTGCCTCCTCAGCCTCCAGCTGGCTGCTCTCTGAACGGGAGGGCAGGGGGAGCACCTGCAGGGCCCCTGCTCGGCCCCGTGGCACTGCAATGTCACTGATGGACTTCAGCCCGTACAGGTGGGGCTGAGTGTCTTCCACCATCTCTATGCGCAGGTAGTCCCTTTGCCAGTGGGTGGGCACACCAGGAACCAGCTCCGAAAGGGAGGTGCTGGGACAAAGGGCCCACCCTCCCGACCACCACACGGGTCCTTGTGTCCAGGGCTCTGAACCTGACTTTCCACTCCAGTCATAAGAAAGCCCATTCCTTTGTGAGCAGGCAGGCAAACAAAATGATGGAATATTTAAACTTGAAAAAAAAAATGCTCTAAAAGTATAGAATTTTCTCACAAATCTGAAAGTCAAATGGGAACACAGATGCCAATGAAGAGAATTAAAAAATTTTTTTCATTATAATTTTTAATTAAAAATACATATTTAGTACCTCTCAACACATATACAAGATCCATGAGCCCAAGCGTTTTTGAATATGCAAAAGAGTGTATAAGACGCGGCAAGGATGCGACACGGCATTCCGGAGCACTGCTTAAACTGTCAATCCACTGGCAAAAGTTCAGTACGCCTGCCGTTCTCCAGGACCACACCTGCTCCGGAAAACGAAACGCGACGAACGGACAAAAAGAGACAGCACATTCACCGGGGAATACACAGGTGGCACGTGGTTGGCAAAGGCACAGCCAAACTGTACTTGCGCCAGCTTCTCAGAACACTCTGGAGCCCAGCCTCTCCGCCTCCTCGTGCTTGCTTTGGCACTTTCTGTAACATCTCTTTGCATCTACGTGGCTTCATCTGTAGCACAAGGACACCGCTGGTACCCGTGGGGCTGTCGTGAGGGCCCCATAACTGAGGACGACACTTAGCGGGGTGTCTGACACGCAGCAGGAGCCCAGGTGATGGCTGCCATTGTGTGTTGTCATCCTCATACCAGTTCACTGTTATGGCTGGGGACACAGGCAGGATCCGGTGTGGCACTTTCTCAACAAGATGTGCACACACCTCTATCCTCCCTAAAAAGCTCCAGCGGGGGGAGTCTCAGCTCACTTCTGCTCTGAGGGTCAGGAGCAGCTCAGACGTGAGGGCACCTATGAACAGGCTAGGGGAAGCACTGTGGGCTCATGAGGGGGTAAGAGAGGAGTCCCGTTTCTCAGGTAAGGGTGGGCAGCGGGGCTGGATCGTATGCTGCTTTGGATGAACAAGGGTTACTGAGACATAAGTGCTCTGGAGTGCCTGGGTGTGGTCCACCTGTTCTGTGTTTTGGAGAAGGGACTTGATGGAACTGGGCTCCAGCCTCCAAACCTGGGCTGTGAGGGGCCCACTCCTGGCTTTGCTGTGAGGCAGACCCACAGCCCTGGCTAAGTCGCTCGGCTGGCCTGGGCCTCAACGGCTTCATTTTCATAGAAAAGGGCTGGGTCAGGCTATCACCTTTCCAGAATTCTACAGATAGTGCAAACTATCGATTAACTTCACTTTTTAAACATAACCGTGTATTGTAGGCTTTGAAGAAGAATAAAGAAAACCCACAGAAGAACCACAAGGGGATCAAGTGGTCCTTTTGGACGCGACACAGCCAACCTTTGTCATTGCTGAATGAAGTTTCTTAGCACACCCAGTTAAACATTATAGATTTAGTCAACTTCAATTAGCAGCATTAGAACAAACTGCATGTTTACCACTAATTCATCTCTACTTTACAAACACCCACTTGTAAATTTCACAAATCAGACAATCAACAACTATGTTCCTTAAAAAAAACAAAAACACAAAACCAAGCAAGATTCCCCAGAAACAGCTGCCTCAGCATGGCCTGCCTTCAGGAAGAAACACAGGCCACCCCAGCCTTTAACTCACGAACAGTTGCCCTCTGGGTGGCTCTCACAGCTGTGGGGGTCACTGAGGACAACCTGAGTGTGTGCACAAAATCTGTGAATTCCCAAACGGAAGAGGAAGTTATAAAGAAAAACCCACACCAGCCTGGAGGAGCTGATCACAGGGACAGATTTCTGGGCAAAAACTGACATGAGTCAATGCAGGCTGATGTGCAGAAAGACAGCCAACTCCACCCATACTTGCCGAGGTCCATCACTTACACCAAGGCAGCACGTGGGCCATGCAGGAGCCCTACAGATGCCCACCTGCTTGCAGGCAGGCGGCTTCACACATCAAGCCAGTAAACGAGCGCTCTCTCCGTAGCCTCACACCTGCTTCCAGGAAACAGCCACTAAAATGGAATACAGCAAAGGAACATTTTGGACATATGCATAGCACCTAAAAAAGAGAGCACACCGTATGGGTAAATGCAGACAGAAACATGCTAGGAAGATTGTTCTCTAATTCCCTGGCGTATTTGGTTCACGTTTCTTTATTCGTAAACTTCAAGACTCCCGCCTGAGTAACTCAAAGTAGTTAGTTAGGAAGGGGTGATCTTCAGGAAGCTGAAGCAGGGTGAGATCATCTTAACAAGACGCAACCAAGATGCCAGTTCCTGGGAAATGCTCTGCCCGATGTTTGCCTTTCACCAGAACATGACTGGCTCTCACCCAGCCAAGTGCACACAGCACTGTGAATTCCATGCACCCCATGGCAAACTCCACACCTGATTCTCCTTAGTATTCCAAGGGTACGGACCCCACCCTCACTTCCCAGGGTCTCTCCTACCTTGTCCTCCATTAGAAATCTTTTTAGACAATCCGTGTCTATTTTCTCTCGAAATATCCTCCCACTAATCTGTTGTGATTTGTTTCACATTTTTGGTTCTAAATATTTGGAAGCTAAGGATACACAAAAACAAACCCACATTTATTTTGGGGTGTCTGGCACCACAACTGCTGCCGAAGATTCCATATTATGTGGGCCCTTCCTATCATGAACAATCTCGCAAGGCAGAATTTTAATGAATTCTAAATTCTGATACATTATATTTAATTCATGTTCATACAATGGTAAAGTGTACAACAGAGACATGAAGAGTAAACGTGAAGTGTTAAATGCATCTCTGAGAACCCACAGAGTCCCTGTCTTTGCGTGATAAAGAGACGATAAACAATTTGTCGGAGAAGCGGAACCTTTAAAATAGAATTAAGATAGCTTAATTTTTTTCCCCTTATGTTACATACAAACATTTCGAGGGGAACAGTTTGGCTTTGTACTGATCTGAAAGGAAAACGTGGTTTCTTGGAGAGTGGCTTAGTTTAGAAAGCATGTCTGAATGGTATGTAGGATGATTAACAGGAATTTTCTCATTCCTGAAGAACATGCAACTCAGAAAAACAAACTACTTCTAAGACAAATGCACCATAAAGAATCAGCTTCTCCTTTTACATGACTCACAGGATATAAAAGCCACAACGAGCATCACAACCACTCAACACCCAGGAAGCGTATCTACCAAAAATTACTGGGTACATCTCATTTGCAGCCTGTGTCAGGACCAAGTAACCTGGGGGAAAAGCCTGATGTTCTCTAGACTAGGGGTCCGCAACCCCCCGGGCCGCAGACCAGTACCTCTGTGGCCTGTTAGGAATGGGCTGTACAGCAGGAATGAGGTGAGCAGGCGGCTGGTGAGCATGACCACCTGAGCTCTGCCTCCTGTCAGGCGGTGCAGCATTAGACTCTGATAGGAGCGCAAACCCTACTGTGAACTGCGCATATGAGGGATCTAGTTGTGCACTCCTTTTGAGCATCTAATGCTGACAATGTGAGGTGGAACAGCTTCATCCCGAAACCATCCCCCGGCCTCCTGCCACGATCTGTGGAAAAACTGTCTTCCACGAAACCAGTTCCTGGTGCCATAAAGGTTGGGGACTGCCGCTACAGACGAACTGCACTGTGACAGCTAGTACTGATAACAGCAAGAAGTCGACTGTGTAATAGGATCTTGATTATATACATATTAACACCGGAAAAAGACACACAATGTTGACCGTGATTACTTCTGAGTGACAAGATCACAGGATATTTGCTTTTCTCCCTTATGCTTTTCTATAGTTTCCAAAATTTAAAAATAATATCCCGGCTGGGCGTGGCAGCTCACGCCTGTAATCCCAGCACTTTGGGAGGCCAAGGTAGGCGGATCACCTGAGGTCAGGAGTTTGAGACCAGCCTGGACAACATGGAGAAACTCCGTCTCTACTAAAAATACAAAATCAGCCAGGTGGCACATGCCTGTAATCCCAGCTACTCAAGAGGCTGAGGCAGGAGAACTGCTTGAACCCGGTAGGCAGAGGTTGCGGTGAGCTGAGATTGTGCCATCGCACTCCAGCCTGGGCAACAAGAATGAAACTCTGTCTCAAAATTTAAAATAATAATAATAATAATATCCCTGTCTTTAAGAGTGAAGACAACTGATTAATAGTTTTATAACACTCAGGCATTTCAGAGATTACGAATCTGAGGAATATCTGTTTGCAGAAAACTGTGCCATACAAAGAAACTGATGACAAAGATGGCCGAAGATGACTCCTGTGGCAGCGGCACAGGTGTGCTGACAAAACTGCTCCCAAATTAAACACAATTACGAAAAAGGAGTACACTCCTATGACACTCAGCTTCTCAGTGATTTTGATTAATGGCTCTTGCTCACCTCAACATTCAGGAACCAGGAAAAGTTACAAAGACGTGAATCCCTAGGGGCCAGGGAGAGCTGGGGAGCTGTTCCCTTAGCATTTTGGTGGCTAGTGCAACGGCAGCAAATAACCTGAACAGTCTGTGGGTGGGAGTCGCCAGTATTGACGCCTAGCAGGAAATGCCTCTCCCTTCCACCACAATCAGCACCCCCAATTCCTGAGACTGAACAGCCAGCACCCCCAATTCCTGAGACTGAACAGTAATCAGAAGAGGCGGAGTCAGGCCACACTGGGCTCAAGCGTCAGCCCCAGCAGCACTGTGTGTTTTTGGGCGCCTCACTTAACTTCTGAGTCTCAGTTTTTTCACATGCAAAACGCGGCTATTACAATTTCCCTAGTAGGCTCACAGTGAAGATGAAACAAAACACAGGCGGGCACCTGTCACGGTACCGAGCACACTTTAGGCACTCGAAGAGAAATCATTATCACGGCCCATTCGCTGGGAAAACGCGTGTGAGACTGGTTTGGGGGACTTGGTTTATAGGCTTTTCTGCTGCATGAACTTTCTGTTCGAAGTCACATACTCCTCAGCAGGGAGGGCTGGGAGCACTCACGCTGGCTGGGGAAGCCTGAGGCCCTGATACCAGCTACCACGAGGCCTCCTGCTGGGGAGGGCTCTGGTGACCGCTTTTCACTGCTTTTTAGTGTGAAGGTACTCGTGTTATTTGGATGGTGTTATTCCAGTGTTATTCCTTCTAGTATTATTTGGATGGTGTTAACCGCATCTAAAGTGATCCATCTGCAAGGAACCGTGTGTGTGTGTAGGCACATGTGAGCTAGAGGTTACCGATCTTTCCCATGGGTTTGGAGGGCCAAACTCGTGCCTGAAAGGGACAAGGAAGAATCCAAAAGAGGAGAGGAGGCTGGGGCCAGTGCTTAACATGAAAGAGATTGAATGCCCGGCCGAAGCGCCAGCTCTCCGAGGCAGGCCCTGGATTACATTATCTTTACACATCTGAAAATGAAAATTCACGGACATAAAGGAAGTATGTCATAAGGATAACTGTGTGTCTCCCAAGCCTGAGATTCACATCTGCAGCCTTCTCTGCATCCTACTGATGTCCCCTAACCTCAGACGGCACTGGGCGCCGTGGCTTGGTCTCCTCTTGCTTCCTCCGCTCTCTGAGCCACTCTGTCGGCCCTTCAGGCTGGAAACCCTTGAGTCATTCTAACACCTCCCCGAGGTGTTCTCCATCCAGTCAACAGAGTCCTAGGGGTTTTCCCTCCAAATCTCCCTCTTTTCTTTTCTCCTCCATCCCCACAGCTGAGTCAGGGCTTGGGATGTCACCCTGGGTCACTCTCGGGCCTTGTCCCCCACCTCCCACTGCCAGGCTCAGGCCCTTCCAGTCATGTCCTGAAGACAAGGATCAGGACCCCTGCCGGACACCCCAGCACTCATCTCCCCCTTAAGCCCTGTGGAAACCTCCGGGGGTTCTCTTTTCACACCCAGGGCCTTTCCGGTATGGCATGCCCCACCCGCGAGGCTGCCCCAGCCCTCTTGCTCACCCCAGTCTGGCTGGCTCGCCGAGGCCTTCCCACACCTGTGGGTTTCTGTCGACCCATCCTCACTTGCATTCTCCATCCCCTCAAATGAGACCCCACATCCCCTCGCCAAGTCTCAACCCAGCTCAGAGTATCCTTCACATGAATGACTTCCTTCAGCTCTCAAAAACTTTATGAGACAAGCAGTCACGTATCCTGTTATAGAGACGACGCAACTGAGGCTCAGAAGATTCAACGGCTTGTTCAAAGTCACTCAATGATTAACAGTAGTAGGTGGCGAAGCCTGGATTTGAATGCAGGTGATGGAAGACTCCAGAGTCCTCCCTGCTGCCCGCGATGCTACGTGCTCTCTGAAAGCACAGGTGCCCGAGCTGCACAACTCAGCCCTAGTTTCCCATGGGACAGGAAGGGACAGTGCTATTGTTTGAATGAGGACTGTCCATCTTGTGCCAGTATTATTTTCCCAATTAGATTACAAATACAAGCTTCAGAAAGTCAGGGACTAAACCTTATCCTTCCTTCACATCCCAACCACATGAAATAACATCTGACCAGGCTCCCCCTTCTGATCAGAACATACCCTATTATACTGCGGTGGTTGCCGCATCATGCCTGCATCCCTATTTCAAAGGCTTTGGTTACTGTTCTCAAAGGTCACTCACAGCAGAGAATGCAGTGGCTCAGACGGGATTTCCCAGGGATAGAGAAAGGGATGACTGAAGCTTAGACTCGGCTTCCACGAGAACCAGACTGTTGCGTTTGTTACCCACATGTCATTTCAGAGGTGAACAGCTCTGCCCTTGTTGAGACCTGCGAGAGTATTTATAATCATGATGACAGACCCTACAATCCTATAATGCCGAAATGAGAATTTCCGATTTCCCAGCAATCACAGAGGCTGTGAACCTAGGAGCTCAAAACAGCCTGGGGTGACCCAGCAAGAAGCAGAGATGGTTTTCACTTGCATGCTGGGGATATGGAGAGAAGCCTGATGAATAATTAGAGAAAGTTCTGAATCAGGTACTGTTAGAACCATTCTGTGAAGCATCAGCTGGGCACGTTGACATCTGGTGTTATTCTCATGGTCTAGGTCCAACTGTAGCAGATACTCCATGACACTTTCTGGCCTCTTAAAGGCTTATGCTGAACTTAGGGCACTGTCCAGGCACAGCAGGGGAGCCCAAGTCTCCGGACTACCAGCTAGCTTTACGGCCTATGGTAGTTTCTAAACCACTGCTGATATGTCTACTGGTTTTAGAGCACAGGGAAATTACAAAAATGGTGCAAAAAACCATTATTTTCCCCAAGCCATTTGAGACTAAGCTGCCAAGACGATGTTCCATTACCCGAATACTTCGTGTGTATTTCCACAAATAAAGGCATTCATCAAAATCAGTTAATTTATATCAATACACGATTAACATCTAACCCTTGAACCCCTTCAAGGCTTGTTAGTTACTCCTGCGGTTTCTCATTTCTAAAACGAAGGAGTTGGTGTAATTCTGACTCTGGGACAGAGTCCCCCCAAATGTACAAAGCAGCCTGCCACTAAATCCAGATAGTCAATTTGGTATAGGAAAAATATTCAGATTAGATCTGAGGTCCCCTCTGGGTCTCATACCTGTGACTGCTGTGTTCTCAGGCTTAATTTTTTCATCTGTGATTAGTAACACTACTGAGGCTGGCCTGGGGTGCTATTACATATTTTCATAGGAACGGACATTTTCATAAATGTATGTACCATGTAACTAAAAGCAACTTGCCTGACTACTCTGCTAACCTGGGTCTTTAATCTAAGTAAAATCAGCATGCTTAGCATGAAGCACAGGCTCAAGACCCACCCCCTTCCCACTAGTCTAAAGCCCTCTAATTCTTCCTAGACATAATTCTAGACTCTTTACTACTGATATAAAAAAAAAATGCATGTAAGTGTAAGTCGCTTGGTAAATTGCAAAGTGCGGTATAAATCGCAAGCTGTTGCTGCTCTCATTACATGTATTTATGCAGACTAACCCTAACTAAAGGGCCTTTAGCTACCCTGGGCAGAGCTGCCTTCTCTGGTTCCAGTTTACAGTCCGATACCCTGATCCCCGCCTGCTACTTCTTGTAGCCATTACGCAGGTGGAAGAAAGGAAAGAGGGGAGCGGGTGGGTGGGGAGGAAAGAATTCCAGGTCAATCTGATCTTAAGATAAACTGTTGAGCATGATTCTTGTGGTAAGACTTGGTGTGCTTTAAAATGAGAGAAACTGGCTGGGTGCGGTGGCTCACGCCTGTAATCCCAGGACTTTGGGAGGCCGAGGGAGGTGGATTATTTGAGGTCAGGAGTTCGACACCAGCCTGGCCAACATGGTAAAACCCCATCTCTACTAAAAATACAAAAAGTTAGCCGGGTGTGGTGGTACACACCTGTAGTCCCAGCTACTCGGGAGGCTGAAGCAGGAGAATTGCTTGAACCTGGGAGGTGGAGGTTGCAGTGAGCCAAGATCGTGCCACTGCACTCCAGCCTAGGTGACAGAGCATGACTCCATCTCAAAAACAAACAAACAAAAAAGAGAGAGAAACCTCAATGGCACCAACAGCCACTATCACTTTCGGCAGGTAGCTATACCAGAAGGAAAGTGACTTGGCTCCTGGATCCAGCACACAGCACCTAATGTGGGCATCCTTCCCCATAGAGGTGGTCAGAACCTGGTGCACGAGCCAGACTTCCTTTCACAAGACATGTGACGTCTGAATACAGTGCCTTTAAAGATCGTGCGTGATCTTAATGCTTTAAAAATGTTGTAAGGGCATCTATTGTTAAAACCAGGCAGATATTAATTTTTTACATAATGAGCAATTTGTTAGTCCACTTAAAATCTAAAATCAGACTCCATAAAGGTGTAAAAAGTAACTGAAGAATGCAATTCAAATTGCTCTCTTCTCCCTAGCAAAGGCACACCTATACTTTACTTTCACAAGAACACAATTTAGAAAATGGTTGACAGTTTTCCGTAAACATCGTTACCTTCACTGCTGCCCGGAGGATTTCCACACCAGGTTTGACTCTCCTAAGCCACCTGCCCCAAGTCCCTTCTTTTGGGATCCACAACCCTTGGGTTCCTCCACTGTAGCAATAGTGCCCTTGGGGCTCCATCCATGGCTTCAGTGAGTGGAAACTTGGCAGAGGTGGAGAGAAAATTCCCCATCTGCTGTGCCCCACAAGTTGCAGTGGCAAGGAATGGTTCATCCAGGCATGAGAGGCAATCCTGGTAAATGCACAGGCCGGCAGGGCAGGGATCTACACTTCTCCGTCTCCATTACAGCGCCGCGGGCTTCCACGGCTCTCTATGGACCAGTGTGTACTTCTCTCTGGGCTTTCCACGTTTCTTCATCCCCAATTCCTCCCCAGCTCTGCAGAGGAACATGGGATGCCCCTGCTCAAATCTTTAACTGTTTGTGATCACCCAGTGGAGACGCTTGAGTCCTGTGCACAGCCCAGGCAGGCTGGTTCACAGGGGTGCATCATCCTCCATGCACCCCTGTGAACGTCCCTCCAGCAGTATGACACCCCTCCTCATTCTGAGACGCTCACAGCTTCGCGGGTCCCTGAGCCTGTGTGGAACACACACTCTGCCAGAGCAGGGGCTCTGTCCATCCTGACCTCTGGGATGGAGGCTGACACTTGGTGGGTAGGGTCCCCCAGTGGATGCAGGAACTCTAAAAGTTCTGACATTTTGTTCTGATGGTTGTTTTTGTTTTTTTATGGTTCATTTTTTGAGACAGGTCTCACTCTGTGGCCCAGGCTGGAGTGCAGTGTTGCAATCACTGCTCACTGCGGCCTCCAACTTCTGGACTCACGCAGTCCTCCCAACTCAGCCTCTTGAGTAGGTGGGACCACAGGTACATGCCACTGCGCTCTGCTATTTTTTTAAAAAAAGTTTTTTGTAGAGACGAAGTCTTGCTGTGTTCCCCAGGCTGGTCTCGAATTCCTGGCCTCCACTGATCCTTCTATCTCAGTCTCCCAAAGCACTGGGATTACAGGCATAAGCCATCATGCCCGGCCCTGATCGTTGTTTTGAACTGATATTTTTCTAAAATAAATTTCTTAAAAATGAAAGTACAATACCAAGAGAAATAAGCAGTCGGCTTTGCAAACTCCTACAAGGCAGGTGTGCCCATAAGCCTGCCCCACAGACCCCAGGAAACAAGATCACCAAGACAGAAGCCCTTGTACCTTTACTGAGGCTCTGCCTTCCTCCCTCCAGAGTATTGTAATCTTAACTGTAACACCAAGTGTTGCTTTTCACTGCTTTTGGATCTTATGTAACAATCCTACAGCTGTACTCCTTTGTGACTTTGATCAGTTCAATTCCAAAGTTGATCCTAGCATGGATATGCCTCTTAGAACCCTATTTCACCCATGGGTGCCAGCCACCCTGTCCCCATCCAAAAGCATCAGCTCAAACCAGTGCAAAGGCTATTTCACAGTTAGCATTAGGGAACCCTCTCAGTAGCCTCTGTGCTCCCAGCTCTGGGTTGGATCACAGAGGTACGAGTTCTGGAGCTGATCACGGCAAGTTTCTAACCACCCTAGGCCTAGGTGTGGTCCCGCTGGCAGGAATGCTGACGAGTAAGCCCTGGGGCAGGTCACGCTGGGTGCAGAAGTTCCAGGTGGGTAGGGTGGCAGGGTGAGCCATGGGCAGGTGGGCCTGTGAACAAACCCTCCTGAGGATATGATCAGGTTGTAAATGGAACCATAACTTTTTGGGTAATGTGAGTCAGCCCTTAAGCCTATGTTAACCACTGAAAAGAGAATTAACCTTTGGGGCCTTGCAGGGCTCCAGCTGGTGTGATAAAGTAGTAATGAAAAACTGCTCTTCAGTAGCTTGAGGGAAAATCTTTGAAAAATACCTCCCTGGGAGCAGCTTCCCCATCTCAAAAGATGTAGCATAGTGCTTTTACAACACCTCGCCTGCACGATTTTCTAAGTGGAGTTGCAGTATCAAGGCCAGACCTCAGCCCAGAACCACTCTCCGCTGAGCTCAGAGCTGTGCAGTCTGAGCGTTTCAAAAACATCGACTGGATTCTGCCAGCAGAAACAGTGCTTGATCATCGCTCCCTGTTATCTGTGGCAAAGTTCTGACTATTCATGATCATAAGCTGAATATGAGAGGAGATCCAGCACACAAATGTTTTGCCCATGTGAAAATAAGAGCTCAGGTTGCTTTATTCAATTTTAAATTATTGCAGAGAAAAAAGGTAAATACTCTCATGAGAGAGCTTTTTGTCAAAAGTACTTATGTCTTTCCTCAAGTTACCCTTACAAAGTACTGTATGTGACAAAATTAAGTTTATTACCAACTTCAGAACAGCAAATGAGTACAAGAAAGCAGGAGAGAACCACACAGAGTTAGGCTAATCTACAGTTGGAGATGCAACGCACAACACTGTGGCTTTGCTGGGGAGGCCGGTGCCATTTTATTCCAAAGCAGGGAGGAATCTTACCATGGATTTATGAATTAGGTGGATTCCCAAAGCAGTAAAAATGGCAAATGTGGGTGATGCCATGAGTAGTTACTAGATTGATCCCAGGAGTTAAAGATCAGTCTGTGCAACATGGCAACATCCTGTCTCTACAAAAAACACAAAATAGCTGGGTGTGGCGGTGCATGCCTATAGTCCCAGACACTCGAGAGGATCACCTGAGGTCAATACTGCAGTAAGCAGGGATTGTGCCACTGCACTCCAGCCTAGGCAACGGAGTGGGGCCCTGTCTCAAAAAACACAAATAAAAACAAAAACAAACCGTGGTCAGTATACATGTGGTGTGCTTTTGATGCTGTTTATTCACTCCTAATACACAGCAGGGATAATTTCTGCTGGCTGCATAATTGGCTTGAAGTCATACTGTCATTCTGATGGTTTACCTATTTAGTTATCATCACCAACAATAATAGGAAGCCATGAACACTTTCGCTCCTATCTTTTTAGCAAAAAACAAAAAACAAAACACACACAAACAAAAAAACAACTGAGAGGCAGGAGGGGCTACGGAAAGCTTTCTCACTTTCCTTCTTGGCAATGCCACATCTACAAGCTTTGCACAGAAGTGCACAGAAGTTACTGCATGATGGTGAGACCTAGTCAGGGGGTGCCTCCTCTTCTATTGGATGCAGCTCAATAGGGCAAGGGAAAACTCATGCTGATATAACAAGATCCCTTTGTCCAACAAAAACTTCTAGGTGAGCATGATAAAGAGATCAAAATGACGGGGATACTGATCCCCAAGGGCCTTTTGGCTATGAAGATCAACTGCTATACTCAATACACGAGTTCAGAACATCATTTTATCTGTATTTTTACAATACCTAATGCTTAACAGGATTGTTTCCCAAGAACTGCCTGCCTGAACTGAGACCAAGCCTATGAGAGAGCTGACACGCTACAGAAAAGGATCTGACCTACTCAGCACAGGCCTAGAGGGCAAAATGAGAGCCAAAGGAAGGAAGTTAAAGAAATGTAAAAATCTGACTCTATTTAAGGAAGAGCTTTCTAACAATCTGTTTTCTCCAAAAATGGGATTGGCCTACTCGAGCCGTTGCTGAGCATCGTCGCTGAGCTCCAGCAGGGCTGGATGGCCATCTGTCGGGGACGGGCGCGGGCCCAGCACCAGCTCCAGGATGGGCGGCTGGCTCAGTCTGAGAGCCTGGGAGTACAGGCATTGGCTGAACCGATCACAGCTCCCGAAAAAACTAAGCATGCTGGATGGAAGATGTGGTTCATAGTTTTAATTTGTGGCTTTGTCTTTTCTCCTTCTAAAACACTGAGGAAGAAAAATGACAAGGTTTTCAAGGGAATTTCCAGGTCACCCAGAGAACGCGCCTGGCCTTGTTCTACTTCCTACCAGTCTCTGAGCATTTCATGCTTTACTGAAATCTTGTGCGCGCGCACACGCACACACACACACACACACAGAAGACACGACAAGTCAACAGTGTAACAATGTTTAGCATCACTAAAAAGAAGGTACTTTGGTGAAAGGCAGACATTGGAAAAATAAAACTCAGGGCAATCTTCAAGTTTTTCTCTATTCATGCCACCCTCTTTTTTGGTAACCACAGTTAATCAAGAGTTATACGCATAAAACTGTTTCTTTCAAGTGGCATGCTTATGTAGGGGGGAAAACAGATGAAAGGGAGGCAGCTCAGTGGAGGATCATATTACTAATGAAAAATGAAATTTCTCCATCAGGCTGAGAATCTATGATTCCCGGTGAGCTGGTATGATTCATACAAAGTTCTGTGTCTCACTTGTCTCTCCAAATCATGGTAATAACCTAATCCCTACACAACAGTACTACCTAATACACGAAGGCTTTCAATGGTTTTTGCAGAGGGAGTTTAGACTTTTCAAGATGGCAGAAAAGGAAAGATGAACATTTTGCAACACCCAGCACGTTTGGTGTATAATTTTACTTTCAGTTTTCCCACGTATTCCTCATTCTCCGTTCCCCAAAAGAAAACAAATCCTCGCTAGAAAATTTTTTAAAACCCCAAGTAAATGTGACACAGGTGATAATATTAACTCATTTCAATAGCCAGCCCTTAAGTGATAACCTGCTGTCCTGGATACAGAAAACATTCTACTCATAAGAAGGTAACAACAATGTTTTAAATGTCAGATGAGTCATTCTTCAAAAAAGTCCTCGCAATTGTTTTCTCAGGTAATCTGAGGCAGTAACTACTGTCAGTCAGTCCCGTGTGCATGCACATGCAAAGGCAAGACTGGACACCGTTAACTTTGTGTAACTCCAGGAGGGCCCTGCCCATATCCTGACACCTGGGAAAACAAGAGGCACATGGGGAGAGAGCCGGACAACGGACAACAGTATGGCTAAACTGGGCCCCCACCCTGGAGTGGCCTCTGATGTCACACAGCTGGCCTCTTAGCTAACAGCACCCAGGACTGTGGTGTGACGTAGCATCCATTTCAGAGTGGGAAAAAGTGCTTTGGCTGTCCCCTGCTCTAGGGTTGTAGGCCAAACGGACAGGATTTTATAAGAGAGAAAGAACTTCACGTCACGACACTGGCAGAGCTGGGTAGACTTAGAGGTGAGAGTTCCAAGTCAGGGTCCTCTAAAGTTTTGAATCAAGGAGATACCTGTGCAGGGGTCCCAGGCACACAGAAGGGTCTCCATACACAAGACCCCAAACTCCAGAATCTCCAGGAAATGGCAAACATCCTCTTTCTCCATTTTCATCTCTTAATTCTCAGATTTTTAAAAAAGACATCTACGAAGATGTTAACATTTAAAACAGACTTTTTTTTTTGAAAAAGAAAACTAACTAGAAAGATGAACGGTGTCCCTTGAAATGCACAAGGCTTCCTCTCTCCAAAGGGTGGAACACTCACCTAGTGTGTCCTTCAGGTTCTTCACCAGGGAGCCCTTCTTCAGGCTGTTCTTCCGCTCCACGTAGTTGGACGGCACATAGCCCGTCCTGTTGGCCGCGTTCCTCACCCGCCACCACGTCTTGGAGTCGTCCAGCAACCACAGCCGCTCGTTCTTCTTGATGTCCAGCTCCTGGTCCTGCTGGGCGGTGTAGTCCCACTTGGCTATCACAATAACTTCTTCTGTCATTTTCATGGAGTCCTTCTGCCAGCAAAACATTTGGAGATGCTCATTAGAGAACTACCCGGACACTTCATCCTTTGCACCAACTTGAAAAATTAGGCACTGACAGCTTTTATTACAACTCTGCAACCCATTTTCTCCTGGGTCTTGAAATGCTCGACTTTAAAATGACCTTCTTTCAACAAGCTTCAGTATTTGGTTTAGAAACAGCAACCTTATAAAACAAATCCTATGTCACTGTTCGCTGCACATGGGGAAATCTGACCCTCTAACAAAAACAAACTTGAAAAAAATTCTAAATAACATTATGATTAAATGAGTCCATTTCATTAAGTAACACTGCCTCCTGATAACTGTTAGGTTTACACTCATTTTCTCAGGATATGCTGTGTCTTATCAACATATTTAATAAATGCAACATAACCAAATTACTCCTATAAATTAAAATTAACATTTTACTAATACAAGGTGGTATCCTGGATTGGATCATGAAACCGTAAAAGAAAATTAGTGGAAGTACTAGTGAAATAAAAATAAAGTCTAATAATAATAAAAATAATAAATAATTGTCAATCTCTTAGTTTGGACAACACACCAGTAAGATGTTACTGTACTTACCTAAGATGTTAATACAATGAGAAACCAGGCAAAGGGTACATGGGAATGTTCTGTACTATGTTGGAAACTTTTTTATAAATATAAAATTCTTCCCCAAAACTTTCATTCACACAAAAACCTGCGCAGGGACGTCGGTAGCAGCTTTATTCATAATTGTTCAAACTTGGAAGCAAGCAAAATGTCCTTTAGTAGGTGAATGATAAACTGTGGTACATTCGGACAATGAAATATTATTCGGTACCAAAAAGAAATGAGCTATCAAGCCATGAAAAGACATGGAGGAATCTTAAAGGCATATTGCTAGGTGAAAGAAGCCAATCTGAAAAGGCACAGACGGTGTGATTCTGACAGTTTATCCTTAACCAAACTTCAGCCAGACTCCTTTGAATCTTCTTCCTATTAGGCCTTGACTTTTGTACTTCCGCATCCATCTCTGCATTGCCTAATTTTTGCAAGACTCTCCTGCTACGCTGCTCTAGCTGGAATCCTCCACCCTCAACATCTGATCAGCTTCCTCATCCTCTACCATCCCCCAAGTGACAGCCGATCACTCTGTCCTGCCTTCAGAAGAATCCTGTTCGGTCAGTTTCACCAGAATCCTCACCCTCCACCCTGATGTTTCCTCTTAGTAATTTTCCATCAGCCAACTCCCTTATTTTGCTCCTTGCCTACAAATGCCCACTCTTTCTTGTTGTATTAATATTAGGAGTCAAACCCAATCTCTCTCTTGACGCAAAACCCTACTGTAGTAGTCCCTCTGAATAAAATCTGCCTTACTGTTCTTGTCATGAATAACTTTTTTCTTTAAAACGGTATGACATTCTGGAAAAGACAAATCTATGGAGAGAGTAAGAAAATGAGCCCTTGCCTGGGGCAAGAGGGAAGGGAGGGATGCAAGGGTGAAGCACAGGATTTTTAGGGTTGTGAAACTACTCTGTTCAATACTATAATGGCGGACACCTGTCATTATACATGTGTTAAAATCTATAAAATGTGGAACATCAAAAGTGAACATAACATATGAAAAGTTTATCAAAATAATAAATGTGTATATTATTTATCTAGAGAAGTCAATTTTGTAAGTAATAAATAGCAAAAGTATGAAAATAAAATAATCAATTATTTTAGCAACTCTGTACTTCTTAGGTAGAAGATGCACCAGCAGTCTTTAAGCAGAAAAATTCAATATTCAGTCCTTAAACTAACTAGACATTTCTCCAAATTAGGGAGAAATGAATGGTGAAAAGACTCTGGACTAAAATCCCCTTCCTCCCTGACAGAAGTTCTCATTATTTTATAGGGATGACTTTAGGATTACAGGGGTCCTAGGCATATTGACTCCAGGGAAGCATAAATACCATTTTTAAATAAGTGTTTTCTACTAGATGCTAACAACGTTTTATAAATAATACATGTTTCTTTCATGAATTAACTTCCAAATTTAAAGATAACAAACCTTTTGGGAAGGAGGAAAGCCTCTGCATAATGTATACAATATTCAAGAGGATAAAGTTTACATAAAGCTCCTATCAGAACTGGAGACAATTTTGTTATCCAATTTCAGAAAATCTCAAGTGCATACCATGTGGAACTCACTAACCTGAGCTTTAAGTCAGATTAGACTTTTGAAAGTCATAAAGGCAGATTTTCTAAGTAACAACAAGAAGAGCAATAGCAGTAACAGGAATGGAATATTCAGAGAATACTCCATCTGAATATCACATTTCTTTCTTTTTTTTTTTTTTTTTTTTTTGAGACGGGGAGTCTTGCTCTGTTGCCCAGGCTGGAGTGCAGTGGTGCAATCTTGGCTCACTGCAAGCTCCGCCTCCCGGGTTTACGCCATTCTCCTGCCTCAGCCTCCCGAGTAGCTGGGACTACAGGCGTCCGCTACCTCATCCGGCTAATTCTTTTATTTTTAGTAGAGACGGGGTTTCACCGTGTTAGCCAAGATGGTCTCGATCTCCTGACCTCGTGATCCGCCCATCTCTACCTCCCAAAGTGCTGGGATTATAGGCGTGAGTCACCGCGCCCGGCCCCACATTTCTTTCTTAATTACACAATTTCCACAAGGTTTTAACAAGAGCAGCCCATTGCTTAAGACCAGTCAAGATCTCGCCAATCAAAGTTGTTTATTAATATTTCCTACTGCATGAAGGGCAGTTAAGTAAGGAGCTGGCTGGGCAGGATCTATTTTCATGCACACCGAATATCACACAGAAGCTTTAAAAATTCCACTGCCTGTGAGCTGAGATCCGGCCACTGCACTCCAGCCTGGGCCACAGAGCGAGACTCCGTCTCAAAAAAATAATAATAAAAAAAAAATTCCACTGCCTGAGCCCTACTGCAAGCCAATTATATTAGTATCTTTATGAAAGAGGCCTGAGCATCCAAGGAGTTTTACATCTTCCCATGTAATTCTTCTGAGTCTTAGATGGGAAAGACCAAGTGAGAGAACCGAGCCACAAACAATGCCCCACAGAGCCTCCCCTGCGCCGCAACCCTGAGCTCTGCGAAATGCAATGGGAAGTAAAAGTTGAGCAGTGATACGCACCTGCCACAAGCCAAGGCGTTTCATCTTGGGAAAACCCACCTTTCAGGGAGGTGTTCTCCTTCAGGAGACTGTGTCACAGAGATTGAGGGCCTTGTTTAATGGCAGTCAGGATTTGAGCCCAAGCCTGTGGACCGCCCCCTCCCCGACCCGCCCAACCGTCCGACGCGTGGGCTGCATTTTGATAGGCTTATTCCAACTCAAGAATTCTAAGATTCTAGGACACGTGAAAATTAAAAGTTCCCATACAACTAGGAAATGACTGCCTATTGGTTGGCCATAGCAATGGGTTTAACCCTATTTTAATGGGTCGATAACCACCCCCATCAATTAAAAAAAAACCAAACCAAATTAAACCAAAACAAAACCAAACCTGCTTCTGAAGACCAGGCAATCGACGCCCACCAATCAACAACCACCTCATATCAGAGGGCCAGCCGATAAACGACCACTTCACGCCAGTGAAATCTGTCAATCAACTAAGCCACACCAGACGGCCAGCCAATCAACAACTGCCTCACTGCAGTGAGCCTGCTTCAGAGGGACAGCCAATCAATGACAGCTCCATTGGAGTAATCACGACTCAGTAGCTAAAGGTTAACCAATCCCTGAACACTTCCGCTTCTGGAACTCCAGGAGCACTGGAAGCCACACTTCCCAAGACCCTTAGAAAGCTCAGCTCCGGCCGGCGCGGTGGCTCACGCCTGTAATCCCAGCACTTTGGGAGCCCGAGGTAGGCGGATCACGAGGTCAGGAGATGGAGACCATCCTGGCTAACACGGTGAAACCTGTCTCTAATACAAAAAAATTAGCCGCGGGTGGTGGCACGCTCCTGTAGTCCCAGCTACTTGGGAGGTTGAGGCAGGAGAATCGCTGGCACCCGGGAGGTGGAGCTTGCAGTGAGCCGAGATCGCGCCACTGCACTCCAGCCTGGGCAACAGAGCGAGACTCCGTCTCAAAAAAAAAAAAAAAAAAAAAAAAAGAAAGAAAGAAAGAAAAAAAAGACAGGTCAGCTCTGTAGCGGTCACCGACCTAGCAGCCCAGTTTCCTCAATGAAGGAGGCACCCCTTCAGTTTCTTGTTCTGAAACTGAGTTGTGGCAATGCACTAATACAGCAATGGCTCCTTCATTTACATAGCCGGGCTGGGCTGCTGCCCTCGGAGACCCCAAAACAAGTGGGAAGGAAGAGTGCCCCATCACCCTGCATCCTCACAGGCTTCGGTTTTTTCTCTCTTTGCCAACACCGGTTGGAAAGGCTGGCTGGAAGCCCATCTGGAGGGTCTTGTTGGCCAAGAGTTGAGGTTGCATCCCTTGGACGCTGTTTCTTAAAATCCAACAGGACCATGTGGTATTTTCAGTTAAGAGTAATTTGCTATGGTGCAGGAAGGATTCAAACAGAAAGAGACCGCAGATGAACCATTATTCTACAATAAAATTAGACATACAAACTTACAAATTTCCAATATGAAAAAGCCTCAACAGAAGAAAGTCTGAAAAACAATGCATTCCAACTAATTGACTACTGAAATTTTAAGTCAGAGATGGTATTCTGATTTAGTCTAGGCAAGACCATCACAGAAGTCTGATTCAAAGAACAATGCATGTTTTTCTCTCTAGCTTAGCAGTTCAAGGAAACCTAATTTTTGGCTTCATTACTACAGCTAGTTAAGTTTATTACTCAGGTCTACCCCAAAGAGAGAAGGGCTAAAAATTTGATATTATATAGCCAGATCACATCTTGT